>NC_140608.1:18092802-18702177 GCF_057381915.1 Diplotaxodon limnothrissa | reverse complement strand
AAACAACAAGCATGCTACTAACTTTAGCCGAGTCATTTAGACAGCATGATTCTCCTTATGCTGCTGAGAATATAGCCCAGAAGAAGCGGATAGTATAGCTTTTATTTTGGAAAGAGACATTTCTCTGTAATAAACTCTCTTTTCCAAAGATGAGTGATTCCTCAATCAGATACAGAGCTTGCAATATCGCTAGCCCGACGTCCCGGAGCTAGCGATTTTTTTCAGTCGGGCTACCAAAATCTATCTCTGCCCTGCCCGTCGGGCTATTGTAGGAAAAATATATGTCAATGCTTTTGCATTCTTTCAGAAATGTAGCTGGGTAATTATGTCATTGGCATCGGTGAGCCACTGTCAATATGTGACATATTGAAGTCGCGTTTGAATTTGCGCTTGTTTTTTTGCTTTCACTTTGCAATCGTGCGAACTGTGTATAGAGAGCGACAGCACTGATCTGTGAGTGATGATAATTTGTGCACCAATTCCTCTGACATGGTCTTATTAATCGTTAGCTTACTATGCAAACATGACAAGTGAAATCTCCCACAGCAAGCTTAAACATGTGAGAGGTTGATCTCGCAGAGAATCGCTGAGCTTATGTGAGTGCGTGTGTAAAAGCATTTCAGTTCTGCTGAGCCAAATAAGACAGGTCAGGGCGAAGAAGTGACAGCCAAAGAAAAGCTTACCACAAAACGGAGAAGTTATGACAAATCAGACTATAAGGCAAAAAGAAAGTGCAGCTTTATGGTTTCATGGACAAAAGAATTTCTGTGGCTGCAATATGATGAGCTAAATAACCAGGGCTGCACATAAGTGGTCCGCAGGTGCGCATTCGCTGTCAAAATAAAAAACACGCACAAGGGTTAGGGTTAAATTTAAAAACTGTACTTTTGAGTTAAAATATATATTTATAATTTTAATAAATGACAAATTAAAAATGCATGAACATTTTTTTTGTATCGAAAAAATATCGAACTGTGACACCAAAGTATCGAACCGAACCGTGAATTTTGTGTATCGTTGCACCCCTAGTATTTAATGTAGTTGATAATGGAAAACATTCATGTATTCACATTCATGTTTTTCAGAGCTGAAAAACATATTCATTACCTTTTGGTGGATAAAACAGACTGAAAACATTGTTCACAGGGTTGAACTTTGAGTTGTTACCACATTCTCTAAACTACAGATTTTTAAATTATTAACCTACTCATTGTGTTACACTTATTTAACTACAAAATTATTTATACTGGTATGGTTATGCTATATTTTATGCACCAAATATTTATACTAAATTAGGTGTAACTTTACAAATGGCAAACAGCAAGCCTGATTTTTCTGCTGGGGTTTGGACCAAAGTTTCATGCAAGGCTTGTTTGTTAGCGTAGGTGTGAGCAGCTTAGGACTTTGCCAGACTTTGGTTATCCGTGTACACAGTTGGATTGTAATGTTGCCTTTTTTTAAATGGTGAAATCATGACGATGTGTGTTTGTGGGCACGGATTAACTGGATAATTTGCAAGAGATTTGACTCTGCTGTGTATCCAGCTTTCTTTATCTGCGGTTTATTTACCTTTAGACATTTGGCCCAGCTCCGAGTGTAATACTGTGTCTGGCTCACTCTATCAGTGTAAAGATATTTAACTACACATTCAATTCATGAAATGTGGTTCTATAAGGAAAAAATAGTAAAATTTCAACAGCATGTCTGTTTAAAAAAGATTTATATAGACAGAAACTTTATTGTCACATAATTGTGTATCTTAATCCCTTTGGTTTATCGTGAATAAAGGGAGGTCTCTATCAATAGGAAAAGCTGCAAAACCTTTGAAAATGGAGATAAAAGTCCAAAACCTTTTGCCATCTTTCACATTTCCAGCCTTCCATTGGGCCGTGTCAATTCTAGCACCTGGATCTTATGTTTGACACACCTGCTCCGCAGGATTGCTGATTTGATTTTTACATTTTACAACTTTTCAAACTAGTTTTCAAGCTTTTTTTTTTTTTTTTGTTTTAAACTAATTTTAATCATAATAAAATAACCTAATAGATTAGGCCTGAAAACAGAGAATTGATTTGTTTGTAAAAATATTAATTATATCATTTAGCCCTACAAGGGTCGTAATTTAAGTCCTGCCATCGTTTCCTTTTGGATGTTTTTTGACCCCGAAGAGGAGGCTAATTCCTCTGACAGAAGCAGACATCGTGAAGATTTTAGCCCAGACAGGAAGTCAGTTTCAGCACTTTTTCCTTGAAAAGCACCCTTTCAGTCTGCCATGTGATGGTTTGTACTTCAATACATAGTTTATCCACTTTGACATTATAAGGAAAAAGCCTGAAATTGACAAAGAAGCAAAAAATAATTAAACTATTGGTACTTTATGTACCCCTAGTTCATCAACATTAATGTCCACATCTAAGCCCGGAAGACTGTAGTTCATGCTATTGTATGATGATGTATTATTGCCAGATAAATTAGGATGCTTAACTAGAAAAGTTTTGGAAGCAGCCAAATAGATGCCTATTAACAAAGAATGATTTTAGGGCTACACCATAAAATTAAATGGATCGGATTAAGAGACTGAATTCAGACCTCTTTGACTGTGAACTCTGGGAACTACATGACACAGTGCTCCATTACCCATGTCCCCCCTGCTGTGTTTGTGTGATGTTGCAGCTAGACTATTTTTGCAGCTGCATGTGAGCAGAGGATGAGGTTGCAGCATGGTGGGAGGATGGGAGGGGGGTGGCAGCATGGAACACTTTTGTAACAGACAGGAAATGTAGTTTGTTGTCCCACGACACTGTGCTGACTTCAGATCATTGTCTTTTTTTCATGTTTTGAAAAGAGGCTGTTACCTCTCCAGGAAAGTTGGACAATCAAAAACGGGGATTACATATGATGAATGTTTTGTTACAGCTGCAAAAACAAAGTGGTTACTACATCCCAGGGCCCTATTTCAGGAAGCCGGTTTAGTGCAAACTCTGAGTAAGTATACCCTGAGTTAACGAAAACTCTGGGTTTTCGGTTTCACAAAGCGAGTTTAGATTAATTCTGAGTGAGTTACTATGACGACACTCCGTGAAGCTAACCTGCCCCCTAGCAGGTTTACTTCAACTAACCCTGACTTTCTCCGCCTCTTTGTCAGAAACCTGACTGTAGGAAGTGTCAGACATGGCATGCCCCTTCCTTGAAGAGCCAGTAGATGTTGAAGCCCAAATTCTCCGCAGAGCTCTCCGGAGAGTGATTAGAGCGCGTTCGGACATTTTATCATTTCCTGATGATTTTCTGTGTGAACGTTACAGTTTTTCAGCACAATCTATAATTTATTTGAATAACATCTTCAGGCCTAATATTGCTCATGTGACACATTGCGGACATTCTCTCAGTTCTGTACATATTATTTGTATCGCACTTCGGTTTTTTGCAAACGGGAGCTTTCTGTATAATATTGGTGACGCTGAGCACGTTTCCAAGGCTACCGTCTGTCGGGCAGTCAGGAATGTTACAGTTGCACTGAAACGTCTCCTGTACTCGTTTGTGGTGTTCCCCGGTCATAGACCCACAAGATTTATCAAAGAGGGATTCCACAAAATTGCAGGTATCAGGATGAACGAAACTTAATTCATGATGTGGTGATACTTGGACTACTACTTAAATTTTACATTTATTTTCACGGTTCCCAGGCGTGATTGGCTGTATAGATGGCACTCACATTCCAATCATTGCTCCTTCAGTAAATGAAGGAGACTATGTGAACAGGAAGTCTTTCCACAGCATTAATGTACAGGTACATAGTTCCCTGTAGCATGTCAAACTAACAAATTATTTCATTATAGTAATGGATGCTAATTTGTGTTCTCTGCACTGTGAAGATCATATGTGATGCTGCCTACATTATCACAAATGTGGAAGCCAACTGCTCAGCCTCTGTGAGTGGTGGTGGTGGAGGACCTCCACCTGTTTTTCGGGCCTCCGCTTTTTTTTTCTGTTGGCTATAACGGGTCACATTTGAGCATACAGAGTAAGCAAATATGTACTTGTAATGTGCTCAGATAATTTCAATAAGTGCTTACAGAAAGAAAATTAATGTAGCCTCTAACTGCAATTGATTTACATCGGACAAACAGACCAAGCACTATGGCTCATAATACAATTACACCTCACCTGTTTGGACTATATTTTTATATTTCATTTTTACTTGCTGCCAGGAACGTTTGGGGCCTGTTGGGTTGCACCTGCGCTCAAATCACATCACAAAATAAAATGTATGAAATAAAAAATAAAATAAAAAATAATAAAATAACGTGTTAAATGGGTGGAAATCCCTAGATCAATGTTTATATTAACACTCACGCATTGACTCTGTCGGCTATGTTTTGCCATGCATGCTCCCTTTCTTTTGCAGCTGAGGCTGTGTTACTTTTTTTCCGCAAAATTTGCATGTTATCGGCATATGCTGCCATCAGAATTTCGGCCTCAAGTGCTGTAAAATACATTGACCGCGCCTTCTTTCCCTCCGTCTCCATGGTGACTCGCTTAATCTGTGCTCCACTAATCAGGGCTTTATGTATCCTCGTGCGCGCGTTTAACTTGGGGTTAAAGCAACTCCGCGTTGATTGAACTACTTGTTATCAGCCTTTCTGAAACCGAATATTCCGAGTTGGACAGTTCGGGGTTACTCAACCCTGAGTATCGTTTTTCACTCTGAGTTTTCTAAACCGGCTTCCTGAAATAGGGCCCAGGTCCTGAACACGTGTGTATGGCTGGATAATGTATCCTAGTGTGAACAGAAACCTTCATTGGTATGTTTGTGGTGTAATATGCCTACCCAGATTTTCTCTAAACCAGTTCCCTTGTTTTTTTTCCCCAACAGAGTGATTTCCTCTTAACTAAACTGAATGGCTTTGATTTACTTTTTTTTTTCTTTTTTATTATAGAAGAAAAAGGGATACATTTTACAGTCGTCTGGAAGAACAGGAATTGTATGTTATCTCTCATTATCATTGAGTTTTTCTTCTTTCCTTTTGACATTCTGTAGACCGTCTTACTCATAATTACTCTCTGCTCAGGGTACACTGGTTTCTTCGTGTTTTTCCTCTCTTTTTTTTTTTTTTTTTTTTTTTTTTTAAACTCTTGATGGTTTGGCATTTTCCTTCTTCAGGCATTTCCTAGCACCAGGCTCCGACTCATTCTCCTCTCTTTGTCGCTCTCATGCTTTTGCCGTTGGGTGTCCCTGTCCTCTCTCACTGTCCTAATCGGATCTTTGTCTGCTAATCTGTGTATTGACCTCTTTATGAAGCACGGGCTTCTTCTGTGTGAGCACACCGCATGAGCAAGACACACAGGATGCTTGCGGGGAAAGGTAATACTTCCCTGATCTGTGGTTATTCATAGACAGGCCCTAACATGGAGCACCTACAGTGTAACCTGTGTACTAGACCTGGCATGTGCAAGAGGACTGATTTTTCCAGCGTCAGGCTCCTTACTCATTCCATCAGATTTCTTAGAATCCCGGGTGACGTCATCTTTTACAGTAGTATTGAACTCTAAGTAAAATAATAATTCCAGCAGAGTCTGAGTTCTCTTCATAATGATATATGTAAAATCAATTGCCATTTCCTCTCAGGGGCATGCATTAAATTCGTATAAAGTAAATAGATTTAGCAAGGACAACCTATGGCTCTGCTGGAAGAACTCCCCAAGTCTGTCTCTGGATTGTTGCTTTGTTTCTGTTTCTTCCTCTGTGAATGGTTTCTGCCGTGTCATTTTTATTGCACCATTTATTCTGACAGCAACGGTGCAAATAACCTGTAGCGCTTAGCTCCTAACACTGCATGAGATGTGGCTGCAGAGATTGTTTCTGAGGTTTACTGGTTTACCACCTTAAATCTGCTGTGAACCACACACAGCATTACCTTGGGTCAATCTCTTCAGATCATTTCACAGCGTGTTTGCTTTGTGTCATTACCTTTGCCATACTGAAGGTTTATCCTTTGTCCTGAAAGCTAGAGCTAATATCCTTGTATGGTATATGGTGATGTTGGGTAGTTGTGTAATGTCATGCAAATGCTGTGTGTTGTGTCTTTTTCATATAGCATGGTTTCTCCTACTACATCTGACATGCATGAACGCTATGAGCGCCTCACATCAGTCTCTAGCTCGGTGGATTTTGATCATAGAGACACAGTAAGTGTGCTATTGCTGCTGCATAATCTTGATGATAATAATAGTAACAATAATAAAACAGGAAAACTGGTACAACATTGTGAAATATGTGCTGTTCTTCTTTAGGGGTTCTGCGATTGGTTAACTTCTATATTCCGGATCAAGTGAGTCAGCCTGTTTTAAAGTCTATTTTATATAAAAGGTTGCAATTTTCTTTGTTCTGAATAATGATCAAGGTGTCCCCTGTTTTCTTTCTAAAGGGAAGACGAGATAAGGGAAAAGTGCGGTGACGATGCAGTGTATTACTTGTCCTTTCAGCGCCACATCATTGGCTTGTTAGTAGTGGTGGGCGTGCTCTCTGTTGGCATCATCTTGCCAGTGAACTTTTCTGGAAATCTGCTAGGTGAATAAGAGTAACATTTAAGAGGCTACATTTTATTTTAAATATTTACGATAGTTTTTCTCTAAATGTTTGACCAGTTTGCTTCTTTTGTTTATTTTATTTCTTTTCCTTTGGTTTTTGGTATTTTATCTTTATTCTGATTTGGGGTTCTTGTTGGGGGTTTTTTTTTTGTTGGGGGGCGGGGTTGACCTTTTGACAACCTTCTCTGCTGCATAGATCTGCGCAGTTCTGTGACTGTTTTAGAAAACCTATAATGCACAGAACCAATGCAGTTGTTGGTGTTATATGTTACTGCAGACCAATGTTGTGTGTTACCAGTTATGTTCTTTCACTTGTGCGAGGATAGTCATTTGCTAAACTAACAGGTAATTGGTTACTAGGGTATAAGCACTTTTTAGATTTTTGGAAGGTCAGTAGTCAAACGATTCTTTTTCCTACAAAAAAAATGATCCTTTTACTTTTCTCCCAATTAAAACCACTTTCCACATTTCCTTGCTGTGTTCTGTGCAGAGGTTGCTTTTCAATCAAGTGATTCTCTTGCTTCGCTTTTTCTTTCCACAGAAAACAATGCCTATAGTTTTGGGCGAACCACTATAGGAAATCTCGGAGCAGAGTGAGTAACGGAGCGTCCCTTTTATACAGCATAAAATGCTATTAAAGAAGTTAATTGGGTCTTCCCTTTGTGCCACTAATCAAATCCTTTTTACATTCTGTTTTTCAAGTAACGCACTACTGTGGCTGCACACCATCTTTGCATTTCTTTACTTGTTACTCACGGTGTACAGCATGAGACGGCACACATCCAAAATGCAATACAAGGAGGATGACCTGGTGGGTGGCACGGTTTCAGAAAACCATGTTTGGATACACGTCAGTCTGTGTGGTGTTAGTGATTGTCGCTTTTTTTTTCATCTCCATGTAGGTTAAACGCACTTTATTCATAAATGGGATCTCCAAATATGCAGAAGAAAAGGAGATAAACCAGCACTTTGAGTAAGGATTTTGCCCCCAGCTCCACGGTTAATTTTAACTATAATGAGACTTTATCTGTATATATAAATGGTACAGTACTTTGGTGTCATGGCTGCTTTGCAGTAACTCTATTAAGTTAGATGAGAACCATTCCTTTTTCTGTTAAGAGTTGCATCGTCATGGCTTTTAAGGTTAGGATCAGACAATGGCAGGACTGTATGTGTAATTCTCCGTAATAGAAGGCAGATGAGCAGAATTAAGTAAGACACGTGCCACAGTGGTTTAAGATTGAGATTGGGGTGGTTTGGCTCAGATCCTACCTGACCAAACAGTATTAACTGCAATTGTATATGTGTCCCCGGTATTTTGACTTGCAGATGCTATTGTAATATTTGAAAAGTCCCTGTGCTGATATAAGGAATGTGTTATGAATCGTTGTACTTTAAAATGGACTCATTTTGTCTCCTTCTCTGCCCTTGGTTCACAGGAAGGCATATAATTGTCGTGTACTGGAAACTCGTCTCTGTTACGATGTAGCCAATTTGATGTATCTTAGCACTGAAAGGTAACAATGTTTTAACCAAATATGTGTTTGCGTGTTTGAAGATCTTCAGTAATCCTAATTGCTGATGCGTTAATTTCAGGAAAAAGACAGAACGCAGTAAGAAATTTTTTATTGACCTGAAGACACAGGGGAAGATTACCATGGTCAACCCAAAGCCCTGTGGACACCTGTGCTGTTGTATCGTTAAAGGGTGTGAACAGGTGAGTATAACTTTACCTTAAAACAGTGCATTCTAATACTGGTGTAGCTTATGTCGAAACATAATGTATGAAGTGTGGACTCTGTAGTGAGATCAGTTGAATAGGTATGGGTATGAACTGAATCTTTTTGATCAGGTTAAAAGTTCATGGTTTTTCCACTGCTCCTTCATGAAGCTATGGGACTGTGTAACCCCTTAACACACTAAATGGCTTTTACTGGTTAAATGCAACAGTTTCACATTGGTAAATGGTAAATGGCCTGTATTTGTATAGCGCTTTACTAGTCCCTAAGGACCCCAAAGCGCTTGACACATTCAGTCATCCACCCATTCACACAGTAATCCCAGTGTATCCCAGTAAACCATTAAAAAATATCATCACTTTTTTTTTTTTTTTTTTTGTCTTTCATAGGAAGAGGCAGTGAGCTTCTATACCCGTTTGGAGGCAAGCTTAAAAGAACAATGCAGGAAGGAGAGGGAGAAGATCAACTCGAAACCTTTAGGAATGGCTTTTGTCACCTTCGAGGATGAAGGCACAGCTGCAATGTACGTACGCTTACCCTCATGGGAAAATAAATGTATATGTGTCTGCTGCATTGTTTTTGAACTGACAAGCTCTTTGGCTCATTACCCAACGATCTCTGTTCCCAGAATTTTAAAGGACTTCAATGCCTGCAAGTGTCATGGCTGTCAGTGCCGTCGTGAGCCCAGAAGCTCTATATTCAGCGGCAAACTGCATACACAAAAATGGACCATCGCCTATGCCCCTGATCCACAAAATGTTTACTGGTAAGAACACATTTAAGTAACAAGTGCTGCTGCTGTTCGTAACTGTTTATTCATAACGCTCTTAACTGATTAATTTGATTCAGTACCATTACTTACCCATATAAGGCGACGGGATGTGGGGAAGTAATAATAAGGTTTCTGGGTGAAATAGAAGTCACAAAGACAGGGTGGGTGGAAGGGAACTAAAACTGAGGTTTTATTTTATCAGCCGTTCTACTCTAAGAAAATCAGCCAAGGCACATCTGCTACTAAGCAACTGTGGCTTGCTTAGTGGGGTGAGATCTACACAACACCCCCACACAGCAAAACCACAGTAGGGCTGCTTGGGATGTAATGAGTCCATTTTTCAAAAAAAATACTACCTCACTCCAGATGAGCTATTGTTTTTTAAGCTGCAGTATCAGTTTACCAGCCAGCTGTGTCCGTAACTGCAGGTCATCAGACTGTGTCAGTCTAACCGCTGTATAACCTTTATCCCACAGGGATCATCTGTCACTGGGAGGATTGAAGTGGTGGCTCCGCTGCTTGTTAATCAACAGTATCCTCTTCATCCTCCTCTTCTTTCTCACCACTCCTGCCATTATCATCTCCACCATGGACAAGTTCAATGTTACCAAACCAGTGGAGTACTTAAATGTGAGCGTCCCAAAATTTGAATGCTTGATTAAATTTTAAGTTATAAGCATATTCATGTTTTTCTCTTAGCATTTGAGTTCAAGGCATAACAAGTCTGCATCCTAATACAGAAGCACATGAATTCACCTGTTTAGTTACATAAACATATCCTCGTCTGTCTGATCTGTTCCTCAGAATCCAATCATCACCCAGTTCTTCCCCACCCTCCTCCTGTGGTCTTTCTCTGCCTTACTTCCTACTGTCGTCTACTACTCTGCCTTCTTCGAAAGGCACTGGACCCGGTACGGTTTAAATTCTCTGCGGTCAACAGTATTTGAGTTATGTAGTCTTTATTTTAAGTTTAAAGTGATTTGGTGTATTGCATAAATTAATGTGTTCACCTTTTTATTTGGTTGTATAGGTCAGGAGAAAACAGGACTACGATGCATAAATGCTACACTTTCTTGATCTTTATGGTCCTGTTGTTGCCCTCTCTTGGACTCACCAGGTAAAGTATGTTTTTATTTTGCGCTGCCCAGCAGTACAAGCATCTGAAATATTTCAGATAATTAATTTCATTTCCTGTTTCTTTGCAGTTTGGATGTTTTCTTCCGGTGGCTTTTTGACAAAAGTTTCTTGCAGGAAGCTAAAATAAGATTTGAGTGAGTAGTGTACGGCACAGTGCTATGCTATTATATATAGAGCAGTATGTGATTTGAATGTATTTAATATTTATATCAGTCCTTTAGCAATACCAAAAACATCTTGAATTAATCTGTAATGAAACTGAATCCTGCAATAATTTTCAAAGCTCATTTTAGTATTTTTGATGATTGCTTCTTTTTTCTTTGCTTTTTAGGTGTGTTTTCCTTCCTGACAATGGAGCCTTCTTTGTAAACTATGTCATAGCATCTGCATTCATCGGTAATGCCATGGACTTGCTGAGGATTCCTGGTTTACTGATGTACATGATCCGCCTCTGTCTGGCTCGCTCTGCAGCTGACAGAAAGAATGTCAAAAGGGTTAGTGAGACCATATGATGGGAATAAGGGCACAGAAGGGTAGATGCACTATGTGCAGTGCTCTTAATGTGAAAAGATATTTACATAAATGTCTTGGGCTTTTGGAGTATTGCTGACATGAGATACTTGACTAGTTAGAAAAATTTTCTCTGACAATTTTCATATTGGATCAAATGTTTGAGTAATATTTTAAATCGCCTGGTGTGATTGCGGTTGTTTCACTGCCACTTTTATGTTTGTACTGTGTGCTGAAATACAATGGTGAAAACTATGTAATCCAACCTTTTTATAACAACTGTCGATTATTACTCAAAGAAAAAAAAAAAAAGCCACATTTGGTAGTTAAAATGTTTGTTTTAAGTTGGCTTGTTGTCTCTTTATAGCACCAGGCTTATGAGTTCCAGTTTGGGGCAGCTTATGCCTGGATGATGTGTGTCTTCACTGTGGTTATGACCTACAGCATAACCTGCCCAATCATAGTCCCTTTCGGTGAGTTCTGCTGTTTAATAGCCCCGCTAGCTTGCTCCTGTTTCACTTTAACATGGTTTGCTGATTAAATTACAGCAGGATAAACATGTAGAGGACAGACAGCATGCAGTGATTCAGTTCTTTATACAGTGGCTTATCGGCAGGCCTAATTGGATTAGCTTTACTGATTGGCTTGCCTCTGTTCCCTGTGCAGGGCTGATGTACATGCTGCTAAAACACCTAGCAGACAGATACAACATGTATTATGCATATCTGCCATCTAAATTGGACAAGAAGATCCATTCTGGAGCTGTAAACCAAGTGGTGGCTGCTCCTATCCTCTGCCTGTTTTGGCTTCTCTTCTTCTCCACTGTTCGCTCGGGTAGGAAGACGACTCCACCTAGAGGCCACTCTGGTCCTTAACACATGCCTGGTGTTATTTATGAAAGACAGATCCCAGTGCAATAAATGTCTCTCCCGGTTCTTTCCTCCAGGGTTTTCAGCCGCAACATCCATGTTTACATTTGTGGTTTTGATCATCACAATCATCATTTGCCTCTGTCACGTCATCTTTGGGTATTTTAAATATTTCAGCGCTCACAACTACAAGGTTGGTAGATGGTCACTTTTTATAGCGTATTGCTGTTTAGAATCATGCTGATTAGCCATTCTAGTGTTTTACTCTAGTCTCATGCTCAACTACTTTCAATGTGTGTTTTCTCTGTCAGATTGAAACAGAGGCTGTGGACGGATCGGAAAATGGAGACTCAGCGTGTCCTTCTGCTGCCAACAAGGCAGCGGTATG
Organism: Diplotaxodon limnothrissa; assembly: GCF_057381915.1. NCBI lineage: Eukaryota > Metazoa > Chordata > Actinopteri > Cichliformes > Cichlidae > Diplotaxodon > Diplotaxodon limnothrissa. Next base: position 18,690,174 of record NC_140608.1, on the reverse strand, counting down.
TATTCAGTGGTTTATCAATGTCAACATGAACCTCAGAGCATCCTGTTAAAAAGCAGGATGCTCTGCCAAAGCCTTTAGTAGCTGAAGTCAAAAACAAAGGACAAAGATGGGTAACATATAGTTTTAATGCACAATTGTGCTTTACAGATGAATTATGGATGGGGTGAGATTGTGAAGAACTTCACTACAGCAGGCTGTACAACCAAAATTATCTAACTTGCTTGATTTTGAAATTGATACTGTAGCTATATCTGTTAGGAGGCTGAAGGGTGGCAGTGGCAGGTGCTAGTATTTTTAATGATGGCAAAACACATCCATATACAGGGCTCTAGACTAACTTTTTGACATGGGCGCACCGGTACGCCTAACTTTAAAAATTTAGGCGTACCGGCACAAAAGTTAGGCGCACTCAAATTTTTCAACCGCATCGCTTAACACCGCAGTTTTACATGTGCACTTTCTTTGGGGGGGGAAGTCCATACAGACAATATTAATTTCTAAATTATTAACTAACAAACTTGTGCTTAAAGTGCTTTGTCAATATTGTAGAAAATGTTAAAAACTTAATCATCATCTTGGCCTCCTCTGACAACCTGTTTGCTGCTGTCTGCTGCTGAAAGGCCGTGGGGAGAGGGGACACTTGGGCAGTGCATTTACTGCAGCATATAATGTGTTTTCTGGATACACTGTGCTTTTTCAGCATTCAAATATTGATGGCACCGTGTCAGAGCACTGGCTATGAATTTCAGACAGATCAGGCCTTAACTTAACAAAAAAGTTATCAATAGTTCTTTTCATCTTTTCTTATTACCCACAGCTACAGTACATCCACTTCTCTCAGGCCTAGGCTGCTCACTAGGGCTGAGTATCATCACTGATTTCTATAATCCATTCAATTCCGGTTCTCAAAGTCCTGATTTGATTCAATTTAGCCTCAGACAGTCAGAAATATTATAATTCTGATCATTTATCAGTACTGATACACATGAGACTTCATCAGAATTGTGAAAATCACAGCAGATGCCTTTGTGTGAAAGTAACTGAGAATAAAACACAGGAAAACATGAAGGAGATTTTCCTGGTCTGGCTTTTTATAGCAGATAACCTTAAAAATATTCTGCAATTTTGCATAATTTTAAGAAATTTAAATTTCTTCAGTATTGAACAGCAGAAATTAGGCTTTCTTGTCCGAGGTCATTTAAGTGAAAAAAGAAAAAGCGCTGTAAACAACGCTAGACTGGTGGGTAATAAGCGAATGAATAATGCAGAAAACAGATTTGAGACGGCAAACTGTTCCTGAAGTACAGAGAGAGCTGTGCAGGAAGTGTGATTTTTATCGTGGTGGAAGCAAAACAGCAAAAGTCAGAGGGAATTCATGACGACATTGATCAAATGTGAAGCGCAGTTTGCTGCTTCTTTTGCTGCTGGCTCGGTGAATTTTGGTTGGAGAGAGGCAAAACCTGCAGCTCAGAATCAGCGCAAAAAGACGTAAACACAGCGCGGACCCGAAGAATCGCTAAGCTCCGACAGCGTGTCCGTGTTCAGGCCGTCGGGTGAGAAAGCCGAGAAAGACGAAGCTGATTCTGATGTGTTGGGTCCGCTCCGTGTTTAGGTCTTTGTGTGGAATCCGTTAATGAATTGATATCGCTTTATTCAAGCTACTCACCTCTCTCTTCCACCTGCACTTTCAACTGGACCACGGCCAATCAGAGAGGTCCCGCCCCTGACTATCTCTGATTGGTTTAGTCCACGATAGGGGCATAATGTGTGTCTGTTGTTGACCACACGGAGAGTTACAGAGATTTTTTTTTTTGTTACCGGAACAGTTGGTCGCACCTGTGCGACCAAATATTTATTTTTAGTCGCACCACTGAAAAATTTGGTCGCATTTGCGACCAAATTGGTCGCACTCTAGAGCCCTGATATATGAAGACAAGATGCATGCATCAAACAGAATCTGTTAAGAAACCTACCTATCCAAGACCACGATTGCCAAAGAGATATACTCCCGTTGTCCCCTGCATGTCCAAAGACATGCAGTTAGTGGGGTACAGTTAATCAGTAGGCCAGCGTGTTAGCATGGTGGTTAGCACTGTTGCCTCACAGCAAGAAGGCCCTGAGTTCAATTCCACCATCAGGCAAGGGTCTTTTTTTGTTTGCGTGGGTTCTCTCTGGGTACTCTGGCTTCTTCCCACAGTCCAAAGACATGCAGTTAGTGGAGATGGGTTCATTGGAAACACTAAATTGCCAATAGTTGTCTGTGTTAGCCCTGCGACAGACTGACATCCTGTCCAGGGTGTACCCTGCCTCTCACCCTATAGTAGCTGGGATGGGCTCCAGCCCCGCCCACAACCCTGACAAGGTTAAACGGAAGAGACAAAGGGAGTATAATCAGCATGCTTCTTGTTTAACAATACATTTCAGTTAAGGATAAATTAGGAAAAACACACACATATGGTAGAACCTGTAGAACCAAGCCTTAAAAAAACAAAAAACCTTGTAGAGAAACATAAAGATGAGTACCAAACTGTAATACTCTTTTATTTCTGACTGTCCCCTACAGCAAATGTACATTGCTGAGGTACTACAAGAGCCAAATTCAGATGAGACTGGTTCTGGCAGCGGTGAGGACGACGGCCAGGGGTCCTCACAAGACGAGGAAATAATCAGTGTTGACAATGGCTTAAATGAAGCCTTTCAGTCTGGTGAGGACAGCCTAATTGATAATGAAGTGCGGCAATGATTGCACCTGGGAATAGAAAGCCAAGTCACTTTAGGAGCCCACTGAATGAGTGAATTAAATGAGGAACTGAACCAACGGTTCTCCGAAACATCTCATCCTCCTTGGGGGACCTTCCACTAACATAAGCACCCTGACCTGTCTACTAAGAATTAAACGGACTGTCGCACAAAGACTCTCACATTTCCTTTACTGGGCCTCGCCAGGCCGCATCCTATGTGTACCTACTGGAGAAGGAATCTACTCTGGCATCGAAAGGGTAGCAACATCTTCGTGCTCCTGACGCAACTGAGGCACACCCCAGTCGCTTTCTCTGGACCAATGGAAAGAAGACATTAATGCATAAGGAAATCATTGCCTTGTCTTGTAAGGGGAGTTACCTTGGTATTGCACCCGAATGACAGGACCAGTACGCTCCACTTTCACTAAGGTACTGCAGTATGGCATGCAGCTTCAAAAACGTGGAGAGATTTCTCCCATAATTGCTAACTGCACTAGATGTTTTCAGAAAATAAGAAGATTAGGAGAGATGAGCGCATGAGATGATGGGAGCAGCCTTTATGCCAGATAGTGCTATCAGTCCAGATGAGATGGTCTCACATGATTCTTCCAGTTCCATAGAAGCCTTGAAAAACTGGGGAAAAAAATGCTACTTAACACTCCAGGAAGCTTTGACACTGTACAGCTATTAAAAAAAAAATCTCTGGATTTGTAAAATAGCCTTTTTTTCGACATGTATTTATTGGTAGGCATGGAGTTTTTAACGCTGTCATGCTTTACACACCCTTTAAGCTGTGGAAGAAGATAATTCATGTCTCAGCACACTACACTGATAATGATCTTAGTTTCTGGGTCTGAACCTTTTGTTGGGACTGCAGTTGGAATGCTGCTACTAATGCTGCCTCCAAATAAAAAGGGGGGAAACCTTTGCACGGTTGCTGCAGAAGGACCAGAGCTGAGAGCCTGTGGAAGGTCTAGCTATGAGGAAGGAGAGAAAGGCCTTTTTGGTTCCCCCTTCCCCGGGTCAGTTTTAGATAATGCTGACTGTGCTTCTGTACGCGTTGTTCTCGTTTCCTTTTTGTTTACGTTTTCCTGTAAGTTGCTTGAAATTAAGATTTAGTTCAGGTGGCTGCCATTTTTCTTCTTTTGTCCTGTCAGGCCCTCTTTAATGTCAATGTTTATGTAGACACTTTATCATGCCGATAGCTTATTTTAAGTTTCTGTAGTCAATGAGGAGAGATTAGGGGTGTAGACTGTTCTTTTTTTTTTCTTCTTCGATAACACTAAATAATGGGCAAGATTTAACTATAACAGTTACAGATTTTTTTTTTTGTGTGTCGTACTTCTCTTTAATAGGAAAGAGGGGATTGTGAAGGAATCGAGTTTGACCCAGAAGTGTCTGTGAGCATATAGACATGCTCTAAAAGACCACATTTGATCAAGAAACGCAGCAACTCTAATCAGAATACTTTAACAACATTGCAACACTACGAGCTACCCTATGAAATATTTAAAAAATGAAGAACATTTATGATAAAAGGCAAAGCACAACTGCTGTCTGTTGACTTAATGATATGGGATCATATTAAAACACGTTTTGTACCAGCTTTTGGAACCATAGACAAAATAAATGTGCGCTAACTGATCTTCCACTTGTATGACTGATGGAGAAGGGCACATCTTGGTGTATTTGTACCACGTATAGGTTCATCATCATGGTACTAACAAGACAATTGTATGACACCGCTGATTCCTGTGCTCTTTGCATCACGATTAGGTGATTTCGTTTGTTTTTTGTTTGTTTGTTTTTTAAATATACCTCTGAGCTGGCTTGAACTGTCTGAATGTGTCAGCACAGGTAACACATCTTTTCCAGTAACTCTAATCTCAGTTCAACTAACATTTCCATGTCTCCACTAAGCACTGGATGTAGTTAAATATATCGTATTTGGTGAGATGAAGGTAGGATACGAGTGGTTCTGTATTTAAGCAACTTTAATGGGACGGTTCTCTCACTAAGCCAGATGTTTTATACTGTATTCAACCTTACTGCTGTCCAGCCCAGTGCTCTTGTATTTAATTTGCTTATAGATCTACGTTTGTTAGTCTCATGGTTTCAGTGATTTCTGTAATGATGGATTTTTCTTTTGTACTATCTTTGTAAGATCTGTATAAACTTAATGCAAATAATGGGGTTGTAATTTTTTTTTAAACAGATCTCTAACGGAGGTTGTGGGCTTGTTTGTCTCTGCATCTCAAAAAGTGCACAGTCACAATGTTTTGTTTGTTCTGTTTGTGCTTTGCCTTTTTTAGGTTTAGATCATTCTAGATATTGAGAGTAACAATGGCATATCTCAACATTCGACTTACTCGTTTATCATTCTTTCCATTGGTCTGTCTGTACAGACATATTCTGTACTTCCCCTGAGTTCATTCAACAATAAATGTGTTTAATCAGCTTAGTTGATGATAAGAGTTTCTGTTCAATCGTCCAGTGGTAGAGGAATTTAAAGTAATATCTTTCTGATATTATAATTTTATTTTATTCAGTTGCACATGAAAGCTGGATTTGTGTTCAGTTCTATACAATCGGGGTTTTGCTGTTGCAGGTTTATTTGGTCAATTAGCAGCAGCTTCATTAGTTATACCTCACTGGTACTGGGTTGGACCCCCTTTTGCCTTCAGAATTGCTTTAATTCTTCGTAGCACAGATTCGGCAAGGTGCTGGAAACATTACTCAAAGGTTTTGGTCCGTGTTGACGTGATAGTGCTGTTTAAATGGATTAGTTGGTACCAGAGTGTGCCCAAAAAAATACACCACCACCACCTCTGAGCCTTTGATATGAGACGGGATGGGTCCATGCATTCACGTTGTTTATGCCAAATTCTAACTCTACCATCCAAATGTTTCAGCAGAAATCAAGACTCGCCAGCGGGCAACTTTTTTTTTTTTCCTTCTTTTATTGTCCAATTTTGGTGAGCCTGTGCAAACTGTAGCCTCAGTTTCCTGTTCTTAGCCGACAGAAGTGACGCCCACTTTGGTCTTGTGCTTGCTGTAACGTGTGGTTATTTTAGCTGCTACTGCTTTCCTGTCAGCTCGAAGCAGCCTGGTCATTCTCCTTTTGAGCTCAGACATCAACAAAACATTTTCATTTAGAGAACTGCTGCTCACTTCTCGTTTTCTGACCATTTTCTGTAAACCCCAGAGATGGTTATTCAGCCATTTCTGAAACACTCAAACTAAAGCACCTTTCTGTCTCAATCTGTTTCTCACTTTTGAACTGTATGGCAGGCCAATACAGAAAATAACATATTAATTAAATGTGTAGTGAATTAATTTAAATTGAAAATGAATAAATATTTAAATAATTAAACATCTGTTCATTTCATTTATAAGAATTATTTCCAATTTCAATGAATAAATGAAATTTAATTCTTTAATTTGTATGTAATTTATTTTGGCACTTGTGGCCCTCTATACATTTTCTTGTGTTTTACTCTCTCTTTTGATAGCGTGTTTTAATTGTTGCACAGTGCTTTATTTTAATAGCAATTGACATAAAACTTACCAACTTTACTTACGTACTAAACTATATTAGTGGTATGCAAAAAGGAGTGTATCGACTTCTTATGTAACCTGTCCTGCCAGTGACCTACACTCCCTCTTCTTCCATCAGGAGCCTCGCGTTGTGAAGGAATTCGTCTTTAACACACTCACTGTGCTCTTTATAGTGTCCACTTAGTGTGGTCTGGGAGTACTTTGTTGAGATTGAGATTTTACTCCAAACTGAAAACGGGTGGTGAACAATTGCGCAATCGAAGCCCTAAAAGATGCAATTAACGCCTTTGTTGTCCTACAGTGTAGGATGGGCGCGTAAAACCTCTCCAGAAAATACCTTTTAACCCACCCTGTCAAAACCGGCCTGGGTTATGTTTAACTGGGGCACAGAGGAATGGAGTTTTGCTTCCACTCAGGTTGCAGTTCTCGCTGTCGGACACTTGGTGCTGCTGCTTGGGAAGCAGCTGTGTAGCAAACGAGGGGGGCGGCCACGGCGGTGCGACGTGGAAAGGCAGAACAGCATTCTGGTGTTGTCTGATGGTAGAGATTAAACTCCAGCGACCCAATGAGAACGCACACCGTCCCGGATCTCAGTAGGAGCTAACGCTGAAATGAAAGCAAAGGGGCGAACCGGGTAAATACTTGTGTTAGGAAGAAGTCGTCGCCATGGACGGAGGGCTGATTATTACATTTATATCTGTGGCGATGTTTGTAGGCTCCTTTCTCCTCGGATTCATCCCACTGTTGTTCAGACTGTCTGAGGTAAGTGATTTCCCACAGTCTTTGTTTATAGCGGACTGTCTGGATCTACTTCATCTTGTCTTATTTGTCGTGCCTTCATAATGTGCAAGGCTGTTGTTTTGGAAACTTGCTGAACAACTAGAACTTGTGAGGGGAATCTCAGTCATCTGCTGAAATCACGTGTCTTAACCCTAGAAAAGCCTGCAGTTCGTTTCCATCCTGGGGGCAGGTCTGCTGTGTGGGACAGCGCTGGCCATCACCATCCCAGAGGGAGTGGGTTTGCTGGAAGACTCGTGGAAAGGTGAGCAGGAAAGCTCAAACATGCACATGACAACGAAGCAGAATGGTTGCTGTGCAAGCTTTGTGTTTATGTGGGTGTGCTAACCCACCAAATTTGCATGTGTTTGATTGTAGCCTCCAGATGATTGATGAGGCAGGTGGCAGATGAAAAAGCTGCTCTCTGTAAAAACAACAAAAACAAGCTCATCAAAAGCTCTTTCTGTTCTTCATCTTCCGTCTCCAGCGTCATCCTCTGATGTGTCATCCGGTCTAAATTCCAGTAAAGAAAATGGGACCGTGGCAGAGAGAGGCCCACCTCGGTTCCTCATTGGGGTGGCTTTGACGCTCGGGTTCACCTTCATGTTTGTCGTCGATCAGATAGGAAGCTACCTTTCCACACGCGGCAAGTTATCAGAACTCTCACGCCAGCTTTACATTGCAGAGTGTTGCCTCCACAGATTTGTTAACCACCTCAGCGTGTGCGATGTCTAATTTCAGACCAGACGACTTGTTTGTCCAACAGCGTCCACTTCACAGCCACGTTGGGCCTGGTTATTCACGCTGCAGGTACGTGACACAGCCAAACCTCTCCTCTGCATATTTATTCTCTTGCTTTTGCTTGAGACGCACGGTTTCACTGGCTTCGAGGTCACAGGGGTGGAAAGTTTATAAGGAAACGTTCCTTATGCCCCCGTGTGACTCAGCATGTGATTCTGCAGCACAGCCTGCAGGATCTAACTTTACAGTTATTTAAACGGGGACAACCAAGCTTGACAGCAGTCACAAATCAAACAACAATCATCCATGATGCAGATCTTAAAGACCGGAGACCTATACAAATCCACATAAAAGAAGTAGCTGTACCATAGAGTAATAATCTCTTTGTTTGCTTTTAGCTGATGGATTTGCTCTGGGTGCTGCTGTGGCTACAGGTCAAGTGACAGTACAAGTTGTAGTGTTTTTTGCTGTGATTCTGCACAAGGTGAGAGAACGGCTCATTGAAATGAACAGATGTCTGGGTGACGAGCACGATGCCATTGACCGTCTTTCCCGTCTCCTGTTTAGGCGCCCGCCGCTTTTGGCTTGGTCTCCTTTCTGATGCACGGAGGCCTCGAGAAGAAGTTCATTCAGGGACACTTACTGGCCTTTTCAGCTGCAGCGCCTATAGTTGCTATTGCCACTTACTTCATATTATATGCAGTAAGAAAGCACAATCTGACTGTCGTGTCTGCTTGAAAGGAGATGCATTAAATCCCAGTGACTAGACGGTTGCTGGGTCTGAGTTATTTAACTTGATGTGTGCTGTGTCTGCAGTCTGGAAGCTCATCTGAGAATCAGCTCAGTGCAACGGGAGTGGGAATGCTCTTCTCAGCGGGGACGTTTCTCTATGTGGCCACGGTGCATGTTCTCCCTGAGATCAGCAGCAGCAGGACTGATGAGCTGCCCTTGGACTCCGAGCAGCAGTCTGGAGCCGAAGCCCACCAGCAGAGACACTTGGGGCTCCTGGAGAGCCTCACCCTCATCATCGGTGTGGGGCTTCCGATGTTGCTGGCCCTCGGACTGCACGATGACTAAAAGAAAACATGAGGGCAATTTATTTTAAAAGGGGGTGAAAGGAAAACTCTGAGCACCTGTACTGTATGCCACAATGATCAGAGGACAAAATAGGCTTTGACAGAGTCTACCTTGGTCCTCTTATTTCAGTGTAACTTGGATTTGTGTCAGGCTATTGTTTGGGTGTCAAAAAGCTTTCCGGGAGGTGATAAAGAATCGGGTAACTATAGTTTCATAGCTGAATTGAGTTTCCATTCAGAGGAAGCAGAAACAGTTCTCATTTGTTGCCACGGTCCGCTGAAGGTATGTTGAGGTATTAAATATCCTGAAAGGTGAATAGATTTACAGGAACAACCAAATAATTCGATACTCTCTCACCTAGAAAATAAGGTCTCTAGGGCGTACACTTTATATTATTATATTTTACGGCTAAGAGTTTGAAAATATGGCCGGATTTTCAGATTATAAATGTGCAATAATACAAACTACAAAGTTTTTTTTATAATGTTGTTTGTCTGAGTTGGTTTATGGTGGGGATCGTGTTGAGTGAGAGGCAGCCTGGACAGGTTACCGTCTGTCTGCTATCACAGAGGCGCGGGCCAACTGTTCGCACTCACAGCTGCAGCTAACGCTAATTTAGAATCATCTCTCTGACTGAGCATTCATGCTTGTGCAGTGTGGAATAAGGCTGGGACAAAACCAGGGACACGCGGAGAACATCCAAACACAGAAAAGGGGCAAAGGTTTGAACCTCTCAATGTGAAGTGATAATAACTGCAGCCAAATGAGAAGACCAACCGGTAAACTGGTCCAGCAACTCTCATGTTAGGTGATACGTTAGACGGAGACGGGTTCCTGGCAGCAGGTGAGGTACGTATCAAGAACTATCAAGCAGATTCTGGAGGTTACAGATGTTTTATTGACTCACTGCCAGTTAGAGCAATTTTTACCTTTACTTTCCTTCTTTCAGCTCCTTTAGTGTGTGCAACATGTGAAATATTGAAACACGTGAAATGTCTTCTGGTTTTATAATGGCTTATTTATTTACTTTATACTTGATTCTTTTTTGTTTTCGTCACACAACGCTGTACATTGCTGCATCGACTGACCTAAAGCTTGTTTACTTATGTTTAACGTGTGGAGCAGAATTCCCCTTTTAACAGCTACACTAAATATCTTGAGATTGAATTTTAATTTCATAGTTTTTGTATTGTAAACCAAAGTTAAGATATTTTACACTTAAATTTGTCCTTTATTCATTAAGCTCTAAACACAGTTCATGTATGAACCCATATGAAAACACATGCACAGGTTAGAGACCAATTAGGTTTGCATCAATGTAACCCATCTGCTCTACAAACCTTTGGAAGTGACCACAGAAGACATGACAAAGGAGTATTAGCCAAAAGGAAGGTTTTTGGGTTTATAAATGACAGGCCACCAAATACCCTGATTCAACCGAGGACTTGGATTTTAACTACTTTAAAAAAAAACTTTGTCTTCAAGAATGCCTTAAATCACTGTCTGTGGTTGATGCTGTCTAGTGTTGCTTATTTAATTTTTGTTTCAGTCTGATAAATATTGATGACTCCTGTTTCCTCCTACTGGTGGAAAATTCCACTCTGACCCTCGGTGGAAGCTTGCCATTGGTGGAACACCACTAGAATAAAATCCAGTGTTTTTATGAACTCCCTGATCAGGGCTCATTTGCTGGAGTTTTTTGTTTTGTTTTTTTTTTAAGTTGAACACCATGCCATGAGAATAAAGATTTCTTTACTATTGTCTGAAAAGAGAGTTCCTTGGAGTTCTTTGATGATTTGTCCTACATGTGACCCCAATTTGAATACAGGAAGTGCTCCTGTTTACAGTTCATGTAATTATTAAAAATGTGGCACACATGATCACGCTGCTAATGGTGAAATCAAACATCTGTTATGGCCTAGCATTAAAGTGATACAGCGTTGTTCTGTTTGAATCTTGCACGTAATAAAAATCTTCAAGTGGTATAAAGATTTTATAACACACAGTAGTCAGACTAACAGGAAAACAGGCAACACCGTGGTCTAGCAAACATTAACTCTTGCCTCGTGTCCTCATAGCTCATTCAGAGCATTGCAGTAGGACTGCACTTTGATTCCTTTCCAACCTCTGCAGACTATCCCCTCCCCTCTTATTTGCAGTCTACTAACAGCTAAACGCTCTAGCCATCAATCTTTAAGTGCCGGATGGTTATATTTGTTGTCACTAATTGAATGTGGGTTGCATATAATGTGTTGCTACACAATCAATCTCATCTCAGGCTTAAGAACTAGCCAGGGGTCAAATATAAATGAATACACTGCTGTGAAGTACTGAACACAAATGGTTGAGGAAACAATGGTGCCTGTAAAGTTTACCCTGACAGGAGGTCACTCAGAGGTCTTGCTGATCTAAGCAGTTAACCTCAACTAAATAAAATGAAATGAAACCGTTTGGAAGTCTTTGAAACTGTATCCCAGCTACTGCACTCTATCAAATAAAAAGTTGACTTTTTGGATTATTAAAATCACCAAATGTTCATGTGTCTGTCATTACAATGGCCAAAAATGATTTTTAAGAACAGCTCTGATATGATGTTCAAGGGCCCTTGCATCTCGGGGACCATTTATAATGAATTTAAATTCATTTACATTCAAAGTGCAGAGAACAGTGATGTGTCTCAGTATTTCTGCAAGTCTCTGGAGCTATTATTTGACTGCAGATCCTTTTCTAAGCAGCTCTGGGTGAGTGTACAGGTGCAAAACAGAGTCTGAATAGAGTTCACAGATTCATGCGGTTTAAAGACGCAGTCAGCTGAGCCTCAAGCGCCATCTGATCAAAGGTCCGGCTGTGCGTCTGCTGCCTCACTCTCTCCCTCATGTGAAAGGAGGCCCGAGCCAGCCTCTGTGCCTCCTCCTGTATCTGCTCTCGCTGCCTTCTCAGCTGCTCCCTCTTCTGCTCCTTTGTGGAAATGCGGCTCTCTCTGACTCTCCTCGCCGCCTCCTCCTCTCTCTGTAGTTCCTCTCTGAGCCTCTGGTGGCAGAGCTGCCTGTGTTTGTTGTTCTGCCGGGTTTTCTGAGCTCTGCGTCTGTGCTGCGCTGAGGCGTGCAGGGCGGCTCTCTCCATGCGTCTCTGGCTCAGCTGGACCAGGATCTGCTTGTGTGTGAGCTGCTGGACGCTCTGCAGCTCGGCCCTCAGCTGCACTCTTTGACTCATCTCCTCCTCCCGGGCAGCCCGCTCCCGAAGCTCTTCGAGTCGTGCCTCTACAGACTTGGCACGCCTTTGGCAGGAGCGCTGCAACTTCTTCTCCAGTGTGCTCCTCCTCTGCGCCTCCTCTTCCTCCCCCTGCAGCTCAACCTGGTGTTTCAGCAAGATGTGTCTCAGCAGCTCTTTATGGTTTTCCTCCTGCAGCCTCTTCCGCTCCTCCTTCTCCTTCAGCATCTTGCTCCTCAGGACCTTCTCCTCCTTCTCCGCTGCCACCTGTCTCTCCCTCTCTCGCTCCCTCTTCCCCGCCGCCTCCTTCTCGGTCAGCAGCTTCTCCTGGTAGCGTTTGCGCTCTTCCGCCTCCTCCTGTGTACCCTCCATCTTTGCCCTGCGGTACACTTCCACCTCCTCTTTTAGCCTTCTCCATCGGTCTTCTTGCAGCAGCACCTCCTGCTTAAGCTGTTCTGCTTTCTCTTTTTCTCGATGCTCCCTCAGCCTCCTGCGGGCCTCCAGCTCCTCGTTCCAGCGTTTCATACTCCGTTTCAGCTTCTTCCTCCTCTTTTTTTCTGCCTGAACTTGCTGGGCCTCCTCCTGCCTGCGGGCCTCCTGTCGCTCCCATTCCTCCTGCTGGCTGAGCTTCAAACGAGCCTGTTCCTCCTCATGCTTCACCAGCATCAGAGCAGCTATCTTCTGGTCTCTCTCCGATACTGTGACACACATCTGCTTTTGGATGCTCTTGGTGAGCCTCTTCAGCTTCTTCTCGGTAGCTGGGGAGTGTATGAGGTCTCCCAGGTTGAAGCTGCACAATGTGCTCCTCTCTGGATCCCTTTTACTAGGAGCAGAGCAGGAGGACCTGCTAACAGCCTTCTCTTCAGAGCAGAGATCTGCATAGGGCATTTCTGTTGAGCGCTCTTCCAGTCTGGTGTCAGGCAACACCTCCAAGCCCGAGGCTTTACTGCTGCATGGCCGCCTGTCCCCGGCCGCCTGGATAATCCTCCGCCGTTCCTGGCCGCACTTTTGTAAAGTCTTCAGCCTCTCCTTTTCATAAGATTTATGCATGACTCTCATTGTCTCAAACGGCGTGTCCTGTTGCTCAGCAATGAAGTCGTTTAGAGATTTAATTAAAAGCTGAACCGGTTTTACACCCAGCCGAGCGCAAGACTCAAGCGAGCGAGAGTTCGTTAAGACGTGTCGGTTGCTCTCTGCTCCGGGAGAGTCGAAGTTGTTCAGGTCCAACTTAAGCACAGGGGAGCTGCACCTCAGCTCCTCCATCCTAAAACTAAAAAGCTAAATTAATGGATGCCAGATACGGAGGTCCTGAGGCTCACAGGTGCTACACCGAGCAGCGCTTCCGCACGGTCTGCAGCACAGAGAGGTCAGCAGGGGATTAGCTACTTCCTCGCGGACAAATAACAGTCGGTATTTCATTAACCGTCTTTACCTCAACTGTGAGCAATGACAGGCCGAATAATAAACAAAAAAACCCAACTTTATTTAAGCAGACGGGAACGTGTTAAATAAACGCTTGCAGTTAAGCATGGATTTAAAAAAGGGTCAGTCTGTTGAGGTTTACAGGGATTTATTTATGCACAGCTCACTTAGGATCCCACCAGAGCGTTTCATTCAGGTTTACTTTCCCTGGATCACTGCAACGTCTTGATTTTTTTTTTCTTTTCCAGTCTCACTGTCTGCTTCAGCCAAGCTTTAGCTGCTGCCACAAACTAAAATCACCACCATGTTTATCAAAAGAGAAAGCTTTTAAAATGCTAAACTATATATAACTGGGACTCGGATGCGTGGCTCATGGGCTTTTGAATTTGCTGTTGCTGTTTGCTTTTGATGAGTTTAAATGATTATATATCCCTGCGTCGCTGTATGTATGACAATGCAGTTTATCTGCAAAATAACAAGTAAGGAAAGCTCAAATAATTAGTATGGAGTGAAAAGAACAATTTTTTCAACAAAATACAGCCAAAACTGAAAATAGCATGACCTAGACCTACTTAGATCAAGTAGAAATACATTAGAGCTATTCAAGTTACATGCCTGCTGTTCATGCGCTCATCAGCAGTGCTGGGTTGGGTAAGATTCGATTTTGAACTTTTTATTGTCTTTATACATGTTGACTTATTTAGTTTTTAATTTTTTATTTGTGAGTTGTAACCTGGACTTTTTGATTTTGAAGAATATAGGAGATTTTTATATTCTGTGGTAAATACACCACAGTTTGAATAAACATCCCAGAAGGCATTTTGGATTGGGTGCTGTCATAAAATACTAATTTCCCCCTGAGCAAAAGGTTATCCTTAACAAGACTCATTCTTTCTAGTTTGCCAGGTAGGTGCCACTTCCTCTTTGTTCTGCGTTCACATACCAAGCTATAAATGTGTGCGCCTGTCTTATTTTATTGAATCTCTAGCAGACTACCCATTGTTATATTATTCACCTGCATTTTGGTTTTTAATAATGACATGTAATGCTGCATTAGCTAAAAGCATTTCATGGACTCTTGTGCATTAAAAAAAAAAAAAGTAAAAACATCCCAATAATTAATTAATTACATATCTTTTAAAAAAAAAACACATTTGTATGGGGTAGACTGGGGTTGGTTGTCACACTTTTTACCGTTACATGAAGTTGCAGAAGTTCCCAGGATCTTTTAAAAGACAACCAGTCTATTAGCAGATTTTCCCAACAGATAACCTGAGCAATAGTAAGCAGGTCAGTGTAAATATGTAAGAGAAAACCAAATGATGAACTCCATTTTTAAAACATAAAAAGTCCACTTAAAAACCAGAGAATCTGCAAGGACCTACCCAATCTGCAATCAATACAAGAGAGACTGATGCTTTTCCTTGAAAATTTATTCAAAAAGCAAACAACACAGGCTGGTCGGTATAAAGCGCTAATGCTACCGAGTCATGTGCAAAGTGTTAAGTCCAATCATTGAGACACATATTTTACTACAAGAGCAGTAAATGTAGGTCAGAGTAAAGAGAAACATCACAATCTTAACCATCTCCATTTTTTTAATTTTTAACTCACTTTTTATATAAATAAAATACATTTATTTAAACATGTATCTGTGCAAACTTGTAAGTAATTTCAAACAGAATTTCTATTATTACGTGACCCCACCCAGGGGGCTACAGCCGACACTTTGGGTACTTCAGCTACAATAAAAAAAAGACACAAAGCTGGAGTTATTCTGTGTCTTTGCTGCACAGCTGCCTCTTCTTCTCTCGTTCTCCCTCTCCTGCTGCTACTTCAATCATGAAACTGATCAATGATCAGCTGATCGGCGTTTCTGTGGCAAGTCCCGTCTCTCTTGCTTGTTTATCTCCCGCTTTGCGCCAGAAAGAGGAAACTAGCAGAGGTCGTGTTAAACAGCAGAAGCGCCTTTAAACTTGATAAGCTGTTGTTAGAATTTATTTAATATCACTTTCTAGTATCAGCTGATGTTTGTTGGAGCCACAGCCGTAAAAGCTGCTGGTCATGATATCGGTTTGGTTATCTGGTGAGAGGGAAACATGAAGATGAAACCAGGAGATGTCCTTACTGAATCATCAGCGCTGAACAGATTATTCTCATTTAAAATTTCTAGCTTTCAACAAATAATTATTTGAATCTTACAACCAAAGTTTTCATCCGATGTCAAATTTATAGAAATCCATTATTGTACATAGTAAGTTTTTTTCAGGGTCCCAACATAATTTCTTCAGAAGAAAGTACTGTACATGATGCCAGTATTTTCCCACATTTTCTAGATACTGTACTAGTACTTTGTGTAAAATGCCATCGAAAAGTCAGTTAAGTTTTATTCTTTCTCACCTGTCTTTCTGTCTCCTTTCACTTTTAAAAGGTTGCCATGTTAGAAAAAATATTTTGCCCTGCCATGCTGTTTATTGATGTGGTAAATAAATAGTTTATGAAAATATCACTAAATCTGTCATTTATTATTTTTAATATTCAGTAATGGTCATGTCTCACCTCTAGTCTTCTCTGTCTTAATTTCAGGTTTCCACCATATGTTGTAGATAGTTCAGGAAGTTAACTCAACCAAGCAGTCTTTGGGTTTCGGCTAAGTACTGTTTAGAATACCAGAATAGGGAGGATGGTGTAGGTTTAAGTTTATTAGATTGATACATATGTACCAACAAGACAGTGTACATCACTGTCACAACGACGTTTGTTTTCATTCAAAGGCTTTATGGTTTTTCCTATAATACCTGGTGGGCCGGTCTCTAGTCAAAATGCCCGGGCTGATTTTTTGTCCCAGTCCAGCCCTGCCCATCAGTATTCTTCATTCTGCTGTGCCACATTTTACACACTGACCAAGAAAGGACGTAAGCTCTTCATGGTGACCCCAGAAATTTTAATGTATCACTTTCTAGCATACGGCTGACACTGCTCGACATCTTGCAGTGCAGTATAAGAGTCCCGCCACAAGGAGACACTAAAGGCTTTCAAACCAACAGTTTCTGCTTCCAAAGCGGCGCCAACCGTTAATAGTCGACATTGGTTGCACACAGATGTTTTGCTTTGGCACGAGCTCGAACAATTGAGTTGAATTACACGAGTTATTCATATTCAATAAACCTGTGAATTTTGTGTTGATAAAATATGATTGAAACATGTTTTGGTGAAGTAATTTGAGCTCTTGGAATATTTTAATCCTTCACAATTTTCACACTTTATTCCAACACTATTCAGTGACAAACAAACAAAACACTACATTTTCTGAAATATTTGTGGGGTTTTTCTTGTTTGTTTTTATACTACTTGAAAACTAAAGTGACCCTCCAATGTGATGACAGTGCCAGCAGTGGCCCACAGCTCATTTAACGCTTTCTCCTAATTGACTCATAACAGTCTCTCATATGTATGAACTATGTAGGCTATCTCTATTTTGAAACAATGAGTGGGCAATGACAGCATCTCCTCATTGTGTACTTTACTGACAACAGGACAACAGGGAATACAGAGAAACTGACTGAGGACTTTTTCCAACTGGTGCCAGCAGAACCACTTCCAGATCAACACTCCGAAAACCAAGGAGCAGGTAGTGGACTCCACCTACACCAGTGAACATCCAGAGAATGGGCATTAAGATAGCTGACTCATATAAGTGATCTGACCAATAAACTGATCTGGAGTAACAACAGAGAGTCCATGTACACAAAAGGATAGAGACGAGACGGTTGTATTTGCAACAGAGAAGTCTTTTGGAAGGGAGCAGGGAGAGCTCCTGAAGACCTTCTAGGACTCTTTGGTGGTATTGTCCATGTTTTATAGTGTGGTCTGCTGGGGACAGGAAGAAACTGAAAAGGTTGATCAAGAAAACTAGCTCTGTTCTGGGATGCCCTCTTGACCCAGTGGAGGTAGTTATCTCTGTCAGATAACAGCTCCCACCCCATACAGGTCACTCTGACAACACTAAGCAGTCCCTCCAGTGACAGGCTGCTGCACCCACGGTGTGCAAAGGGGACATTTTGGAGGCCTTTCCCTCTAGCTGTTGTCAAATTGTACACTGCACAACAGCAGTGAATGTACACCACATATGCACACACACTGGGCTCTTTACATATATCAGTGTGCAATACTAAATACCTGCTACTATTAACACCCAAACACTGCACTATGAAATGTTTCATTCTTCTTCTAATAGTAATCTGTATTATTGCATCATATATATGTACATGTATGTATACAGATCAATGATACAGATATATATAGATAGATGGATATAGATATATAGACTTAAATATATAAGTACATATCTATTTCTTAGTCTATATTTCTTCTATTTTTGCATAGCATTATTGATGTCAGGTATGCTGCATGTGTTCATTTGTTCCTGCCTTGTGTACTCTGCTACAGTAATAATTTGAATTTCCCCAACTCTGGGACTAACAAAGGTTATCTTATCTGAAATGTATCTAAACCCAGCTGATATCTGGCTACATTTTCTGGTGAGCATCCAAATCACACTGGATTGAGGTTTACACACTGTATAATGCCTGATTTCTTGTAAATATTTAACGATGGCCTTGTGAAATATATATTGATAAAATGTTTACCAGGCCACAGTGAACAATGAAAAATAAAATTAAAACAAATAATTGAAAACACTGAAAAACACTCACAAATATATTTTGTAGAGATGACGCATTTGTCTTAACCTGGTTATGCTGTACCATCCAGATGAAGACGTGAGCCAAAGAGCCTTTAAGTTTCATTTAATGAACTTACCTTTTCCTACATATGAGAAATGAGCTGGTGTGAAGTAAATTGGGTTTTGTATATCTGTAGCCTCAGATGAGCATGAAATTTCATTTCTGACTTGACCTGCTTAACAGCAGTCTCAAATATTAAAGTCTTGGTGTTAGGATGTGGAGGATGTGCCAGAAATGTTTGTTAAAACAAATAACTGGACCTTACTTGTTAAGCTCAATGTTCTCACTGTCACATGGAAAAATCTATGTTTTTTTCCCTAATAAATATACATTAATTTTAGGCAGGGCTGGACTGGGACAAAAAATCAGCCCGGGCATTTTGACTAGAGACCGGCCCACCAGGTATTATAGGAAAAACCATAAAGCCTTTGAATGAAAACAAACGTCGTTGTGACAGTGATGTACACTGTCTTGTTGGTACATATGTATCAATCTAATAAACTTAAACCTACACCATCCTCCCTATTCTGGTATTCTAAGCAGTACTTAGCCGAAACCCAAAGACTGCTTGGTTGAGTTAACTTCCTGAACTATCTACAACATATGGTGGAAACCTGAAATTAAGACAGAGAAGACTAGAGGTGAGACATGACCATTACTGAATATTAAAAATAATAAATGACAGATTTAGTGATATTTTCATAAACTATTTATTTACCACATCAATAAACAGCATGGCAGGGCAAAATATTTTTTCTAACATGGCAACCTTTTAAAAGTGAAAGGAGACAGAAAGACAGGTGAGAAAGAATAAAACTTAACTGACTTTTCGATGGCATTTTACACAAAGTACTAGTACAGTATCTAGAAAATGTGGGAAAATACTGGCATCATGTACAGTACTTTCTTCTGAAGAAATTATGTTGGGACCCTGAAAAAAACTTACTATGTACAATAATGGATTTCTATAAATTTGACATCGGATGAAAACTTTGGTTGTAAGATTCGGATAATTATTTGTTGAAAGCTAGAAATTTTAAATGAGAATAAGAAAGAAAAGTATTTCTTTGTGCCCCCTTTCCCTGTTAATGCTCTACCTGGCCCCATGGCAAAACTTTGCTAGACCCGCCCCTGCACAGTTACCAGCTGTCAGCTATATAGAAAAGGTGTAAGTTGTCTCTCAGAAACAGTTCATGGCTTTCCTTCAACCCATTCATGTCACCTAAAAGGTAAAACCTGTTTCTCCATCACCTGTTCAGCGCTGATGATTCAGTAAGGACATCTCCTGGTTTCATCTTCATGTTTCCCTCTCACCAGATAACCAAACCGATATCATGGCCAGCAGCTTTTACAGCTGTGGCTCCAACAAACATCAGCTGTTACTAGAAAGTGATATTAAATAAATTCTAACAACAGCTTATCAAGTTTAAAGGCGCTTCTGCTGTTTAACACGACCTCTGCTAGTTTCCTCTTTCTGGCGCAAAGCGGGAGATAAACAAGCAAGAGAGACGGGACTTGTGGCAGAAACGCCGATCAGCTGATCATTGATCAGTTTCATGATTGAAGTAGCAGCAGGAGAGGGAGAACGAGAGAAGAAGAGGCAGCTGTGCAGCAAAGACACAGAATAACTCCAGCTTTTTGTCTTTTTTTATTGTAGCTGAAGTACGGGACAAATCGCGTTTATTTTCAGCTCAATACAAAACGCATAATATTAACTCTGAATACCAGAGGATTCCGTTTTTTATGGCACGGTTGGCTCTACTAACTAACCATATGAATAAAATAAAGTTCACCAGTAACATCATAGCACCCACCCAACTGTACAGAAACTCCATCATGCTAGCTAGTACACAGTACGAGTTATTGTAACTGACTGTAAAAAGTTAGCACAAGGAAAATAAACTCCACCTAAACTTGGTTTGACCCAGATAGACTGCAGGTCATAACTTCTTACCTGAAGCTCATTTCACCTGACAGTCGGACTGGCGGCCGCCTTGCGTCTCTCCACCTCCAGTCCTTTCCCCCATCCACCTGCTGGCCTCCACCACTTGCCAATTTGACTGAATGTGTGAAAGCTCCACCATAGCCACTACCAAACAACTGAGTTATTTTTACACGTCTGCCAGCATCTGTCCAATCCGCCACCTTTCACTGTTTACACAGTTAGGAAAAAAAGACAACAACAACAACAACAAAACATTGGGCCATTTAAAAGGCAAAATTAGCATGGCCCACCGGGCAAATGGCCGGTATACCCGATGCCCCACAGACAGACTGAGGCCCCGCCGCTATTTTTGAGTGCAAAAATGTGTGGTCTCCAGCTAATGGAAAAGGCTGATCGCACGATGTGCGCGTAGTGCTCTTTAAATAGAACAATTTGCCCCATTCTCTTCGCCCGTCATGTGGCCACATGTGGCGGGCTAGCAGGCTAGCAACATACAGGCCCGGGTTCGAGCCCTCGGCTCACTTCCCTCTGTATGTTCACCTGCTAGGGGGAGGTCCAGGCGGGCGATCTTGGAGTGAAAATTCCAAGGGATGACCCCTCGTAGCCTGGGCTTCCCCTGACTTTTTTTTCTTTGCTTTGCTTTTTTTCATTTACCTGCCAGCAACAAACACACCTCCTTGTTGTCATGGCTACCAACGACCACTCTTCTTGTGCCAACAAGTCATTGCCTGACAAAACATTATTTCCTATGTTTCCCTGCCTTTTTTGCCTTTTTTATTTCTTGTGTTTTAGACAAAAAGAAAAGAAAAAGATCTACAGATTCAGGCTTTTCTTTACCTGTGGTAGTCGGGTAGAATGACGTCACTGACACTATTTAATATGAAAACAAACTTTCTCAAACAAAAAACAAAAACAAAAAAGGAGTGGGTCGGTGTGTCATCTTTACCGAGCACCATACATGTTTTGCTTCACATTCAAATTATTATTTTTCCTTTTCAAAAATAATTCAGAGAGAAAAAAAACAGAGAAGTCAAATATATCAAATTTGCACGAATCTTCTAGTGAAGGTGCCTCCTCCTTCTGACCTTAGGGTAACTAATTTCTCAGACAGTGACATGACAGTGCGCTGGGAAGCTGCAGCTGATGATGATGTTTCTTACCTCACTAAGTGGAGGCGACCTGAGACAGGTGGGGAAGAACTATTGGATTGTTGGAGTACATATTATGAAGTAAAAAAAATACAATATCTCAATAAACTGTTGTCCTGTGTCTTAAGGAGTATGAGATATCACTGTCTGCACTCTATGGAGATGGAGCTCAGAGTGAAGCTGTGGCCATACGCTACAGCACCTGTGAGTCACACATTTTCTGATCCTGAACGTTTGTCAAACTCAGGAGGGGAGAGCCTGAAACCATTTACCTAAGTGACATTAGCAGCAGTGTTCAGCCTAAAAAATAGACAAGTTAAAAGTCATGCATCCATATTATTTGTTTATTTATTAAATTATTTTCGAGACACTGTTAGTTGTTAGAAGCCAGTGTTTTAATGACAGGACATATATGACAGTAATGAGACAACCTAAGATATCCAAGATTAGCACAAAAACACAAATAGAATCACAGAAAGCGTGTTTCTCTCCCGTTAGTCTTTAGGCCCAGTTACCTTTTACTTTTCTGTGGTCAGTAGCCCTTCATGTCATATTCTGTCTCTATGTACAATATAGCATTACTAATACAAGAACCTGTATGTAAATGAACTTCATTGTGTAATTGATGGCAGTTCTCAAAGTACTAGTCACTTAAAGGTTAAATTTCACATCGAAATTCTCATATTATATTCTATTTGAATGTTTAAAAAGAAAAATATCACAGTATTTATGCTTTCACTGAGCATATACCTGCATCAATGATGAACTCTCAAGGCTGAAAAGTCCTGGCTTTGGTCAGCCACGGTCCACGCACACGCACACGTCACCAATCCCTGACTGCTTGATCATAACAGCAGTTGGGCTGCTGGGAACATGACGGGCGTTCTTCTTGATGTTAACAAGGTGCTCACCAATCTCCCTGGGAACAAACGAGATTCCTAAGACAGACCGACAAAACAGATGTTAACAACGCTTATTCTTGTGTGTGCATGCAGCCCGTTTCAGTTGCTCCTGCTTCTTTCTCCACGCTTTAACTTTTATTACTTTCCCCCTCTGTCTTTTACTTAAGGGTTAATAAAGTATTTGGATTCTGATGAGTCTCATTGTTTAGCAAACTTCTCACTTATCAGACGGACACTCACCAATGTGAGCGTTACGCAGCATCTTCAGCAGGCAGGGCTCCTCTGGGCCTGAGGGTGTTGTAAGAGGGGCTGTCAGCTGGCTGAGGTCAAGCTCGCCTATGTCCAGTGGAATATCTGCAGCAGAGCCCGCCTTCAGTGAAGTATGTTGGCTGGAAGGCTTTCAGGCCCGTCTTTGCCACTCCAGGGTCAGAGACCTTCACCTTGTTTGGATGACAGCCTGCTCTGATATTCATCTGTGGGCACAAACACCAAAACTCAAGAGACTTTTCAGTGAGAAGAAAAGGCAAACCTTGCATGCCAGAGTGAAAGTGAGAGAGTGTGTGAGTGCATACTCACCCTGAATGGACTCTCAGGGATGTTAGCGTCTCCCCAGGAGACCATCACAGTGTGCTTCACAGGCTTACGTGGGGTGCAGGTGTATGTGCTGTTGCTATTATCCTTAACCTGGACATCCACAGAATTGACTTCACCATCCTGTGCAGAAGACAAGGGATTATAGTTCAATCAGATTTAACACACTGTATTTTTCGGACCATAAGGCGCACTGTCGATGAACAGGTCTGGTTTCATACATGAGGCGCACTGGACTATAAAACGCATTAAGCGAAACAAAACAGCCAGATAAGTCAAACTTTACTCAACTCTTTCTTCTTGCTTCCTCCACTTCCGTACCATTGATTCATTCATGTTGAAATCTCTCGCAGCTGCTCTATTCTCATGTTCTACTGCGTGACTGACAGCCTTGAGTTTGAAATCCGCTTCGTCAGCATGTCTCTTAACAGGTGGCATTTTGGGGTCATGATCCACACACAATACAGTAATATTATGTTGCAGCACAGTACGTATCACTCCGCCAGGCTCCTGACTACGTAGCCGTAATGCTCCGACAATCCATCAAGCGGTGCGACTTCATAGCTTACCAAAGTCGTACTAAAACATTTTTTGACAGATTTTTAAGCGCCGTGTATTACATAAAATCGGTTCAAGGTCAATAAGCACAACCAGAATTCATACATAAGGCGCACTGTCGATTTTTGAGAGATAATTAAAGGATTTTAAGTGCGACTCATAGTCCGAAAAATACGGTACATACAATATATTTAACATATTTGTGATCATATACAAAGCCAGATATACCTGGGCTATAATTTTCAGAGGAGCTTTTCCTCCTTGCTTGGCATCAACTGTGAGTTCACTGGGTTTTCCAACAGCCAGACCACTGCTCTGTAGGCCTGGACCGTACGCCTTAACCTAGAGAAAACTATTTTAAACAAACAATTAAAAAAGGAACAAGTCAAAGATCTACTATAGCCAAAAGATCATTTACAGACTATAGCGCTGTGAAAAAATATTTGCCTCCTTTCTGATTTCGTATCTTGTTCCATATTTGTCACACTTACACGTTTCAGATCAATAAATGTTAATATTAGACAAGAATGTCTAATATTAAACGGCAGTTTTCAAGGGGAAAAAGCTATCCAAACATACTTGGTCCTATATGAAAAAGTAATTGCACCGAATTAAATAAATTCTAACAACAGCTTATCAAGTTTAAAGGCGCTTCTGCTGTTTAACACGACCTCTGCTAGTTTCCTCTTTCTGGCGCAAAGCGGGAGATAAACAAGCAAGAGAGACGGGACTTGTGGCAGAAACGCCGATCAGCTGATCATTGATCAGTTTCATGATTGAAGTAGCAGCAGGAGAGGGAGAACGAGAGAAGAAGAGGCAGCTGTGCAGCAAAGACACAGAATAACTCCAGCTTTTTGTCTTTTTTTTTATTGTAGCTGAAGTACGGGACAAATCGCGTTTATTTTCAGCTCAATACAAAACGCATAATATTAACTCTGAATACCAGAGGATTCTGTTTTTTATGGCACGGTTGGCTCTACTAACTAACCATATGAATAAAATAAAGTTCACCAGTAACATCATAGCACCCACCCAACTGTACAGAAACTCCATCATGCTAGCTAGTACACAGTACGAGTTATTGTAACTGACTGTAAAAAGTTAGCACAAGGAAAATAAACTCCACCTAAACTTGGTTTGACCCAGATAGACTGCAGGTCATAACTTCTTACCTGAAGCTCATTTCACCTGACAGTCGGCCGCCTTGGGTCTCTCCACCTCCAGTCCTTTCCCCCATCCACCTGCTGGCCTCCACCACTTGCTAATTTGACTGAATGTGTGAAAGCTCCACCATAGCCACTACCAAACAACTGAGTTATTTTTACACGTCTGCCAGCATCTGTCCAATCCGCCACCTTTCACTGTTTACACAGTTAGGAAAAAAAGACAACAACAACAACAACAACAAAACATTGGGCCATTTAAAAGGCAAAATTAGCATCGGCCCACCGGGCAAATGGCCGGTATACCCGATGCCCCACAGACAGACTGAGGCCCCGCCGCTATTTTTGAGTGCAAAAATGTGTGGTCTCCAGCTAATGGAAAAGGCTGATCGCGTAGTGCTCTTTAAATAGAACAATTTGCCCCATTCTCTTCGCCCGTCATGTGGCCACATGTGGCGGGCTAGCAGGCTAGCAACATACAGGCCCGGGTTCGAGCCCTCGGCTCACTTCCCTCTGTATGTTCACCTGCTAGGGGGAGGTTCAGGCGGGCGATCTTGGAGTGAAAATTCCAAGGGATGACCCCTCGTAGCCTGGGCTTCCCCTGACTTTTTTTCTTTGCTTTGCTTTTTTTCATTTACCTGCCAGCAACAAACACACCTCCTTGTTGTCATGGCTACCAACGACCACTCTTCTTGTGCCAACAAGTCATTGCCTGACAAAACATTATTTCCTATGTTTCCCTGGCTTTTTTGCCTTTTTTATTTCTTGTGTTTTAGACAAAAAGAAAAGAAAAAGATCTACAGATTCAGGCTTTTCTTTACCTGTGGTAGTCGGGTAGAATGACGTCACTGACACTGCTTTAATATGAAAACAAACTTTCTCAAACAAAAAACAAAAACAAAAAAGGAGTGGGTCGGTGTGTCATCTTTACCGAGCACCATACATGTTTTGCTTCACATTCAAATTATTATTTTTCCTTTTCAAAAATAATTCAGAGAGAAAAAAAACAGAGAAGTCAAATATATCAAATTTGCACGAATCTTCTAGTGAAGGTGCCTCCTCCTTCTGACCTTAGGGTAACTAATTTCTCAGACAGTGACATGACAGTGCGCTGGGAAGCTGCAGCTGATGATGATGTTTCTTACCTCACTAAGTGGAGGCGACCTGAGACAGGTGGGGAAGAACTATTGGATTGTTGGGGTACATATTATGAAGTAAAAAAAATACAATATCTCAATAAACTGTTGTCCTGTGTCTTAAGGAGTATGAGATATCACTGTCTGCACTCTATGGAGATGGAGCTCAGAGTGAAGCTGTGGCCATACGCTACAGCACCTGTGAGTCACACATTTTCTGATCCTGAACGTTTGTCAAACTCAGGAGGGGAGAGCCTGAAACCATTTACCTAAGTGACATTAGCAGCAGTGTTCAGCCTAAAAAATAGACAAGTTAAAAGTCATGCATCCATATTATTTGTTTATTTATTAAATTATTTTCGAGACACTGTTAGTTGTTAGAAGCCAGTGTTTTAATGACAGGACATATATGACAGTAATGAGACAACCTAAGATATCCAAGATTAGCACAAAAGCACAAATAGAATCACAGAAAGCGTGTTTCTCTCCCGTTAGTCTTTAGGCCCAGTTACCTTTTACTTTTCTGTGGTCAGTAGCCCTTCATGTCATATTCTGTCTCTATGTACAATATAGCATTACTAATACAATAACCTGTATGTAAATGAACTTCATTGTGTAATTGATGGCAGTTCTCAAAGTACTAGTCACTTAAAGGTTAAATTTCACATCGAAATTCTCATATTATATTCTATTTGAATGTTTAAAAAGAAAAATATCACAGTATTTATGCTTTCACTGAGCATATACCTGCATCAATGATGAACTCTCAAGGCTGAAAAGTCCTGGCTTTGGTCAGCCACGGTCCACGCACACGCACACGTCACCAATCCCTGACTGCTTGATCATAACAGCAGTTGGGCTGCTGGGAACATGACGGGCGTTCTTCTTGATGTTAACAAGGTGCTCACCAATCTCCCTGGGAACAAACGAGATTCCTAAGACAGACCGACAAAACAGATGTTAACAACGCTTATTCTTGTGTGTGCATGCAGCCCGTTTCAGTTGCTCCTGCTTCTTTCTCCACGCTTTAACTTTTATTACTTTCCCCCTCTGTCTTTTACTTAAGGGTTAATAAAGTATTTGGATTCTGATGAGTCTCATTGTTTAGCAAACTTCTCACTTATCAGACGGACACTCACCAATGTGAGCGTTACGCAGCATCTTCAGCAGGCAGGGCTCCTCTGGGCCTGAGGGTGTTGTAAGAGGGGCTGTCAGCTGGCTGAGGTCAAGCTCGCCTATGTCCAGTGGAATATCTGCAGCAGAGCCCGCCTTCAGTGAAGTATGTTGGCTGGAAGGCTTTCAGGCCCGTCTTTGCCACTCCAGGGTCAGAGACCTTCACCTTGTTTGGATGACAGCCTGCTCTGATATTCATCTGTGGGCACAAACACCAAAACTCAAGAGACTTTTCAGTGAGAAGAAAAGGCAAACCTTGCATGCCAGAGTGAAAGTGAGAGAGTGTGTGAGTGCATACTCACCCTGAATGGACTCTCAGGGATGTTAGCGTCTCCCCAGGAGACCATCACAGTGTGCTTCACAGGCTTACGTGGGGTGCAGGTGTATGTGCTGTTGCTATTATCCTTAACCTGGACATCCACAGAATTGACTTCACCATCCTGTGCAGAAGACAAGGGATTATAGTTCAATCAGATTTAACACACTGTATTTTTCGGACCATAAGGCGCACTGTCGATGAACAGGTCTGGTTTCATACATGAGGCGCACTGGACTATAAAACGCATTAAGCGAAACAAAACAGCCAGATAAGTCAAACTTTACTCAACTCTTTCTTCTTGCTTCCTCCACTTCCGTACCATTGATTCATTCATGTTGAAATCTCTCGCAGCTGCTCTATTCTCATGTTCTACTGCGTGACTGACAGCCTTGAGTTTGAAATCCGCTTCGTCAGCATGTCTCTTAACAGGTGGCATTTTGGGGTCATGATCCACACACAATACAGTAATATTATGTTGCAGCACAGTACGTATCACTCCGCCAGGCTCCTGACTACGTAGCCGTAATGCTCCGACAATCCATCAAGCGGTGCGACTTCATAGCTTACCAAAGTCGTACTAAAACATTTTTTGACAGATTTTTAAGCGCCGTGTATTACATAAAATCGGTTCAAGGTCAATAAGCACAACCAGAATTCATACATAAGGCGCACTGTCGATTTTTGAGAGATAATTAAAGGATTTTAAGTGCGACTCATAGTCCGAAAAATACGGTACATACAATATATTTAACATATTTGTGATCATATACAAAGCCAGATATACCTGGGCTATAATTTTCAGAGGAGCTTTTCCTCCTTGCTTGGTATCAACTGTGAGTTCACTGGGTTTTCCAACAGCCAGACCACTGCTCTGTAGGCCTGGACCGTACGCCTTAACCTAGAGAAAACTATTTTAAACAAACAATTAAAAAAGGAACAAGTCAAAGATCTACTATAGCCAAAAGATCATTTACAGACTATAGCGCTGTGAAAAAATATTTGCCTCCTTTCTGATTTCGTATCTTGTTCCATATTTGTCACACTTACACGTTTCAGATCAATAAATGTTAATATTAGACAAGAATGTCTAATATTAAACGGCAGTTTTCAAGGGGAAAAAGCTATCCAAACATACTTGGTCCTATATGAAAAAGTAATTGCACCGAATTAAATAAATTCTAACAACAGCTTATCAAGTTTAAAGGCGCTTCTGCTGTTTAACACGACCTCTGCTAGTTTCCTCTTTCTGGCGCAAAGCGGGAGATAAACAAGCAAGAGAGACGGGACTTGTGGCAGAAACGCCGATCAGCTGATCATTGATCAGTTTCATGATTGAAGTAGCAGCAGGAGAGGGAGAACGAGAGAAGAAGAGGCAGCTGTGCAGCAAAGACACAGAATAACTCCAGCTTTTTGTCTTTTTTTTTATTGTAGCTGAAGTACGGGACAAATCGCGTTTATTTTCAGCTCAATACAAAACGCATAATATTAACTCTGAATACCAGAGGATTCTGTTTTTTATGGCACGGTTGGCTCTACTAACTAACCATATGAATAAAATAAAGTTCACCAGTAACATCATAGCACCCACCCAACTGTACAGAAACTCCATCATGCTAGCTAGTACACAGTACGAGTTATTGTAACTGACTGTAAAAAGTTAGCACAAGGAAAATAAACTCCACCTAAACTTGGTTTGACCCAGATAGACTGCAGGTCATAACTTCTTACCTGAAGCTCATTTCACCTGACAGTCGGCCGCCTTGGGTCTCTCCACCTCCAGTCCTTTCCCCCATCCACCTGCTGGCCTCCACCACTTGCTAATTTGACTGAATGTGTGAAAGCTCCACCATAGCCACTACCAAACAACTGAGTTATTTTTACACGTCTGCCAGCATCTGTCCAATCCGCCACCTTTCACTGTTTACACAGTTAGGAAAAAAAGACAACAACAACAACAACAACAAAACATTGGGCCATTTAAAAGGCAAAATTAGCATCGGCCCACCGGGCAAATGGCCGGTATACCCGATGCCCCACAGACAGACTGAGGCCCCGCCGCTATTTTTGAGTGCAAAAATGTGTGGTCTCCAGCTAATGGAAAAGGCTGATCGCACGATGTGCGCGTAGTGCTCTTTAAATAGAACAATTTGCCCCATTCTCTTCGCCCGTCATGTGGCCACATGTGGCGGGCTAGCAGGCTAGCAACATACAGGCCCGGGTTCGAGCCCTCGGCTCACTTCCCTCTGTATGTTCACCTGCTAGGGGGAGGCTCAGGCGGGTGATCTTGGAGTGAAAATTCCAAGGGATGACCCCTCGTAGCCTGGGCTTCCCCTGACTTTTTTTCTTTGCTTTGCTTTTTTTCATTTATCTGCCAGCAACAAACACACCTCCTTGTTGTCATGGCTACCAACGACCACTCTTCTTGTGCCAACAAGTCATTGCCTGACAAAACATTATTTCCTATGTTTCCCTGGCTTTTTTGCCTTTTTTATTTCTTGTGTTTTAGACAAAAAGAAAAGAAAAAGATCTACAGATTCAGGCTTTTCTTTACCTGTGGTAGTCGGGTAGAATGACGTCACTGACACTGCTTTAATATGAAAACAAACTTTCTCAAACAAAAAACAAAAACAAAAAAGGAGTGGGTCGGTGTGTCATCTTTACCGAGCACCATACATGTTTTGCTTCACATTCAAATTATTATTTTTCCTTTTCAAAAATAATTCAGAGAGAAAAAAAACAGAGAAGTCAAATATATCAAATTTGCACGAATCTTCTAGTGAAGGTGCCTCCTCCTTCTGACCTTAGGGTAACTAATTTCTCAGACAGTGACATGACAGTGCGCTGGGAAGCTGCAGCTGATGATGATGTTTCTTACCTCACTAAGTGGAGGCGACCTGAGACAGGTGGGGAAGAACTATTGGATTGTTGGGGTACATATTATGAAGTAAAAAAAATACAATATCTCAATAAACTGTTGTCCTGTGTCTTAAGGAGTATGAGATATCACTGTCTGCACTCTATGGAGATGGAGCTCAGAGTGAAGCTGTGGCCATACGCTACAGCACCTGTGAGTCACACATTTTCTGATCCTGAACGTTTGTCAAACTCAGGAGGGGAGAGCCTGAAACCATTTACCTAAGTGACATTAGCAGCAGTGTTCAGCCTAAAAAATAGACAAGTTAAAAGTCATGCATCCATATTATTTGTTTATTTATTAAATTATTTTCGAGACACTGTTAGTTGTTAGAAGCCAGTGTTTTAATGACAGGACATATATGACAGTAATGAGACAACCTAAGATATCCAAGATTAGCACAAAAGCACAAATAGAATCACAGAAAGCGTGTTTCTCTCCCGTTAGTCTTTAGGCCCAGTTACCTTTTACTTTTCTGTGGTCAGTAGCCCTTCATGTCATATTCTGTCTCTATGTACAATATAGCATTACTAATACAAGAACCTGTATGTAAATGAACTTCATTGTGTAATTGATGGCAGTTCTCAAAGTACTAGTCACTTAAAGGTTAAATTTCACATCGAAATTCTCATATTATATTCTATTTGAATGTTTAAAAAGAAAAATATCACAGTATTTATGCTTTCACTGAGCATATACCTGCATCAATGATGAACTCTCAAGGCTGAAAAGTCCTGGCTTTGGTCAGCCACGGTCCACGCACACGCACACGTCACCAATCCCTGACTGCTTGATCATAACAGCAGTTGGGCTGCTGGGAACATGACGGGCGTTCTTCTTGATGTTAACAAGGTGCTCACCAATCTCCCTGGGAACAAACGAGATTCCTAAGACAGACCGACAAAACAGATGTTAACAACGCTTATTCTTGTGTGTGCATGCAGCCCGTTTCAGTTGCTCCTGCTTCTTTCTCCACGCTTTAACTTTTATTACTTTCCCCCTCTGTCTTTTACTTAAGGGTTAATAAAGTATTTGGATTCTGATGAGTCTCATTGTTTAGCAAACTTCTCACTTATCAGACGGACACTCACCAATGTGAGCGTTACGCAGCATCTTCAGCAGGCAGGGCTCCTCTGGGCCTGAGGGTGTTGTAAGAGGGGCTGTCAGCTGGCTGAGGTCAAGCTCGCCTATGTCCAGTGGAATATCTGCAGCAGAGCCCGCCTTCAGTGAAGTATGTTGGCTGGAAGGCTTTCAGGCCCGTCTTTGCCACTCCAGGGTCAGAGACCTTCACCTTGTTTGGATGACAGCCTGCTCTGATATTCATCTGTGGGCACAAACACCAAAACTCAAGAGACTTTTCAGTGAGAAGAAAAGGCAAACCTTGCATGCCAGAGTGAAAGTGAGAGAGTGTGTGAGTGCATACTCACCCTGAATGGACTCTCAGGGATGTTAGCGTCTCCCCAGGAGACCATCACAGTGTGCTTCACAGGCTTACGTGGGGTGCAGGTGTATGTGCTGTTGCTATTATCCTTAACCTGGACATCCACAGAATTGACTTCACCATCCTGTGCAGAAGACAAGGGATTATAGTTCAATCAGATTTAACACACTGTATTTTTCGGACCATAAGGCGCACTGTCGATGAACAGGTCTGGTTTCATACATGAGGCGCACTGGACTATAAAACGCATTAAGCGAAACAAAACAGCCAGATAAGTCAAACTTTACTCAACTCTTTCTTCTTGCTTCCTCCACTTCCGTACCATTGATTCATTCATGTTGAAATCTCTCGCAGCTGCTCTATTCTCATGTTCTACTGCGTGACTGACAGCCTTGAGTTTGAAATCCGCTTCGTCAGCATGTCTCTTAACAGGTGGCATTTTGGGGTCATGATCCACACACAATACAGTAATATTATGTTGCAGCACAGTACGTATCACTCCGCCAGGCTCCTGACTACGTAGCCGTAATGCTCCGACAATCCATCAAGCGGTGCGACTTCATAGCTTACCAAAGTCGTACTAAAACATTTTTTGACAGATTTTTAAGCGCCGTGTATTACATAAAATCGGTTCAAGGTCAATAAGCACAACCAGAATTCATACATAAGGCGCACTGTCGATTTTTGAGAGATAATTAAAGGATTTTAAGTGCGACTCATAGTCCGAAAAATACGGTACATACAATATATTTAACATATTTGTGATCATATACAAAGCCAGATATACCTGGGCTATAATTTTCAGAGGAGCTTTTCCTCCTTGCTTGGCATCAACTGTGAGTTCACTGGGTTTTCCAACAGCCAGACCACTGCTCTGTAGGCCTGGACCGTACGCCTTAACCTAGAGAAAACTATTTTAAACAAACAATTAAAAAAGGAACAAGTCAAAGATCTACTATAGCCAAAAGATCATTTACAGACTATAGCGCTGTGAAAAAATATTTGCCTCCTTTCTGATTTCGTATCTTGTTCCATATTTGTCACACTTACACGTTTCAGATCAATAAATGTTAATATTAGACAAGAATGTCTAATATTAAACGGCAGTTTTCAAGGGGAAAAAGCTATCCAAACATACTTGGTCCTATATGAAAAAGTAATTGCACCGAATTAAATAAATTCTAACAACAGCTTATCAAGTTTAAAGGCGCTTCTGCTGTTTAACACGACCTCTGCTAGTTTCCTCTTTCTGGCGCAAAGCGGGAGATAAACAAGCAAGAGAGACGGGACTTGTGGCAGAAACGCCGATCAGCTGATCATTGATCAGTTTCATGATTGAAGTAGCAGCAGGAGAGGGAGAACGAGAGAAGAAGAGGCAGCTGTGCAGCAAAGACACAGAATAACTCCAGCTTTTTGTCTTTTTTTTTTATTGTAGCTGAAGTACAGGACAAATCGCGTTTATTTTCAGCTCAATACAAAACGCATAATATTAACTCTGAATACCAGAGGATTCTGTTTTTTATGGCACGGTTGGCTCTACTAACTAACCATATGAATAAAATAAAGTTCACCAGTAACATCATAGCACCCACCCAACTGTACAGAAACTCCATCATGCTAGCTAGTACACAGTACGAGTTATTGTAACTGACTGTAAAAAGTTAGCACAAGGAAAATAAACTCCACCTAAACTTGGTTTGACCCAGATAGACTGCAGGTCATAACTTCTTACCTGAAGCTCATTTCACCTGACAGTCGGCCGCCTTGGGTCTCTCCACCTCCAGTCCTTTCCCCCATCCACCTGCTGGCCTCCACCACTTGCTAATTTGACTGAATGTGTGAAAGCTCCACCATAGCCACTACCAAACAACTGAGTTATTTTTACACGTCTGCCAGCATCTGTCCAATCCGCCACCTTTCACTGTTTACACAGTTAGGAAAAAAAGACAACAACAACAACAACAACAAAACATTGGGCCATTTAAAAGGCAAAATTAGCATCGGCCCACCGGGCAAATGGCCGGTATACCCGATGCCCCACAGACAGACTGAGGCCCCGCCGCTATTTTTGAGTGCAAAAATGTGTGGTCTCCAGCTAATGGAAAAGGCTGATCGCACGATGTGCGCGTAGTGCTCTTTAAATAGAACAATTTGCCCCATTCTCTTCGCCCGTCATGTGGCCACATGTGGCGGGCTAGCAGGCTAGCAACATACAGGCCCGGGTTCGAGCCCTCGGCTCACTTCCCTCTGTATGTTCACCTGCTAGGGGGAGGTTCAGGCGGGCGATCTTGGAGTGAAAATTCCAAGGGATGACCCCTCGTAGCCTGGGCTTCCCCTGACTTTTTTTCTTTGCTTTGCTTTTTTTCATTTACCTGCCAGCAACAAACACACCTCCTTGTTGTCATGGCTACCAACGACCACTCTTCTTGTGCCAACAAGTCATTGCCTGACAAAACATTATTTCCTATGTTTCCCTGGCTTTTTTGCCTTTTTTATTTCTTGTGTTTTAGACAAAAAGAAAAGAAAAAGATCTACAGATTCAGGCTTTTCTTTACCTGTGGTAGTCGGGTAGAATGACGTCACTGACACTGCTTTAATATGAAAACAAACTTTCTCAAACAAAAAACAAAAACAAAAAAGGAGTGGGTCGGTGTGTCATCTTTACCGAGCACCATACATGTTTTGCTTCACATTCAAATTATTATTTTTCCTTTTCAAAAATAATTCAGAGAGAAAAAAAACAGAGAAGTCAAATATATCAAATTTGCACGAATCTTCTAGTGAAGGTGCCTCCTCCTTCTGACCTTAGGGTAACTAATTTCTCAGACAGTGACATGACAGTGCGCTGGGAAGCTGCAGCTGATGATGATGTTTCTTACCTCACTAAGTGGAGGCGACCTGAGACAGGTGGGGAAGAACTATTGGATTGTTGGGGTACATATTATGAAGTAAAAAAAATACAATATCTCAATAAACTGTTGTCCTGTGTCTTAAGGAGTATGAGATATCACTGTCTGCACTCTATGGAGATGGAGCTCAGAGTGAAGCTGTGGCCATACGCTACAGCACCTGTGAGTCACACATTTTCTGATCCTGAACGTTTGTCAAACTCAGGAGGGGAGAGCCTGAAACCATTTACCTAAGTGACATTAGCAGCAGTGTTCAGCCTAAAAAATAGACAAGTTAAAAGTCATGCATCCATATTATTTGTTTATTTATTAAATTATTTTCGAGACACTGTTAGTTGTTAGAAGCCAGTGTTTTAATGACAGGACATATATGACAGTAATGAGACAACCTAAGATATCCAAGATTAGCACAAAAGCACAAATAGAATCACAGAAAGCGTGTTTCTCTCCCGTTAGTCTTTAGGCCCAGTTACCTTTTACTTTTCTGTGGTCAGTAGCCCTTCATGTCATATTCTGTCTCTATGTACAATATAGCATTACTAATACAAGAACCTGTATGTAAATGAACTTCATTGTGTAATTGATGGCAGTTCTCAAAGTACTAGTCACTTAAAGGTTAAATTTCACATCGAAATTCTCATATTATATTCTATTTGAATGTTTAAAAAGAAAAATATCACAGTATTTATGCTTTCACTGAGCATATACCTGCATCAATGATGAACTCTCAAGGCTGAAAAGTCCTGGCTTTGGTCAGCCACGGTCCACGCACACGCACACGTCACCAATCCCTGACTGCTTGATCATAACAGCAGTTGGGCTGCTGGGAACATGACGGGCGTTCTTCTTGATGTTAACAAGGTGCTCACCAATCTCCCTGGGAACAAACGAGATTCCTAAGACAGACCGACAAAACAGATGTTAACAACGCTTATTCTTGTGTGTGCATGCAGCCCGTTTCAGTTGCTCCTGCTTCTTTCTCCACGCTTTAACTTTTATTACTTTCCCCCTCTGTCTTTTACTTAAGGGTTAATAAAGTATTTGGATTCTGATGAGTCTCATTGTTTAGCAAACTTCTCACTTATCAGACGGACACTCACCAATGTGAGCGTTACGCAGCATCTTCAGCAGGCAGGGCTCCTCTGGGCCTGAGGGTGTTGTAAGAGGGGCTGTCAGCTGGCTGAGGTCAAGCTCGCCTATGTCCAGTGGAATATCTGCAGCAGAGCCCGCCTTCAGTGAAGTATGTTGGCTGGAAGGCTTTCAGGCCCGTCTTTGCCACTCCAGGGTCAGAGACCTTCACCTTGTTTGGATGACAGCCTGCTCTGATATTCATCTGTGGGCACAAACACCAAAACTCAAGAGACTTTTCAGTGAGAAGAAAAGGCAAACCTTGCATGCCAGAGTGAAAGTGAGAGAGTGTGTGAGTGCATACTCACCCTGAATGGACTCTCAGGGATGTTAGCGTCTCCCCAGGAGACCATCACAGTGTGCTTCACAGGCTTACGTGGGGTGCAGGTGTATGTGCTGTTGCTATTATCCTTAACCTGGACATCCACAGAATTGACTTCACCATCCTGTGCAGAAGACAAGGGATTATAGTTCAATCAGATTTAACACACTGTATTTTTCGGACCATAAGGCGCACTGTCGATGAACAGGTCTGGTTTCATACATGAGGCGCACTGGACTATAAAACGCATTAAGCGAAACAAAACAGCCAGATAAGTCAAACTTTACTCAACTCTTTCTTCTTGCTTCCTCCACTTCCGTACCATTGATTCATTCATGTTGAAATCTCTCGCAGCTGCTCTATTCTCATGTTCTACTGCGTGACTGACAGCCTTGAGTTTGAAATCCGCTTCGTCAGCATGTCTCTTAACAGGTGGCATTTTGGGGTCATGATCCACACACAATACAGTAATATTATGTTGCAGCACAGTACGTATCACTCCGCCAGGCTCCTGACTACGTAGCCGTAATGCTCCGACAATCCATCAAGCGGTGCGACTTCATAGCTTACCAAAGTCGTACTAAAACATTTTTTGACAGATTTTTAAGCGCCGTGTATTACATAAAATCGGTTCAAGGTCAATAAGCACAACCAGAATTCATACATAAGGCGCACTGTCGATTTTTGAGAGATAATTAAAGGATTTTAAGTGCGACTCATAGTCCGAAAAATACGGTACATACAATATATTTAACATATTTGTGATCATATACAAAGCCAGATATACCTGGGCTATAATTTTCAGAGGAGCTTTTCCTCCTTGCTTGGCATCAACTGTGAGTTCACTGGGTTTTCCAACAGCCAGACCACTGCTCTGTAGGCCTGGACCGTACGCCTTAACCTAGAGAAAACTATTTTAAACAAACAATTAAAAAAGGAACAAGTCAAAGATCTACTATAGCCAAAAGATCATTTACAGACTATAGCGCTGTGAAAAAATATTTGCCTCCTTTCTGATTTCGTATCTTGTTCCATATTTGTCACACTTACACGTTTCAGATCAATAAATGTTAATATTAGACAAGAATGTCTAATATTAAACGGCAGTTTTCAAGGGGAAAAAGCTATCCAAACATACTTGGTCCTATATGAAAAAGTAATTGCACCGAATTAAATAAATTCTAACAACAGCTTATCAAGTTTAAAGGCGCTTCTGCTGTTTAACACGACCTCTGCTAGTTTCCTCTTTCTGGCGCAAAGCGGGAGATAAACAAGCAAGAGAGACGGGACTTGTGGCAGAAACGCCGATCAGCTGATCATTGATCAGTTTCATGATTGAAGTAGCAGCAGGAGAGGGAGAACGAGAGAAGAAGAGGCAGCTGTGCAGCAAAGACACAGAATAACTCCAGCTTTTTGTCTTTTTTTTTTATTGTAGCTGAAGTACGGGACAAATCGCGTTTATTTTCAGCTCAATACAAAACGCATAATATTAACTCTGAATACCAGAGGATTCTGTTTTTTATGGCACGGTTGGCTCTACTAACTAACCATATGAATAAAATAAAGTTCACCAGTAACATCATAGCACCCACCCAACTGTACAGAAACTCCATCATGCTAGCTAGTACACAGTACGAGTTATTGTAACTGACTGTAAAAAGTTAGCACAAGGAAAATAAACTCCACCTAAACTTGGTTTGACCCAGATAGACTGCAGGTCATAACTTCTTACCTGAAGCTCATTTCACCTGACAGTCGGCCGCCTTGGGTCTCTCCACCTCCAGTCCTTTCCCCCATCCACCTGCTGGCCTCCACCACTTGCTAATTTGACTGAATGTGTGAAAGCTCCACCATAGCCACTACCAAACAACTGAGTTATTTTTACACGTCTGCCAGCATCTGTCCAATCCGCCACCTTTCACTGTTTACACAGTTAGGAAAAAAAGACAACAACAACAACAACAACAACAACAAAACATTGGGCCATTTAAAAGGCAAAATTAGCATCGGCCCACCGGGCAAATGGCCGGTATACCCGATGCCCCACAGACAGACTGAGGCCCCGCCGCTATTTTTGAGTGCAAAAATGTGTGGTCTCCAGCTAATGGAAAAGGCTGATCGCACGATGTGCGCGTAGTGCTCTTTAAATAGAACAATTTGCCCCATTCTCTTCGCCCGTCATGTGGCCACATGTGGCGGGCTAGCAGGCTAGCAACATACAGGCCCGGGTTCGAGCCCTCGGCTCACTTCCCTCTGTATGTTCACCTGCTAGGGGGAGGTTCAGGCGGGCGATCTTGGAGTGAAAATTCCAAGGGATGACCCCTCGTAGCCTGGGCTTCCCCTGACTTTTTTTCTTTGCTTTGCTTTTTTTCATTTACCTGCCAGCAACAAACACACCTCCTTGTTGTCATGGCTACCAACGACCACTCTTCTTGTGCCAACAAGTCATTGCCTGACAAAACATTATTTCCTATGTTTCCCTGGCTTTTTTGCCTTTTTTATTTCTTGTGTTTTAGACAAAAAGAAAAGAAAAAGATCTACAGATTCAGGCTTTTCTTTACCTGTGGTAGTCGGGTAGAATGACGTCACTGACACTGCTTTAATATGAAAACAAACTTTCTCAAACAAAAAACAAAAACAAAAAAGGAGTGGGTCGGTGTGTCATCTTTACCGAGCACCATACATGTTTTGCTTCACATTCAAATTATTATTTTTCCTTTTCAAAAATAATTCAGAGAGAAAAAAAACAGAGAAGTCAAATATATCAAATTTGCACGAATCTTCTAGTGAAGGTGCCTCCTCCTTCTGACCTTAGGGTAACTAATTTCTCAGACAGTGACATGACAGTGCGCTGGGAAGCTGCAGCTGATGATGATGTTTCTTACCTCACTAAGTGGAGGCGACCTGAGACAGGTGGGGAAGAACTATTGGATTGTTGGGGTACATATTATGAAGTAAAAAAAATACAATATCTCAATAAACTGTTGTCCTGTGTCTTAAGGAGTATGAGATATCACTGTCTGCACTCTATGGAGATGGAGCTCAGAGTGAAGCTGTGGCCATACGCTACAGCACCTGTGAGTCACACATTTTCTGATCCTGAACGTTTGTCAAACTCAGGAGGGGAGAGCCTGAAACCATTTACCTAAGTGACATTAGCAGCAGTGTTCAGCCTAAAAAATAGACAAGTTAAAAGTCATGCATCCATATTATTTGTTTATTTATTAAATTATTTTCGAGACACTGTTAGTTGTTAGAAGCCAGTGTTTTAATGACAGGACATATATGACAGTAATGAGACAACCTAAGATATCCAAGATTAGCACAAAAGCACAAATAGAATCACAGAAAGCGTGTTTCTCTCCCGTTAGTCTTTAGGCCCAGTTACCTTTTACTTTTCTGTGGTCAGTAGCCCTTCATGTCATATTCTGTCTCTATGTACAATATAGCATTACTAATACAAGAACCTGTATGTAAATGAACTTCATTGTGTAATTGATGGCAGTTCTCAAAGTACTAGTCACTTAAAGGTTAAATTTCACATCGAAATTCTCATATTATATTCTATTTGAATGTTTAAAAAGAAAAATATCACAGTATTTATGCTTTCACTGAGCATATACCTGCATCAATGATGAACTCTCAAGGCTGAAAAGTCCTGGCTTTGGTCAGCCACGGTCCACGCACACGCACACGTCACCAATCCCTGACTGCTTGATCATAACAGCAGTTGGGCTGCTGGGAACATGACGGGCGTTCTTCTTGATGTTAACAAGGTGCTCACCAATCTCCCTGGGAACAAACGAGATTCCTAAGACAGACCGACAAAACAGATGTTAACAACGCTTATTCTTGTGTGTGCATGCAGCCCGTTTCAGTTGCTCCTGCTTCTTTCTCCACGCTTTAACTTTTATTACTTTCCCCCTCTGTCTTTTACTTAAGGGTTAATAAAGTATTTGGATTCTGATGAGTCTCATTGTTTAGCAAACTTCTCACTTATCAGACGGACACTCACCAATGTGAGCGTTACGCAGCATCTTCAGCAGGCAGGGCTCCTCTGGGCCTGAGGGTGTTGTAAGAGGGGCTGTCAGCTGGCTGAGGTCAAGCTCGCCTATGTCCAGTGGAATATCTGCAGCAGAGCCCGCCTTCAGTGAAGTATGTTGGCTGGAAGGCTTTCAGGCCCGTCTTTGCCACTCCAGGGTCAGAGACCTTCACCTTGTTTGGATGACAGCCTGCTCTGATATTCATCTGTGGGCACAAACACCAAAACTCAAGAGACTTTTCAGTGAGAAGAAAAGGCAAACCTTGCATGCCAGAGTGAAAGTGAGAGAGTGTGTGAGTGCATACTCACCCTGAATGGACTCTCAGGGATGTTAGCGTCTCCCCAGGAGACCATCACAGTGTGCTTCACAGGCTTACGTGGGGTGCAGGTGTATGTGCTGTTGCTATTATCCTTAACCTGGACATCCACAGAATTGACTTCACCATCCTGTGCAGAAGACAAGGGATTATAGTTCAATCAGATTTAACACACTGTATTTTTCGGACCATAAGGCGCACTGTCGATGAACAGGTCTGGTTTCATACATGAGGCGCACTGGACTATAAAACGCATTAAGCGAAACAAAACAGCCAGATAAGTCAAACTTTACTCAACTCTTTCTTCTTGCTTCCTCCACTTCCGTACCATTGATTCATTCATGTTGAAATCTCTCGCAGCTGCTCTATTCTCATGTTCTACTGCGTGACTGACAGCCTTGAGTTTGAAATCCGCTTCGTCAGCATGTCTCTTAACAGGTGGCATTTTGGGGTCATGATCCACACACAATACAGTAATATTATGTTGCAGCACAGTACGTATCACTCCGCCAGGCTCCTGACTACGTAGCCGTAATGCTCCGACAATCCATCAAGCGGTGCGACTTCATAGCTTACCAAAGTCGTACTAAAACATTTTTTGACAGATTTTTAAGCGCCGTGTATTACATAAAATCGGTTCAAGGTCAATAAGCACAACCAGAATTCATACATAAGGCGCACTGTCGATTTTTGAGAGATAATTAAAGGATTTTAAGTGCGACTCATAGTCCGAAAAATACGGTACATACAATATATTTAACATATTTGTGATCATATACAAAGCCAGATATACCTGGGCTATAATTTTCAGAGGAGCTTTTCCTCCTTGCTTGGCATCAACTGTGAGTTCACTGGGTTTTCCAACAGCCAGACCACTGCTCTGTAGGCCTGGACCGTACGCCTTAACCTAGAGAAAACTATTTTAAACAAACAATTAAAAAAGGAACAAGTCAAAGATCTACTATAGCCAAAAGATCATTTACAGACTATAGCGCTGTGAAAAAATATTTGCCTCCTTTCTGATTTCGTATCTTGTTCCATATTTGTCACACTTACACGTTTCAGATCAATAAATGTTAATATTAGACAAGAATGTCTAATATTAAACGGCAGTTTTCAAGGGGAAAAAGCTATCCAAACATACTTGGTCCTATATGAAAAAGTAATTGCACCGAATTAAATAAATTCTAACAACAGCTTATCAAGTTTAAAGGCGCTTCTGCTGTTTAACACGACCTCTGCTAGTTTCCTCTTTCTGGCGCAAAGCGGGAGATAAACAAGCAAGAGAGACGGGACTTGTGGCAGAAACGCCGATCAGCTGATCATTGATCAGTTTCATGATTGAAGTAGCAGCAGGAGAGGGAGAACGAGAGAAGAAGAGGCAGCTGTGCAGCAAAGACACAGAATAACTCCAGCTTTTTGTCTTTTTTTTTTATTGTAGCTGAAGTACGGGACAAATCGCGTTTATTTTCAGCTCAATACAAAACGCATAATATTAACTCTGAATACCAGAGGATTCTGTTTTTTATGGCACGGTTGGCTCTACTAACTAACCATATGAATAAAATAAAGTTCACCAGTAACATCATAGCACCCACCCAACTGTACAGAAACTCCATCATGCTAGCTAGTACACAGTACGAGTTATTGTAACTGACTGTAAAAAGTTAGCACAAGGAAAATAAACTCCACCTAAACTTGGTTTGACCCAGATAGACTGCAGGTCATAACTTCTTACCTGAAGCTCATTTCACCTGACAGTCGGCCGCCTTGGGTCTCTCCACCTCCAGTCCTTTCCCCCATCCACCTGCTGGCCTCCACCACTTGCTAATTTGACTGAATGTGTGAAAGCTCCACCATAGCCACTACCAAACAACTGAGTTATTTTTACACGTCTGCCAGCATCTGTCCAATCCGCCACCTTTCACTGTTTACACAGTTAGGAAAAAAAGACAACAACAACAACAACAACAACAACAACAAAAACATTGGGCCATTTAAAAGGCAAAATTAGCATCGGCCCACCGGGCAAATGGCCGGTATACCCGATGCCCCACAGACAGACTGAGGCCCCGCCGCTATTTTTGAGTGCAAAAATGTGTGGTCTCCAGCTAATGGAAAAGGCTGATCGCACGATGTGCGCGTAGTGCTCTTTAAATAGAACAATTTGCCCCATTCTCTTCGCCCGTCATGTGGCCACATGTGGCGGGCTAGCAGGCTAGCAACATACAGGCCCGGGTTCGAGCCCTCGGCTCACTTCCCTCTGTATGTTCACCTGCTAGGGGGAGGTTCAGGCGGGCGATCTTGGAGTGAAAATTCCAAGGGATGACCCCTCGTAGCCTGGGCTTCCCCTGACTTTTTTTCTTTGCTTTGCTTTTTTTCATTTACCTGCCAGCAACAAACACACCTCCTTGTTGTCATGGCTACCAACGACCACTCTTCTTGTGCCAACAAGTCATTGCCTGACAAAACATTATTTCCTATGTTTCCCTGGCTTTTTTGCCTTTTTTATTTCTTGTGTTTTAGACAAAAAGAAAAGAAAAAGATCTACAGATTCAGGCTTTTCTTTACCTGTGGTAGTCGGGTAGAATGACGTCACTGACACTGCTTTAATATGAAAACAAACTTTCTCAAACAAAAAACAAAAACAAAAAAGGAGTGGGTCGGTGTGTCATCTTTACCGAGCACCATACATGTTTTGCTTCACATTCAAATTATTATTTTTCCTTTTCAAAAATAATTCAGAGAGAAAAAAAACAGAGAAGTCAAATATATCAAATTTGCACGAATCTTCTAGTGAAGGTGCCTCCTCCTTCTGACCTTAGGGTAACTAATTTCTCAGACAGTGACATGACAGTGCGCTGGGAAGCTGCAGCTGATGATGATGTTTCTTACCTCACTAAGTGGAGGCGACCTGAGACAGGTGGGGAAGAACTATTGGATTGTTGGGGTACATATTATGAAGTAAAAAAAATACAATATCTCAATAAACTGTTGTCCTGTGTCTTAAGGAGTATGAGATATCACTGTCTGCACTCTATGGAGATGGAGCTCAGAGTGAAGCTGTGGCCATACGCTACAGCACCTGTGAGTCACACATTTTCTGATCCTGAACGTTTGTCAAACTCAGGAGGGGAGAGCCTGAAACCATTTACCTAAGTGACATTAGCAGCAGTGTTCAGCCTAAAAAATAGACAAGTTAAAAGTCATGCATCCATATTATTTGTTTATTTATTAAATTATTTTCGAGACACTGTTAGTTGTTAGAAGCCAGTGTTTTAATGACAGGACATATATGACAGTAATGAGACAACCTAAGATATCCAAGATTAGCACAAAAGCACAAATAGAATCACAGAAAGCGTGTTTCTCTCCCGTTAGTCTTTAGGCCCAGTTACCTTTTACTTTTCTGTGGTCAGTAGCCCTTCATGTCATATTCTGTCTCTATGTACAATATAGCATTACTAATACAAGAACCTGTATGTAAATGAACTTCATTGTGTAATTGATGGCAGTTCTCAAAGTACTAGTCAC
Source organism: Diplotaxodon limnothrissa (assembly GCF_057381915.1). Lineage (NCBI taxonomy): Eukaryota > Metazoa > Chordata > Actinopteri > Cichliformes > Cichlidae > Diplotaxodon > Diplotaxodon limnothrissa. The sequence goes on along the minus strand of NC_140608.1, from coordinate 18,646,361 downwards.
TTAAAGGTTAAATTTCACATCGAAATTCTCATATTATATTCTATTTGAATGTTTAAAAAGAAAAATATCACAGTATTTATGCTTTCACTGAGCATATACCTGCATCAATGATGAACTCTCAAGGCTGAAAAGTCCTGGCTTTGGTCAGCCACGGTCCACGCACACGCACACGCACACGTCACCAATCCCTGACTGCTTGATCATAACAGCAGTTGGGCTGCTGGGAACATGACGGGCGTTCTTCTTGATGTTAACAAGGTGCTCACCAATCTCCCTGGGAACAAACGAGATTCCTAAGACAGACCGACAAAACAGATGTTAACAACGCTTATTCTTGTGTGTGCATGCAGCCCGTTTCAGTTGCTCCTGCTTCTTTCTCCACGCTTTAACTTTTATTACTTTCCCCCTCTGTCTTTTACTTAAGGGTTAATAAAGTATTTGGATTCTGATGAGTCTCATTGTTTAGCAAACTTCTCACTTATCAGACGGACACTCACCAATGTGAGCGTTACGCAGCATCTTCAGCAGGCAGGGCTCCTCTGGGCCTGAGGGTGTTGTAAGAGGGGCTGTCAGCTGGCTGAGGTCAAGCTCGCCTATGTCCAGTGGAATATCTGCAGCAGAGCCCGCCTTCAGTGAAGTATGTTGGCTGGAAGGCTTTCAGGCCCGTCTTTGCCACTCCAGGGTCAGAGACCTTCACCTTGTTTGGATGACAGCCTGCTCTGATATTCATCTGTGGGCACAAACACCAAAACTCAAGAGACTTTTCAGTGAGAAGAAAAGGCAAACCTTGCATGCCAGAGTGAAAGTGAGAGAGTGTGTGAGTGCATACTCACCCTGAATGGACTCTCAGGGATGTTAGCGTCTCCCCAGGAGACCATCACAGTGTGCTTCACAGGCTTACGTGGGGTGCAGGTGTATGTGCTGTTGCTATTATCCTTAACCTGGACATCCACAGAATTGACTTCACCATCCTGTGCAGAAGACAAGGGATTATAGTTCAATCAGATTTAACACACTGTATTTTTCGGACCATAAGGCGCACTGTCGATGAACAGGTCTGGTTTCATACATGAGGCGCACTGGACTATAAAACGCATTAAGCGAAACAAAACAGCCAGATAAGTCAAACTTTACTCAACTCTTTCTTCTTGCTTCCTCCACTTCCGTACCATTGATTCATTCATGTTGAAATCTCTCGCAGCTGCTCTATTCTCATGTTCTACTGCGTGACTGACAGCCTTGAGTTTGAAATCCGCTTCGTCAGCATGTCTCTTAACAGGTGGCATTTTGGGGTCATGATCCACACACAATACAGTAATATTATGTTGCAGCACAGTACGTATCACTCCGCCAGGCTCCTGACTACGTAGCCGTAATGCTCCGACAATCCATCAAGCGGTGCGACTTCATAGCTTACCAAAGTCGTACTAAAACATTTTTTGACAGATTTTTAAGCGCCGTGTATTACATAAAATCGGTTCAAGGTCAATAAGCACAACCAGAATTCATACATAAGGCGCACTGTTGATTTTTGAGAGATAATTAAAGGATTTTAAGTGCGACTCATAGTCCGAAAAATACGGTACATACAATATATTTAACATATTTGTGATCATATACAAAGCCAGATATACCTGGGCTATAATTTTCAGAGGAGCTTTTCCTCCTTGCTTGGCATCAACTGTGAGTTCACTGGGTTTTCCAACAGCCAGACCACTGCTCTGTAGGCCTGGACCGTACGCCTTAACCTAGAGAAAACTATTTTAAACAAACAATTAAAAAAGGAACAAGTCAAAGATCTACTATAGCCAAAAGATCATTTACAGACTATAGCGCTGTGAAAAAATATTTGCCTCCTTTCTGATTTCGTATCTTGTTCCATATTTGTCACACTTACACGTTTCAGATCAATAAATGTTAATATTAGACAAGAATGTCTAATATTAAACGGCAGTTTTCAAGGGGAAAAAGCTATCCAAACATACTTGGTCCTATATGAAAAAGTAATTGCACCGAATTAAATAAATTCTAACAACAGCTTATCAAGTTTAAAGGCGCTTCTGCTGTTTAACACGACCTCTGCTAGTTTCCTCTTTCTGGCGCAAAGCGGGAGATAAACAAGCAAGAGAGACGGGACTTGTGGCAGAAACGCCGATCAGCTGATCATTGATCAGTTTCATGATTGAAGTAGCAGCAGGAGAGGGAGAACGAGAGAAGAAGAGGCAGCTGTGCAGCAAAGACACAGAATAACTCCAGCTTTTTGTCTTTTTTTTTTATTGTAGCTGAAGTACGGGACAAATCGCGTTTATTTTCAGCTCAATACAAAACGCATAATATTAACTCTGAATACCAGAGGATTCTGTTTTTTATGGCACGGTTGGCTCTACTAACTAACCATATGAATAAAATAAAGTTCACCAGTAACATCATAGCACCCACCCAACTGTACAGAAACTCCATCATGCTAGCTAGTACACAGTACGAGTTATTGTAACTGACTGTAAAAAGTTAGCACAAGGAAAATAAACTCCACCTAAACTTGGTTTGACCCAGATAGACTGCAGGTCATAACTTCTTACCTGAAGCTCATTTCACCTGACAGTCGGCCGCCTTGGGTCTCTCCACCTCCAGTCCTTTCCCCCATCCACCTGCTGGCCTCCACCACTTGCTAATTTGACTGAATGTGTGAAAGCTCCACCATAGCCACTACCAAACAACTGAGTTATTTTTACACGTCTGCCAGCATCTGTCCAATCCGCCACCTTTCACTGTTTACACAGTTAGGAAAAAAAGACAACAACAACAACAAAACATTGGGCCATTTAAAAGGCAAAATTAGCATCGGCCCACCGGGCAAATGGCCGGTATACCCGATGCCCCACAGACAGACTGAGGCCCCGCCGCTATTTTTGAGTGCAAAAATGTGTGGTCTCCAGCTAATGGAAAAGGCTGATCGCACGATGTGCGCGTAGTGCTCTTTAAATAGAACAATTTGCCCCATTCTCTTCGCCCGTCATGTGGCCACATGTGGCGGGCTAGCAGGCTAGCAACATACAGGCCCGGGTTCGAGCCCTCGGCTCACTTCCCTCTGTATGTTCACCTGCTAGGGGGAGGTTCAGGCGGGCGATCTTGGAGTGAAAATTCCAAGGGATGACCCCTCGTAGCCTGGGCTTCCCCTGACTTTTTTTCTTTGCTTTGCTTTTTTTCATTTACCTGCCAGCAACAAACACACCTCCTTGTTGTCATGGCTACCAACGACCACTCTTCTTGTGCCAACAAGTCATTGCCTGACAAAACATTATTTCCTATGTTTCCCTGGCTTTTTTGCCTTTTTTATTTCTTGTGTTTTAGACAAAAAGAAAAGAAAAAGATCTACAGATTCAGGCTTTTCTTTACCTGTGGTAGTCGGGTAGAATGACGTCACTGACACTGCTTTAATATGAAAACAAACTTTCTCAAACAAAAAACAAAAACAAAAAAGGAGTGGGTCGGTGTGTCATCTTTACCGAGCACCATACATGTTTTGCTTCACATTCAAATTATTATTTTTCCTTTTCAAAAATAATTCAGAGAGAAAAAAAACAGAGAAGTCAAATATATCAAATTTGCACGAATCTTCTAGTGAAGGTGCCTCCTCCTTCTGACCTTAGGGTAACTAATTTCTCAGACAGTGACATGACAGTGCGCTGGGAAGCTGCAGCTGATGATGATGTTTCTTACCTCACTAAGTGGAGGCGACCTGAGACAGGTGGGGAAGAACTATTGGATTGTTGGGGTACATATTATGAAGTAAAAAAAATACAATATCTCAATAAACTGTTGTCCTGTGTCTTAAGGAGTATGAGATATCACTGTCTGCACTCTATGGAGATGGAGCTCAGAGTGAAGCTGTGGCCATACGCTACAGCACCTGTGAGTCACACATTTTCTGATCCTGAACGTTTGTCAAACTCAGGAGGGGAGAGCCTGAAACCATTTACCTAAGTGACATTAGCAGCAGTGTTCAGCCTAAAAAATAGACAAGTTAAAAGTCATGCATCCATATTATTTGTTTATTTATTAAATTATTTTCGAGACACTGTTAGTTGTTAGAAGCCAGTGTTTTAATGACAGGACATATATGACAGTAATGAGACAACCTAAGATATCCAAGATTAGCACAAAAGCACAAATAGAATCACAGAAAGCGTGTTTCTCTCCCGTTAGTCTTTAGGCCCAGTTACCTTTTACTTTTCTGTGGTCAGTAGCCCTTCATGTCATATTCTGTCTCTATGTACAATATAGCATTACTAATACAAGAACCTGTATGTAAATGAACTTCATTGTGTAATTGATGGCAGTTCTCAAAGTACTAGTCACTTAAAGGTTAAATTTCACATCGAAATTCTCATATTATATTCTATTTGAATGTTTAAAAAGAAAAATATCACAGTATTTATGCTTTCACTGAGCATATACCTGCATCAATGATGAACTCTCAAGGCTGAAAAGTCCTGGCTTTGGTCAGCCACGGTCCACGCACACGCACACGTCACCAATCCCTGACTGCTTGATCATAACAGCAGTTGGGCTGCTGGGAACATGACGGGCGTTCTTCTTGATGTTAACAAGGTGCTCACCAATCTCCCTGGGAACAAACGAGATTCCTAAGACAGACCGACAAAACAGATGTTAACAACGCTTATTCTTGTGTGTGCATGCAGCCCGTTTCAGTTGCTCCTGCTTCTTTCTCCACGCTTTAACTTTTATTACTTTCCCCCTCTGTCTTTTACTTAAGGGTTAATAAAGTATTTGGATTCTGATGAGTCTCATTGTTTAGCAAACTTCTCACTTATCAGACGGACACTCACCAATGTGAGCGTTACGCAGCATCTTCAGCAGGCAGGGCTCCTCTGGGCCTGAGGGTGTTGTAAGAGGGGCTGTCAGCTGGCTGAGGTCAAGCTCGCCTATGTCCAGTGGAATATCTGCAGCAGAGCCCGCCTTCAGTGAAGTATGTTGGCTGGAAGGCTTTCAGGCCAGTCTTTGCCACTCCAGGGTCAGAGACCTTCACCTTGTTTGGATGACAGCCTGCTCTGATATTCATCTGTGGGCACAAACACCAAAACTCAAGAGACTTTTCAGTGAGAAGAAAAGGCAAACCTTGCATGCCAGAGTGAAAGTGAGAGAGTGTGTGAGTGCATACTCACCCTGAATGGACTCTCAGGGATGTTAGCGTCTCCCCAGGAGACCATCACAGTGTGCTTCACAGGCTTACGTGGGGTGCAGGTGTATGTGCTGTTGCTATTATCCTTAACCTGGACATCCACAGAATTGACTTCACCATCCTGTGCAGAAGACAAGGGATTATAGTTCAATCAGATTTAACACACTGTATTTTTCGGACCATAAGGCGCACTGTCGATGAACAGGTCTGGTTTCATACATGAGGCGCACTGGACTATAAAACGCATTAAGCGAAACAAAACAGCCAGATAAGTCAAACTTTACTCAACTCTTTCTTCTTGCTTCCTCCACTTCCGTACCATTGATTCATTCATGTTGAAATCTCTCGCAGCTGCTCTATTCTCATGTTCTACTGCGTGACTGACAGCCTTGAGTTTGAAATCCGCTTCGTCAGCATGTCTCTTAACAGGTGGCATTTTGGGGTCATGATCCACACACAATACAGTAATATTATGTTGCAGCACAGTACGTATCACTCCGCCAGGCTCCTGACTACGTAGCCGTAATGCTCCGACAATCCATCAAGCGGTGCGACTTCATAGCTTACCAAAGTCGTACTAAAACATTTTTTGACAGATTTTTAAGCGCCGTGTATTACATAAAATCGGTTCAAGGTCAATAAGCACAACCAGAATTCATACATAAGGCGCACTGTCGATTTTTGAGAGATAATTAAAGGATTTTAAGTGCGACTCATAGTCCGAAAAATACGGTACATACAATATATTTAACATATTTGTGATCATATACAAAGCCAGATATACCTGGGCTATAATTTTCAGAGGAGCTTTTCCTCCTTGCTTGGCATCAACTGTGAGTTCACTGGGTTTTCCAACAGCCAGACCACTGCTCTGTAGGCCTGGACCGTACGCCTTAACCTAGAGAAAACTATTTTAAACAAACAATTAAAAAAGGAACAAGTCAAAGATCTACTATAGCCAAAAGATCATTTACAGACTATAGCGCTGTGAAAAAATATTTGCCTCCTTTCTGATTTCGTATCTTGTTCCATATTTGTCACACTTACACGTTTCAGATCAATAAATGTTAATATTAGACAAGAATGTCTAATATTAAACGGCAGTTTTCAAGGGGAAAAAGCTATCCAAACATACTTGGTCCTATATGAAAAAGTAATTGCACCGAATTAAATAAATTCTAACAACAGCTTATCAAGTTTAAAGGCGCTTCTGCTGTTTAACACGACCTCTGCTAGTTTCCTCTTTCTGGCGCAAAGCGGGAGATAAACAAGCAAGAGAGACGGGACTTGTGGCAGAAACGCCGATCAGCTGATCATTGATCAGTTTCATGATTGAAGTAGCAGCAGGAGAGGGAGAACGAGAGAAGAAGAGGCAGCTGTGCAGCAAAGACACAGAATAACTCCAGCTTTTTGTCTTTTTTTTTATTGTAGCTGAAGTACGGGACAAATCGCGTTTATTTTCAGCTCAATACAAAACGCATAATATTAACTCTGAATACCAGAGGATTCTGTTTTTTATGGCACGGTTGGCTCTACTAACTAACCATATGAATAAAATAAAGTTCACCAGTAACATCATAGCACCCACCCAACTGTACAGAAACTCCATCATGCTAGCTAGTACACAGTACGAGTTATTGTAACTGACTGTAAAAAGTTAGCACAAGGAAAATAAACTCCACCTAAACTTGGTTTGACCCAGATAGACTGCAGGTCATAACTTCTTACCTGAAGCTCATTTCACCTGACAGTCGGCCGCCTTGGGTCTCTCCACCTCCAGTCCTTTCCCCCATCCACCTGCTGGCCTCCACCACTTGCTAATTTGACTGAATGTGTGAAAGCTCCACCATAGCCACTACCAAACAACTGAGTTATTTTTACACGTCTGCCAGCATCTGTCCAATCCGCCACCTTTCACTGTTTACACAGTTAGGAAAAAAAGACAACAACAACAACAACAACAACAACAACAAAAACATTGGGCCATTTAAAAGGCAAAATTAGCATCGGCCCACCGGGCAAATGGCCGGTATACCCGATGCCCCACAGACAGACTGAGGCCCCGCCGCTATTTTTGAGTGCAAAAATGTGTGGTCTCCAGCTAATGGAAAAGGCTGATCGCACGATGTGCGCGTAGTGCTCTTTAAATAGAACAATTTGCCCCATTCTCTTCGCCCGTCATGTGGCCACATGTGGCGGGCTAGCAGGCTAGCAACATACAGGCCCGGGTTCGAGCCCTCGGCTCACTTCCCTCTGTATGTTCACCTGCTAGGGGGAGGTTCAGGCGGGCGATCTTGGAGTGAAAATTCCAAGGGATGACCCCTCGTAGCCTGGGCTTCCCCTGACTTTTTTTCTTTGCTTTGCTTTTTTTCATTTACCTGCCAGCAACAAACACACCTCCTTGTTGTCATGGCTACCAACGACCACTCTTCTTGTGCCAACAAGTCATTGCCTGACAAAACATTATTTCCTATGTTTCCCTGGCTTTTTTGCCTTTTTTATTTCTTGTGTTTTAGACAAAAAGAAAAGAAAAAGATCTACAGATTCAGGCTTTTCTTTACCTGTGGTAGTCGGGTAGAATGACGTCACTGACACTGCTTTAATATGAAAACAAACTTTCTCAAACAAAAAACAAAAACAAAAAAGGAGTGGGTCGGTGTGTCATCTTTACCGAGCACCATACATGTTTTGCTTCACATTCAAATTATTATTTTTCCTTTTCAAAAATAATTCAGAGAGAAAAAAAACAGAGAAGTCAAATATATCAAATTTGCACGAATCTTCTAGTGAAGGTGCCTCCTCCTTCTGACCTTAGGGTAACTAATTTCTCAGACAGTGACATGACAGTGCGCTGGGAAGCTGCAGCTGATGATGATGTTTCTTACCTCACTAAGTGGAGGCGACCTGAGACAGGTGGGGAAGAACTATTGGATTGTTGGGGTACATATTATGAAGTAAAAAAAATACAATATCTCAATAAACTGTTGTCCTGTGTCTTAAGGAGTATGAGATATCACTGTCTGCACTCTATGGAGATGGAGCTCAGAGTGAAGCTGTGGCCATACGCTACAGCACCTGTGAGTCACACATTTTCTGATCCTGAACGTTTGTCAAACTCAGGAGGGGAGAGCCTGAAACCATTTACCTAAGTGACATTAGCAGCAGTGTTCAGCCTAAAAAATAGACAAGTTAAAAGTCATGCATCCATATTATTTGTTTATTTATTAAATTATTTTCGAGACACTGTTAGTTGTTAGAAGCCAGTGTTTTAATGACAGGACATATATGACAGTAATGAGACAACCTAAGATATCCAAGATTAGCACAAAAGCACAAATAGAATCACAGAAAGCGTGTTTCTCTCCCGTTAGTCTTTAGGCCCAGTTACCTTTTACTTTTCTGTGGTCAGTAGCCCTTCATGTCATATTCTGTCTCTATGTACAATATAGCATTACTAATACAAGAACCTGTATGTAAATGAACTTCATTGTGTAATTGATGGCAGTTCTCAAAGTACTAGTCACTTAAAGGTTAAATTTCACATCGAAATTCTCATATTATATTCTATTTGAATGTTTAAAAAGAAAAATATCACAGTATTTATGCTTTCACTGAGCATATACCTGCATCAATGATGAACTCTCAAGGCTGAAAAGTCCTGGCTTTGGTCAGCCACGGTCCACGCACACGCACACGTCACCAATCCCTGACTGCTTGATCATAACAGCAGTTGGGCTGCTGGGAACATGACGGGCGTTCTTCTTGATGTTAACAAGGTGCTCACCAATCTCCCTGGGAACAAACGAGATTCCTAAGACAGACCGACAAAACAGATGTTAACAACGCTTATTCTTGTGTGTGCATGCAGCCCGTTTCAGTTGCTCCTGCTTCTTTCTCCACGCTTTAACTTTTATTACTTTCCCCCTCTGTCTTTTACTTAAGGGTTAATAAAGTATTTGGATTCTGATGAGTCTCATTGTTTAGCAAACTTCTCACTTATCAGACGGACACTCACCAATGTGAGCGTTACGCAGCATCTTCAGCAGGCAGGGCTCCTCTGGGCCTGAGGGTGTTGTAAGAGGGGCTGTCAGCTGGCTGAGGTCAAGCTCGCCTATGTCCAGTGGAATATCTGCAGCAGAGCCCGCCTTCAGTGAAGTATGTTGGCTGGAAGGCTTTCAGGCCCGTCTTTGCCACTCCAGGGTCAGAGACCTTCACCTTGTTTGGATGACAGCCTGCTCTGATATTCATCTGTGGGCACAAACACCAAAACTCAAGAGACTTTTCAGTGAGAAGAAAAGGCAAACCTTGCATGCCAGAGTGAAAGTGAGAGAGTGTGTGAGTGCATACTCACCCTGAATGGACTCTCAGGGATGTTAGCGTCTCCCCAGGAGACCATCACAGTGTGCTTCACAGGCTTACGTGGGGTGCAGGTGTATGTGCTGTTGCTATTATCCTTAACCTGGACATCCACAGAATTGACTTCACCATCCTGTGCAGAAGACAAGGGATTATAGTTCAATCAGATTTAACACACTGTATTTTTCGGACCATAAGGCGCACTGTCGATGAACAGGTCTGGTTTCATACATGAGGCGCACTGGACTATAAAACGCATTAAGCGAAACAAAACAGCCAGATAAGTCAAACTTTACTCAACTCTTTCTTCTTGCTTCCTCCACTTCCGTACCATTGATTCATTCATGTTGAAATCTCTCGCAGCTGCTCTATTCTCATGTTCTACTGCGTGACTGACAGCCTTGAGTTTGAAATCCGCTTCGTCAGCATGTCTCTTAACAGGTGGCATTTTGGGGTCATGATCCACACACAATACAGTAATATTATGTTGCAGCACAGTACGTATCACTCCGCCAGGCTCCTGACTACGTAGCCGTAATGCTCCGACAATCCATCAAGCGGTGCGACTTCATAGCTTACCAAAGTCGTACTAAAACATTTTTTGACAGATTTTTAAGCGCCGTGTATTACATAAAATCGGTTCAAGGTCAATAAGCACAACCAGAATTCATACATAAGGCGCACTGTCGATTTTTGAGAGATAATTAAAGGATTTTAAGTGCGACTCATAGTCCGAAAAATACGGTACATACAATATATTTAACATATTTGTGATCATATACAAAGCCAGATATACCTGGGCTATAATTTTCAGAGGAGCTTTTCCTCCTTGCTTGGCATCAACTGTGAGTTCACTGGGTTTTCCAACAGCCAGACCACTGCTCTGTAGGCCTGGACCGTACGCCTTAACCTAGAGAAAACTATTTTAAACAAACAATTAAAAAAGGAACAAGTCAAAGATCTACTATAGCCAAAAGATCATTTACAGACTATAGCGCTGTGAAAAAATATTTGCCTCCTTTCTGATTTCGTATCTTGTTCCATATTTGTCACACTTACACGTTTCAGATCAATAAATGTTAATATTAGACAAGAATGTCTAATATTAAACGGCAGTTTTCAAGGGGAAAAAGCTATCCAAACATACTTGGTCCTATATGAAAAAGTAATTGCACCGAATTAAATAAATTCTAACAACAGCTTATCAAGTTTAAAGGCGCTTCTGCTGTTTAACACGACCTCTGCTAGTTTCCTCTTTCTGGCGCAAAGCGGGAGATAAACAAGCAAGAGAGACGGGACTTGTGGCAGAAACGCCGATCAGCTGATCATTGATCAGTTTCATGATTGAAGTAGCAGCAGGAGAGGGAGAACGAGAGAAGAAGAGGCAGCTGTGCAGCAAAGACACAGAATAACTCCAGCTTTTTGTCTTTTTTTTTATTGTAGCTGAAGTACGGGACAAATCGCGTTTATTTTCAGCTCAATACAAAACGCATAATATTAACTCTGAATACCAGAGGATTCTGTTTTTTATGGCACGGTTGGCTCTACTAACTAACCATATGAATAAAATAAAGTTCACCAGTAACATCATAGCACCCACCCAACTGTACAGAAACTCCATCATGCTAGCTAGTACACAGTACGAGTTATTGTAACTGACTGTAAAAAGTTAGCACAAGGAAAATAAACTCCACCTAAACTTGGTTTGACCCAGATAGACTGCAGGTCATAACTTCTTACCTGAAGCTCATTTCACCTGACAGTCGGCCGCCTTGGGTCTCTCCACCTCCAGTCCTTTCCCCCATCCACCTGCTGGCCTCCACCACTTGCTAATTTGACTGAATGTGTGAAAGCTCCACCATAGCCACTACCAAACAACTGAGTTATTTTTACACGTCTGCCAGCATCTGTCCAATCCGCCACCTTTCACTGTTTACACAGTTAGGAAAAAAAGACAACAACAACAACAAAACATTGGGCCATTTAAAAGGCAAAATTAGCATCGGCCCACCGGGCAAATGGCCGGTATACCCGATGCCCCACAGACAGACTGAGGCCCCGCCGCTATTTTTGAGTGCAAAAATGTGTGGTCTCCAGCTAATGGAAAAGGCTGATCGCACGATGTGCGCGTAGTGCTCTTTAAATAGAACAATTTGCCCCATTCTCTTCGCCCGTCATGTGGCCACATGTGGCGGGCTAGCAGGCTAGCAACATACAGGCCCGGGTTCGAGCCCTCGGCTCACTTCCCTCTGTATGTTCACCTGCTAGGGGGAGGTTCAGGCGGGCGATCTTGGAGTGAAAATTCCAAGGGATGACCCCTCGTAGCCTGGGCTTCCCCTGACTTTTTTTCTTTGCTTTGCTTTTTTTCATTTACCTGCCAGCAACAAACACACCTCCTTGTTGTCATGGCTACCAACGACCACTCTTCTTGTGCCAACAAGTCATTGCCTGACAAAACATTATTTCCTATGTTTCCCTGGCTTTTTTGCCTTTTTTATTTCTTGTGTTTTAGACAAAAAGAAAAGAAAAAGATCTACAGATTCAGGCTTTTCTTTACCTGTGGTAGTCGGGTAGAATGACGTCACTGACACTGCTTTAATATGAAAACAAACTTTCTCAAACAAAAAACAAAAACAAAAAAGGAGTGGGTCGGTGTGTCATCTTTACCGAGCACCATACATGTTTTGCTTCACATTCAAATTATTATTTTTCCTTTTCAAAAATAATTCAGAGAGAAAAAAAACAGAGAAGTCAAATATATCAAATTTGCACGAATCTTCTAGTGAAGGTGCCTCCTCCTTCTGACCTTAGGGTAACTAATTTCTCAGACAGTGACATGACAGTGCGCTGGGAAGCTGCAGCTGATGATGATGTTTCTTACCTCACTAAGTGGAGGCGACCTGAGACAGGTGGGGAAGAACTATTGGATTGTTGGGGTACATATTATGAAGTAAAAAAAATACAATATCTCAATAAACTGTTGTCCTGTGTCTTAAGGAGTATGAGATATCACTGTCTGCACTCTATGGAGATGGAGCTCAGAGTGAAGCTGTGGCCATACGCTACAGCACCTGTGAGTCACACATTTTCTGATCCTGAACGTTTGTCAAACTCAGGAGGGGAGAGCCTGAAACCATTTACCTAAGTGACATTAGCAGCAGTGTTCAGCCTAAAAAATAGACAAGTTAAAAGTCATGCATCCATATTATTTGTTTATTTATTAAATTATTTTCGAGACACTGTTAGTTGTTAGAAGCCAGTGTTTTAATGACAGGACATATATGACAGTAATGAGACAACCTAAGATATCCAAGATTAGCACAAAAGCACAAATAGAATCACAGAAAGCGTGTTTCTCTCCCGTTAGTCTTTAGGCCCAGTTACCTTTTACTTTTCTGTGGTCAGTAGCCCTTCATGTCATATTCTGTCTCTATGTACAATATAGCATTACTAATACAAGAACCTGTATGTAAATGAACTTCATTGTGTAATTGATGGCAGTTCTCAAAGTACTAGTCACTTAAAGGTTAAATTTCACATCGAAATTCTCATATTATATTCTATTTGAATGTTTAAAAAGAAAAATATCACAGTATTTATGCTTTCACTGAGCATATACCTGCATCAATGATGAACTCTCAAGGCTGAAAAGTCCTGGCTTTGGTCAGCCACGGTCCACGCACACGCACACGTCACCAATCCCTGACTGCTTGATCATAACAGCAGTTGGGCTGCTGGGAACATGACGGGCGTTCTTCTTGATGTTAACAAGGTGCTCACCAATCTCCCTGGGAACAAACGAGATTCCTAAGACAGACCGACAAAACAGATGTTAACAACGCTTATTCTTGTGTGTGCATGCAGCCCGTTTCAGTTGCTCCTGCTTCTTTCTCCACGCTTTAACTTTTATTACTTTCCCCCTCTGTCTTTTACTTAAGGGTTAATAAAGTATTTGGATTCTGATGAGTCTCATTGTTTAGCAAACTTCTCACTTATCAGACGGACACTCACCAATGTGAGCGTTACGCAGCATCTTCAGCAGGCAGGGCTCCTCTGGGCCTGAGGGTGTTGTAAGAGGGGCTGTCAGCTGGCTGAGGTCAAGCTCGCCTATGTCCAGTGGAATATCTGCAGCAGAGCCCGCCTTCAGTGAAGTATGTTGGCTGGAAGGCTTTCAGGCCAGTCTTTGCCACTCCAGGGTCAGAGACCTTCACCTTGTTTGGATGACAGCCTGCTCTGATATTCATCTGTGGGCACAAACACCAAAACTCAAGAGACTTTTCAGTGAGAAGAAAAGGCAAACCTTGCATGCCAGAGTGAAAGTGAGAGAGTGTGTGAGTGCATACTCACCCTGAATGGACTCTCAGGGATGTTAGCGTCTCCCCAGGAGACCATCACAGTGTGCTTCACAGGCTTACGTGGGGTGCAGGTGTATGTGCTGTTGCTATTATCCTTAACCTGGACATCCACAGAATTGACTTCACCATCCTGTGCAGAAGACAAGGGATTATAGTTCAATCAGATTTAACACACTGTATTTTTCGGACCATAAGGCGCACTGTCGATGAACAGGTCTGGTTTCATACATGAGGCGCACTGGACTATAAAACGCATTAAGCGAAACAAAACAGCCAGATAAGTCAAACTTTACTCAACTCTTTCTTCTTGCTTCCTCCACTTCCGTACCATTGATTCATTCATGTTGAAATCTCTCGCAGCTGCTCTATTCTCATGTTCTACTGCGTGACTGACAGCCTTGAGTTTGAAATCCGCTTCGTCAGCATGTCTCTTAACAGGTGGCATTTTGGGGTCATGATCCACACACAATACAGTAATATTATGTTGCAGCACAGTACGTATCACTCCGCCAGGCTCCTGACTACGTAGCCGTAATGCTCCGACAATCCATCAAGCGGTGCGACTTCATAGCTTACCAAAGTCGTACTAAAACATTTTTTGACAGATTTTTAAGCGCCGTGTATTACATAAAATCGGTTCAAGGTCAATAAGCACAACCAGAATTCATACATAAGGCGCACTGTCGATTTTTGAGAGATAATTAAAGGATTTTAAGTGCGACTCATAGTCCGAAAAATACGGTACATACAATATATTTAACATATTTGTGATCATATACAAAGCCAGATATACCTGGGCTATAATTTTCAGAGGAGCTTTTCCTCCTTGCTTGGCATCAACTGTGAGTTCACTGGGTTTTCCAACAGCCAGACCACTGCTCTGTAGGCCTGGACCGTACGCCTTAACCTAGAGAAAACTATTTTAAACAAACAATTAAAAAAGGAACAAGTCAAAGATCTACTATAGCCAAAAGATCATTTACAGACTATAGCGCTGTGAAAAAATATTTGCCTCCTTTCTGATTTCGTATCTTGTTCCATATTTGTCACACTTACACGTTTCAGATCAATAAATGTTAATATTAGACAAGAATGTCTAATATTAAACGGCAGTTTTCAAGGGGAAAAAGCTATCCAAACATACTTGGTCCTATATGAAAAAGTAATTGCACCGAATTAAATAAATTCTAACAACAGCTTATCAAGTTTAAAGGCGCTTCTGCTGTTTAACACGACCTCTGCTAGTTTCCTCTTTCTGGCGCAAAGCGGGAGATAAACAAGCAAGAGAGACGGGACTTGTGGCAGAAACGCCGATCAGCTGATCATTGATCAGTTTCATGATTGAAGTAGCAGCAGGAGAGGGAGAACGAGAGAAGAAGAGGCAGCTGTGCAGCAAAGACACAGAATAACTCCAGCTTTTTGTCTTTTTTTTTATTGTAGCTGAAGTACGGGACAAATCGCGTTTATTTTCAGCTCAATACAAAACGCATAATATTAACTCTGAATACCAGAGGATTCCGTTTTTTATGGCACGGTTGGCTCTACTAACTAACCATATGAATAAAATAAAGTTCACCAGTAACATCATAGCACCCACCCAACTGTACAGAAACTCCATCATGCTAGCTAGTACACAGTACGAGTTATTGTAACTGACTGTAAAAAGTTAGCACAAGGAAAATAAACTCCACCTAAACTTGGTTTGACCCAGATAGACTGCAGGTCATAACTTCTTACCTGAAGCTCATTTCACCTGACAGTCGGCCGCCTTGGGTCTCTCCACCTCCAGTCCTTTCCCCCATCCACCTGCTGGCCTCCACCACTTGCTAATTTGACTGAATGTGTGAAAGCTCCACCATAGCCACTACCAAACAACTGAGTTATTTTTACACGTCTGCCAGCATCTGTCCAATCCGCCACCTTTCACTGTTTACACAGTTAGGAAAAAAAGACAACAACAACAACAACAACAACAACAACAAAAACATTGGGCCATTTAAAAGGCAAAATTAGCATCGGCCCACCGGGCAAATGGCCGGTATACCCGATGCCCCACAGACAGACTGAGGCCCCGCCGCTATTTTTGAGTGCAAAAATGTGTGGTCTCCAGCTAATGGAAAAGGCTGATCGCACGATGTGCGCGTAGTGCTCTTTAAATAGAACAATTTGCCCCATTCTCTTCGCCCGTCATGTGGCCACATGTGGCGGGCTAGCAGGCTAGCAACATACAGGCCCGGGTTCGAGCCCTCGGCTCACTTCCCTCTGTATGTTCACCTGCTAGGGGGAGGTTCAGGCGGGCGATCTTGGAGTGAAAATTCCAAGGGATGACCCCTCGTAGCCTGGGCTTCCCCTGACTTTTTTTCTTTGCTTTGCTTTTTTTCATTTACCTGCCAGCAACAAACACACCTCCTTGTTGTCATGGCTACCAACGACCACTCTTCTTGTGCCAACAAGTCATTGCCTGACAAAACATTATTTCCTATGTTTCCCTGGCTTTTTTGCCTTTTTTATTTCTTGTGTTTTAGACAAAAAGAAAAGAAAAAGATCTACAGATTCAGGCTTTTCTTTACCTGTGGTAGTCGGGTAGAATGACGTCACTGACACTGCTTTAATATGAAAACAAACTTTCTCAAACAAAAAACAAAAACAAAAAAGGAGTGGGTCGGTGTGTCATCTTTACCGAGCACCATACATGTTTTGCTTCACATTCAAATTATTATTTTTCCTTTTCAAAAATAATTCAGAGAGAAAAAAAACAGAGAAGTCAAATATATCAAATTTGCACGAATCTTCTAGTGAAGGTGCCTCCTCCTTCTGACCTTAGGGTAACTAATTTCTCAGACAGTGACATGACAGTGCGCTGGGAAGCTGCAGCTGATGATGATGTTTCTTACCTCACTAAGTGGAGGCGACCTGAGACAGGTGGGGAAGAACTATTGGATTGTTGGGGTACATATTATGAAGTAAAAAAAATACAATATCTCAATAAACTGTTGTCCTGTGTCTTAAGGAGTATGAGATATCACTGTCTGCACTCTATGGAGATGGAGCTCAGAGTGAAGCTGTGGCCATACGCTACAGCACCTGTGAGTCACACATTTTCTGATCCTGAACGTTTGTCAAACTCAGGAGGGGAGAGCCTGAAACCATTTACCTAAGTGACATTAGCAGCAGTGTTCAGCCTAAAAAATAGACAAGTTAAAAGTCATGCATCCATATTATTTGTTTATTTATTAAATTATTTTCGAGACACTGTTAGTTGTTAGAAGCCAGTGTTTTAATGACAGGACATATATGACAGTAATGAGACAACCTAAGATATCCAAGATTAGCACAAAAGCACAAATAGAATCACAGAAAGCGTGTTTCTCTCCCGTTAGTCTTTAGGCCCAGTTACCTTTTACTTTTCTGTGGTCAGTAGCCCTTCATGTCATATTCTGTCTCTATGTACAATATAGCATTACTAATACAAGAACCTGTATGTAAATGAACTTCATTGTGTAATTGATGGCAGTTCTCAAAGTACTAGTCACTTAAAGGTTAAATTTCACATCGAAATTCTCATATTATATTCTATTTGAATGTTTAAAAAGAAAAATATCACAGTATTTATGCTTTCACTGAGCATATACCTGCATCAATGATGAACTCTCAAGGCTGAAAAGTCCTGGCTTTGGTCAGCCACGGTCCACGCACACGCACACGTCACCAATCCCTGACTGCTTGATCATAACAGCAGTTGGGCTGCTGGGAACATGACGGGCGTTCTTCTTGATGTTAACAAGGTGCTCACCAATCTCCCTGGGAACAAACGAGATTCCTAAGACAGACCGACAAAACAGATGTTAACAACGCTTATTCTTGTGTGTGCATGCAGCCCGTTTCAGTTGCTCCTGCTTCTTTCTCCACGCTTTAACTTTTATTACTTTCCCCCTCTGTCTTTTACTTAAGGGTTAATAAAGTATTTGGATTCTGATGAGTCTCATTGTTTAGCAAACTTCTCACTTATCAGACGGACACTCACCAATGTGAGCGTTACGCAGCATCTTCAGCAGGCAGGGCTCCTCTGGGCCTGAGGGTGTTGTAAGAGGGGCTGTCAGCTGGCTGAGGTCAAGCTCGCCTATGTCCAGTGGAATATCTGCAGCAGAGCCCGCCTTCAGTGAAGTATGTTGGCTGGAAGGCTTTCAGGCCCGTCTTTGCCACTCCAGGGTCAGAGACCTTCACCTTGTTTGGATGACAGCCTGCTCTGATATTCATCTGTGGGCACAAACACCAAAACTCAAGAGACTTTTCAGTGAGAAGAAAAGGCAAACCTTGCATGCCAGAGTGAAAGTGAGAGAGTGTGTGAGTGCATACTCACCCTGAATGGACTCTCAGGGATGTTAGCGTCTCCCCAGGAGACCATCACAGTGTGCTTCACAGGCTTACGTGGGGTGCAGGTGTATGTGCTGTTGCTATTATCCTTAACCTGGACATCCACAGAATTGACTTCACCATCCTGTGCAGAAGACAAGGGATTATAGTTCAATCAGATTTAACACACTGTATTTTTCGGACCATAAGGCGCACTGTCGATGAACAGGTCTGGTTTCATACATGAGGCGCACTGGACTATAAAACGCATTAAGCGAAACAAAACAGCCAGATAAGTCAAACTTTACTCAACTCTTTCTTCTTGCTTCCTCCACTTCCGTACCATTGATTCATTCATGTTGAAATCTCTCGCAGCTGCTCTATTCTCATGTTCTACTGCGTGACTGACAGCCTTGAGTTTGAAATCCGCTTCGTCAGCATGTCTCTTAACAGGTGGCATTTTGGGGTCATGATCCACACACAATACAGTAATATTATGTTGCAGCACAGTACGTATCACTCCGCCAGGCTCCTGACTACGTAGCCGTAATGCTCCGACAATCCATCAAGCGGTGCGACTTCATAGCTTACCAAAGTCGTACTAAAACATTTTTTGACAGATTTTTAAGCGCCGTGTATTACATAAAATCGGTTCAAGGTCAATAAGCACAACCAGAATTCATACATAAGGCGCACTGTTGATTTTTGAGAGATAATTAAAGGATTTTAAGTGCGACTCATAGTCCGAAAAATACGGTACATACAATATATTTAACATATTTGTGATCATATACAAAGCCAGATATACCTGGGCTATAATTTTCAGAGGAGCTTTTCCTCCTTGCTTGGCATCAACTGTGAGTTCACTGGGTTTTCCAACAGCCAGACCACTGCTCTGTAGGCCTGGACCGTACGCCTTAACCTAGAGAAAACTATTTTAAACAAACAATTAAAAAAGGAACAAGTCAAAGATCTACTATAGCCAAAAGATCATTTACAGACTATAGCGCTGTGAAAAAATATTTGCCTCCTTTCTGATTTCGTATCTTGTTCCATATTTGTCACACTTACACGTTTCAGATCAATAAATGTTAATATTAGACAAGAATGTCTAATATTAAACGGCAGTTTTCAAGGGGAAAAAGCTATCCAAACATACTTGGTCCTATATGAAAAAGTAATTGCACCGAATTAAATAAATTCTAACAACAGCTTATCAAGTTTAAAGGCGCTTCTGCTGTTTAACACGACCTCTGCTAGTTTCCTCTTTCTGGCGCAAAGCGGGAGATAAACAAGCAAGAGAGACGGGACTTGTGGCAGAAACGCCGATCAGCTGATCATTGATCAGTTTCATGATTGAAGTAGCAGCAGGAGAGGGAGAACGAGAGAAGAAGAGGCAGCTGTGCAGCAAAGACACAGAATAACTCCAGCTTTTTGTCTTTTTTTTTATTGTAGCTGAAGTACGGGACAAATCGCGTTTATTTTCAGCTCAATACAAAACGCATAATATTAACTCTGAATACCAGAGGATTCTGTTTTTTATGGCACGGTTGGCTCTACTAACTAACCATATGAATAAAATAAAGTTCACCAGTAACATCATAGCACCCACCCAACTGTACAGAAACTCCATCATGCTAGCTAGTACACAGTACGAGTTATTGTAACTGACTGTAAAAAGTTAGCACAAGGAAAATAAACTCCACCTAAACTTGGTTTGACCCAGATAGACTGCAGGTCATAACTTCTTACCTGAAGCTCATTTCACCTGACAGTCGGCCGCCTTGGGTCTCTCCACCTCCAGTCCTTTCCCCCATCCACCTGCTGGCCTCCACCACTTGCTAATTTGACTGAATGTGTGAAAGCTCCACCATAGCCACTACCAAACAACTGAGTTATTTTTACACGTCTGCCAGCATCTGTCCAATCCGCCACCTTTCACTGTTTACACAGTTAGGAAAAAAAGACAACAACAACAACAAAACATTGGGCCATTTAAAAGGCAAAATTAGCATCGGCCCACCGGGCAAATGGCCGGTATACCCGATGCCCCACAGACAGACTGAGGCCCCGCCGCTATTTTTGAGTGCAAAAATGTGTGGTCTCCAGCTAATGGAAAAGGCTGATCGCACGATGTGCGCGTAGTGCTCTTTAAATAGAACAATTTGCCCCATTCTCTTCGCCCGTCATGTGGCCACATGTGGCGGGCTAGCAGGCTAGCAACATACAGGCCCGGGTTCGAGCCCTCGGCTCACTTCCCTCTGTATGTTCACCTGCTAGGGGGAGGTTCAGGCGGGCGATCTTGGAGTGAAAATTCCAAGGGATGACCCCTCGTAGCCTGGGCTTCCCCTGACTTTTTTTCTTTGCTTTGCTTTTTTTCATTTACCTGCCAGCAACAAACACACCTCCTTGTTGTCATGGCTACCAACGACCACTCTTCTTGTGCCAACAAGTCATTGCCTGACAAAACATTATTTCCTATGTTTCCCTGGCTTTTTTGCCTTTTTTATTTCTTGTGTTTTAGACAAAAAGAAAAGAAAAAGATCTACAGATTCAGGCTTTTCTTTACCTGTGGTAGTCGGGTAGAATGACGTCACTGACACTGCTTTAATATGAAAACAAACTTTCTCAAACAAAAAACAAAAACAAAAAAGGAGTGGGTCGGTGTGTCATCTTTACCGAGCACCATACATGTTTTGCTTCACATTCAAATTATTATTTTTCCTTTTCAAAAATAATTCAGAGAGAAAAAAAACAGAGAAGTCAAATATATCAAATTTGCACGAATCTTCTAGTGAAGGTGCCTCCTCCTTCTGACCTTAGGGTAACTAATTTCTCAGACAGTGACATGACAGTGCGCTG
This sequence comes from Diplotaxodon limnothrissa, assembly GCF_057381915.1. NCBI lineage: Eukaryota > Metazoa > Chordata > Actinopteri > Cichliformes > Cichlidae > Diplotaxodon > Diplotaxodon limnothrissa. Next base: position 18,625,232 of record NC_140608.1, on the reverse strand, counting down.
GGAAGCTGCAGCTGATGATGATGTTTCTTACCTCACTAAGTGGAGGCGACCTGAGACAGGTGGGGAAGAACTATTGGATTGTTGGGGTACATATTATGAAGTAAAAAAAATACAATATCTCAATAAACTGTTGTCCTGTGTCTTAAGGAGTATGAGATATCACTGTCTGCACTCTATGGAGATGGAGCTCAGAGTGAAGCTGTGGCCATACGCTACAGCACCTGTGAGTCACACATTTTCTGATCCTGAACGTTTGTCAAACTCAGGAGGGGAGAGCCTGAAACCATTTACCTAAGTGACATTAGCAGCAGTGTTCAGCCTAAAAAATAGACAAGTTAAAAGTCATGCATCCATATTATTTGTTTATTTATTAAATTATTTTCGAGACACTGTTAGTTGTTAGAAGCCAGTGTTTTAATGACAGGACATATATGACAGTAATGAGACAACCTAAGATATCCAAGATTACCACAAAAGCACAAATAGAATCACAGAAAGCGTGTTTCTCTCCCGTTAGTCTTTAGGCCCAGTTACCTTTTACTTTTCTGTGGTCAGTAGCCCTTCATGTCATATTCTGTCTCTATGTACAATATAGCATTACTAATACAAGAACCTGTATGTAAATGAACTTCATTGTGTAATTGATGGCAGTTCTCAAAGTACTAGTCACTTAAAGGTTAAATTTCACATCGAAATTCTCATATTATATTCTATTTGAATGTTTAAAAAGAAAAATATCACAGTATTTATGCTTTCACTGAGCATATACCTGCATCAATGATGAACTCTCAAGGCTGAAAAGTCCTGGCTTTGGTCAGCCACGGTCCACGCACACGCACACGTCACCAATCCCTGACTGCTTGATCATAACAGCAGTTGGGCTGCTGGGAACATGACGGGCGTTCTTCTTGATGTTAACAAGGTGCTCACCAATCTCCCTGGGAACAAACGAGATTCCTAAGACAGACCGACAAAACAGATGTTAACAACGCTTATTCTTGTGTGTGCATGCAGCCCGTTTCAGTTGCTCCTGCTTCTTTCTCCACGCTTTAACTTTTATTACTTTCCCCCTCTGTCTTTTACTTAAGGGTTAATAAAGTATTTGGATTCTGATGAGTCTCATTGTTTAGCAAACTTCTCACTTATCAGACGGACACTCACCAATGTGAGCGTTACGCAGCATCTTCAGCAGGCAGGGCTCCTCTGGGCCTGAGGGTGTTGTAAGAGGGGCTGTCAGCTGGCTGAGGTCAAGCTCGCCTATGTCCAGTGGAATATCTGCAGCAGAGCCCGCCTTCAGTGAAGTATGTTGGCTGGAAGGCTTTCAGGCCAGTCTTTGCCACTCCAGGGTCAGAGACCTTCACCTTGTTTGGATGACAGCCTGCTCTGATATTCATCTGTGGGCACAAACACCAAAACTCAAGAGACTTTTCAGTGAGAAGAAAAGGCAAACCTTGCATGCCAGAGTGAAAGTGAGAGAGTGTGTGAGTGCATACTCACCCTGAATGGACTCTCAGGGATGTTAGCGTCTCCCCAGGAGACCATCACAGTGTGCTTCACAGGCTTACGTGGGGTGCAGGTGTATGTGCTGTTGCTATTATCCTTAACCTGGACATCCACAGAATTGACTTCACCATCCTGTGCAGAAGACAAGGGATTATAGTTCAATCAGATTTAACACACTGTATTTTTCGGACCATAAGGCGCACTGTCGATGAACAGGTCTGGTTTCATACATGAGGCGCACTGGACTATAAAACGCATTAAGCGAAACAAAACAGCCAGATAAGTCAAACTTTACTCAACTCTTTCTTCTTGCTTCCTCCACTTCCGTACCATTGATTCATTCATGTTGAAATCTCTCGCAGCTGCTCTATTCTCATGTTCTACTGCGTGACTGACAGCCTTGAGTTTGAAATCCGCTTCGTCAGCATGTCTCTTAACAGGTGGCATTTTGGGGTCATGATCCACACACAATACAGTAATATTATGTTGCAGCACAGTACGTATCACTCCGCCAGGCTCCTGACTACGTAGCCGTAATGCTCCGACAATCCATCAAGCGGTGCGACTTCATAGCTTACCAAAGTCGTACTAAAACATTTTTTGACAGATTTTTAAGCGCCGTGTATTACATAAAATCGGTTCAAGGTCAATAAGCACAACCAGAATTCATACATAAGGCGCACTGTCGATTTTTGAGAGATAATTAAAGGATTTTAAGTGCGACTCATAGTCCGAAAAATACGGTACATACAATATATTTAACATATTTGTGATCATATACAAAGCCAGATATACCTGGGCTATAATTTTCAGAGGAGCTTTTCCTCCTTGCTTGGCATCAACTGTGAGTTCACTGGGTTTTCCAACAGCCAGACCACTGCTCTGTAGGCCTGGACCGTACGCCTTAACCTAGAGAAAACTATTTTAAACAAACAATTAAAAAAGGAACAAGTCAAAGATCTACTATAGCCAAAAGATCATTTACAGACTATAGCGCTGTGAAAAAATATTTGCCTCCTTTCTGATTTCGTATCTTGTTCCATATTTGTCACACTTACACGTTTCAGATCAATAAATGTTAATATTAGACAAGAATGTCTAATATTAAACGGCAGTTTTCAAGGGGAAAAAGCTATCCAAACATACTTGGTCCTATATGAAAAAGTAATTGCACCGAATTAAATAAATTCTAACAACAGCTTATCAAGTTTAAAGGCGCTTCTGCTGTTTAACACGACCTCTGCTAGTTTCCTCTTTCTGGCGCAAAGCGGGAGATAAACAAGCAAGAGAGACGGGACTTGTGGCAGAAACGCCGATCAGCTGATCATTGATCAGTTTCATGATTGAAGTAGCAGCAGGAGAGGGAGAACGAGAGAAGAAGAGGCAGCTGTGCAGCAAAGACACAGAATAACTCCAGCTTTTTGTCTTTTTTTTTATTGTAGCTGAAGTACGGGACAAATCGCGTTTATTTTCAGCTCAATACAAAACGCATAATATTAACTCTGAATACCAGAGGATTCTGTTTTTTATGGCACGGTTGGCTCTACTAACTAACCATATGAATAAAATAAAGTTCACCAGTAACATCATAGCACCCACCCAACTGTACAGAAACTCCATCATGCTAGCTAGTACACAGTACGAGTTATTGTAACTGACTGTAAAAAGTTAGCACAAGGAAAATAAACTCCACCTAAACTTGGTTTGACCCAGATAGACTGCAGGTCATAACTTCTTACCTGAAGCTCATTTCACCTGACAGTCGGCCGCCTTGGGTCTCTCCACCTCCAGTCCTTTCCCCCATCCACCTGCTGGCCTCCACCACTTGCTAATTTGACTGAATGTGTGAAAGCTCCACCATAGCCACTACCAAACAACTGAGTTATTTTTACACGTCTGCCAGCATCTGTCCAATCCGCCACCTTTCACTGTTTACACAGTTAGGAAAAAAAGACAACAACAACAACAACAAAACATTGGGCCATTTAAAAGGCAAAATTAGCATCGGCCCACCGGGCAAATGGCCGGTATACCCGATGCCCCACAGACAGACTGAGGCCCCGCCGCTATTTTTGAGTGCAAAAATGTGTGGTCTCCAGCTAATGGAAAAGGCTGATCGCACGATGTGCGCGTAGTGCTCTTTAAATAGAACAATTTGCCCCATTCTCTTCGCCCGTCATGTGGCCACATGTGGCGGGCTAGCAGGCTAGCAACATACAGGCCCGGGTTCGAGCCCTCGGCTCACTTCCCTCTGTATGTTCACCTGCTAGGGGGAGGTTCAGGCGGGTGATCTTGGAGTGAAAATTCCAAGGGATGACCCCTCGTAGCCTGGGCTTCCCCTGACTTTTTTTCTTTGCTTTGCTTTTTTTCATTTACCTGCCAGCAACAAACACACCTCCTTGTTGTCATGGCTACCAACGACCACTCTTCTTGTGCCAACAAGTCATTGCCTGACAAAACATTATTTCCTATGTTTCCCTGGCTTTTTTGCCTTTTTTATTTCTTGTGTTTTAGACAAAAAGAAAAGAAAAAGATCTACAGATTCAGGCTTTTCTTTACCTGTGGTAGTCGGGTAGAATGACGTCACTGACACTGCTTTAATATGAAAACAAACTTTCTCAAACAAAAAACAAAAACAAAAAAGGAGTGGGTCGGTGTGTCATCTTTACCGAGCACCATACATGTTTTGCTTCACATTCAAATTATTATTTTTCCTTTTCAAAAATAATTCAGAGAGAAAAAAAACAGAGAAGTCAAATATATCAAATTTGCACGAATCTTCTAGTGAAGGTGCCTCCTCCTTCTGACCTTAGGGTAACTAATTTCTCAGACAGTGACATGACAGTGCGCTGGGAAGCTGCAGCTGATGATGATGTTTCTTACCTCACTAAGTGGAGGCGACCTGAGACAGGTGGGGAAGAACTATTGGATTGTTGGGGTACATATTATGAAGTAAAAAAAATACAATATCTCAATAAACTGTTGTCCTGTGTCTTAAGGAGTATGAGATATCACTGTCTGCACTCTATGGAGATGGAGCTCAGAGTGAAGCTGTGGCCATACGCTACAGCACCTGTGAGTCACACATTTTCTGATCCTGAACGTTTGTCAAACTCAGGAGGGGAGAGCCTGAAACCATTTACCTAAGTGACATTAGCAGCAGTGTTCAGCCTAAAAAATAGACAAGTTAAAAGTCATGCATCCATATTATTTGTTTATTTATTAAATTATTTTCGAGACACTGTTAGTTGTTAGAAGCCAGTGTTTTAATGACAGGACATATATGACAGTAATGAGACAACCTAAGATATCCAAGATTAGCACAAAAGCACAAATAGAATCACAGAAAGCGTGTTTCTCTCCCGTTAGTCTTTAGGCCCAGTTACCTTTTACTTTTCTGTGGTCAGTAGCCCTTCATGTCATATTCTGTCTCTATGTACAATATAGCATTACTAATACAAGAACCTGTATGTAAATGAACTTCATTGTGTAATTGATGGCAGTTCTCAAAGTACTAGTCACTTAAAGGTTAAATTTCACATCGAAATTCTCATATTATATTCTATTTGAATGTTTAAAAAGAAAAATATCACAGTATTTATGCTTTCACTGAGCATATACCTGCATCAATGATGAACTCTCAAGGCTGAAAAGTCCTGGCTTTGGTCAGCCACGGTCCACGCACACGCACACGTCACCAATCCCTGACTGCTTGATCATAACAGCAATTGGGCTGCTGGGAACATGACGGGCGTTCTTCTTGATGTTAACAAGGTGCTCACCAATCTCCCTGGGAACAAACGAGATTCCTAAGACAGACCGACAAAACAGATGTTAACAACGCTTATTCTTGTGTGTGCATGCAGCCCGTTTCAGTTGCTCCTGCTTCTTTCTCCACGCTTTAACTTTTATTACTTTCCCCCTCTGTCTTTTACTTAAGGGTTAATAAAGTATTTGGATTCTGATGAGTCTCATTGTTTAGCAAACTTCTCACTTATCAGACGGACACTCACCAATGTGAGCGTTACGCAGCATCTTCAGCAGGCAGGGCTCCTCTGGGCCTGAGGGTGTTGTAAGAGGGGCTGTCAGCTGGCTGAGGTCAAGCTCGCCTATGTCCAGTGGAATATCTGCAGCAGAGCCCGCCTTCAGTGAAGTATGTTGGCTGGAAGGCTTTCAGGCCCGTCTTTGCCACTCCAGGGTCAGAGACCTTCACCTTGTTTGGATGACAGCCTGCTCTGATATTCATCTGTGGGCACAAACACCAAAACTCAAGAGACTTTTCAGTGAGAAGAAAAGGCAAACCTTGCATGCCAGAGTGAAAGTGAGAGAGTGTGTGAGTGCATACTCACCCTGAATGGACTCTCAGGGATGTTAGCGTCTCCCCAGGAGACCATCACAGTGTGCTTCACAGGCTTACGTGGGGTGCAGGTGTATGTGCTGTTGCTATTATCCTTAACCTGGACATCCACAGAATTGACTTCACCATCCTGTGCAGAAGACAAGGGATTATAGTTCAATCAGATTTAACACACTGTATTTTTCGGACCATAAGGCGCACTGTCGATGAACAGGTCTGGTTTCATACATGAGGCGCACTGGACTATAAAATGCATTAAGCGAAACAAAACAGCCAGATAAGTCAAACTTTACTCAACTCTTTCTTCTTGCTTCCTCCACTTCCGTACCATTGATTCATTCATGTTGAAATCTCTCGCAGCTGCTCTATTCTCATGTTCTACTGCGTGACTGACAGCCTTGAGTTTGAAATCCGCTTCGTCAGCATGTCTCTTAACAGGTGGCATTTTGGGGTCATGATCCACACACAATACAGTAATATTATGTTGCAGCACAGTACGTATCACTCCGCCAGGCTCCTGACTACGTAGCCGTAATGCTCCGACAATCCATCAAGCGGTGCGACTTCATAGCTTACCAAAGTCGTACTAAAACATTTTTTGACAGATTTTTAAGCGCCGTGTATTACATAAAATCGGTTCAAGGTCAATAAGCACAACCAGAATTCATACATAAGGCGCACTGTCGATTTTTGAGAGATAATTAAAGGATTTTAAGTGCGACTCATAGTCCGAAAAATACGGTACATACAATATATTTAACATATTTGTGATCATATACAAAGCCAGATATACCTGGGCTATAATTTTCAGAGGAGCTTTTCCTCCTTGCTTGGCATCAACTGTGAGTTCACTGGGTTTTCCAACAGCCAGACCACTGCTCTGTAGGCCTGGACCGTACGCCTTAACCTAGAGAAAACTATTTTAAACAAACAATTAAAAAAGGAACAAGTCAAAGATCTACTATAGCCAAAAGATCATTTACAGACTATAGCGCTGTGAAAAAATATTTGCCTCCTTTCTGATTTCGTATCTTGTTCCATATTTGTCACACTTACACGTTTCAGATCAATAAATGTTAATATTAGACAAGAATGTCTAATATTAAACGGCAGTTTTCAAGGGGAAAAAGCTATCCAAACATACTTGGTCCTATATGAAAAAGTAATTGCACCGAATTAAATAAATTCTAACAACAGCTTATCAAGTTTAAAGGCGCTTCTGCTGTTTAACACGACCTCTGCTAGTTTCCTCTTTCTGGCGCAAAGCGGGAGATAAACAAGCAAGAGAGACGGGACTTGTGGCAGAAACGCCGATCAGCTGATCATTGATCAGTTTCATGATTGAAGTAGCAGCAGGAGAGGGAGAACGAGAGAAGAAGAGGCAGCTGTGCAGCAAAGACACAGAATAACTCCAGCTTTTTGTCTTTTTTTTTATTGTAGCTGAAGTACGGGACAAATCGCGTTTATTTTCAGCTCAATACAAAACGCATAATATTAACTCTGAATACCAGAGGATTCTGTTTTTTATGGCACGGTTGGCTCTACTAACTAACCATATGAATAAAATAAAGTTCACCAGTAACATCATAGCACCCACCCAACTGTACAGAAACTCCATCATGCTAGCTAGTACACAGTACGAGTTATTGTAACTGACTGTAAAAAGTTAGCACAAGGAAAATAAACTCCACCTAAACTTGGTTTGACCCAGATAGACTGCAGGTCATAACTTCTTACCTGAAGCTCATTTCACCTGACAGTCGGCCGCCTTGGGTCTCTCCACCTCCAGTCCTTTCCCCCATCCACCTGCTGGCCTCCACCACTTGCTAATTTGACTGAATGTGTGAAAGCTCCACCATAGCCACTACCAAACAACTGAGTTATTTTTACACGTCTGCCAGCATCTGTCCAATCCGCCACCTTTCACTGTTTACACAGTTAGGAAAAAAAGACAACAACAACAACAACAAAACATTGGGCCATTTAAAAGGCAAAATTAGCATCGGCCCACCGGGCAAATGGCCGGTATACCCGATGCCCCACAGACAGACTGAGGCCCCGCCGCTATTTTTGAGTGCAAAAATGTGTGGTCTCCAGCTAATGGAAAAGGCTGATCGCACGATGTGCGCGTAGTGCTCTTTAAATAGAACAATTTGCCCCATTCTCTTCGCCCGTCATGTGGCCACATGTGGCGGGCTAGCAGGCTAGCAACATACAGGCCCGGGTTCGAGCCCTCGGCTCACTTCCCTCTGTATGTTCACCTGCTAGGGGGAGGTTCAGGCGGGTGATCTTGGAGTGAAAATTCCAAGGGATGACCCCTCGTAGCCTGGGCTTCCCCTGACTTTTTTTCTTTGCTTTGCTTTTTTTCATTTACCTGCCAGCAACAAACACACCTCCTTGTTGTCATGGCTACCAACGACCACTCTTCTTGTGCCAACAAGTCATTGCCTGACAAAACATTATTTCCTATGTTTCCCTGGCTTTTTTGCCTTTTTTATTTCTTGTGTTTTAGACAAAAAGAAAAGAAAAAGATCTACAGATTCAGGCTTTTCTTTACCTGTGGTAGTCGGGTAGAATGACGTCACTGACACTGCTTTAATATGAAAACAAACTTTCTCAAACAAAAAACAAAAACAAAAAAGGAGTGGGTCGGTGTGTCATCTTTACCGAGCACCATACATGTTTTGCTTCACATTCAAATTATTATTTTTCCTTTTCAAAAATAATTCAGAGAGAAAAAAAACAGAGAAGTCAAATATATCAAATTTGCACGAATCTTCTAGTGAAGGTGCCTCCTCCTTCTGACCTTAGGGTAACTAATTTCTCAGACAGTGACATGACAGTGCGCTGGGAAGCTGCAGCTGATGATGATGTTTCTTACCTCACTAAGTGGAGGCGACCTGAGACAGGTGGGGAAGAACTATTGGATTGTTGGGGTACATATTATGAAGTAAAAAAAATACAATATCTCAATAAACTGTTGTCCTGTGTCTTAAGGAGTATGAGATATCACTGTCTGCACTCTATGGAGATGGAGCTCAGAGTGAAGCTGTGGCCATACGCTACAGCACCTGTGAGTCACACATTTTCTGATCCTGAACGTTTGTCAAACTCAGGAGGGGAGAGCCTGAAACCATTTACCTAAGTGACATTAGCAGCAGTGTTCAGCCTAAAAAATAGACAAGTTAAAAGTCATGCATCCATATTATTTGTTTATTTATTAAATTATTTTCGAGACACTGTTAGTTGTTAGAAGCCAGTGTTTTAATGACAGGACATATATGACAGTAATGAGACAACCTAAGATATCCAAGATTAGCACAAAAGCACAAATAGAATCACAGAAAGCGTGTTTCTCTCCCGTTAGTCTTTAGGCCCAGTTACCTTTTACTTTTCTGTGGTCAGTAGCCCTTCATGTCATATTCTGTCTCTATGTACAATATAGCATTACTAATACAAGAACCTGTATGTAAATGAACTTCATTGTGTAATTGATGGCAGTTCTCAAAGTACTAGTCACTTAAAGGTTAAATTTCACATCGAAATTCTCATATTATATTCTATTTGAATGTTTAAAAAGAAAAATATCACAGTATTTATGCTTTCACTGAGCATATACCTGCATCAATGATGAACTCTCAAGGCTGAAAAGTCCTGGCTTTGGTCAGCCACGGTCCACGCACACGCACACGTCACCAATCCCTGACTGCTTGATCATAACAGCAGTTGGGCTGCTGGGAACATGACGGGCGTTCTTCTTGATGTTAACAAGGTGCTCACCAATCTCCCTGGGAACAAACGAGATTCCTAAGACAGACCGACAAAACAGATGTTAACAACGCTTATTCTTGTGTGTGCATGCAGCCCGTTTCAGTTGCTCCTGCTTCTTTCTCCACGCTTTAACTTTTATTACTTTCCCCCTCTGTCTTTTACTTAAGGGTTAATAAAGTATTTGGATTCTGATGAGTCTCATTGTTTAGCAAACTTCTCACTTATCAGACGGACACTCACCAATGTGAGCGTTACGCAGCATCTTCAGCAGGCAGGGCTCCTCTGGGCCTGAGGGTGTTGTAAGAGGGGCTGTCAGCTGGCTGAGGTCAAGCTCGCCTATGTCCAGTGGAATATCTGCAGCAGAGCCCGCCTTCAGTGAAGTATGTTGGCTGGAAGGCTTTCAGGCCAGTCTTTGCCACTCCAGGGTCAGAGACCTTCACCTTGTTTGGATGACAGCCTGCTCTGATATTCATCTGTGGGCACAAACACCAAAACTCAAGAGACTTTTCAGTGAGAAGAAAAGGCAAACCTTGCATGCCAGAGTGAAAGTGAGAGAGTGTGTGAGTGCATACTCACCCTGAATGGACTCTCAGGGATGTTAGCGTCTCCCCAGGAGACCATCACAGTGTGCTTCACAGGCTTACGTGGGGTGCAGGTGTATGTGCTGTTGCTATTATCCTTAACCTGGACATCCACAGAATTGACTTCACCATCCTGTGCAGAAGACAAGGGATTATAGTTCAATCAGATTTAACACACTGTATTTTTCGGACCATAAGGCGCACTGTCGATGAACAGGTCTGGTTTCATACATGAGGCGCACTGGACTATAAAACGCATTAAGCGAAACAAAACAGCCAGATAAGTCAAACTTTACTCAACTCTTTCTTCTTGCTTCCTCCACTTCCGTACCATTGATTCATTCATGTTGAAATCTCTCGCAGCTGCTCTATTCTCATGTTCTACTGCGTGACTGACAGCCTTGAGTTTGAAATCCGCTTCGTCAGCATGTCTCTTAACAGGTGGCATTTTGGGGTCATGATCCACACACAATACAGTAATATTATGTTGCAGCACAGTACGTATCACTCCGCCAGGCTCCTGACTACGTAGCCGTAATGCTCCGACAATCCATCAAGCGGTGCGACTTCATAGCTTACCAAAGTCGTACTAAAACATTTTTTGACAGATTTTTAAGCGCCGTGTATTACATAAAATCGGTTCAAGGTCAATAAGCACAACCAGAATTCATACATAAGGCGCACTGTCGATTTTTGAGAGATAATTAAAGGATTTTAAGTGCGACTCATAGTCCGAAAAATACGGTACATACAATATATTTAACATATTTGTGATCATATACAAAGCCAGATATACCTGGGCTATAATTTTCAGAGGAGCTTTTCCTCCTTGCTTGGCATCAACTGTGAGTTCACTGGGTTTTCCAACAGCCAGACCACTGCTCTGTAGGCCTGGACCGTACGCCTTAACCTAGAGAAAACTATTTTAAACAAACAATTAAAAAAGGAACAAGTCAAAGATCTACTATAGCCAAAAGATCATTTACAGACTATAGCGCTGTGAAAAAATATTTGCCTCCTTTCTCATTTCGTATCTTGTTCCATATTTGTCACACTTACACGTTTCAGATCAATAAATGTTAATATTAGACAAGAATGTCTAATATTAAACGGCAGTTTTCAAGGGGAAAAAGCTATCCAAACATACTTGGTCCTATATGAAAAAGTAATTGCACCGAATTAAATAAATTCTAACAACAGCTTATCAAGTTTAAAGGCGCTTCTGCTGTTTAACACGACCTCTGCTAGTTTCCTCTTTCTGGCGCAAAGCGGGAGATAAACAAGCAAGAGAGACGGGACTTGTGGCAGAAACGCCGATCAGCTGATCATTGATCAGTTTCATGATTGAAGTAGCAGCAGGAGAGGGAGAACGAGAGAAGAAGAGGCAGCTGTGCAGCAAAGACACAGAATAACTCCAGCTTTTTGTCTTTTTTTATTGTAGCTGAAGTACAGGACAAATCGCGTTTATTTTCAGCTCAATACAAAACGCATAATATTAACTCTGAATACCAGAGGATTCTGTTTTTTATGGCACGGTTGGCTCTACTAACTAACCATATGAATAAAATAAAGTTCACCAGTAACATCATAGCACCCACCCAACTGTACAGAAACTCCATCATGCTAGCTAGTACACAGTACGAGTTATTGTAACTGACTGTAAAAAGTTAGCACAAGGAAAATAAACTCCACCTAAACTTGGTTTGACCCAGATAGACTGCAGGTCATAACTTCTTACCTGAAGCTCATTTCACCTGACAGTCGGCCGCCTTGGGTCTCTCCACCTCCAGTCCTTTCCCCCATCCACCTGCTGGCCTCCACCACTTGCTAATTTGACTGAATGTGTGAAAGCTCCACCATAGCCACTACCAAACAACTGAGTTATTTTTACACGTCTGCCAGCATCTGTCCAATCCGCCACCTTTCACTGTTTACACAGTTAGGAAAAAAAGACAACAACAACAACAACAACAAAACATTGGGCCATTTAAAAGGCAAAATTAGCATCGGCCCACCGGGCAAATGGCCGGTATACCCGATGCCCCACAGACAGACTGAGGCCCCGCCGCTATTTTTGAGTGCAAAAATGTGTGGTCTCCAGCTAATGGAAAAGGCTGATCGCACGATGTGCGCGTAGTGCTCTTTAAATAGAACAATTTGCCCCATTCTCTTCGCCCGTCATGTGGCCACATGTGGCGGGCTAGCAGGCTAGCAACATACAGGCCCGGGTTCGAGCCCTCGGCTCACTTCCCTCTGTATGTTCACCTGCTAGGGGGAGGTTCAGGCGGGTGATCTTGGAGTGAAAATTCCAAGGGATGACCCCTCGTAGCCTGGGCTTCCCCTGACTTTTTTTCTTTGCTTTGCTTTTTTTCATTTACCTGCCAGCAACAAACACACCTCCTTGTTGTCATGGCTACCAACGACCACTCTTCTTGTGCCAACAAGTCATTGCCTGACAAAACATTATTTCCTATGTTTCCCTGGCTTTTTTGCCTTTTTTATTTCTTGTGTTTTAGACAAAAAGAAAAGAAAAAGATCTACAGATTCAGGCTTTTCTTTACCTGTGGTAGTCGGGTAGAATGACGTCACTGACACTGCTTTAATATGAAAACAAACTTTCTCAAACAAAAAACAAAAACAAAAAAGGAGTGGGTCGGTGTGTCATCTTTACCGAGCACCATACATGTTTTGCTTCACATTCAAATTATTATTTTTCCTTTTCAAAAATAATTCAGAGAGAAAAAAAACAGAGAAGTCAAATATATCAAATTTGCACGAATCTTCTAGTGAAGGTGCCTCCTCCTTCTGACCTTAGGGTAACTAATTTCTCAGACAGTGACATGACAGTGCGCTGGGAAGCTGCAGCTGATGATGATGTTTCTTACCTCACTAAGTGGAGGCGACCTGAGACAGGTGGGGAAGAACTATTGGATTGTTGGGGTACATATTATGAAGTAAAAAAAATACAATATCTCAATAAACTGTTGTCCTGTGTCTTAAGGAGTATGAGATATCACTGTCTGCACTCTATGGAGATGGAGCTCAGAGTGAAGCTGTGGCCATACGCTACAGCACCTGTGAGTCACACATTTTCTGATCCTGAACGTTTGTCAAACTCAGGAGGGGAGAGCCTGAAACCATTTACCTAAGTGACATTAGCAGCAGTGTTCAGCCTAAAAAATAGACAAGTTAAAAGTCATGCATCCATATTATTTGTTTATTTATTAAATTATTTTCGAGACACTGTTAGTTGTTAGAAGCCAGTGTTTTAATGACAGGACATATATGACAGTAATGAGACAACCTAAGATATCCAAGATTACCACAAAAACACAAATAGAATCACAGAAAGCGTGTTTCTCTCCCGTTAGTCTTTAGGCCCAGTTACCTTTTACTTTTCTGTGGTCAGTAGCCCTTCATGTCATATTCTGTCTCTATGTACAATATAGCATTACTAATACAAGAACCTGTATGTAAATGAACTTCATTGTGTAATTGATGGCAGTTCTCAAAGTACTAGTCACTTAAAGGTTAAATTTCACATCGAAATTCTCATATTATATTCTATTTGAATGTTTAAAAAGAAAAATATCACAGTATTTATGCTTTCACTGAGCATATACCTGCATCAATGATGAACTCTCAAGGCTGAAAAGTCCTGGCTTTGGTCAGCCACGGTCCACGCACACGCACACGTCACCAATCCCTGACTGCTTGATCATAACAGCAATTGGGCTGCTGGGAACATGACGGGCGTTCTTCTTGATGTTAACAAGGTGCTCACCAATCTCCCTGGGAACAAACGAGATTCCTAAGACAGACCGACAAAACAGATGTTAACAACGCTTATTCTTGTGTGTGCATGCAGCCCGTTTCAGTTGCTCCTGCTTCTTTCTCCACGCTTTAACTTTTATTACTTTCCCCCTCTGTCTTTTACTTAAGGGTTAATAAAGTATTTGGATTCTGATGAGTCTCATTGTTTAGCAAACTTCTCACTTATCAGACGGACACTCACCAATGTGAGCGTTACGCAGCATCTTCAGCAGGCAGGGCTCCTCTGGGCCTGAGGGTGTTGTAAGAGGGGCTGTCAGCTGGCTGAGGTCAAGCTCGCCTATGTCCAGTGGAATATCTGCAGCAGAGCCCGCCTTCAGTGAAGTATGTTGGCTGGAAGGCTTTCAGGCCCGTCATTGCCACTCCAGGGTCAGAGACCTTCACCTTGTTTGGATGACAGCCTGCTCTGATATTCATCTGTGGGCACAAACACCAAAACTCAAGAGACTTTTCAGTGAGAAGAAAAGGCAAACCTTGCATGCCAGAGTGAAAGTGAGAGAGTGTGTGAGTGCATACTCACCCTGAATGGACTCTCAGGGATGTTAGCGTCTCCCCAGGAGACCATCACAGTGTGCTTCACAGGCTTACGTGGGGTGCAGGTGTATGTGCTGTTGCTATTATCCTTAACCTGGACATCCACAGAATTGACTTCACCATCCTGTGCAGAAGACAAGGGATTATAGTTCAATCAGATTTAACACACTGTATTTTTCGGACCATAAGGCGCACTGTCGATGAACAGGTCTGGTTTCATACATGAGGCGCACTGGACTATAAAATGCATTAAGCGAAACAAAACAGCCAGATAAGTCAAACTTTACTCAACTCTTTCTTCTTGCTTCCTCCACTTCCGTACCATTGATTCATTCATGTTGAAATCTCTCGCAGCTGCTCTATTCTCATGTTCTACTGCGTGACTGACAGCCTTGAGTTTGAAATCCGCTTCGTCAGCATGTCTCTTAACAGGTGGCATTTTGGGGTCATGATCCACACACAATACAGTAATATTATGTTGCAGCACAGTACGTATCACTCCGCCAGGCTCCTGACTACGTAGCCGTAATGCTCCGACAATCCATCAAGCGGTGCGACTTCATAGCTTACCAAAGTCGTACTAAAACATTTTTTGACAGATTTTTAAGCGCCGTGTATTACATAAAATCGGTTCAAGGTCAATAAGCACAACCAGAATTCATACATAAGGCGCACTGTCGATTTTTGAGAGATAATTAAAGGATTTTAAGTGCGACTCATAGTCCGAAAAATACGGTACATACAATATATTTAACATATTTGTGATCATATACAAAGCCAGATATACCTGGGCTATAATTTTCAGAGGAGCTTTTCCTCCTTGCTTGGCATCAACTGTGAGTTCACTGGGTTTTCCAACAGCCAGACCACTGCTCTGTAGGCCTGGACCGTACGCCTTAACCTAGAGAAAACTATTTTAAACAAACAATTAAAAAAGGAACAAGTCAAAGATCTACTATAGCCAAAAGATCATTTACAGACTATAGCGCTGTGAAAAAATATTTGCCTCCTTTCTGATTTCGTATCTTGTTCCATATTTGTCACACTTACACGTTTCAGATCAATAAATGTTAATATTAGACAAGAATGTCTAATATTAAACGGCAGTTTTCAAGGGGAAAAAGCTATCCAAACATACTTGGTCCTATATGAAAAAGTAATTGCACCGAATTAAATAAATTCTAACAACAGCTTATCAAGTTTAAAGGCGCTTCTGCTGTTTAACACGACCTCTGCTAGTTTCCTCTTTCTGGCGCAAAGCGGGAGATAAACAAGCAAGAGAGACGGGACTTGTGGCAGAAACGCCGATCAGCTGATCATTGATCAGTTTCATGATTGAAGTAGCAGCAGGAGAGGGAGAACGAGAGAAGAAGAGGCAGCTGTGCAGCAAAGACAGAATAACTCCAGCTTTTTGTCTTTTTTTTTATTGTAGCTGAAGTACGGGACAAATCGCGTTTATTTTCAGCTCAATACAAAACGCATAATATTAACTCTGAATACCAGAGGATTCTGTTTTTTATGGCACGGTTGGCTCTACTAACTAACCATATGAATAAAATAAAGTTCACCAGTAACATCATAGCACCCACCCAACTGTACAGAAACTCCATCATGCTAGCTAGTACACAGTACGAGTTATTGTAACTGACTGTAAAAAGTTAGCACAAGGAAAATAAACTCCACCTAAACTTGGTTTGACCCAGATAGACTGCAGGTCATAACTTCTTACCTGAAGCTCATTTCACCTGACAGTCGGCCGCCTTGGGTCTCTCCACCTCCAGTCCTTTCCCCTATCCACCTGCTGGCCTCCACCACTTGCTAATTTGACTGAATGTGTGAAAGCTCCACCATAGCCACTACCAAACAACTGAGTTATTTTTACACGTCTGCCAGCATCTGTCCAATCCGCCACCTTTCACTGTTTACACAGTTAGGAAAAAAAGACAACAACAACAACAACAAAACATTGGGCCATTTAAAAGGCAAAATTAGCATCGGCCCACCGGGCAAATGGCCGGTATACCCGATGCCCCACAGACAGACTGAGGCCCCGCCGCTATTTTTGAGTGCAAAAATGTGTGGTCTCCAGCTAATGGAAAAGGCTGATCGCACGATGTGCGCGTAGTGCTCTTTAAATAGAACAATTTGCCCCATTCTCTTCGCCCGTCATGTGGCCACATGTGGCGGGCTAGCAGGCTAGCAACATACAGGCCCGGGTTCGAGCCCTCGGCTCACTTCCCTCTGTATGTTCACCTGCTAGGGGGAGGTTCAGGCGGGTGATCTTGGAGTGAAAATTCCAAGGGATGACCCCTCGTAGCCTGGGCTTCCCCTGACTTTTTTTCTTTGCTTTGCTTTTTTTCATTTACCTGCCAGCAACAAACACACCTCCTTGTTGTCATGGCTACCAACGACCACTCTTCTTGTGCCAACAAGTCATTGCCTGACAAAACATTATTTCCTATGTTTCCCTGGCTTTTTTGCCTTTTTTATTTCTTGTGTTTTAGACAAAAAGAAAAGAAAAAGATCTACAGATTCAGGCTTTTCTTTACCTGTGGTAGTCGGGTAGAATGACGTCACTGACACTGCTTTAATATGAAAACAAACTTTCTCAAACAAAAAACAAAAACAAAAAAGGAGTGGGTCGGTGTGTCATCTTTACCGAGCACCATACATGTTTTGCTTCACATTCAAATTATTATTTTTCCTTTTCAAAAATAATTCAGAGAGAAAAAAAACAGAGAAGTCAAATATATCAAATTTGCACGAATCTTCTAGTGAAGGTGCCTCCTCCTTCTGACCTTAGGGTAACTAATTTCTCAGACAGTGACATGACAGTGCGCTGGGAAGCTGCAGCTGATGATGATGTTTCTTACCTCACTAAGTGGAGGCGACCTGAGACAGGTGGGGAAGAACTATTGGATTGTTGGGGTACATATTATGAAGTAAAAAAAATACAATATCTCAATAAACTGTTGTCCTGTGTCTTAAGGAGTATGAGATATCACTGTCTGCACTCTATGGAGATGGAGCTCAGAGTGAAGCTGTGGCCATACGCTACAGCACCTGTGAGTCACACATTTTCTGATCCTGAACGTTTGTCAAACTCAGGAGGGGAGAGCCTGAAACCATTTACCTAAGTGACATTAGCAGCAGTGTTCAGCCTAAAAAATAGACAAGTTAAAAGTCATGCATCCATATTATTTGTTTATTTATTAAATTATTTTCGAGACACTGTTAGTTGTTAGAAGCCAGTGTTTTAATGACAGGACATATATGACAGTAATGAGACAACCTAAGATATCCAAGATTACCACAAAAACACAAATAGAATCACAGAAAGCGTGTTTCTCTCCCGTTAGTCTTTAGGCCCAGTTACCTTTTACTTTTCTGTGGTCAGTAGCCCTTCATGTCATATTCTGTCTCTATGTACAATATAGCATTACTAATACAAGAACCTGTATGTAAATGAACTTCATTGTGTAATTGATGGCAGTTCTCAAAGTACTAGTCACTTAAAGGTTAAATTTCACATCGAAATTCTCATATTATATTCTATTTGAATGTTTAAAAAGAAAAATATCACAGTATTTATGCTTTCACTGAGCATATACCTGCATCAATGATGAACTCTCAAGGCTGAAAAGTCCTGGCTTTGGTCAGCCACGGTCCACGCACACGCACACGTCACCAATCCCTGACTGCTTGATCATAACAGCAGTTGGGCTGCTGGGAACATGACGGGCGTTCTTCTTGATGTTAACAAGGTGCTCACCAATCTCCCTGGGAACAAACGAGATTCCTAAGACAGACCGACAAAACAGATGTTAACAACGCTTATTCTTGTGTGTGCATGCAGCCCGTTTCAGTTGCTCCTGCTTCTTTCTCCACGCTTTAACTTTTATTACTTTCCCCCTCTGTCTTTTACTTAAGGGTTAATAAAGTATTTGGATTCTGATGAGTCTCATTGTTTAGCAAACTTCTCACTTATCAGACGGACACTCACCAATGTGAGCGTTACGCAGCATCTTCAGCAGGCAGGGCTCCTCTGGGCCTGAGGGTGTTGTAAGAGGGGCTGTCAGCTGGCTGAGGTCAAGCTCGCCTATGTCCAGTGGAATATCTGCAGCAGAGCCCGCCTTCAGTGAAGTATGTTGGCTGGAAGGCTTTCAGGCCCGTCATTGCCACTCCAGGGTCAGAGACCTTCACCTTGTTTGGATGACAGCCTGCTCTGATATTCATCTGTGGGCACAAACACCAAAACTCAAGAGACTTTTCAGTGAGAAGAAAAGGCAAACCTTGCATGCCAGAGTGAAAGTGAGAGAGTGTGTGAGTGCATACTCACCCTGAATGGACTCTCAGGGATGTTAGCGTCTCCCCAGGAGACCATCACAGTGTGCTTCACAGGCTTACGTGGGGTGCAGGTGTATGTGCTGTTGCTATTATCCTTAACCTGGACATCCACAGAATTGACTTCACCATCCTGTGCAGAAGACAAGGGATTATAGTTCAATCAGATTTAACACACTGTATTTTTCGGACCATAAGGCGCACTGTCGATGAACAGGTCTGGTTTCATACATGAGGCGCACTGGACTATAAAATGCATTAAGCGAAACAAAACAGCCAGATAAGTCAAACTTTACTCAACTCTTTCTTCTTGCTTCCTCCACTTCCGTACCATTGATTCATTCATGTTGAAATCTCTCGCAGCTGCTCTATTCTCATGTTCTACTGCGTGACTGACAGCCTTGAGTTTGAAATCCGCTTCGTCAGCATGTCTCTTAACAGGTGGCATTTTGGGGTCATGATCCACACACAATACAGTAATATTATGTTGCAGCACAGTACGTATCACTCCGCCAGGCTCCTGACTACGTAGCCGTAATGCTCCGACAATCCATCAAGCGGTGCGACTTCATAGCTTACCAAAGTCGTACTAAAACATTTTTTGACAGATTTTTAAGCGCCGTGTATTACATAAAATCGGTTCAAGGTCAATAAGCACAACCAGAATTCATACATAAGGCGCACTGTCGATTTTTGAGAGATAATTAAAGGATTTTAAGTGCGACTCATAGTCCGAAAAATACGGTACATACAATATATTTAACATATTTGTGATCATATACAAAGCCAGATATACCTGGGCTATAATTTTCAGAGGAGCTTTTCCTCCTTGCTTGGCATCAACTGTGAGTTCACTGGGTTTTCCAACAGCCAGACCACTGCTCTGTAGGCCTGGACCGTACGCCTTAACCTAGAGAAAACTATTTTAAACAAACAATTAAAAAAGGAACAAGTCAAAGATCTACTATAGCCAAAAGATCATTTACAGACTATAGCGCTGTGAAAAAATATTTGCCTCCTTTCTGATTTCGTATCTTGTTCCATATTTGTCACACTTACACGTTTCAGATCAATAAATGTTAATATTAGACAAGAATGTCTAATATTAAACGGCAGTTTTCAAGGGGAAAAAGCTATCCAAACATACTTGGTCCTATATGAAAAAGTAATTGCACCGAATTAAATAAATTCTAACAACAGCTTATCAAGTTTAAAGGCGCTTCTGCTGTTTAACACGACCTCTGCTAGTTTCCTCTTTCTGGCGCAAAGCGGGAGATAAACAAGCAAGAGAGACGGGACTTGTGGCAGAAACGCCGATCAGCTGATCATTGATCAGTTTCATGATTGAAGTAGCAGCAGGAGAGGGAGAACGAGAGAAGAAGAGGCAGCTGTGCAGCAAAGACAGAATAACTCCAGCTTTTTGTCTTTTTTTTTATTGTAGCTGAAGTACAGGACAAATCGCGTTTATTTTCAGCTCAATACAAAACGCATAATATTAACTCTGAATACCAGAGGATTCTGTTTTTTATGGCACGGTTGGCTCTACTAACTAACCATATGAATAAAATAAAGTTCACCAGTAACATCATAGCACCCACCCAACTGTACAGAAACTCCATCATGCTAGCTAGTACACAGTACGAGTTATTGTAACTGACTGTAAAAAGTTAGCACAAGGAAAATAAACTCCACCTAAACTTGGTTTGACCCAGATAGACTGCAGGTCATAACTTCTTACCTGAAGCTCATTTCACCTGACAGTCGGCCGCCTTGGGTCTCTCCACCTCCAGTCCTTTCCCCCATCCACCTGCTGGCCTCCACCACTTGCTAATTTGACTGAATGTGTGAAAGCTCCACCATAGCCACTACCAAACAACTGAGTTATTTTTACACGTCTGCCAGCATCTGTCCAATCCGCCACCTTTCACTGTTTACACAGTTAGGAAAAAAAGACAACAACAACAACAACAAAACATTGGGCCATTTAAAAGGCAAAATTAGCATCGGCCCACCGGGCAAATGGCCGGTATACCCGATGCCCCACAGACAGACTGAGGCCCCGCCGCTATTTTTGAGTGCAAAAATGTGTGGTCTCCAGCTAATGGAAAAGGCTGATCGCACGATGTGCGCGTAGTGCTCTTTAAATAGAACAATTTGCCCCATTCTCTTCGCCCGTCATGTGGCCACATGTGGCGGGCTAGCAGGCTAGCAACATACAGGCCCGGGTTCGAGCCCTCGGCTCACTTCCCTCTGTATGTTCACCTGCTAGGGGGAGGTTCAGGCGGGTGATCTTGGAGTGAAAATTCCAAGGGATGACCCCTCGTAGCCTGGGCTTCCCCTGACTTTTTTTCTTTGCTTTGCTTTTTTTCATTTACCTGCCAGCAACAAACACACCTCCTTGTTGTCATGGCTACCAACGACCACTCTTCTTGTGCCAACAAGTCATTGCCTGACAAAACATTATTTCCTATGTTTCCCTGGCTTTTTTGCCTTTTTTATTTCTTGTGTTTTAGACAAAAAGAAAAGAAAAAGATCTACAGATTCAGGCTTTTCTTTACCTGTGGTAGTCGGGTAGAATGACGTCACTGACACTGCTTTAATATGAAAACAAACTTTCTCAAACAAAAAACAAAAACAAAAAAGGAGTGGGTCGGTGTGTCATCTTTACCGAGCACCATACATGTTTTGCTTCACATTCAAATTATTATTTTTCCTTTTCAAAAATAATTCAGAGAGAAAAAAAACAGAGAAGTCAAATATATCAAATTTGCACGAATCTTCTAGTGAAGGTGCCTCCTCCTTCTGACCTTAGGGTAACTAATTTCTCAGACAGTGACATGACAGTGCGCTGGGAAGCTGCAGCTGATGATGATGTTTCTTACCTCACTAAGTGGAGGCGACCTGAGACAGGTGGGGAAGAACTATTGGATTGTTGGGGTACATATTATGAAGTAAAAAAAATACAATATCTCAATAAACTGTTGTCCTGTGTCTTAAGGAGTATGAGATATCACTGTCTGCACTCTATGGAGATGGAGCTCAGAGTGAAGCTGTGGCCATACGCTACAGCACCTGTGAGTCACACATTTTCTGATCCTGAACGTTTGTCAAACTCAGGAGGGGAGAGCCTGAAACCATTTACCTAAGTGACATTAGCAGCAGTGTTCAGCCTAAAAAATAGACAAGTTAAAAGTCATGCATCCATATTATTTGTTTATTTATTAAATTATTTTCGAGACACTGTTAGTTGTTAGAAGCCAGTGTTTTAATGACAGGACATATATGACAGTAATGAGACAACCTAAGATATCCAAGATTAGCACAAAAGCACAAATAGAATCACAGAAAGCGTGTTTCTCTCCCGTTAGTCTTTAGGCCCAGTTACCTTTTACTTTTCTGTGGTCAGTAGCCCTTCATGTCATATTCTGTCTCTATGTACAATATAGCATTACTAATACAAGAACCTGTATGTAAATGAACTTCATTGTGTAATTGATGGCAGTTCTCAAAGTACTAGTCACTTAAAGGTTAAATTTCACATCGAAATTCTCATATTATATTCTATTTGAATGTTTAAAAAGAAAAATATCACAGTATTTATGCTTTCACTGAGCATATACCTGCATCAATGATGAACTCTCAAGGCTGAAAAGTCCTGGCTTTGGTCAGCCACGGTCCACGCACACGCACACGTCACCAATCCCTGACTGCTTGATCATAACAGCAGTTGGGCTGCTGGGAACATGACGGGCGTTCTTCTTGATGTTAACAAGGTGCTCACCAATCTCCCTGGGAACAAACGAGATTCCTAAGACAGACCGACAAAACAGATGTTAACAACGCTTATTCTTGTGTGTGCATGCAGCCCGTTTCAGTTGCTCCTGCTTCTTTCTCCACGCTTTAACTTTTATTACTTTCCCCCTCTGTCTTTTACTTAAGGGTTAATAAAGTATTTGGATTCTGATGAGTCTCATTGTTTAGCAAACTTCTCACTTATCAGACGGACACTCACCAATGTGAGCGTTACGCAGCATCTTCAGCAGGCAGGGCTCCTCTGGGCCTGAGGGTGTTGTAAGAGGGGCTGTCAGCTGGCTGAGGTCAAGCTCGCCTATGTCCAGTGGAATATCTGCAGCAGAGCCCGCCTTCAGTGAAGTATGTTGGCTGGAAGGCTTTCAGGCCAGTCTTTGCCACTCCAGGGTCAGAGACCTTCACCTTGTTTGGATGACAGCCTGCTCTGATATTCATCTGTGGGCACAAACACCAAAACTCAAGAGACTTTTCAGTGAGAAGAAAAGGCAAACCTTGCATGCCAGAGTGAAAGTGAGAGAGTGTGTGAGTGCATACTCACCCTGAATGGACTCTCAGGGATGTTAGCGTCTCCCCAGGAGACCATCACAGTGTGCTTCACAGGCTTACGTGGGGTGCAGGTGTATGTGCTGTTGCTATTATCCTTAACCTGGACATCCACAGAATTGACTTCACCATCCTGTGCAGAAGACAAGGGATTATAGTTCAATCAGATTTAACACACTGTATTTTTCGGACCATAAGGCGCACTGTCGATGAACAGGTCTGGTTTCATACATGAGGCGCACTGGACTATAAAATGCATTAAGCGAAACAAAACAGCCAGATAAGTCAAACTTTACTCAACTCTTTCTTCTTGCTTCCTCCACTTCCGTACCATTGATTCATTCATGTTGAAATCTCTCGCAGCTGCTCTATTCTCATGTTCTACTGCGTGACTGACAGCCTTGAGTTTGAAATCCGCTTCGTCAGCATGTCTCTTAACAGGTGGCATTTTGGGGTCATGATCCACACACAATACAGTAATATTATGTTGCAGCACAGTACGTATCACTCCGCCAGGCTCCTGACTACGTAGCCGTAATGCTCCGACAATCCATCAAGCGGTGCGACTTCATAGCTTACCAAAGTCGTACTAAAACATTTTTTGACAGATTTTTAAGCGCCGTGTATTACATAAAATCGGTTCAAGGTCAATAAGCACAACCAGAATTCATACATAAGGCGCACTGTCGATTTTTGAGAGATAATTAAAGGATTTTAAGTGCGACTCATAGTCCGAAAAATACGGTACATACAATATATTTAACATATTTGTGATCATATACAAAGCCAGATATACCTGGGCTATAATTTTCAGAGGAGCTTTTCCTCCTTGCTTGGCATCAACTGTGAGTTCACTGGGTTTTCCAACAGCCAGACCACTGCTCTGTAGGCCTGGACCGTACGCCTTAACCTAGAGAAAACTATTTTAAACAAACAATTAAAAAAGGAACAAGTCAAAGATCTACTATAGCCAAAAGATCATTTACAGACTATAGCGCTGTGAAAAAATATTTGCCTCCTTTCTGATTTCGTATCTTGTTCCATATTTGTCACACTTACACGTTTCAGATCAATAAATGTTAATATTAGACAAGAATGTCTAATATTAAACGGCAGTTTTCAAGGGGAAAAAGCTATCCAAACATACTTGGTCCTATATGAAAAAGTAATTGCACCGAATTAAATAAATTCTAACAACAGCTTATCAAGTTTAAAGGCGCTTCTGCTGTTTAACACGACCTCTGCTAGTTTCCTCTTTCTGGCGCAAAGCGGGAGATAAACAAGCAAGAGAGACGGGACTTGTGGCAGAAACGCCGATCAGCTGATCATTGATCAGTTTCATGATTGAAGTAGCAGCAGGAGAGGGAGAACGAGAGAAGAAGAGGCAGCTGTGCAGCAAAGACAGAATAACTCCAGCTTTTTGTCTTTTTTTTTATTGTAGCTGAAGTACAGGACAAATCGCGTTTATTTTCAGCTCAATACAAAACGCATAATATTAACTCTGAATACCAGAGGATTCTGTTTTTTATGGCACGGTTGGCTCTACTAACTAACCATATGAATAAAATAAAGTTCACCAGTAACATCATAGCACCCACCCAACTGTACAGAAACTCCATCATGCTAGCTAGTACACAGTACGAGTTATTGTAACTGACTGTAAAAAGTTAGCACAAGGAAAATAAACTCCACCTAAACTTGGTTTGACCCAGATAGACTGCAGGTCATAACTTCTTACCTGAAGCTCATTTCACCTGACAGTCGGCCGCCTTGGGTCTCTCCACCTCCAGTCCTTTCCCCCATCCACCTGCTGGCCTCCACCACTTGCTAATTTGACTGAATGTGTGAAAGCTCCACCATAGCCACTACCAAACAACTGAGTTATTTTTACACGTCTGCCAGCATCTGTCCAATCCGCCACCTTTCACTGTTTACACAGTTAGGAAAAAAAGACAACAACAACAACAACAAAACATTGGGCCATTTAAAAGGCAAAATTAGCATCGGCCCACCGGGCAAATGGCCGGTATACCCGATGCCCCACAGACAGACTGAGGCCCCGCCGCTATTTTTGAGTGCAAAAATGTGTGGTCTCCAGCTAATGGAAAAGGCTGATCGCACGATGTGCGCGTAGTGCTCTTTAAATAGAACAATTTGCCCCATTCTCTTCGCCCGTCATGTGGCCACATGTGGCGGGCTAGCAGGCTAGCAACATACAGGCCCGGGTTCGAGCCCTCGGCTCACTTCCCTCTGTATGTTCACCTGCTAGGGGGAGGTTCAGGCGGGTGATCTTGGAGTGAAAATTCCAAGGGATGACCCCTCGTAGCCTGGGCTTCCCCTGACTTTTTTTCTTTGCTTTGCTTTTTTTCATTTACCTGCCAGCAACAAACACACCTCCTTGTTGTCATGGCTACCAACGACCACTCTTCTTGTGCCAACAAGTCATTGCCTGACAAAACATTATTTCCTATGTTTCCCTGGCTTTTTTGCCTTTTTTATTTCTTGTGTTTTAGACAAAAAGAAAAGAAAAAGATCTACAGATTCAGGCTTTTCTTTACCTGTGGTAGTCGGGTAGAATGACGTCACTGACACTGCTTTAATATGAAAACAAACTTTCTCAAACAAAAAACAAAAACAAAAAAGGAGTGGGTCGGTGTGTCATCTTTACCGAGCACCATACATGTTTTGCTTCACATTCAAATTATTATTTTTCCTTTTCAAAAATAATTCAGAGAGAAAAAAAACAGAGAAGTCAAATATATCAAATTTGCACGAATCTTCTAGTGAAGGTGCCTCCTCCTTCTGACCTTAGGGTAACTAATTTCTCAGACAGTGACATGACAGTGCGCTGGGAAGCTGCAGCTGATGATGATGTTTCTTACCTCACTAAGTGGAGGCGACCTGAGACAGGTGGGGAAGAACTATTGGATTGTTGGGGTACATATTATGAAGTAAAAAAAATACAATATCTCAATAAACTGTTGTCCTGTGTCTTAAGGAGTATGAGATATCACTGTCTGCACTCTATGGAGATGGAGCTCAGAGTGAAGCTGTGGCCATACGCTACAGCACCTGTGAGTCACACATTTTCTGATCCTGAACGTTTGTCAAACTCAGGAGGGGAGAGCCTGAAACCATTTACCTAAGTGACATTAGCAGCAGTGTTCAGCCTAAAAAATAGACAAGTTAAAAGTCATGCATCCATATTATTTGTTTATTTATTAAATTATTTTCGAGACACTGTTAGTTGTTAGAAGCCAGTGTTTTAATGACAGGACATATATGACAGTAATGAGACAACCTAAGATATCCAAGATTAGCACAAAAGCACAAATAGAATCACAGAAAGCGTGTTTCTCTCCCGTTAGTCTTTAGGCCCAGTTACCTTTTACTTTTCTGTGGTCAGTAGCCCTTCATGTCATATTCTGTCTCTATGTACAATATAGCATTACTAATACAAGAACCTGTATGTAAATGAACTTCATTGTGTAATTGATGGCAGTTCTCAAAGTACTAGTCACTTAAAGGTTAAATTTCACATCGAAATTCTCATATTATATTCTATTTGAATGTTTAAAAAGAAAAATATCACAGTATTTATGCTTTCACTGAGCATATACCTGCATCAATGATGAACTCTCAAGGCTGAAAAGTCCTGGCTTTGGTCAGCCACGGTCCACGCACACGCACACGTCACCAATCCCTGACTGCTTGATCATAACAGCAGTTGGGCTGCTGGGAACATGACGGGCGTTCTTCTTGATGTTAACAAGGTGCTCACCAATCTCCCTGGGAACAAACGAGATTCCTAAGACAGACCGACAAAACAGATGTTAACAACGCTTATTCTTGTGTGTGCATGCAGCCCGTTTCAGTTGCTCCTGCTTCTTTCTCCACGCTTTAACTTTTATTACTTTCCCCCTCTGTCTTTTACTTAAGGGTTAATAAAGTATTTGGATTCTGATGAGTCTCATTGTTTAGCAAACTTCTCACTTATCAGACGGACACTCACCAATGTGAGCGTTACGCAGCATCTTCAGCAGGCAGGGCTCCTCTGGGCCTGAGGGTGTTGTAAGAGGGGCTGTCAGCTGGCTGAGGTCAAGCTCGCCTATGTCCAGTGGAATATCTGCAGCAGAGCCCGCCTTCAGTGAAGTATGTTGGCTGGAAGGCTTTCAGGCCAGTCTTTGCCACTCCAGGGTCAGAGACCTTCACCTTGTTTGGATGACAGCCTGCTCTGATATTCATCTGTGGGCACAAACACCAAAACTCAAGAGACTTTTCAGTGAGAAGAAAAGGCAAACCTTGCATGCCAGAGTGAAAGTGAGAGAGTGTGTGAGTGCATACTCACCCTGAATGGACTCTCAGGGATGTTAGCGTCTCCCCAGGAGACCATCACAGTGTGCTTCACAGGCTTACGTGGGGTGCAGGTGTATGTGCTGTTGCTATTATCCTTAACCTGGACATCCACAGAATTGACTTCACCATCCTGTGCAGAAGACAAGGGATTATAGTTCAATCAGATTTAACACACTGTATTTTTCGGACCATAAGGCGCACTGTCGATGAACAGGTCTGGTTTCATACATGAGGCGCACTGGACTATAAAACGCATTAAGCGAAACAAAACAGCCAGATAAGTCAAACTTTACTCAACTCTTTCTTCTTGCTTCCTCCACTTCCGTACCATTGATTCATTCATGTTGAAATCTCTCGCAGCTGCTCTATTCTCATGTTCTACTGCGTGACTGACAGCCTTGAGTTTGAAATCCGCTTCGTCAGCATGTCTCTTAACAGGTGGCATTTTGGGGTCATGATCCACACACAATACAGTAATATTATGTTGCAGCACAGTACGTATCACTCCGCCAGGCTCCTGACTACGTAGCCGTAATGCTCCGACAATCCATCAAGCGGTGCGACTTCATAGCTTACCAAAGTCGTACTAAAACATTTTTTGACAGATTTTTAAGCGCCGTGTATTACATAAAATCGGTTCAAGGTCAATAAGCACAACCAGAATTCATACATAAGGCGCACTGTCGATTTTTGAGAGATAATTAAAGGATTTTAAGTGCGACTCATAGTCCGAAAAATACGGTACATACAATATATTTAACATATTTGTGATCATAT
Source organism: Diplotaxodon limnothrissa (assembly GCF_057381915.1). Classification (NCBI taxonomy): domain Eukaryota; kingdom Metazoa; phylum Chordata; class Actinopteri; order Cichliformes; family Cichlidae; genus Diplotaxodon; species Diplotaxodon limnothrissa. Next base: position 18,596,825 of record NC_140608.1, on the reverse strand, counting down.
ACAAAGCCAGATATACCTGGGCTATAATTTTCAGAGGAGCTTTTCCTCCTTGCTTGGCATCAACTGTGAGTTCACTGGGTTTTCCAACAGCCAGACCACTGCTCTGTAGGCCTGGACCGTACGCCTTAACCTAGAGAAAACTATTTTAAACAAACAATTAAAAAAGGAACAAGTCAAAGATCTACTATAGCCAAAAGATCATTTACAGACTATAGCGCTGTGAAAAAATATTTGCCTCCTTTCTCATTTCGTATCTTGTTCCATATTTGTCACACTTACACGTTTCAGATCAATAAATGTTAATATTAGACAAGAATGTCTAATATTAAACGGCAGTTTTCAAGGGGAAAAAGCTATCCAAACATACTTGGTCCTATATGAAAAAGTAATTGCACCGAATTAAATAAATTCTAACAACAGCTTATCAAGTTTAAAGGCGCTTCTGCTGTTTAACACGACCTCTGCTAGTTTCCTCTTTCTGGCGCAAAGCGGGAGATAAACAAGCAAGAGAGACGGGACTTGTGGCAGAAACGCCGATCAGCTGATCATTGATCAGTTTCATGATTGAAGTAGCAGCAGGAGAGGGAGAACGAGAGAAGAAGAGGCAGCTGTGCAGCAAAGACACAGAATAACTCCAGCTTTTTGTCTTTTTTTTTATTGTAGCTGAAGTACGGGACAAATCGCGTTTATTTTCAGCTCAATACAAAACGCATAATATTAACTCTGAATACCAGAGGATTCTGTTTTTTATGGCACGGTTGGCTCTACTAACTAACCATATGAATAAAATAAAGTTCACCAGTAACATCATAGCACCCACCCAACTGTACAGAAACTCCATCATGCTAGCTAGTACACAGTACGAGTTATTGTAACTGACTGTAAAAAGTTAGCACAAGGAAAATAAACTCCACCTAAACTTGGTTTGACCCAGATAGACTGCAGGTCATAACTTCTTACCTGAAGCTCATTTCACCTGACAGTCGGCCGCCTTGGGTCTCTCCACCTCCAGTCCTTTCCCCCATCCACCTGCTGGCCTCCACCACTTGCTAATTTGACTGAATGTGTGAAAGCTCCACCATAGCCACTACCAAACAACTGAGTTATTTTTACACGTCTGCCAGCATCTGTCCAATCCGCCACCTTTCACTGTTTACACAGTTAGGAAAAAAAGACAACAACAACAACAAAACATTGGGCCATTTAAAAGGCAAAATTAGCATCGGCCCACCGGGCAAATGGCCGGTATACCCGATGCCCCACAGACAGACTGAGGCCCCGCCGCTATTTTTGAGTGCAAAAATGTGTGGTCTCCAGCTAATGGAAAAGGCTGATCGCACGATGTGCGCGTAGTGCTCTTTAAATAGAACAATTTGCCCCATTCTCTTCGCCCGTCATGTGGCCACATGTGGCGGGCTAGCAGGCTAGCAACATACAGGCCCGGGTTCGAGCCCTCGGCTCACTTCCCTCTGTATGTTCACCTGCTAGGGGGAGGTTCAGGCGGGCGATCTTGGAGTGAAAATTCCAAGGGATGACCCCTCGTAGCCTGGGCTTCCCCTGACTTTTTTTCTTTGCTTTGCTTTTTTTCATTTACCTGCCAGCAACAAACACACCTCCTTGTTGTCATGGCTACCAACGACCACTCTTCTTGTGCCAACAAGTCATTGCCTGACAAAACATTATTTCCTATGTTTCCCTGGCTTTTTTGCCTTTTTTATTTCTTGTGTTTTAGACAAAAAGAAAAGAAAAAGATCTACAGATTCAGGCTTTTCTTTACCTGTGGTAGTCGGGTAGAATGACGTCACTGACACTGCTTTAATATGAAAACAAACTTTCTCAAACAAAAAACAAAAACAAAAAAGGAGTGGGTCGGTGTGTCATCTTTACCGAGCACCATACATGTTTTGCTTCACATTCAAATTATTATTTTTCCTTTTCAAAAATAATTCAGAGAGAAAAAAAACAGAGAAGTCAAATATATCAAATTTGCACGAATCTTCTAGTGAAGGTGCCTCCTCCTTCTGACCTTAGGGTAACTAATTTCTCAGACAGTGACATGACAGTGCGCTGGGAAGCTGCAGCTGATGATGATGTTTCTTACCTCACTAAGTGGAGGCGACCTGAGACAGGTGGGGAAGAACTATTGGATTGTTGGGGTACATATTATGAAGTAAAAAAAATACAATATCTCAATAAACTGTTGTCCTGTGTCTTAAGGAGTATGAGATATCACTGTCTGCACTCTATGGAGATGGAGCTCAGAGTGAAGCTGTGGCCATACGCTACAGCACCTGTGAGTCACACATTTTCTGATCCTGAACGTTTGTCAAACTCAGGAGGGGAGAGCCTGAAACCATTTACCTAAGTGACATTAGCAGCAGTGTTCAGCCTAAAAAATAGACAAGTTAAAAGTCATGCATCCATATTATTTGTTTATTTATTAAATTATTTTCGAGACACTGTTAGTTGTTAGAAGCCAGTGTTTTAATGACAGGACATATATGACAGTAATGAGACAACCTAAGATATCCAAGATTAGCACAAAAGCACAAATAGAATCACAGAAAGCGTGTTTCTCTCCCGTTAGTCTTTAGGCCCAGTTACCTTTTACTTTTCTGTGGTCAGTAGCCCTTCATGTCATATTCTGTCTCTATGTACAATATAGCATTACTAATACAAGAACCTGTATGTAAATGAACTTCATTGTGTAATTGATGGCAGTTCTCAAAGTACTAGTCACTTAAAGGTTAAATTTCACATCGAAATTCTCATATTATATTCTATTTGAATGTTTAAAAAGAAAAATATCACAGTATTTATGCTTTCACTGAGCATATACCTGCATCAATGATGAACTCTCAAGGCTGAAAAGTCCTGGCTTTGGTCAGCCACGGTCCACGCACACGCACACGTCACCAATCCCTGACTGCTTGATCATAACAGCAGTTGGGCTGCTGGGAACATGACGGGCGTTCTTCTTGATGTTAACAAGGTGCTCACCAATCTCCCTGGGAACAAACGAGATTCCTAAGACAGACCGACAAAACAGATGTTAACAACGCTTATTCTTGTGTGTGCATGCAGCCCGTTTCAGTTGCTCCTGCTTCTTTCTCCACGCTTTAACTTTTATTACTTTCCCCCTCTGTCTTTTACTTAAGGGTTAATAAAGTATTTGGATTCTGATGAGTCTCATTGTTTAGCAAACTTCTCACTTATCAGACGGACACTCACCAATGTGAGCGTTACGCAGCATCTTCAGCAGGCAGGGCTCCTCTGGGCCTGAGGGTGTTGTAAGAGGGGCTGTCAGCTGGCTGAGGTCAAGCTCGCCTATGTCCAGTGGAATATCTGCAGCAGAGCCCGCCTTCAGTGAAGTATGTTGGCTGGAAGGCTTTCAGGCCAGTCTTTGCCACTCCAGGGTCAGAGACCTTCACCTTGTTTGGATGACAGCCTGCTCTGATATTCATCTGTGGGCACAAACACCAAAACTCAAGAGACTTTTCAGTGAGAAGAAAAGGCAAACCTTGCATGCCAGAGTGAAAGTGAGAGAGTGTGTGAGTGCATACTCACCCTGAATGGACTCTCAGGGATGTTAGCGTCTCCCCAGGAGACCATCACAGTGTGCTTCACAGGCTTACGTGGGGTGCAGGTGTATGTGCTGTTGCTATTATCCTTAACCTGGACATCCACAGAATTGACTTCACCATCCTGTGCAGAAGACAAGGGATTATAGTTCAATCAGATTTAACACACTGTATTTTTCGGACCATAAGGCGCACTGTCGATGAACAGGTCTGGTTTCATACATGAGGCGCACTGGACTATAAAACGCATTAAGCGAAACAAAACAGCCAGATAAGTCAAACTTTACTCAACTCTTTCTTCTTGCTTCCTCCACTTCCGTACCATTGATTCATTCATGTTGAAATCTCTCGCAGCTGCTCTATTCTCATGTTCTACTGCGTGACTGACAGCCTTGAGTTTGAAATCCGCTTCGTCAGCATGTCTCTTAACAGGTGGCATTTTGGGGTCATGATCCACACACAATACAGTAATATTATGTTGCAGCACAGTACGTATCACTCCGCCAGGCTCCTGACTACGTAGCCGTAATGCTCCGACAATCCATCAAGCGGTGCGACTTCATAGCTTACCAAAGTCGTACTAAAACATTTTTTGACAGATTTTTAAGCGCCGTGTATTACATAAAATCGGTTCAAGGTCAATAAGCACAACCAGAATTCATACATAAGGCGCACTGTCGATTTTTGAGAGATAATTAAAGGATTTTAAGTGCGACTCATAGTCCGAAAAATACGGTACATACAATATATTTAACATATTTGTGATCATATACAAAGCCAGATATACCTGGGCTATAATTTTCAGAGGAGCTTTTCCTCCTTGCTTGGCATCAACTGTGAGTTCACTGGGTTTTCCAACAGCCAGACCACTGCTCTGTAGGCCTGGACCGTACGCCTTAACCTAGAGAAAACTATTTTAAACAAACAATTAAAAAAGGAACAAGTCAAAGATCTACTATAGCCAAAAGATCATTTACAGACTATAGCGCTGTGAAAAAATATTTGCCTCCTTTCTGATTTCGTATCTTGTTCCATATTTGTCACACTTACACGTTTCAGATCAATAAATGTTAATATTAGACAAGAATGTCTAATATTAAACGGCAGTTTTCAAGGGGAAAAAGCTATCCAAACATACTTGGTCCTATATGAAAAAGTAATTGCACCGAATTAAATAAATTCTAACAACAGCTTATCAAGTTTAAAGGCGCTTCTGCTGTTTAACACGACCTCTGCTAGTTTCCTCTTTCTGGCGCAAAGCGGGAGATAAACAAGCAAGAGAGACGGGACTTGTGGCAGAAACGCCGATCAGCTGATCATTGATCAGTTTCATGATTGAAGTAGCAGCAGGAGAGGGAGAACGAGAGAAGAAGAGGCAGCTGTGCAGCAAAGACACAGAATAACTCCAGCTTTTTGTCTTTTTTTTTATTGTAGCTGAAGTACGGGACAAATCGCGTTTATTTTCAGCTCAATACAAAACGCATAATATTAACTCTGAATACCAGAGGATTCTGTTTTTTATGGCACGGTTGGCTCTACTAACTAACCATATGAATAAAATAAAGTTCACCAGTAACATCATAGCACCCACCCAACTGTACAGAAACTCCATCATGCTAGCTAGTACACAGTACGAGTTATTGTAACTGACTGTAAAAAGTTAGCACAAGGAAAATAAACTCCACCTAAACTTGGTTTGACCCAGATAGACTGCAGGTCATAACTTCTTACCTGAAGCTCATTTCACCTGACAGTCGGCCGCCTTGGGTCTCTCCACCTCCAGTCCTTTCCCCCATCCACCTGCTGGCCTCCACCACTTGCTAATTTGACTGAATGTGTGAAAGCTCCACCATAGCCACTACCAAACAACTGAGTTATTTTTACACGTCTGCCAGCATCTGTCCAATCCGCCACCTTTCACTGTTTACACAGTTAGGAAAAAAAGACAACAACAACAACAACAAAACATTGGGCCATTTAAAAGGCAAAATTAGCATCGGCCCACCGGGCAAATGGCCGGTATACCCGATGCCCCACAGACAGACTGAGGCCCCGCCGCTATTTTTGAGTGCAAAAATGTGTGGTCTCCAGCTAATGGAAAAGGCTGATCGCACGATGTGCGCGTAGTGCTCTTTAAATAGAACAATTTGCCCCATTCTCTTCGCCCGTCATGTGGCCACATGTGGCGGGCTAGCAGGCTAGCAACATACAGGCCCGGGTTCGAGCCCTCGGCTCACTTCCCTCTGTATGTTCACCTGCTAGGGGGAGGTTCAGGCGGGTGATCTTGGAGTGAAAATTCCAAGGGATGACCCCTCGTAGCCTGGGCTTCCCCTGACTTTTTTTCTTTGCTTTGCTTTTTTTCATTTACCTGCCAGCAACAAACACACCTCCTTGTTGTCATGGCTACCAACGACCACTCTTCTTGTGCCAACAAGTCATTGCCTGACAAAACATTATTTCCTATGTTTCCCTGGCTTTTTTGCCTTTTTTATTTCTTGTGTTTTAGACAAAAAGAAAAGAAAAAGATCTACAGATTCAGGCTTTTCTTTACCTGTGGTAGTCGGGTAGAATGACGTCACTGACACTGCTTTAATATGAAAACAAACTTTCTCAAACAAAAAACAAAAACAAAAAAGGAGTGGGTCGGTGTGTCATCTTTACCGAGCACCATACATGTTTTGCTTCACATTCAAATTATTATTTTTCCTTTTCAAAAATAATTCAGAGAGAAAAAAAACAGAGAAGTCAAATATATCAAATTTGCACGAATCTTCTAGTGAAGGTGCCTCCTCCTTCTGACCTTAGGGTAACTAATTTCTCAGACAGTGACATGACAGTGCGCTGGGAAGCTGCAGCTGATGATGATGTTTCTTACCTCACTAAGTGGAGGCGACCTGAGACAGGTGGGGAAGAACTATTGGATTGTTGGGGTACATATTATGAAGTAAAAAAAATACAATATCTCAATAAACTGTTGTCCTGTGTCTTAAGGAGTATGAGATATCACTGTCTGCACTCTATGGAGATGGAGCTCAGAGTGAAGCTGTGGCCATACGCTACAGCACCTGTGAGTCACACATTTTCTGATCCTGAACGTTTGTCAAACTCAGGAGGGGAGAGCCTGAAACCATTTACCTAAGTGACATTAGCAGCAGTGTTCAGCCTAAAAAATAGACAAGTTAAAAGTCATGCATCCATATTATTTGTTTATTTATTAAATTATTTTCGAGACACTGTTAGTTGTTAGAAGCCAGTGTTTTAATGACAGGACATATATGACAGTAATGAGACAACCTAAGATATCCAAGATTACCACAAAAACACAAATAGAATCACAGAAAGCGTGTTTCTCTCCCGTTAGTCTTTAGGCCCAGTTACCTTTTACTTTTCTGTGGTCAGTAGCCCTTCATGTCATATTCTGTCTCTATGTACAATATAGCATTACTAATACAAGAACCTGTATGTAAATGAACTTCATTGTGTAATTGATGGCAGTTCTCAAAGTACTAGTCACTTAAAGGTTAAATTTCACATCGAAATTCTCATATTATATTCTATTTGAATGTTTAAAAAGAAAAATATCACAGTATTTATGCTTTCACTGAGCATATACCTGCATCAATGATGAACTCTCAAGGCTGAAAAGTCCTGGCTTTGGTCAGCCACGGTCCACGCACACGCACACGTCACCAATCCCTGACTGCTTGATCATAACAGCAATTGGGCTGCTGGGAACATGACGGGCGTTCTTCTTGATGTTAACAAGGTGCTCACCAATCTCCCTGGGAACAAACGAGATTCCTAAGACAGAACGACAAAACAGATGTTAACAACGCTTATTCTTGTGTGTGCATGCAGCCCGTTTCAGTTGCTCCTGCTTCTTTCTCCACGCTTTAACTTTTATTACTTTCCCCCTCTGTCTTTTACTTAAGGGTTAATAAAGTATTTGGATTCTGATGAGTCTCATTGTTTAGCAAACTTCTCACTTATCAGACGGACACTCACCAATGTGAGCGTTACGCAGCATCTTCAGCAGGCAGGGCTCCTCTGGGCCTGAGGGTGTTGTAAGAGGGGCTGTCAGCTGGCTGAGGTCAAGCTCGCCTATGTCCAGTGGAATATCTGCAGCAGAGCCCGCCTTCAGTGAAGTATGTTGGCTGGAAGGCTTTCAGGCCCGTCTTTGCCACTCCAGGGTCAGAGACCTTCACCTTGTTTGGATGACAGCCTGCTCTGATATTCATCTGTGGGCACAAACACCAAAACTCAAGAGACTTTTCAGTGAGAAGAAAAGGCAAACCTTGCATGCCAGAGTGAAAGTGAGAGAGTGTGTGAGTGCATACTCACCCTGAATGGACTCTCAGGGATGTTAGCGTCTCCCCAGGAGACCATCACAGTGTGCTTCACAGGCTTACGTGGGGTGCAGGTGTATGTGCTGTTGCTATTATCCTTAACCTGGACATCCACAGAATTGACTTCACCATCCTGTGCAGAAGACAAGGGATTATAGTTCAATCAGATTTAACACACTGTATTTTTCGGACCATAAGGCGCACTGTCGATGAACAGGTCTGGTTTCATACATGAGGCGCACTGGACTATAAAATGCATTAAGCGAAACAAAACAGCCAGATAAGTCAAACTTTACTCAACTCTTTCTTCTTGCTTCCTCCACTTCCGTACCATTGATTCATTCATGTTGAAATCTCTCGCAGCTGCTCTATTCTCATGTTCTACTGCGTGACTGACAGCCTTGAGTTTGAAATCCGCTTCGTCAGCATGTCTCTTAACAGGTGGCATTTTGGGGTCATGATCCACACACAATACAGTAATATTATGTTGCAGCACAGTACGTATCACTCCGCCAGGCTCCTGACTACGTAGCCGTAATGCTCCGACAATCCATCAAGCGGTGCGACTTCATAGCTTACCAAAGTCGTACTAAAACATTTTTTGACAGATTTTTAAGCGCCGTGTATTACATAAAATCGGTTCAAGGTCAATAAGCACAACCAGAATTCATACATAAGGCGCACTGTCGATTTTTGAGAGATAATTAAAGGATTTTAAGTGCGACTCATAGTCCGAAAAATACGGTACATACAATATATTTAACATATTTGTGATCATATACAAAGCCAGATATACCTGGGCTATAATTTTCAGAGGAGCTTTTCCTCCTTGCTTGGCATCAACTGTGAGTTCACTGGGTTTTCCAACAGCCAGACCACTGCTCTGTAGGCCTGGACCGTACGCCTTAACCTAGAGAAAACTATTTTAAACAAACAATTAAAAAAGGAACAAGTCAAAGATCTACTATAGCCAAAAGATCATTTACAGACTATAGCGCTGTGAAAAAATATTTGCCTCCTTTCTGATTTCGTATCTTGTTCCATATTTGTCACACTTACACGTTTCAGATCAATAAATGTTAATATTAGACAAGAATGTCTAATATTAAACGGCAGTTTTCAAGGGGAAAAAGCTATCCAAACATACTTGGTCCTATATGAAAAAGTAATTGCACCGAATTAAATAAATTCTAACAACAGCTTATCAAGTTTAAAGGCGCTTCTGCTGTTTAACACGACCTCTGCTAGTTTCCTCTTTCTGGCGCAAAGCGGGAGATAAACAAGCAAGAGAGACGGGACTTGTGGCAGAAACGCCGATCAGCTGATCATTGATCAGTTTCATGATTGAAGTAGCAGCAGGAGAGGGAGAACGAGAGAAGAAGAGGCAGCTGTGCAGCAAAGACACAGAATAACTCCAGCTTTTTGTCTTTTTTTATTGTAGCTGAAGTACGGGACAAATCGCTTTTATTTTCAGCTCAATACAAAACGCATAATATTAACTCTGAATACCAGAGGATTCTGTTTTTTATGGCACGGTTGGCTCTACTAACTAACCATATGAATAAAATAAAGTTCACCAGTAACATCATAGCACCCACCCAACTGTACAGAAACTCCATCATGCTAGCTAGTACACAGTACGAGTTATTGTAACTGACTGTAAAAAGTTAGCACAAGGAAAATAAACTCCACCTAAACTTGGTTTGACCCAGATAGACTGCAGGTCATAACTTCTTACCTGAAGCTCATTTCACCTGACAGTCGGCCGCCTTGGGTCTCTCCACCTCCAGTCCTTTCCCCCATCCACCTGCTGGCCTCCACCACTTGCTAATTTGACTGAATGTGTGAAAGCTCCACCATAGCCACTACCAAACAACTGAGTTATTTTTACACGTCTGCCAGCATCTGTCCAATCCGCCACCTTTCACTGTTTACACAGTTAGGAAAAAAAGACAACAACAACAACAACAAAACATTGGGCCATTTAAAAGGCAAAATTAGCATCGGCCCACCGGGCAAATGGCCGGTATACCCGATGCCCCACAGACAGACTGAGGCCCCGCCGCTATTTTTGAGTGCAAAAATGTGTGGTCTCCAGCTAATGGAAAAGGCTGATCGCACGATGTGCGCGTAGTGCTCTTTAAATAGAACAATTTGCCCCATTCTCTTCGCCCGTCATGTGGCCACATGTGGCGGGCTAGCAGGCTAGCAACATACAGGCCCGGGTTCGAGCCCTCGGCTCACTTCCCTCTGTATGTTCACCTGCTAGGGGGAGGTTCAGGCGGGTGATCTTGGAGTGAAAATTCCAAGGGATGACCCCTCGTAGCCTGGGCTTCCCCTGACTTTTTTTCTTTGCTTTGCTTTTTTTCATTTACCTGCCAGCAACAAACACACCTCCTTGTTGTCATGGCTACCAACGACCACTCTTCTTGTGCCAACAAGTCATTGCCTGACAAAACATTATTTCCTATGTTTCCCTGGCTTTTTTGCCTTTTTTATTTCTTGTGTTTTAGACAAAAAGAAAAGAAAAAGATCTACAGATTCAGGCTTTTCTTTACCTGTGGTAGTCGGGTAGAATGACGTCACTGACACTGCTTTAATATGAAAACAAACTTTCTCAAACAAAAAACAAAAACAAAAAAGGAGTGGGTCGGTGTGTCATCTTTACCGAGCACCATACATGTTTTGCTTCACATTCAAATTATTATTTTTCCTTTTCAAAAATAATTCAGAGAGAAAAAAAACAGAGAAGTCAAATATATCAAATTTGCACGAATCTTCTAGTGAAGGTGCCTCCTCCTTCTGACCTTAGGGTAACTAATTTCTCAGACAGTGACATGACAGTGCGCTGGGAAGCTGCAGCTGATGATGATGTTTCTTACCTCACTAAGTGGAGGCGACCTGAGACAGGTGGGGAAGAACTATTGGATTGTTGGGGTACATATTATGAAGTAAAAAAAATACAATATCTCAATAAACTGTTGTCCTGTGTCTTAAGGAGTATGAGATATCACTGTCTGCACTCTATGGAGATGGAGCTCAGAGTGAAGCTGTGGCCATACGCTACAGCACCTGTGAGTCACACATTTTCTGATCCTGAACGTTTGTCAAACTCAGGAGGGGAGAGCCTGAAACCATTTACCTAAGTGACATTAGCAGCAGTGTTCAGCCTAAAAAATAGACAAGTTAAAAGTCATGCATCCATATTATTAGTTTATTTATTAAATTATTTTCGAGACACTGTTAGTTGTTAGAAGCCAGTGTTTTAATGACAGGACATATATGACAGTAATGAGACAACCTAAGATATCCAAGATTAGCACAAAAACACAAATAGAATCACAGAAAGCGTGTTTCTCTCCCGTTAGTCTTTAGGCCCAGTTACCTTTTACTTTTCTGTGGTCAGTAGCCCTTCATGTCATATTCTGTCTCTATGTACAATATAGCATTACTAATACAAGAACCTGTATGTAAATGAACTTCATTGTGTAATTGATGGCAGTTCTCAAAGTACTAGTCACTTAAAGGTTAAATTTCACATCGAAATTCTCATATTATATTCTATTTGAATGTTTAAAAAGAAAAATATCACAGTATTTATGCTTTCACTGAGCATATACCTGCATCAATGATAAACTCTCAAGGCTGAAAAGTCCTGGCTTTGGTCAGCCACGGTCCACGCACACGCACACGTCACCAATCCCTGACTGCTTGATCATAACAGCAATTGGGCTGCTGGGAACATGACGGGCGTTCTTCTTGATGTTAACAAGGTGCTCACCAATCTCCCTGGGAACAAACGAGATTCCTAAGACAGACTGACAAAACAGATGTTAACAACGCTTATTCTTGTGTGTGCATGCAGCCCGTTTCAGTTGCTCCTGCTTCTTTCTCCACGCTTTAACTTTTATTACTTTCCCCCTCTGTCTTTTACTTAAGGGTTAATAAAGTATTTGGATTCTGATGAGTCTCATTGTTTAGCAAACTTCTCACTTATCAGACGGACACTCACCAATGTGAGCGTTACGCAGCATCTTCAGCAGGCAGGGCTCCTCTGGGCCTGAGGGTGTTGTAAGAGGGGCTGTCAGCTGGCTGAGGTCAAGCTCGCCTATGTCCAGTGGAATATCTGCAGCAGAGCCCGCCTTCAGTGAAGTATGTTGGCTGGAAGGCTTTCAGGCCAGTCTTTGCCACTCCAGGGTCAGAGACCTTCACCTTGTTTGGATGACAGCCTGCTCTGATATTCATCTGTGGGCACAAACACCAAAACTCAAGAGACTTTTCAGTGAGAAGAAAAGGCAAACCTTGCATGCCAGAGTGAAAGTGAGAGAGTGTGTGAGTGCATACTCACCCTGAATGGACTCTCAGGGATGTTAGCGTCTCCCCAGGAGACCATCACAGTGTGCTTCACAGGCTTACGTGGGGTGCAGGTGTATGTGCTGCTGCTATTATCCTTAACCTGGACATCCACAGAATTGACTTCACCATCCTGTGCAGAAGACAAGGGATTATAGTTCAATCAGATTTAACACACTGTATTTTTCGGACCATAAGGCGCACTGTCGATGAACAGGTCTGGTTTCATACATGAGGCGCACTGGACTATAAAACGCATTAAGCGAAACAAAACAGCCAGATAAGTCAAACTTTACTCAACTCTTTCTTCTTGCTTCCTCCACTTCCGTACCATTGATTCATTCATGTTGAAATCTCTCGCAGCTGCTCTATTCTCATGTTCTACTGCGTGACTGACAGCCTTGAGTTTGAAATCCGCTTCGTCAGCATGTCTCTTAACAGGTGGCATTTTGGGGTCATGATCCACACACAATACAGTAATATTATGTTGCAGCACAGTACGTATCACTCCGCCAGGCTCCTGACTACGTAGCCGTAATGCTCCGACAATCCATCAAGCGGTGCGACTTCATAGCTTACCAAAGTCGTACTAAAACATTTTTTGACAGATTTTTAAGCGCCGTGTATTACATAAAATCGGTTCAAGGTCAATAAGCACAACCAGAATTCATACATAAGGCGCACTGTCGATTTTTGAGAGATAATTAAAGGATTTTAAGTGCGACTCATAGTCCGAAAAATACGGTACATACAATATATTTAACATATTTGTGATCATATACAAAGCCAGATATACCTGGGCTATAATTTTCAGAGGAGCTTTTCCTCCTTGCTTGGCATCAACTGTGAGTTCACTGGGTTTTCCAACAGCCAGACCACTGCTCTGTAGGCCTGGACCGTACGCCTTAACCTAGAGAAAACTATTTTAAACAAACAATTAAAAAAGGAACAAGTCAAAGATCTACTATAGCCAAAAGATCATTTACAGACTATAGCGCTGTGAAAAAATATTTGCCTCCTTTCTGATTTCGTATCTTGTTCCATATTTGTCACACTTACACGTTTCAGATCAATAAATGTTAATATTAGACAAGAATGTCTAATATTAAACGGCAGTTTTCAAGGGGAAAAAGCTATCCAAACATACTTGGTCCTATATGAAAAAGTAATTGCACCGAATTAAATAAATTCTAACAACAGCTTATCAAGTTTAAAGGCGCTTCTGCTGTTTAACACGACCTCTGCTAGTTTCCTCTTTCTGGCGCAAAGCGGGAGATAAACAAGCAAGAGAGACGGGACTTGTGGCAGAAACGCCGATCAGCTGATCATTGATCAGTTTCATGATTGAAGTAGCAGCAGGAGAGGGAGAACGAGAGAAGAAGAGGCAGCTGTGCAGCAAAGACAGAATAACTCCAGCTTTTTGTCTTTTTTTTTATTGTAGCTGAAGTACAGGACAAATCGCGTTTATTTTCAGCTCAATACAAAACGCATAATATTAACTCTGAATACCAGAGGATTCTGTTTTTTATGGCACGGTTGGCTCTACTAACTAACCATATGAATAAAATAAAGTTCACCAGTAACATCATAGCACCCACCCAACTGTACAGAAACTCCATCATGCTAGCTAGTACACAGTACGAGTTATTGTAACTGACTGTAAAAAGTTAGCACAAGGAAAATAAACTCCACCTAAACTTGGTTTGACCCAGATAGACTGCAGGTCATAACTTCTTACCTGAAGCTCATTTCACCTGACAGTCGGCCGCCTTGGGTCTCTCCACCTCCAGTCCTTTCCCCCATCCACCTGCTGGCCTCCACCACTTGCTAATTTGACTGAATGTGTGAAAGCTCCACCATAGCCACTACCAAACAACTGAGTTATTTTTACACGTCTGCCAGCATCTGTCCAATCCGCCACCTTTCACTGTTTACACAGTTAGGAAAAAAAGACAACAACAACAACAACAAAACATTGGGCCATTTAAAAGGCAAAATTAGCATCGGCCCACCGGGCAAATGGCCGGTATACCCGATGCCCCACAGACAGACTGAGGCCCCGCCGCTATTTTTGAGTGCAAAAATGTGTGGTCTCCAGCTAATGGAAAAGGCTGATCGCACGATGTGCGCGTAGTGCTCTTTAAATAGAACAATTTGCCCCATTCTCTTCGCCCGTCATGTGGCCACATGTGGCGGGCTAGCAGGCTAGCAACATACAGGCCCGGGTTCGAGCCCTCGGCTCACTTCCCTCTGTATGTTCACCTGCTAGGGGGAGGTTCAGGCGGGTGATCTTGGAGTGAAAATTCCAAGGGATGACCCCTCGTAGCCTGGGCTTCCCCTGACTTTTTTTCTTTGCTTTGCTTTTTTTCATTTACCTGCCAGCAACAAACACACCTCCTTGTTGTCATGGCTACCAACGACCACTCTTCTTGTGCCAACAAGTCATTGCCTGACAAAACATTATTTCCTATGTTTCCCTGGCTTTTTTGCCTTTTTTATTTCTTGTGTTTTAGACAAAAAGAAAAGAAAAAGATCTACAGATTCAGGCTTTTCTTTACCTGTGGTAGTCGGGTAGAATGACGTCACTGACACTGCTTTAATATGAAAACAAACTTTCTCAAACAAAAAACAAAAACAAAAAAGGAGTGGGTCGGTGTGTCATCTTTACCGAGCACCATACATGTTTTGCTTCACATTCAAATTATTATTTTTCCTTTTCAAAAATAATTCAGAGAGAAAAAAAACAGAGAAGTCAAATATATCAAATTTGCACGAATCTTCTAGTGAAGGTGCCTCCTCCTTCTGACCTTAGGGTAACTAATTTCTCAGACAGTGACATGACAGTGCGCTGGGAAGCTGCAGCTGATGATGATGTTTCTTACCTCACTAAGTGGAGGCGACCTGAGACAGGTGGGGAAGAACTATTGGATTGTTGGGGTACATATTATGAAGTAAAAAAAATACAATATCTCAATAAACTGTTGTCCTGTGTCTTAAGGAGTATGAGATATCACTGTCTGCACTCTATGGAGATGGAGCTCAGAGTGAAGCTGTGGCCATACGCTACAGCACCTGTGAGTCACACATTTTCTGATCCTGAACGTTTGTCAAACTCAGGAGGGGAGAGCCTGAAACCATTTACCTAAGTGACATTAGCAGCAGTGTTCAGCCTAAAAAATAGACAAGTTAAAAGTCATGCATCCATATTATTTGTTTATTTATTAAATTATTTTCGAGACACTGTTAGTTGTTAGAAGCCAGTGTTTTAATGACAGGACATATATGACAGTAATGAGACAACCTAAGATATCCAAGATTAGCACAAAAACACAAATAGAATCACAGAAAGCGTGTTTCTCTCCCGTTAGTCTTTAGGCCCAGTTACCTTTTACTTTTCTGTGGTCAGTAGCCCTTCATGTCATATTCTGTCTCTATGTACAATATAGCATTACTAATACAAGAACCTGTATGTAAATGAACTTCATTGTGTAATTGATGGCAGTTCTCAAAGTACTAGTCACTTAAAGGTTAAATTTCACATCGAAATTCTCATATTATATTCTATTTGAATGTTTAAAAAGAAAAATATCACAGTATTTATGCTTTCACTGAGCATATACCTGCATCAATGATGAACTCTCAAGGCTGAAAAGTCCTGGCTTTGGTCAGCCACGGTCCACGCACACGCACACGTCACCAATCCCTGACTGCTTGATCATAACAGCAGTTGGGCTGCTGGGAACATGACGGGCGTTCTTCTTGATGTTAACAAGGTGCTCACCAATCTCCCTGGGAACAAACGAGATTCCTAAGACAGACTGACAAAACAGATGTTAACAACGCTTATTCTTGTGTGTGCATGCAGCCCGTTTCAGTTGCTCCTGCTTCTTTCTCCACGCTTTAACTTTTATTACTTTCCCCCTCTGTCTTTTACTTAAGGGTTAATAAAGTATTTGGATTCTGATGAGTCTCATTGTTTAGCAAACTTCTCACTTATCAGACGGACACTCACCAATGTGAGCGTTACGCAGCATCTTCAGCAGGCAGGGCTCCTCTGGGCCTGAGGGTGTTGTAAGAGGGGCTGTCAGCTGGCTGAGGTCAAGCTCGCCTATGTCCAGTGGAATATCTGCAGCAGAGCCCGCCTTCAGTGAAGTATGTTGGCTGGAAGGCTTTCAGGCCAGTCTTTGCCACTCCAGGGTCAGAGACCTTCACCTTGTTTGGATGACAGCCTGCTCTGATATTCATCTGTGGGCACAAACACCAAAACTCAAGAGACTTTTCAGTGAGAAGAAAAGGCAAACCTTGCATGCCAGAGTGAAAGTGAGAGAGTGTGTGAGTGCATACTCACCCTGAATGGACTCTCAGGGATGTTAGCGTCTCCCCAGGAGACCATCACAGTGTGCTTCACAGGCTTACGTGGGGTGCAGGTGTATGTGCTGTTGCTATTATCCTTAACCTGGACATCCACAGAATTGACTTCACCATCCTGTGCAGAAGACAAGGGATTATAGTTCAATCAGATTTAACACACTGTATTTTTCGGACCATAAGGCGCACTGTCGATGAACAGGTCTGGTTTCATACATGAGGCGCACTGGACTATAAAACGCATTAAGCGAAACAAAACAGCCAGATAAGTCAAACTTTACTCAACTCTTTCTTCTTGCTTCCTCCACTTCCGTACCATTGATTCATTCATGTTGAAATCTCTCGCAGCTGCTCTATTCTCATGTTCTACTGCGTGACTGACAGCCTTGAGTTTGAAATCCGCTTCGTCAGCATGTCTCTTAACAGGTGGCATTTTGGGGTCATGATCCACACACAATACAGTAATATTATGTTGCAGCACAGTACGTATCACTCCGCCAGGCTCCTGACTACGTAGCCGTAATGCTCCGACAATCCATCAAGCGGTGCGACTTCATAGCTTACCAAAGTCGTACTAAAACATTTTTTGACAGATTTTTAAGCGCCGTGTATTACATAAAATCGGTTCAAGGTCAATAAGCACAACCAGAATTCATACATAAGGCGCACTGTCGATTTTTGAGAGATAATTAAAGGATTTTAAGTGCGACTCATAGTCCGAAAAATACGGTACATACAATATATTTAACATATTTGTGATCATATACAAAGCCAGATATACCTGGGCTATAATTTTCAGAGGAGCTTTTCCTCCTTGCTTGGCATCAACTGTGAGTTCACTGGGTTTTCCAACAGCCAGACCACTGCTCTGTAGGCCTGGACCGTACGCCTTAACCTAGAGAAAACTATTTTAAACAAACAATTAAAAAAGGAACAAGTCAAAGATCTACTATAGCCAAAAGATCATTTACAGACTATAGCGCTGTGAAAAAATATTTGCCTCCTTTCTGATTTCGTATCTTGTTCCATATTTGTCACACTTACACGTTTCAGATCAATAAATGTTAATATTAGACAAGAATGTCTAATATTAAACGGCAGTTTTCAAGGGGAAAAAGCTATCCAAACATACTTGGTCCTATATGAAAAAGTAATTGCACCGAATTAAATAAATTCTAACAACAGCTTATCAAGTTTAAAGGCGCTTCTGCTGTTTAACACGACCTCTGCTAGTTTCCTCTTTCTGGCGCAAAGCGGGAGATAAACAAGCAAGAGAGACGGGACTTGTGGCAGAAACGCCGATCAGCTGATCATTGATCAGTTTAATGATTGAAGTAGCAGCAGGAGAGGGAGAACGAGAGAAGAAGAGGCAGCTGTGCAGCAAAGACACAGAATAACTCCAGCTTTTTGTCTTTTTTTATTGTAGCTGAAGTACGGGACAAATCGCGTTTATTTTCAGCTCAATACAAAACGCATAATATTAACTCTGAATACCAGAGGATTCTGTTTTTTATGGCACGGTTGGCTCTACTAACTAACCATATGAATAAAATAAAGTTCACCAGTAACATCATAGCACCCACCCAACTGTACAGAAACTCCATCATGCTAGCTAGTACACAGTACGAGTTATTGTAACTGACTGTAAAAAGTTAGCACAAGGAAAATAAACTCCACCTAAACTTGGTTTGACCCAGATAGACTGCAGGTCATAACTTCTTACCTGAAGCTCATTTCACCTGACAGTCGGCCGCCTTGGGTCTCTCCACCTCCAGTCCTTTCCCCCATCCACCTGCTGGCCTCCACCACTTGCTAATTTGACTGAATGTGTGAAAGCTCCACCATAGCCACTACCAAACAACTGAGTTATTTTTACACGTCTGCCAGCATCTGTCCAATCCGCCACCTTTCACTGTTTACACAGTTAGGAAAAAAAGACAACAACAACAACAACAACAACAAAAAAAAAACATTGGGCCATTTAAAAGGCAAAATTAGCATCGGCCCACCGGGCAAATGGCCGGTATACCCGATGCCCCACAGACAGACTGAGGCCCCGCCGCTATTTTTGAGTGCAAAAATGTGTGGTCTCCAGCTAATGGAAAAGGCTGATCGCACGATGTGCGCGTAGTGCTCTTTAAATAGAACAATTTGCCCCATTCTCTTCGCCCGTCATGTGGCCACATGTGGCGGGCTAGCAGGCTAGCAACATACAGGCCCGGGTTCGAGCCCTCGGCTCACTTCCCTCTGTATGTTCACCTGCTAGGGGGAGGTTCAGGCGGGCGATCTTGGAGTGAAAATTCCAAGGGATGACCCCTCGTAGCCTGGGCTTCCCCTGACTTTTTTTCTTTGCTTTGCTTTTTTTCATTTACCTGCCAGCAACAAACACACCTCCTTGTTGTCATGGCTACCAACGACCACTCTTCTTGTGCCAACAAGTCATTGCCTGACAAAACATTATTTCCTATGTTTCCCTGGCTTTTTTGCCTTTTTTATTTCTTGTGTTTTAGACAAAAAGAAAAGAAAAAGATCTACAGATTCAGGCTTTTCTTTACCTGTGGTAGTCGGGTAGAATGACGTCACTGACACTGCTTTAATATGAAAACAAACTTTCTCAAACAAAAAACAAAAACAAAAAAGGAGTGGGTCGGTGTGTCATCTTTACCGAGCACCATACATGTTTTGCTTCACATTCAAATTATTATTTTTCCTTTTCAAAAATAATTCAGAGAGAAAAAAAACAGAGAAGTCAAATATATCAAATTTGCACGAATCTTCTAGTGAAGGTGCCTCCTCCTTCTGACCTTAGGGTAACTAATTTCTCAGACAGTGACATGACAGTGCGCTGGGAAGCTGCAGCTGATGATGATGTTTCTTACCTCACTAAGTGGAGGCGACCTGAGACAGGTGGGGAAGAACTATTGGATTGTTGGGGTACATATTATGAAGTAAAAAAAATACAATATCTCAATAAACTGTTGTCCTGTGTCTTAAGGAGTATGAGATATCACTGTCTGCACTCTATGGAGATGGAGCTCAGAGTGAAGCTGTGGCCATACGCTACAGCACCTGTGAGTCACACATTTTCTGATCCTGAACGTTTGTCAAACTCAGGAGGGGAGAGCCTGAAACCATTTACCTAAGTGACATTAGCAGCAGTGTTCAGCCTAAAAAATAGACAAGTTAAAAGTCATGCATCCATATTATTTGTTTATTTATTAAATTATTTTCGAGACACTGTTAGTTGTTAGAAGCCAGTGTTTTAATGACAGGACATATATGACAGTAATGAGACAACCTAAGATATCCAAGATTAGCACAAAAGCACAAATAGAATCACAGAAAGCGTGTTTCTCTCCCGTTAGTCTTTAGGCCCAGTTACCTTTTACTTTTCTGTGGTCAGTAGCCCTTCATGTCATATTCTGTCTCTATGTACAATATAGCATTACTAATACAAGAACCTGTATGTAAATGAACTTCATTGTGTAATTGATGGCAGTTCTCAAAGTACTAGTCACTTAAAGGTTAAATTTCACATCGAAATTCTCATATTATATTCTATTTGAATGTTTAAAAAGAAAAATATCACAGTATTTATGCTTTCACTGAGCATATACCTGCATCAATGATGAACTCTCAAGGCTGAAAAGTCCTGGCTTTGGTCAGCCACGGTCCACGCACACGCACACGTCACCAATCCCTGACTGCTTGATCATAACAGCAGTTGGGCTGCTGGGAACATGACGGGCGTTCTTCTTGATGTTAACAAGGTGCTCACCAATCTCCCTGGGAACAAACGAGATTCCTAAGACAGACCGACAAAACAGATGTTAACAACGCTTATTCTTGTGTGTGCATGCAGCCCGTTTCAGTTGCTCCTGCTTCTTTCTCCACGCTTTAACTTTTATTACTTTCCCCCTCTGTCTTTTACTTAAGGGTTAATAAAGTATTTGGATTCTGATGAGTCTCATTGTTTAGCAAACTTCTCACTTATCAGACGGACACTCACCAATGTGAGCGTTACGCAGCATCTTCAGCAGGCAGGGCTCCTCTGGGCCTGAGGGTGTTGTAAGAGGGGCTGTCAGCTGGCTGAGGTCAAGCTCGCCTATGTCCAGTGGAATATCTGCAGCAGAGCCCGCCTTCAGTGAAGTATGTTGGCTGGAAGGCTTTCAGGCCAGTCTTTGCCACTCCAGGGTCAGAGACCTTCACCTTGTTTGGATGACAGCCTGCTCTGATATTCATCTGTGGGCACAAACACCAAAACTCAAGAGACTTTTCAGTGAGAAGAAAAGGCAAACCTTGCATGCCAGAGTGAAAGTGAGAGAGTGTGTGAGTGCATACTCACCCTGAATGGACTCTCAGGGATGTTAGCGTCTCCCCAGGAGACCATCACAGTGTGCTTCACAGGCTTACGTGGGGTGCAGGTGTATGTGCTGTTGCTATTATCCTTAACCTGGACATCCACAGAATTGACTTCACCATCCTGTGCAGAAGACAAGGGATTATAGTTCAATCAGATTTAACACACTGTATTTTTCGGACCATAAGGCGCACTGTCGATGAACAGGTCTGGTTTCATACATGAGGCGCACTGGACTATAAAACGCATTAAGCGAAACAAAACAGCCAGATAAGTCAAACTTTACTCAACTCTTTCTTCTTGCTTCCTCCACTTCCGTACCATTGATTCATTCATGTTGAAATCTCTCGCAGCTGCTCTATTCTCATGTTCTACTGCGTGACTGACAGCCTTGAGTTTGAAATCCGCTTCGTCAGCATGTCTCTTAACAGGTGGCATTTTGGGGTCATGATCCACACACAATACAGTAATATTATGTTGCAGCACAGTACGTATCACTCCGCCAGGCTCCTGACTACGTAGCCGTAATGCTCCGACAATCCATCAAGCGGTGCGACTTCATAGCTTACCAAAGTCGTACTAAAACATTTTTTGACAGATTTTTAAGCGCCGTGTATTACATAAAATCGGTTCAAGGTCAATAAGCACAACCAGAATTCATACATAAGGCGCACTGTCGATTTTTGAGAGATAATTAAAGGATTTTAAGTGCGACTCATAGTCCGAAAAATACGGTACATACAATATA
The DNA here is from genome assembly GCF_057381915.1 of Diplotaxodon limnothrissa. Taxonomy (NCBI): domain Eukaryota; kingdom Metazoa; phylum Chordata; class Actinopteri; order Cichliformes; family Cichlidae; genus Diplotaxodon; species Diplotaxodon limnothrissa. Next base: position 18,575,069 of record NC_140608.1, on the reverse strand, counting down.
TTTAACATATTTGTGATCATATACAAAGCCAGATATACCTGGGCTATAATTTTCAGAGGAGCTTTTCCTCCTTGCTTGGCATCAACTGTGAGTTCACTGGGTTTTCCAACAGCCAGACCACTGCTCTGTAGGCCTGGACCGTACGCCTTAACCTAGAGAAAACTATTTTAAACAAACAATTAAAAAAGGAACAAGTCAAAGATCTACTATAGCCAAAAGATCATTTACAGACTATAGCGCTGTGAAAAAATATTTGCCTCCTTTCTGATTTCGTATCTTGTTCCATATTTGTCACACTTACACGTTTCAGATCAATAAATGTTAATATTAGACAAGAATGTCTAATATTAAACGGCAGTTTTCAAGGGGAAAAAGCTATCCAAACATACTTGGTCCTATATGAAAAAGTAATTGCACCGAATTAAATAAATTCTAACAACAGCTTATCAAGTTTAAAGGCGCTTCTGCTGTTTAACACGACCTCTGCTAGTTTCCTCTTTCTGGCGCAAAGCGGGAGATAAACAAGCAAGAGAGACGGGACTTGTGGCAGAAACGCCGATCAGCTGATCATTGATCAGTTTCATGATTGAAGTAGCAGCAGGAGAGGGAGAACGAGAGAAGAAGAGGCAGCTGTGCAGCAAAGACACAGAATAACTCCAGCTTTTTGTCTTTTTTTATTGTAGCTGAAGTACGGGACAAATCGCTTTTATTTTCAGCTCAATACAAAACGCATAATATTAACTCTGAATACCAGAGGATTCTGTTTTTTATGGCACGGTTGGCTCTACTAACTAACCATATGAATAAAATAAAGTTCACCAGTAACATCATAGCACCCACCCAACTGTACAGAAACTCCATCATGCTAGCTAGTACACAGTACGAGTTATTGTAACTGACTGTAAAAAGTTAGCACAAGGAAAATAAACTCCACCTAAACTTGGTTTGACCCAGATAGACTGCAGGTCATAACTTCTTACCTGAAGCTCATTTCACCTGACAGTCGGACTGGCGGCCGCCTTGCGTCTCTCCACCTCCAGTCCTTTCCCCCATCCACCTGCTGGCCTCCACCACTTGCTAATTTGACTGAATGTGTGAAAGCTCCACCATAGCCACTACCAAACAACTGAGTTATTTTTACACGTCTGCCAGCATCTGTCCAATCCGCCACCTTTCACTGTTTACACAGTTAGGAAAAAAAGACAACAACAACAACAACAAAACATTGGGCCATTTAAAAGGCAAAATTAGCATCGGCCCACCGGGCAAATGGCCGGTATACCCGATGCCCCACAGACAGACTGAGGCCCCGCCGCTATTTTTGAGTGCAAAAATGTGTGGTCTCCAGCTAATGGAAAAGGCTGATCGCGTAGTGCTCTTTAAATAGAACAATTTGCCCCATTCTCTTCGCCCGTCATGTGGCCACATGTGGCGGGCTAGCAGGCTAGCAACATACAGGCCCGGGTTCGAGCCCTCGGCTCACTTCCCTCTGTATGTTCACCTGCTAGGGGGAGGTCCAGGCGGGCGATCTTGGAGTGAAAATTCCAAGGGATGACCCCTCGTAGCCTGGGCTTCCCCTGACTTTTTTTCTTTGCTTTGCTTTTTTTCATTTACCTGCCAGCAACAAACACACCTCCTTGTTGTCATGGCTACCAACGACCACTCTTCTTGTGCCAACAAGTCATTGCCTGACAAAACATTATTTCCTATGTTTCCCTGGCTTTTTTGCCTTTTTTATTTCTTGTGTTTTAGACAAAAAGAAAAGAAAAAGATCTACAGATTCAGGCTTTTCTTTACCTGTGGTAGTCGGGTAGAATGACGTCACTGACACTGCTTTAATATGAAAACAAACTTTCTCAAACAAAAAACAAAAACAAAAAAGGAGTGGGTCGGTGTGTCATCTTTACCGAGCACCATACATGTTTTGCTTCACATTCAAATTATTATTTTTCCTTTTCAAAAATAATTCAGAGAGAAAAAAAACAGAGAAGTCAAATATATCAAATTTGCACGAATCTTCTAGTGAAGGTGCCTCCTCCTTCTGACCTTAGGGTAACTAATTTCTCAGACAGTGACATGACAGTGCGCTGGGAAGCTGCAGCTGATGATGATGTTTCTTACCTCACTAAGTGGAGGCGACCTGAGACAGGTGGGGAAGAACTATTGGATTGTTGGGGTACATATTATGAAGTAAAAAAAATACAATATCTCAATAAACTGTTGTCCTGTGTCTTAAGGAGTATGAGATATCACTGTCTGCACTCTATGGAGATGGAGCTCAGAGTGAAGCTGTGGCCATACGCTACAGCACCTGTGAGTCACACATTTTCTGATCCTGAACGTTTGTCAAACTCAGGAGGGGAGAGCCTGAAACCATTTACCTAAGTGACATTAGCAGCAGTGTTCAGCCTAAAAAATAGACAAGTTAAAAGTCATGCATCCATATTATTTGTTTATTTATTAAATTATTTTCGAGACACTGTTAGTTGTTAGAAGCCAGTGTTTTAATGACAGGACATATATGACAGTAATGAGACAACCTAAGATATCCAAGATTAGCACAAAAGCACAAATAGAATCACAGAAAGCGTGTTTCTCTCCCGTTAGTCTTTAGGCCCAGTTACCTTTTACTTTTCTGTGGTCAGTAGCCCTTCATGTCATATTCTGTCTCTATGTACAATATAGCATTACTAATACAAGAACCTGTATGTAAATGAACTTCATTGTGTAATTGATGGCAGTTCTCAAAGTACTAGTCACTTAAAGGTTAAATTTCACATCGAAATTCTCATATTATATTCTATTTGAATGTTTAAAAAGAAAAATATCACAGTATTTATGCTTTCACTGAGCATATACCTGCATCAATGATGAACTCTCAAGGCTGAAAAGTCCTGGCTTTGGTCAGCCACGGTCCACGCACACGCACACGTCACCAATCCCTGACTGCTTGATCATAACAGCAGTTGGGCTGCTGGGAACATGACGGGCGTTCTTCTTGATGTTAACAAGGTGCTCACCAATCTCCCTGGGAACAAACGAGATTCCTAAGACAGACCGACAAAACAGATGTTAACAACGCTTATTCTTGTGTGTGCATGCAGCCCGTTTCAGTTGCTCCTGCTTCTTTCTCCACGCTTTAACTTTTATTACTTTCCCCCTCTGTCTTTTACTTAAGGGTTAATAAAGTATTTGGATTCTGATGAGTCTCATTGTTTAGCAAACTTCTCACTTATCAGACGGACACTCACCAATGTGAGCGTTACGCAGCATCTTCAGCAGGCAGGGCTCCTCTGGGCCTGAGGGTGTTGTAAGAGGGGCTGTCAGCTGGCTGAGGTCAAGCTCGCCTATGTCCAGTGGAATATCTGCAGCAGAGCCCGCCTTCAGTGAAGTATGTTGGCTGGAAGGCTTTCAGGCCAGTCTTTGCCACTCCAGGGTCAGAGACCTTCACCTTGTTTGGATGACAGCCTGCTCTGATATTCATCTGTGGGCACAAACACCAAAACTCAAGAGACTTTTCAGTGAGAAGAAAAGGCAAACCTTGCATGCCAGAGTGAAAGTGAGAGAGTGTGTGAGTGCATACTCACCCTGAATGGACTCTCAGGGATGTTAGCGTCTCCCCAGGAGACCATCACAGTGTGCTTCACAGGCTTACGTGGGGTGCAGGTGTATGTGCTGTTGCTATTATCCTTAACCTGGACATCCACAGAATTGACTTCACCATCCTGTGCAGAAGACAAGGGATTATAGTTCAATCAGATTTAACACACTGTATTTTTCGGACCATAAGGCGCACTGTCGATGAACAGGTCTGGTTTCATACATGAGGCGCACTGGACTATAAAACGCATTAAGCGAAACAAAACAGCCAGATAAGTCAAACTTTACTCAACTCTTTCTTCTTGCTTCCTCCACTTCCGTACCATTGATTCATTCATGTTGAAATCTCTCGCAGCTGCTCTATTCTCATGTTCTACTGCGTGACTGACAGCCTTGAGTTTGAAATCCGCTTCGTCAGCATGTCTCTTAACAGGTGGCATTTTGGGGTCATGATCCACACACAATACAGTAATATTATGTTGCAGCACAGTACGTATCACTCCGCCAGGCTCCTGACTACGTAGCCGTAATGCTCCGACAATCCATCAAGCGGTGCGACTTCATAGCTTACCAAAGTCGTACTAAAACATTTTTTGACAGATTTTTAAGCGCCGTGTATTACATAAAATCGGTTCAAGGTCAATAAGCACAACCAGAATTCATACATAAGGCGCACTGTCGATTTTTGAGAGATAATTAAAGGATTTTAAGTGCGACTCATAGTCCGAAAAATACGGTACATACAATATATTTAACATATTTGTGATCATATACAAAGCCAGATATACCTGGGCTATAATTTTCAGAGGAGCTTTTCCTCCTTGCTTGGCATCAACTGTGAGTTCACTGGGTTTTCCAACAGCCAGACCACTGCTCTGTAGGCCTGGACCGTACGCCTTAACCTAGAGAAAACTATTTTAAACAAACAATTAAAAAAGGAACAAGTCAAAGATCTACTATAGCCAAAAGATCATTTACAGACTATAGCGCTGTGAAAAAATATTTGCCTCCTTTCTCATTTCGTATCTTGTTCCATATTTGTCACACTTACACGTTTCAGATCAATAAATGTTAATATTAGACAAGAATGTCTAATATTAAACGGCAGTTTTCAAGGGGAAAAAGCTATCCAAACATACTTGGTCCTATATGAAAAAGTAATTGCACCGAATTAAATAAATTCTAACAACAGCTTATCAAGTTTAAAGGCGCTTCTGCTGTTTAACACGACCTCTGCTAGTTTCCTCTTTCTGGCGCAAAGCGGGAGATAAACAAGCAAGAGAGACGGGACTTGTGGCAGAAACGCCGATCAGCTGATCATTGATCAGTTTCATGATTGAAGTAGCAGCAGGAGAGGGAGAACGAGAGAAGAAGAGGCAGCTGTGCAGCAAAGACAGAATAACTCCAGCTTTTTGTCTTTTTTTTTATTGTAGCTGAAGTACAGGACAAATCGCGTTTATTTTCAGCTCAATACAAAACGCATAATATTAACTCTGAATACCAGAGGATTCTGTTTTTTATGGCACGGTTGGCTCTACTAACTAACCATATGAATAAAATAAAGTTCACCAGTAACATCATAGCACCCACCCAACTGTACAGAAACTCCATCATGCTAGCTAGTACACAGTACGAGTTATTGTAACTGACTGTAAAAAGTTAGCACAAGGAAAATAAACTCCACCTAAACTTGGTTTGACCCAGATAGACTGCAGGTCATAACTTCTTACCTGAAGCTCATTTCACCTGACAGTCGGCCGCCTTGGGTCTCTCCACCTCCAGTCCTTTCCCCCATCCACCTGCTGGCCTCCACCACTTGCTAATTTGACTGAATGTGTGAAAGCTCCACCATAGCCACTACCAAACAACTGAGTTATTTTTACACGTCTGCCAGCATCTGTCCAATCCGCCACCTTTCACTGTTTACACAGTTAGGAAAAAAAGACAACAACAACAACAACAAAACATTGGGCCATTTAAAAGGCAAAATTAGCATCGGCCCACCGGGCAAATGGCCGGTATACCCGATGCCCCACAGACAGACTGAGGCCCCGCCGCTATTTTTGAGTGCAAAAATGTGTGGTCTCCAGCTAATGGAAAAGGCTGATCGCACGATGTGCGCGTAGTGCTCTTTAAATAGAACAATTTGCCCCATTCTCTTCGCCCGTCATGTGGCCACATGTGGCGGGCTAGCAGGCTAGCAACATACAGGCCCGGGTTCGAGCCCTCGGCTCACTTCCCTCTGTATGTTCACCTGCTAGGGGGAGGTTCAGGCGGGTGATCTTGGAGTGAAAATTCCAAGGGATGACCCCTCGTAGCCTGGGCTTCCCCTGACTTTTTTTCTTTGCTTTGCTTTTTTTCATTTACCTGCCAGCAACAAACACACCTCCTTGTTGTCATGGCTACCAACGACCACTCTTCTTGTGCCAACAAGTCATTGCCTGACAAAACATTATTTCCTATGTTTCCCTGGCTTTTTTGCCTTTTTTATTTCTTGTGTTTTAGACAAAAAGAAAAGAAAAAGATCTACAGATTCAGGCTTTTCTTTACCTGTGGTAGTCGGGTAGAATGACGTCACTGACACTGCTTTAATATGAAAACAAACTTTCTCAAACAAAAAACAAAAACAAAAAAGGAGTGGGTCGGTGTGTCATCTTTACCGAGCACCATACATGTTTTGCTTCACATTCAAATTATTATTTTTCCTTTTCAAAAATAATTCAGAGAGAAAAAAAACAGAGAAGTCAAATATATCAAATTTGCACGAATCTTCTAGTGAAGGTGCCTCCTCCTTCTGACCTTAGGGTAACTAATTTCTCAGACAGTGACATGACAGTGCGCTGGGAAGCTGCAGCTGATGATGATGTTTCTTACCTCACTAAGTGGAGGCGACCTGAGACAGGTGGGGAAGAACTATTGGATTGTTGGGGTACATATTATGAAGTAAAAAAAATACAATATCTCAATAAACTGTTGTCCTGTGTCTTAAGGAGTATGAGATATCACTGTCTGCACTCTATGGAGATGGAGCTCAGAGTGAAGCTGTGGCCATACGCTACAGCACCTGTGAGTCACACATTTTCTGATCCTGAACGTTTGTCAAACTCAGGAGGGGAGAGCCTGAAACCATTTACCTAAGTGACATTAGCAGCAGTGTTCAGCCTAAAAAATAGACAAGTTAAAAGTCATGCATCCATATTATTTGTTTATTTATTAAATTATTTTCGAGACACTGTTAGTTGTTAGAAGCCAGTGTTTTAATGACAGGACATATATGACAGTAATGAGACAACCTAAGATATCCAAGATTAGCACAAAAGCACAAATAGAATCACAGAAAGCGTGTTTCTCTCCCGTTAGTCTTTAGGCCCAGTTACCTTTTACTTTTCTGTGGTCAGTAGCCCTTCATGTCATATTCTGTCTCTATGTACAATATAGCATTACTAATACAAGAACCTGTATGTAAATGAACTTCATTGTGTAATTGATGGCAGTTCTCAAAGTACTAGTCACTTAAAGGTTAAATTTCACATCGAAATTCTCATATTATATTCTATTTGAATGTTTAAAAAGAAAAATATCACAGTATTTATGCTTTCACTGAGCATATACCTGCATCAATGATGAACTCTCAAGGCTGAAAAGTCCTGGCTTTGGTCAGCCACGGTCCACGCACACGCACACGTCACCAATCCCTGACTGCTTGATCATAACAGCAGTTGGGCTGCTGGGAACATGACGGGCGTTCTTCTTGATGTTAACAAGGTGCTCACCAATCTCCCTGGGAACAAACGAGATTCCTAAGACAGACCGACAAAACAGATGTTAACAACGCTTATTCTTGTGTGTGCATGCAGCCCGTTTCAGTTGCTCCTGCTTCTTTCTCCACGCTTTAACTTTTATTACTTTCCCCCTCTGTCTTTTACTTAAGGGTTAATAAAGTATTTGGATTCTGATGAGTCTCATTGTTTAGCAAACTTCTCACTTATCAGACGGACACTCACCAATGTGAGCGTTACGCAGCATCTTCAGCAGGCAGGGCTCCTCTGGGCCTGAGGGTGTTGTAAGAGGGGCTGTCAGCTGGCTGAGGTCAAGCTCGCCTATGTCCAGTGGAATATCTGCAGCAGAGCCCGCCTTCAGTGAAGTATGTTGGCTGGAAGGCTTTCAGGCCAGTCTTTGCCACTCCAGGGTCAGAGACCTTCACCTTGTTTGGATGACAGCCTGCTCTGATATTCATCTGTGGGCACAAACACCAAAACTCAAGAGACTTTTCAGTGAGAAGAAAAGGCAAACCTTGCATGCCAGAGTGAAAGTGAGAGAGTGTGTGAGTGCATACTCACCCTGAATGGACTCTCAGGGATGTTAGCGTCTCCCCAGGAGACCATCACAGTGTGCTTCACAGGCTTACGTGGGGTGCAGGTGTATGTGCTGTTGCTATTATCCTTAACCTGGACATCCACAGAATTGACTTCACCATCCTGTGCAGAAGACAAGGGATTATAGTTCAATCAGATTTAACACACTGTATTTTTCGGACCATAAGGCGCACTGTCGATGAACAGGTCTGGTTTCATACATGAGGCGCACTGGACTATAAAACGCATTAAGCGAAACAAAACAGCCAGATAAGTCAAACTTTACTCAACTCTTTCTTCTTGCTTCCTCCACTTCCGTACCATTGATTCATTCATGTTGAAATCTCTCGCAGCTGCTCTATTCTCATGTTCTACTGCGTGACTGACAGCCTTGAGTTTGAAATCCGCTTCGTCAGCATGTCTCTTAACAGGTGGCATTTTGGGGTCATGATCCACACACAATACAGTAATATTATGTTGCAGCACAGTACGTATCACTCCGCCAGGCTCCTGACTACGTAGCCGTAATGCTCCGACAATCCATCAAGCGGTGCGACTTCATAGCTTACCAAAGTCGTACTAAAACATTTTTTGACAGATTTTTAAGCGCCGTGTATTACATAAAATCGGTTCAAGGTCAATAAGCACAACCAGAATTCATACATAAGGCGCACTGTCGATTTTTGAGAGATAATTAAAGGATTTTAAGTGCGACTCATAGTCCGAAAAATACGGTACATACAATATATTTAACATATTTGTGATCATATACAAAGCCAGATATACCTGGGCTATAATTTTCAGAGGAGCTTTTCCTCCTTGCTTGGCATCAACTGTGAGTTCACTGGGTTTTCCAACAGCCAGACCACTGCTCTGTAGGCCTGGACCGTACGCCTTAACCTAGAGAAAACTATTTTAAACAAACAATTAAAAAAGGAACAAGTCAAAGATCTACTATAGCCAAAAGATCATTTACAGACTATAGCGCTGTGAAAAAATATTTGCCTCCTTTCTCATTTCGTATCTTGTTCCATATTTGTCACACTTACACGTTTCAGATCAATAAATGTTAATATTAGACAAGAATGTCTAATATTAAACGGCAGTTTTCAAGGGGAAAAAGCTATCCAAACATACTTGGTCCTATATGAAAAAGTAATTGCACCGAATTAAATAAATTCTAACAACAGCTTATCAAGTTTAAAGGCGCTTCTGCTGTTTAACACGACCTCTGCTAGTTTCCTCTTTCTGGCGCAAAGCGGGAGATAAACAAGCAAGAGAGACGGGACTTGTGGCAGAAACGCCGATCAGCTGATCATTGATCAGTTTCATGATTGAAGTAGCAGCAGGAGAGGGAGAACGAGAGAAGAAGAGGCAGCTGTGCAGCAAAGACACAGAATAACTCCAGCTTTTTGTCTTTTTTTATTGTAGCTGAAGTACGGGACAAATCGCTTTTATTTTCAGCTCAATACAAAACGCATAATATTAACTCTGAATACCAGAGGATTCTGTTTTTTATGGCACGGTTGGCTCTACTAACTAACCATATGAATAAAATAAAGTTCACCAGTAACATCATAGCACCCACCCAACTGTACAGAAACTCCATCATGCTAGCTAGTACACAGTACGAGTTATTGTAACTGACTGTAAAAAGTTAGCACAAGGAAAATAAACTCCACCTAAACTTGGTTTGACCCAGATAGACTGCAGGTCATAACTTCTTACCTGAAGCTCATTTCACCTGACAGTCGGCCGCCTTGGGTCTCTCCACCTCCAGTCCTTTCCCCCATCCACCTGCTGGCCTCCACCACTTGCTAATTTGACTGAATGTGTGAAAGCTCCACCATAGCCACTACCAAACAACTGAGTTATTTTTACACGTCTGCCAGCATCTGTCCAATCCGCCACCTTTCACTGTTTACACAGTTAGGAAAAAAAGACAACAACAACAACAACAAAACATTGGGCCATTTAAAAGGCAAAATTAGCATCGGCCCACCGGGCAAATGGCCGGTATACCCGATGCCCCACAGACAGACTGAGGCCCCGCCGCTATTTTTGAGTGCAAAAATGTGTGGTCTCCAGCTAATGGAAAAGGCTGATCGCACGATGTGCGCGTAGTGCTCTTTAAATAGAACAATTTGCCCCATTCTCTTCGCCCGTCATGTGGCCACATGTGGCGGGCTAGCAGGCTAGCAACATACAGGCCCGGGTTCGAGCCCTCGGCTCACTTCCCTCTGTATGTTCACCTGCTAGGGGGAGGTTCAGGCGGGTGATCTTGGAGTGAAAATTCCAAGGGATGACCCCTCGTAGCCTGGGCTTCCCCTGACTTTTTTTCTTTGCTTTGCTTTTTTTCATTTACCTGCCAGCAACAAACACACCTCCTTGTTGTCATGGCTACCAACGACCACTCTTCTTGTGCCAACAAGTCATTGCCTGACAAAACATTATTTCCTATGTTTCCCTGGCTTTTTTGCCTTTTTTATTTCTTGTGTTTTAGACAAAAAGAAAAGAAAAAGATCTACAGATTCAGGCTTTTCTTTACCTGTGGTAGTCGGGTAGAATGACGTCACTGACACTGCTTTAATATGAAAACAAACTTTCTCAAACAAAAAACAAAAACAAAAAAGGAGTGGGTCGGTGTGTCATCTTTACCGAGCACCATACATGTTTTGCTTCACATTCAAATTATTATTTTTCCTTTTCAAAAATAATTCAGAGAGAAAAAAAACAGAGAAGTCAAATATATCAAATTTGCACGAATCTTCTAGTGAAGGTGCCTCCTCCTTCTGACCTTAGGGTAACTAATTTCTCAGACAGTGACATGACAGTGCGCTGGGAAGCTGCAGCTGATGATGATGTTTCTTACCTCACTAAGTGGAGGCGACCTGAGACAGGTGGGGAAGAACTATTGGATTGTTGGGGTACATATTATGAAGTAAAAAAAATACAATATCTCAATAAACTGTTGTCCTGTGTCTTAAGGAGTATGAGATATCACTGTCTGCACTCTATGGAGATGGAGCTCAGAGTGAAGCTGTGGCCATACGCTACAGCACCTGTGAGTCACACATTTTCTGATCCTGAACGTTTGTCAAACTCAGGAGGGGAGAGCCTGAAACCATTTACCTAAGTGACATTAGCAGCAGTGTTCAGCCTAAAAAATAGACAAGTTAAAAGTCATGCATCCATATTATTTGTTTATTTATTAAATTATTTTCGAGACACTGTTAGTTGTTAGAAGCCAGTGTTTTAATGACAGGACATATATGACAGTAATGAGACAACCTAAGATATCCAAGATTACCACAAAAACACAAATAGAATCACAGAAAGCGTGTTTCTCTCCCGTTAGTCTTTAGGCCCAGTTACCTTTTACTTTTCTGTGGTCAGTAGCCCTTCATGTCATATTCTGTCTCTATGTACAATATAGCATTACTAATACAAGAACCTGTATGTAAATGAACTTCATTGTGTAATTGATGGCAGTTCTCAAAGTACTAGTCACTTAAAGGTTAAATTTCACATCGAAATTCTCATATTATATTCTATTTGAATGTTTAAAAAGAAAAATATCACAGTATTTATGCTTTCACTGAGCATATACCTGCATCAATGATGAACTCTCAAGGCTGAAAAGTCCTGGCTTTGGTCAGCCACGGTCCACGCACACGCACACGTCACCAATCCCTGACTGCTTGATCATAACAGCAATTGGGCTGCTGGGAACATGACGGGCGTTCTTCTTGATGTTAACAAGGTGCTCACCAATCTCCCTGGGAACAAACGAGATTCCTAAGACAGAACGACAAAACAGATGTTAACAACGCTTATTCTTGTGTGTGCATGCAGCCCGTTTCAGTTGCTCCTGCTTCTTTCTCCACGCTTTAACTTTTATTACTTTCCCCCTCTGTCTTTTACTTAAGGGTTAATAAAGTATTTGGATTCTGATGAGTCTCATTGTTTAGCAAACTTCTCACTTATCAGACGGACACTCACCAATGTGAGCGTTACGCAGCATCTTCAGCAGGCAGGGCTCCTCTGGGCCTGAGGGTGTTGTAAGAGGGGCTGTCAGCTGGCTGAGGTCAAGCTCGCCTATGTCCAGTGGAATATCTGCAGCAGAGCCCGCCTTCAGTGAAGTATGTTGGCTGGAAGGCTTTCAGGCCCGTCTTTGCCACTCCAGGGTCAGAGACCTTCACCTTGTTTGGATGACAGCCTGCTCTGATATTCATCTGTGGGCACAAACACCAAAACTCAAGAGACTTTTCAGTGAGAAGAAAAGGCAAACCTTGCATGCCAGAGTGAAAGTGAGAGAGTGTGTGAGTGCATACTCACCCTGAATGGACTCTCAGGGATGTTAGCGTCTCCCCAGGAGACCATCACAGTGTGCTTCACAGGCTTACGTGGGGTGCAGGTGTATGTGCTGTTGCTATTATCCTTAACCTGGACATCCACAGAATTGACTTCACCATCCTGTGCAGAAGACAAGGGATTATAGTTCAATCAGATTTAACACACTGTATTTTTCGGACCATAAGGCGCACTGTCGATGAACAGGTCTGGTTTCATACATGAGGCGCACTGGACTATAAAATGCATTAAGCGAAACAAAACAGCCAGATAAGTCAAACTTTACTCAACTCTTTCTTCTTGCTTCCTCCACTTCCGTACCATTGATTCATTCATGTTGAAATCTCTCGCAGCTGCTCTATTCTCATGTTCTACTGCGTGACTGACAGCCTTGAGTTTGAAATCCGCTTCGTCAGCATGTCTCTTAACAGGTGGCATTTTGGGGTCATGATCCACACACAATACAGTAATATTATGTTGCAGCACAGTACGTATCACTCCGCCAGGCTCCTGACTACGTAGCCGTAATGCTCCGACAATCCATCAAGCGGTGCGACTTCATAGCTTACCAAAGTCGTACTAAAACATTTTTTGACAGATTTTTAAGCGCCGTGTATTACATAAAATCGGTTCAAGGTCAATAAGCACAACCAGAATTCATACATAAGGCGCACTGTCGATTTTTGAGAGATAATTAAAGGATTTTAAGTGCGACTCATAGTCCGAAAAATACGGTACATACAATATATTTAACATATTTGTGATCATATACAAAGCCAGATATACCTGGGCTATAATTTTCAGAGGAGCTTTTCCTCCTTGCTTGGCATCAACTGTGAGTTCACTGGGTTTTCCAACAGCCAGACCACTGCTCTGTAGGCCTGGACCGTACGCCTTAACCTAGAGAAAACTATTTTAAACAAACAATTAAAAAAGGAACAAGTCAAAGATCTACTATAGCCAAAAGATCATTTACAGACTATAGCGCTGTGAAAAAATATTTGCCTCCTTTCTGATTTCGTATCTTGTTCCATATTTGTCACACTTACACGTTTCAGATCAATAAATGTTAATATTAGACAAGAATGTCTAATATTAAACGGCAGTTTTCAAGGGGAAAAAGCTATCCAAACATACTTGGTCCTATATGAAAAAGTAATTGCACCGAATTAAATAAATTCTAACAACAGCTTATCAAGTTTAAAGGCGCTTCTGCTGTTTAACACGACCTCTGCTAGTTTCCTCTTTCTGGCGCAAAGCGGGAGATAAACAAGCAAGAGAGACGGGACTTGTGGCAGAAACGCCGATCAGCTGATCATTGATCAGTTTCATGATTGAAGTAGCAGCAGGAGAGGGAGAACGAGAGAAGAAGAGGCAGCTGTGCAGCAAAGACACAGAATAACTCCAGCTTTTTGTCTTTTTTTTTATTGTAGCTGAAGTACGGGACAAATCGCGTTTATTTTCAGCTCAATACAAAACGCATAATATTAACTCTGAATACCAGAGGATTCTGTTTTTTATGGCACGGTTGGCTCTACTAACTAACCATATGAATAAAATAAAGTTCACCAGTAACATCATAGCACCCACCCAACTGTACAGAAACTCCATCATGCTAGCTAGTACACAGTACGAGTTATTGTAACTGACTGTAAAAAGTTAGCACAAGGAAAATAAACTCCACCTAAACTTGGTTTGACCCAGATAGACTGCAGGTCATAACTTCTTACCTGAAGCTCATTTCACCTGACAGTCGGCCGCCTTGGGTCTCTCCACCTCCAGTCCTTTCCCCCATCCACCTGCTGGCCTCCACCACTTGCTAATTTGACTGAATGTGTGAAAGCTCCACCATAGCCACTACCAAACAACTGAGTTATTTTTACACGTCTGCCAGCATCTGTCCAATCCGCCACCTTTCACTGTTTACACAGTTAGGAAAAAAAGACAACAACAACAACAACAAAACATTGGGCCATTTAAAAGGCAAAATTAGCATCGGCCCACCGGGCAAATGGCCGGTATACCCGATGCCCCACAGACAGACTGAGGCCCCGCCGCTATTTTTGAGTGCAAAAATGTGTGGTCTCCAGCTAATGGAAAAGGCTGATCGCACGATGTGCGCGTAGTGCTCTTTAAATAGAACAATTTGCCCCATTCTCTTCGCCCGTCATGTGGCCACATGTGGCGGGCTAGCAGGCTAGCAACATACAGGCCCGGGTTCGAGCCCTCGGCTCACTTCCCTCTGTATGTTCACCTGCTAGGGGGAGGTTCAGGCGGGCGATCTTGGAGTGAAAATTCCAAGGGATGACCCCTCGTAGCCTGGGCTTCCCCTGACTTTTTTTCTTTGCTTTGCTTTTTTTCATTTACCTGCCAGCAACAAACACACCTCCTTGTTGTCATGGCTACCAACGACCACTCTTCTTGTGCCAACAAGTCATTGCCTGACAAAACATTATTTCCTATGTTTCCCTGGCTTTTTTGCCTTTTTTATTTCTTGTGTTTTAGACAAAAAGAAAAGAAAAAGATCTACAGATTCAGGCTTTTCTTTACCTGTGGTAGTCGGGTAGAATGACGTCACTGACACTGCTTTAATATGAAAACAAACTTTCTCAAACAAAAAACAAAAACAAAAAAGGAGTGGGTCGGTGTGTCATCTTTACCGAGCACCATACATGTTTTGCTTCACATTCAAATTATTATTTTTCCTTTTCAAAAATAATTCAGAGAGAAAAAAAACAGAGAAGTCAAATATATCAAATTTGCACGAATCTTCTAGTGAAGGTGCCTCCTCCTTCTGACCTTAGGGTAACTAATTTCTCAGACAGTGACATGACAGTGCGCTGGGAAGCTGCAGCTGATGATGATGTTTCTTACCTCACTAAGTGGAGGCGACCTGAGACAGGTGGGGAAGAACTATTGGATTGTTGGGGTACATATTATGAAGTAAAAAAAATACAATATCTCAATAAACTGTTGTCCTGTGTCTTAAGGAGTATGAGATATCACTGTCTGCACTCTATGGAGATGGAGCTCAGAGTGAAGCTGTGGCCATACGCTACAGCACCTGTGAGTCACACATTTTCTGATCCTGAACGTTTGTCAAACTCAGGAGGGGAGAGCCTGAAACCATTTACCTAAGTGACATTAGCAGCAGTGTTCAGCCTAAAAAATAGACAAGTTAAAAGTCATGCATCCATATTATTTGTTTATTTATTAAATTATTTTCGAGACACTGTTAGTTGTTAGAAGCCAGTGTTTTAATGACAGGACATATATGACAGTAATGAGACAACCTAAGATATCCAAGATTAGCACAAAAGCACAAATAGAATCACAGAAAGCGTGTTTCTCTCCCGTTAGTCTTTAGGCCCAGTTACCTTTTACTTTTCTGTGGTCAGTAGCCCTTCATGTCATATTCTGTCTCTATGTACAATATAGCATTACTAATACAAGAACCTGTATGTAAATGAACTTCATTGTGTAATTGATGGCAGTTCTCAAAGTACTAGTCACTTAAAGGTTAAATTTCACATCGAAATTCTCATATTATATTCTATTTGAATGTTTAAAAAGAAAAATATCACAGTATTTATGCTTTCACTGAGCATATACCTGCATCAATGATGAACTCTCAAGGCTGAAAAGTCCTGGCTTTGGTCAGCCACGGTCCACGCACACGCACACGTCACCAATCCCTGACTGCTTGATCATAACAGCAGTTGGGCTGCTGGGAACATGACGGGCGTTCTTCTTGATGTTAACAAGGTGCTCACCAATCTCCCTGGGAACAAACGAGATTCCTAAGACAGACCGACAAAACAGATGTTAACAACGCTTATTCTTGTGTGTGCATGCAGCCCGTTTCAGTTGCTCCTGCTTCTTTCTCCACGCTTTAACTTTTATTACTTTCCCCCTCTGTCTTTTACTTAAGGGTTAATAAAGTATTTGGATTCTGATGAGTCTCATTGTTTAGCAAACTTCTCACTTATCAGACGGACACTCACCAATGTGAGCGTTACGCAGCATCTTCAGCAGGCAGGGCTCCTCTGGGCCTGAGGGTGTTGTAAGAGGGGCTGTCAGCTGGCTGAGGTCAAGCTCGCCTATGTCCAGTGGAATATCTGCAGCAGAGCCCGCCTTCAGTGAAGTATGTTGGCTGGAAGGCTTTCAGGCCAGTCTTTGCCACTCCAGGGTCAGAGACCTTCACCTTGTTTGGATGACAGCCTGCTCTGATATTCATCTGTGGGCACAAACACCAAAACTCAAGAGACTTTTCAGTGAGAAGAAAAGGCAAACCTTGCATGCCAGAGTGAAAGTGAGAGAGTGTGTGAGTGCATACTCACCCTGAATGGACTCTCAGGGATGTTAGCGTCTCCCCAGGAGACCATCACAGTGTGCTTCACAGGCTTACGTGGGGTGCAGGTGTATGTGCTGTTGCTATTATCCTTAACCTGGACATCCACAGAATTGACTTCACCATCCTGTGCAGAAGACAAGGGATTATAGTTCAATCAGATTTAACACACTGTATTTTTCGGACCATAAGGCGCACTGTCGATGAACAGGTCTGGTTTCATACATGAGGCGCACTGGACTATAAAACGCATTAAGCGAAACAAAACAGCCAGATAAGTCAAACTTTACTCAACTCTTTCTTCTTGCTTCCTCCACTTCCGTACCATTGATTCATTCATGTTGAAATCTCTCGCAGCTGCTCTATTCTCATGTTCTACTGCGTGACTGACAGCCTTGAGTTTGAAATCCGCTTCGTCAGCATGTCTCTTAACAGGTGGCATTTTGGGGTCATGATCCACACACAATACAGTAATATTATGTTGCAGCACAGTACGTATCACTCCGCCAGGCTCCTGACTACGTAGCCGTAATGCTCCGACAATCCATCAAGCGGTGCGACTTCATAGCTTACCAAAGTCGTACTAAAACATTTTTTGACAGATTTTTAAGCGCCGTGTATTACATAAAATCGGTTCAAGGTCAATAAGCACAACCAGAATTCATACATAAGGCGCACTGTCGATTTTTGAGAGATAATTAAAGGATTTTAAGTGCGACTCATAGTCCGAAAAATACGGTACATACAATATATTTAACATATTTGTGATCATATACAAAGCCAGATATACCTGGGCTATAATTTTCAGAGGAGCTTTTCCTCCTTGCTTGGCATCAACTGTGAGTTCACTGGGTTTTCCAACAGCCAGACCACTGCTCTGTAGGCCTGGACCGTACGCCTTAACCTAGAGAAAACTATTTTAAACAAACAATTAAAAAAGGAACAAGTCAAAGATCTACTATAGCCAAAAGATCATTTACAGACTATAGCGCTGTGAAAAAATATTTGCCTCCTTTCTGATTTCGTATCTTGTTCCATATTTGTCACACTTACACGTTTCAGATCAATAAATGTTAATATTAGACAAGAATGTCTAATATTAAACGGCAGTTTTCAAGGGGAAAAAGCTATCCAAACATACTTGGTCCTATATGAAAAAGTAATTGCACCGAATTAAATAAATTCTAACAACAGCTTATCAAGTTTAAAGGCGCTTCTGCTGTTTAACACGACCTCTGCTAGTTTCCTCTTTCTGGCGCAAAGCGGGAGATAAACAAGCAAGAGAGACGGGACTTGTGGCAGAAACGCCGATCAGCTGATCATTGATCAGTTTCATGATTGAAGTAGCAGCAGGAGAGGGAGAACGAGAGAAGAAGAGGCAGCTGTGCAGCAAAGACACAGAATAACTCCAGCTTTTTGTCTTTTTTTATTGTAGCTGAAGTACGGGACAAATCGCTTTTATTTTCAGCTCAATACAAAACGCATAATATTAACTCTGAATACCAGAGGATTCTGTTTTTTATGGCACGGTTGGCTCTACTAACTAACCATATGAATAAAATAAAGTTCACCAGTAACATCATAGCACCCACCCAACTGTACAGAAACTCCATCATGCTAGCTAGTACACAGTACGAGTTATTGTAACTGACTGTAAAAAGTTAGCACAAGGAAAATAAACTCCACCTAAACTTGGTTTGACCCAGATAGACTGCAGGTCATAACTTCTTACCTGAAGCTCATTTCACCTGACAGTCGGACTGGCGGCCGCCTTGCGTCTCTCCACCTCCAGTCCTTTCCCCCATCCACCTGCTGGCCTCCACCACTTGCTAATTTGACTGAATGTGTGAAAGCTCCACCATAGCCACTACCAAACAACTGAGTTATTTTTACACGTCTGCCAGCATCTGTCCAATCCGCCACCTTTCACTGTTTACACAGTTAGGAAAAAAAGACAACAACAACAACAACAAAACATTGGGCCATTTAAAAGGCAAAATTAGCATCGGCCCACCGGGCAAATGGCCGGTATACCCGATGCCCCACAGACAGACTGAGGCCCCGCCGCTATTTTTGAGTGCAAAAATGTGTGGTCTCCAGCTAATGGAAAAGGCTGATCGCGTAGTGCTCTTTAAATAGAACAATTTGCCCCATTCTCTTCGCCCGTCATGTGGCCACATGTGGCGGGCTAGCAGGCTAGCAACATACAGGCCCGGGTTCGAGCCCTCGGCTCACTTCCCTCTGTATGTTCACCTGCTAGGGGGAGGTCCAGGCGGGCGATCTTGGAGTGAAAATTCCAAGGGATGACCCCTCGTAGCCTGGGCTTCCCCTGACTTTTTTTCTTTGCTTTGCTTTTTTTCATTTACCTGCCAGCAACAAACACACCTCCTTGTTGTCATGGCTACCAACGACCACTCTTCTTGTGCCAACAAGTCATTGCCTGACAAAACATTATTTCCTATGTTTCCCTGGCTTTTTTGCCTTTTTTATTTCTTGTGTTTTAGACAAAAAGAAAAGAAAAAGATCTACAGATTCAGGCTTTTCTTTACCTGTGGTAGTCGGGTAGAATGACGTCACTGACACTGCTTTAATATGAAAACAAACTTTCTCAAACAAAAAACAAAAACAAAAAAGGAGTGGGTCGGTGTGTCATCTTTACCGAGCACCATACATGTTTTGCTTCACATTCAAATTATTATTTTTCCTTTTCAAAAATAATTCAGAGAGAAAAAAAACAGAGAAGTCAAATATATCAAATTTGCACGAATCTTCTAGTGAAGGTGCCTCCTCCTTCTGACCTTAGGGTAACTAATTTCTCAGACAGTGACATGACAGTGCGCTGGGAAGCTGCAGCTGATGATGATGTTTCTTACCTCACTAAGTGGAGGCGACCTGAGACAGGTGGGGAAGAACTATTGGATTGTTGGGGTACATATTATGAAGTAAAAAAAATACAATATCTCAATAAACTGTTGTCCTGTGTCTTAAGGAGTATGAGATATCACTGTCTGCACTCTATGGAGATGGAGCTCAGAGTGAAGCTGTGGCCATACGCTACAGCACCTGTGAGTCACACATTTTCTGATCCTGAACGTTTGTCAAACTCAGGAGGGGAGAGCCTGAAACCATTTACCTAAGTGACATTAGCAGCAGTGTTCAGCCTAAAAAATAGACAAGTTAAAAGTCATGCATCCATATTATTTGTTTATTTATTAAATTATTTTCGAGACACTGTTAGTTGTTAGAAGCCAGTGTTTTAATGACAGGACATATATGACAGTAATGAGACAACCTAAGATATCCAAGATTACCACAAAAGCACAAATAGAATCACAGAAAGCGTGTTTCTCTCCCGTTAGTCTTTAGGCCCAGTTACCTTTTACTTTTCTGTGGTCAGTAGCCCTTCATGTCATATTCTGTCTCTATGTACAATATAGCATTACTAATACAAGAACCTGTATGTAAATGAACTTCATTGTGTAATTGATGGCAGTTCTCAAAGTACTAGTCACTTAAAGGTTAAATTTCACATCGAAATTCTCATATTATATTCTATTTGAATGTTTAAAAAGAAAAATATCACAGTATTTATGCTTTCACTGAGCATATACCTGCATCAATGATGAACTCTCAAGGCTGAAAAGTCCTGGCTTTGGTCAGCCACGGTCCACGCACACGCACACGTCACCAATCCCTGACTGCTTGATCATAACAGCAGTTGGGCTGCTGGGAACATGACGGGCGTTCTTCTTGATGTTAACAAGGTGCTCACCAATCTCCCTGGGAACAAACGAGATTCCTAAGACAGACCGACAAAACAGATGTTAACAACGCTTATTCTTGTGTGTGCATGCAGCCCGTTTCAGTTGCTCCTGCTTCTTTCTCCACGCTTTAACTTTTATTACTTTCCCCCTCTGTCTTTTACTTAAGGGTTAATAAAGTATTTGGATTCTGATGAGTCTCATTGTTTAGCAAACTTCTCACTTATCAGACGGACACTCACCAATGTGAGCGTTACGCAGCATCTTCAGCAGGCAGGGCTCCTCTGGGCCTGAGGGTGTTGTAAGAGGGGCTGTCAGCTGGCTGAGGTCAAGCTCGCCTATGTCCAGTGGAATATCTGCAGCAGAGCCCGCCTTCAGTGAAGTATGTTGGCTGGAAGGCTTTCAGGCCAGTCTTTGCCACTCCAGGGTCAGAGACCTTCACCTTGTTTGGATGACAGCCTGCTCTGATATTCATCTGTGGGCACAAACACCAAAACTCAAGAGACTTTTCAGTGAGAAGAAAAGGCAAACCTTGCATGCCAGAGTGAAAGTGAGAGAGTGTGTGAGTGCATACTCACCCTGAATGGACTCTCAGGGATGTTAGCGTCTCCCCAGGAGACCATCACAGTGTGCTTCACAGGCTTACGTGGGGTGCAGGTGTATGTGCTGTTGCTATTATCCTTAACCTGGACATCCACAGAATTGACTTCACCATCCTGTGCAGAAGACAAGGGATTATAGTTCAATCAGATTTAACACACTGTATTTTTCGGACCATAAGGCGCACTGTCGATGAACAGGTCTGGTTTCATACATGAGGCGCACTGGACTATAAAACGCATTAAGCGAAACAAAACAGCCAGATAAGTCAAACTTTACTCAACTCTTTCTTCTTGCTTCCTCCACTTCCGTACCATTGATTCATTCATGTTGAAATCTCTCGCAGCTGCTCTATTCTCATGTTCTACTGCGTGACTGACAGCCTTGAGTTTGAAATCCGCTTCGTCAGCATGTCTCTTAACAGGTGGCATTTTGGGGTCATGATCCACACACAATACAGTAATATTATGTTGCAGCACAGTACGTATCACTCCGCCAGGCTCCTGACTACGTAGCCGTAATGCTCCGACAATCCATCAAGCGGTGCGACTTCATAGCTTACCAAAGTCGTACTAAAACATTTTTTGACAGATTTTTAAGCGCCGTGTATTACATAAAATCGGTTCAAGGTCAATAAGCACAACCAGAATTCATACATAAGGCGCACTGTCGATTTTTGAGAGATAATTAAAGGATTTTAAGTGCGACTCATAGTCCGAAAAATACGGTACATACAATATATTTAACATATTTGTGATCATATACAAAGCCAGATATACCTGGGCTATAATTTTCAGAGGAGCTTTTCCTCCTTGCTTGGCATCAACTGTGAGTTCACTGGGTTTTCCAACAGCCAGACCACTGCTCTGTAGGCCTGGACCGTACGCCTTAACCTAGAGAAAACTATTTTAAACAAACAATTAAAAAAGGAACAAGTCAAAGATCTACTATAGCCAAAAGATCATTTACAGACTATAGCGCTGTGAAAAAATATTTGCCTCCTTTCTGATTTCGTATCTTGTTCCATATTTGTCACACTTACACGTTTCAGATCAATAAATGTTAATATTAGACAAGAATGTCTAATATTAAACGGCAGTTTTCAAGGGGAAAAAGCTATCCAAACATACTTGGTCCTATATGAAAAAGTAATTGCACCGAATTAAATAAATTCTAACAACAGCTTATCAAGTTTAAAGGCGCTTCTGCTGTTTAACACGACCTCTGCTAGTTTCCTCTTTCTGGCGCAAAGCGGGAGATAAACAAGCAAGAGAGACGGGACTTGTGGCAGAAACGCCGATCAGCTGATCATTGATCAGTTTCATGATTGAAGTAGCAGCAGGAGAGGGAGAACGAGAGAAGAAGAGGCAGCTGTGCAGCAAAGACACAGAATAACTCCAGCTTTTTGTCTTTTTTTATTGTAGCTGAAGTACGGGACAAATCGCTTTTATTTTCAGCTCAATACAAAACGCATAATATTAACTCTGAATACCAGAGGATTCCGTTTTTTATGGCACGGTTGGCTCTACTAACTAACCATATGAATAAAATAAAGTTCACCAGTAACATCATAGCACCCACCCAACTGTACAGAAACTCCATCATGCTAGCTAGTACACAGTACGAGTTATTGTAACTGACTGTAAAAAGTTAGCACAAGGAAAATAAACTCCACCTAAACTTGGTTTGACCCAGATAGACTGCAGGTCATAACTTCTTACCTGAAGCTCATTTCACCTGACAGTCGGACTGGCGGCCGCCTTGCGTCTCTCCACCTCCAGTCCTTTCCCCCATCCACCTGCTGGCCTCCACCACTTGCTAATTTGACTGAATGTGTGAAAGCTCCACCATAGCCACTACCAAACAACTGAGTTATTTTTACACGTCTGCCAGCATCTGTCCAATCCGCCACCTTTCACTGTTTACACAGTTAGGAAAAAAAGACAACAACAACAACAACAACAAAACATTGGGCCATTTAAAAGGCAAAATTAGCATCGGCCCACCGGGCAAATGGCCGGTATACCCGATGCCCCACAGACAGACTGAGGCCCCGCCGCTATTTTTGAGTGCAAAAATGTGTGGTCTCCAGCTAATGGAAAAGGCTGATCGCGTAGTGCTCTTTAAATAGAACAATTTGCCCCATTCTCTTCGCCCGTCATGTGGCCACATGTGGCGGGCTAGCAGGCTAGCAACATACAGGCCCGGGTTCGAGCCCTCGGCTCACTTCCCTCTGTATGTTCACCTGCTAGGGGGAGGTCCAGGCGGGCGATCTTGGAGTGAAAATTCCAAGGGATGACCCCTCGTAGCCTGGGCTTCCCCTGACTTTTTTTCTTTGCTTTGCTTTTTTTCATTTACCTGCCAGCAACAAACACACCTCCTTGTTGTCATGGCTACCAACGACCACTCTTCTTGTGCCAACAAGTCATTGCCTGACAAAACATTATTTCCTATGTTTCCCTGGCTTTTTTGCCTTTTTTATTTCTTGTGTTTTAGACAAAAAGAAAAGAAAAAGATCTACAGATTCAGGCTTTTCTTTACCTGTGGTAGTCGGGTAGAATGACGTCACTGACACTATTTAATATGAAAACAAACTTTCTCAAACAAAAAACAAAAACAAAAAAGGAGTGGGTCGGTGTGTCATCTTTACCGAGCACCATACATGTTTTGCTTCACATTCAAATTATTATTTTTCCTTTTCAAAAATAATTCAGAGAGAAAAAAAACAGAGAAGTCAAATATATCAAATTTGCACGAATCTTCTAGTGAAGGTGCCTCCTCCTTCTGACCTTAGGGTAACTAATTTCTCAGACAGTGACATGACAGTGCGCTGGGAAGCTGCAGCTGATGATGATGTTTCTTACCTCACTAAGTGGAGGCGACCTGAGACAGGTGGGGAAGAACTATTGGATTGTTGGGGTACATTATATGAAGTAAAAAAAATACAATATCTCAATAAACTGTTGTCCTGTGTCTTAAGGAGTATGAGATATCACTGTCTGCACTCTATGGAGATGGAGCTCAGAGTGAAGCTGTGGCCATACGCTACAGCACCTGTGAGTCACACATTTTCTGATCCTGAACGTTTGTCAAACTCAGGAGGGGAGAGCCTGAAACCATTTACCTAAGTGACATTAGCAGCAGTGTTCAGCCTAAAAAATAGACAAGTTAAAAGTCATGCATCCATATTATTTGTTTATTTATTAAATTATTTTCGAGACACTGTTAGTTGTTAGAAGCCAGTGTTTTAATGACAGGACATATATGACAGTAATGAGACAACCTAAGATATCCAAGATTAGCACAAAAACACAAATAGAATCACAGAAAGCGTGTTTCTCTCCCGTTAGTCTTTAGGCCCAGTTACCTTTTACTTTTCTGTGGTCAGTAGCCCTTCATGTCATATTCTGTCTCTATGTACAATATAGCATTACTAATACAAGAACCTGTATGTAAATGAACTTCATTGTGTAATTGATGGCAGTTCTCAAAGTACTAGTCACTTAAAGGTTAAATTTCACATCGAAATTCTCATATTATATTCTATTTGAATGTTTAAAAAGAAAAATATCACAGTATTTATGCTTTCACTGAGCATATACCTGCATCAATGATAAACTCTCAAGGCTGAAAAGTCCTGGCTTTGGTCAGCCACGGTCCACGCACACGCACACGTCACCAATCCCTGACTGCTTGATCATAACAGCAATTGGGCTGCTGGGAACATGACGGGCGTTCTTCTTGATGTTAACAAGGTGCTCACCAATCTCCCTGGGAACAAACGAGATTCCTAAGACAGACCGACAAAACAGATGTTAACAACGCTTATTCTTGTGTGTGCATGCAGCCCGTTTCAGTTGCTCCTGCTTCTTTCTCCACGCTTTAACTTTTATTACTTTCCCCCTCTGTCTTTTACTTAAGGGTTAATAAAGTATTTGGATTCTGATGAGTCTCATTGTTTAGCAAACTTCTCACTTATCAGACGGACACTCACCAATGTGAGCGTTACGCAGCATCTTCAGCAGGCAGGGCTCCTCTGGGCCTGAGGGTGTTGTAAGAGGGGCTGTCAGCTGGCTGAGGTCACGCTCTCCTATGTCCAGTGGAATATCTGCAGCAGAGCCCGCCTTCAGTGAAGTATGTTGGCTGGAAGGCTTTCAGGCCCGTCTTTGCCACTCCAGGGTCAGAGACCTTCACCTTGTTTGGATGACAGCCTGCTCTGATATTCATCTGTGGGCACAAACACCAAAACTCAAGAGACTTTTCAGTGAGAAGAAAAGGCAAACCTTGCATGCCAGAGTGAAAGTGAGAGAGTGTGTGAGTGCATACTCACCCTGAATGGACTCTCAGGGATGTTAGCGTCTCCCCAGGAGACCATCACAGTGTGCTTCACAGGCTTACGTGGGGTGCAGGTGTATGTGCTGTTGCTATTATCCTTAACCTGGACATCCACAGAATTGACTTCACCATCCTGTGCAGAAGACAAGGGATTATAGTTCAATCAGATTTAACACACTGTATTTTTCGGACCATAAGGCGCACTGTCGATGAACAGGTCTGGTTTCATACATGAGGCGCACTGGACTATAAAACGCATTAAGCGAAACAAAACAGCCAGATAAGTCAAACTTTACTCAACTCTTTCTTCTTGCTTCCTCCACTTCCGTACCATTGATTCATTCATGTTGAAATCTCTCGCAGCTGCTCTATTCTCATGTTCTACTGCGTGACTGACAGCCTTGAGTTTGAAATCCGCTTCGTCAGCATGTCTCTTAACAGGTGGCATTTTGGGGTCATGATCCACACACAATACAGTAATATTATGTTGCAGCACAGTACGTATCACTCCGCCAGGCTCCTGACTACGTAGCCGTAATGCTCCGACAATCCATCAAGCGGTGCGACTTCATAGCTTACCAAAGTCGTACTAAAACATTTTTTGACAGATTTTTAAGCGCCGTGTATTACATAAAATCGGTTCAAGGTCAATAAGCACAACCAGAATTCATACATAAGGCGCACTGTCGATTTTTGAGAGATAATTAAAGGATTTTAAGTGCGACTCATAGTCCGAAAAATACGGTACATACAATATATTTAACATATTTGTGATCATATACAAAGCCAGATATACCTGGGCTATAATTTTCAGAGGAGCTTTTCCTCCTTGCTTGGCATCAACTGTGAGTTCACTGGGTTTTCCAACAGCCAGACCACTGCTCTGTAGGCCTGGACCGTACGCCTTAACCTAGAGAAAACTATTTTAAACAAACAATTAAAAAAGGAACAAGTCAAAGATCTACTATAGCCAAAAGATCATTTACAGACTATAGCGCTGTGAAAAAACATTTGCCTCCTTTCTGATTTCGTATCTTGTTCCATATTTGTCACACTTACACGTTTCAGATCAATAAATGTTAATATTAGACAAGAATGTCTAATATTAAACGGCAGTTTTCAAGGGGAAAAAGCTATCCAAACATACTTGGTCCTATATGAAAAAGTAATTGCACCGAATTAAATAAATTCTAACAACAGCTTATCAAGTTTAAAGGCGCTTCTGCTGTTTAACACGACCTCTGCTAGTTTCCTCTTTCTGGCGCAAAGCGGGAGATAAACAAGCAAGAGAGACGGGACTTGTGGCAGAAACGCCGATCAGCTGATCATTGATCAGTTTCATGATTGAAGTAGCAGCAGGAGAGGGAGAACGAGAGAAGAAGAGGCAGCTGTGCAGCAAAGACACAGAATAACTCCAGCTTTTTGTCTTTTTTTTATTGTAGCTGAAGTACGGGACAAATCGCGTTTATTTTCAGCTCAATACAAAACGCATAATATTAACTCTGAATACCAGAGGATTCTGTTTTTTATGGCACGGTTGGCTCTACTAACTAACCATATGAATAAAATAAAGTTCACCAGTAACATCATAGCACCCACCCAACTGTACAGAAACTCCATCATGCTAGCTAGTACACAGTACGAGTTATTGTAACTGACTGTAAAAAGTTAGCACAAGGAAAATAAACTCCACCTAAACTTGGTTTGACCCAGATAGACTGCAGGTCATAACTTCTTACCTGAAGCTCATTTCACCTGACAGTCGGACTGGCGGCCGCCTTGCGTCTCTCCACCTCCAGTCCTTTCCCCCATCCACCTGCTGGCCTCCACCACTTGCTAATTTGACTGAATGTGTGAAAGCTCCACCATAGCCACTACCAAACAACTGAGTTATTTTTACACGTCTGCCAGCATCTGTCCAATCCGCCACCTTTCACTGTTTACACAGTTAGGAAAAAAAGATGACAACAACAAAACATTGGGCCATTTAAAAGGCAAAATTAGCATCGGCCCACCGGGCAAATGGCCGGTATACCCGATGCCCCACAGACAGACTGAGGCCCCGCCGCTATTTTTGAGTGCAAAAATGTGTGGTCTCCAGCTAATGGAAAAGGCTGATCGCGTAGTGCTCTTTAAATAGAACAATTTGCCCCATTCTCTTCGCCCGTCATGTGGCCACATGTGGCGGGCTAGCAGGCTAGCAACATACAGGCCCGGGTTCGAGCCCTCGGCTCACTTCCCTCTGTATGTTCACCTGCTAGGGGGAGGTCCAGGCGGGCGATCTTGGAGTGAAAATTCCAAGGGATGACCCCTCGTAGCCTGGGCTTCCCCTGACTTTTTTCTTTGCTTTGCTTTTTTTCTTTTACCTGCCAGCAACAAACACACCTCCTTGTTGTCATGGCTACCAACGACCACTCTTCTTGTGCCAACAAGTCATTGCCTGACAAAACATTATTGTGTGGATGCTTTAAGCATCCACACTATTGAGTTCCTGTTTCTCTTTATTCTTTATTGTGTGGATGCCTTAATAGGCATCCACACTATTGAGTTCCTGTTTCTCTTTATTCTTTATTATTCCGGGTGTTTCCGTACACTTTTCGCCGTGGATCTACTTCCACAATTTTTGTGCTATTTTCACCGTTCAAACTCTAAACTGTTCTGCTCTTTCTGCTTATGCCGGCTATGACTTTTGGTGTTTATTACTATTATACTTTTTAAAATATTACACTTTTTTCCTTTAATTTGTCCCATTGAAATGAATGGGAAACTTCCACAATTCTGCTAAAACTTTCTTGTCTTTGAAACTTAACTACTGCCTCATACTTTCACCTAGAAACTCCATTCAAACTTTAAAACGTTCTCAAATGATTGGGCTATTCCTGTGTGATTCAGCTTTTTCAGATCTTCTACCGTTTTCATCTTATCTCTCTTTAAGTCTTCAGTTGCAAAATTGTGATTTTTCAGAAAATACATGCGTTGCTATGGTTGCTATGCAATTAACTCAGAGGGGACAGTGAAACTGTTTGAATTTTCTCTTCATGTCCAAACAACTTCTTGCTACTCGCTCAATTTCCACTCAAGCCGCACAAATTATACATCAAAACGTAGGTATTTTTGCTGGCTTTCAGAAAATGTCCCTATCATTGTTGTGGGACTCATAGATATTTTGCAAATCTCCTCAGAGTAACACAAAGTGTGAAAACTCTCCATATAAACTCAATGGAGAGTTTGTTCAAAATCACCGCTGGATTTCTGTAATGAGAGGCATTTTCAAATTGTCATATCTCCTTAACGAAGCGAAGTTAAGACATGAGGCTTGTCCCCGTATATCTTCAGACACTCCTGATGCTCACAATTCAAGAATTATTTTCTCACCTATTACCGTTCTGAGATGAGTTAGACTTGTTTGAGGGTAGGAAATTTGTCCCTCGCTCAGATTTCATCAGATTTCAAATTCTGGAAATGAGTCACTTTTTTCTCTCATCATATCTTTTTGATGGATTTCCACAGAGCCCTGAAAATTTCCATGACTGTTCACCAAAGCCTGCTGTTTCTTACGGTGAAAGAATGATTTTGATGCTCCATATAGATTTAGAGTTACCAAAGGTTGTTTGAGAGCAAGTCAATGCAGTTTTTGCTTCGCCTCTACTCAGTTACAGTGTATTACAAGTCATATATCTTTAATAATTTATATTTTATCTCTGAATTATGAAGAACTGAAGATTCCCCCATCTCTTCTGAACAAAACGATGTCTGAATGACCGTTCTAGCCTCTACGGTTAGGAAATTATGGCCATTTGTTCGAGGGGAATCCTGAATGTCAGAAATACACTGAAGAAAACTCACACCTCTCTCTGTGTCTGTGTGTGTAAGGGCTGACTACAGCAGGTGCAGCTAATTTAACTGACCTACATATACCAAGCCCAGACTCTCCACAGCTCCTGTTCCCTTTACTCTCTGTGTATGTGTGTCTGTGTATCAATATTTCTCCTATGTTTAAGTATTACTCCTCAATCATAGTATTTCTGCTAAAGCAAAGTACTTCTACTACATCTAAGTACTTTTGCCAAATCATAGTATTTCTGCTAAATCATAGTATTTTTGCAAAAATCATGGTATTTGCGCAAAATCATGGTTTTGGGGCCAAATATTTCTGTTATTTTATAATGTATGTGCTGAATATATTATATGCGCCAAATCATAGTATTTATCCCAAATTATAGTATTTATGCCAAATTACAGTATTTCTGCTAAAACGCAGAAATAGTACCTTTTAGCAGGAATTTCTACCAAAAGATAGTACTTCTGCTAAATCAGAGTATTTCTGCTAAACCAGAGTATTCCTGCCAAATCATAGTATTTGTACTGAAACATGGTACTTCTGCCCAATCATAGTATTTGTACTAAATGATAGTACTTCTGCCAAATCATAGTATTTGTGCCAAAGCACCGTATTTGTATGGAGTCATAGTATTTCTTTTAAGTCATAGTATGTATTTCAATCAAATCTCAGTAGTTGTTGTTAAAACGCAGTATTATTGCCAAATCATAGTATTTGTACCCAATCATAGTATTTCTGCTAAATCATAGCATTTGTGCCAAATCATGGTATTTGTGCAAAAACATAGTATGTCTGCAAAACCATAGTATATCTCTTATGTTATAGTATTACTACTAAGGCATAGTATTTATGCCAAATCATAGTATTTATGCCAAATTACAGTATTTGTGCTAAAACGCAGAAATACTACCTTTTAGCAGGAATTTCTACCAAAAGATAGTACTTCTGCTAAATCAGAGTATTTCTGCCAAATCAGAGTATTTCTGCCAAATCATAGTATTTGTACTAAATCATAGTACTTGTGCCAAATCATAGTATTTGTTGCACATCATAGTATTGGAATCAAAACATAGTATTTGTCCCAAAGCATCGTATTTGTATGGAGTCATAGTATTTCTTCTAAATCATAGTATTTCAATCAAATCTCAGTAGTTGTGTTAAAATGCAGTATTATTGCCAAATCATAGTATTTGTACCCAATCATAGTATTTGTGCCCAAATAATAATTCTGTTATGTTATAGTATTACTACTAAGTTATAGAATATCTGTTATGTTATAGTGTATCTGCGGAATATAGTATGTGTGCCAAATCGTAGTATTTATAGCAAATCACAGTATTTGTGCTAAAACATAGTATTTCTGCCATATTGTGGTATTTGTGCAAGAACATTGAACTGTTATGTTATAGTATTACTACTAAGTCATAGTATTTCTGCGTTGTTATAGTATTTGTGCTAAAACGTAGTATCTCTGCCAAGTCATAGAATTAATGCAATTTCATAGTTTTTTTTTAGGAAATCTGTTATGTTATAGTATTACTACTAAGTCATAGTATTTCTGCCAAATCATAGTATTTGTACTAAATCATAGTACTTGTGCCAAATCATAGTATTTGTTGCACATCATAGTATTGGAACCAAAACATAGTATTTGTCCCAAAGTATCGTATTTGTATGGAGTAATAGTATTTCTTCTAAATCATAGTATTTCAATCAAATCTCAGTAGTTGTGTTAAAATGCAGTATTATTGCCAAATCATAGTATTTGTACCCAATCATAGTATTTTTGCCAAATCGTGGTATTTGTGCCCAAATAATAATTCTGTTATGTTATAGTATTACTACTAAGTTGTAGAATATCTGTTATGTTATAGTGTATCTGCGGAATATAGTATGTGTGCCAAATCATAGTATTTATACCAAATCACAGTATTTGTGCTAAAACATAGTATTTCTGCCATATTGTGGTATTTGTGCAAGAACATTGAACTGTTATGTTATAGTATTACTACTAAGTCATAGTATTTCTGCGTTGTTATAGTATTTGTGCTAAAACGTAGTATCTCTGCCAAGTCATAGAATTAATGCAATTTCATAGTTTTTTTTTAGGAAATCTGTTATGTTATAGTATTACTACTAAGTCATAGTATTTGTACTAAATCATAGTACTTGTGCCAAATCATAGTATTTGTTGCACATCATAGTATTGGAACCAAAACATAGTATTTGTCCCAAAGTATCGTATTTGTATGGAGTAATAGTATTTCTTCTAAATCATAGTATTTCAATCAAATCTCAGTAGTTGTGTTAAAATGCAGTATTATTGCCAAATCATAGTATTTGTACCCAATCATAGTATTTTTGCCAAATCGTGGTATTTGTGCCCAAATAATAATTCTGTTATGTTATAGTATTACTACTAAGTTGTAGAATATCTGTTATGTTATAGTGTATCTGCGGAATATAGTATGTGTGCCAAATCATAGTATTTATACCAAATCACAGTATTTGTGCTAAAACATAGTATTTCTGCCATATTGTGGTATTTGTGCAAGAACATTGAACTGTTATGTTATAGTATTACTACTAAGTCATAGTATTTCTGCGTTGTTATAGTATTTGTGCTAAAACGTAGTATCTCTGCCAAGTCATAGAATTACTGCAATTTCATAGTTTTTTTTAGGAAATCTGTTATGTTATAGTATTACTACTAAGTCATAGTATTTCTGCCAAATCATAGTATTTGTGTGAATTTGTATACTGTAATATCACTGTATTATGTAGTGGCTAAGTAGGGGCTGTTTACTAAGTGCATCAGTGTAAATAGGTCATCTCTTGTGTTGGAGTGCCCTCTTGTGGCGCCTTTTGGGTAGTGCCTTAGTAAACGGGAACCCTGTAAAAAGTGGCATCAGACTGATTTGTAGTGGAGGAATTTGTTGCCAGTTTTCTTAATCTTTAATCTGTATGCATGTTGTAATGCATACCCTGTTCTTAATCATAGAAACCACACCATATCACCTCTCCACATCCTCCTATTGTATGCCATACCTCCCTGTACCATCCATCTGACCGCAATAAACTCCACCTGTGGTAATCTAATCCCTGGATGTCAGCCTCTCCTTCTGACCGAGGATAGTTATAGTATTTGAGCCAAATCATAGTATTTGTGCTAAAACATAGTATTTCTTCCAAATCATAGTATTTGTGCCAAAGTATAGTATTTCTTCCAAATCATAGTATAACTGCACAATAAAGGTTCTTGAGCCACATCAGTGTTTGTGCCAAATCTTAGTATTTCTTCTAAATCCTAGTAATTCTGCTCAATGATAGAATTTCTGCTATGCTGTAGTACTTTTTTCCTAGATTGTAGTACTTCTGCTAAGTCAAAGTATTTCATGTAAATCATAGTATTTCTACCAAGTCCCAGTGTTTCTGCTTAATCATAAATAATGTTTTAGTACAAATTGTATGATTTGGCAGAACTTTCTGTGTTCCAGCACAAATGCTATGATTTGGCAGGAAAAAAATATTATTTAGTATAAATACTAAGTTTTAGCAGAAATACTATGTTTAAACTTTAAAAAATTCTGCTATTTCTGCTGATGTGTGTTATGACTTTTGACCATTGAAATGAATGGAACACATTATCAATGTGGTCACTGATTTTGCATGATGGGCTGAGCTGTGTTTTAGCTCAGTGAGATAAGCATCCGTTCTCAGACTGGGAGGCCTGGGTTCAAATCCAGCTTATGGCAACATTTCTTTCACTTAACAGTTAAACTTTTTTTAAACTCTTTTCAACACAAATTTCATCTTTTTCACCCCTTTTCAGCAAAATTTTCAGTTTTTTTAACCCCTTTTCAGCACAAATCCAAACTTTTTCAGCTCTTTTTCAGCAAAAACCTCTTTTCAGCAGAATTCTGCTCATGCAACTCTTTTCAGCAAATTTTTCAGTTTTTTCTGCTGTTTTCAGAAAAAAACTCTTTTCAGCAGAATTCTGCTCATTCACCTCTTTTCAGCAGAAATTCTGCTGATTGAACTCTTTTCAGCAGAATTTTCACCCCTTTATTTTTGCCCAAATTCTGCTTATTCACCTCTTCTGAAAAATTTTCCGCCTTTCCACCTGTTATCAGCACAATTCTCAGTAGCTTCTGCTCATTTCAGCACAATTGTCAATCTCTCCACCTTTTCTTGGTGAGAAAGTGTTTTGCTCAGTGAGCTAAATAGCTGCCCTTTGACCAGGAGGGCCAGGTTCGAATCCTGCTCAGGGCATCTTTTTTTTTTTTTTTTTCAACTTTTTCAGCTTTTTTCAGCAGATATCTTCAGCCGTTAAGGCATCCACACTGCATTTTCGCAGGAAATGCAAATTTTTCTAGTTATTATTATTATTCTTAGGACTTCCGTACACTTTTCGCCGTAGAACTACTTCCACAATTTTCAACCGATTTTCACCGTTCAAATTTTAAACTATTCTGCTATTTTTGCTCTTTCCGGCTATGACTTTTGCTATTTTTTGCTATTATACTTTTTAAAATATTAAGCTTTTTTCCTTTAATTTGTCCCATTGAAATGAATGGGAAACTTCAGCAATTCTGCTAAAATTTGCTTGTTTTTGAAACTTAACTACTTCCTCATACTTTCACCTAGAACAACCATTCAAATTTTAAAATGTTCACAAATTATTGGGCTATTCAGGTATGATTCAGCTTTTTCAAATCTTATACCGTTTTACTTTTATGCCTCTTAAAGTTTTGAGTTTCATTTTTTTGATTTTTCACAAAATACATGTGTTGTTATGGTTGCTATGCTCTTGGCTTCCAGTGTGCCACTGAAGGTTTTGCAATTTTCACTTCATGTCCGAACAACTTCCTGCTACTTGCTCAATTTTCACTCAACTTCCACAAATTATACATCAAAACGTAGGTATTTTTGCTGGCTTTCAGAAAATGTCACCATCATTGTTGTGGGATTTATAGAATTTTGGCAAATCTCCTCAGACTAACACAAGGTCAGAAAACTCTCCATATAAAGTGAATGGAGAGTTTGTTCAAAATCACCGCTGGATTTCTGTAATGAGAGGCATATTCGAATCGTCATATCTCCTTAACGAAGCAAAGTTAAGACATGAGGCTTGTCCCGGTATATCTTCAGACACTCCTGACGCTCACAATTCAAGAATTTCTTTCTCACCTATTACCGTTCTGAAATGAGTTGGACTTGTTTGAGGGTAGGAAATTTGTCCTTCGCTCAGATTTCTTCAGATTTCAAACCCTGGAAATGAACCACTTTTTTCTCTCGTCATAACTTTTTGTTGGATTTCCACAGAGACCTGAAAATTTCCATGATTGTTCACCAAAGCCTGCTGTCTCTTACGGTGAAAGAATGATATCGATACTCCAAATAGATTTAGAGTTAGAAAGCGTTGTTTGAGGGCAAGTCAAGGCAGTTTTTGCTTCGCTCTGCTCAGTTATGGTGCATTAGAAGTCAAATATCTTTAATAATTCATATTTTAATGATAAATTGTTAACACTGGAAGATTCCCCCATCTCTTCTGAACAAAACGGTGTAAGAATGACCGCTCTAGCCCCTACGGTTAGGAAATTATGGTCATTTGTTTGAGGGGAGTCCTCACTATGAGAAATAGGCTGCAATAATCCTGTGCCTCTCTGTGCTGCGTGTGTAAAAAGATGCACCTGTTTTGGCGGGAAAACGTAAACAGGCTCTCTGATTGGTGGATTCAAATTCAGCAGCTCCCAGGCTGACCTAGAAACTTACTTCTCTCTCCCTGTGCATTTTTTTGCAGATTTTTGTAATTTAACAAGTATATTTGAGGGACCCTCAGCATGTTCAGCATTTTTTCAGCTGTCCATTTTGCTTTTCCAATTTTTCTGTTTAACTTATTACTATTGTGCTAAATCATACTGTTTCTGCTATTTCATAAGATTTGTGCTTAATATAGTATTTCTGCTTTTAATAGGATTTGTGCTTAATATAGTATTTCTGCTTTTTATAGAATTTGTGCTTAATATAGTATTTCTGCTTTTTATAGGATTTGTGCTTAATATAGTATTTCTGCCAAATTATAATATTTGTGCTAAAACATAGTCTTAATTTAAAATTACAATATTCATAGTTCATCACAGTGTCTCTGGTAAATCACAATATTTCTGCTCTGTTGTACTATTTTTCTAAATCATAGTGTTTCTGTAATGTTTAAGTATTTTTGGCTAAATATATTCTTTCTGTTATCTTATACTATTTCTCCTAAATTCTTGTATTTTTGAGAAGTTATCATGTTTCTGGTAAGTTACAATATTTCTGCTAAATTCTGCTATGCTATTGTATTTCTGCCAAGTATTATGTTTCCTCTAAGATATTGCAGTTCTGCTAAGTTATTCCATTTTAGCAAACTTCTTTTGCTTCTGCAAAGTTTTTACAATTTCTGCAACTTTTCAGCTTTTTCAGCTACTTTTTGCATACAGCTTCAGCTTTAAGCATCCACACTGCATTTTCGCAGGAAATGCAAATTTTTCTAGTTATTCTTCAAGTTGCTTCCGTACACTTTTCGCCGTAGAACTACTTCCACAATTTTTGTGCTATTTTCACCGTTCAAATTTTAAACTATTCTGCTATTTTTGCTCTTTCCGGCTATGACTTTTGCTATTTTTTGCTATTATACTTTTTAAAATATTAAGCTTTTTTCCTTTAATTTGTCCCATTGAAATGAATGGGAAACTTCAGCAATTCTGCTAAAATTTGCTTGTTTTTGAAACTTAACTACTTCCTCATACTTTCACCTAGAACAACCATTCAAATTTTAAAATGTTCACAAATTATTGGGCTATTCAGGTATGATTCAGCTTTTTCAAATCTTTTACTGTTTTACTTTTATGCCTCTTAAAGTTTTGAGTTGCAAAATTGTGATTTTTCACAAAATACATGTGTTGTTATGGTTGCTATGCTCTTGGCTTCCAGTGTGCCACTGAAGGTTTTGCAATTTTCACTTCATGTCCGAACAACTTCCTGCTACTTGCTCAATTTTCACTCAACTTCCACAAATTATACATCAAAACGTAGGTATTTTTGCTGGCTTTCAGAAAATGTCACCATCATTGTTGTGGGATTTATAGAATTTTGGCAAATCTCCTCAGACTAACACAAGGTCAGAAAACTCTCCATATAAAGTCAATGGAGAGTTTGTTCAAAATCACCGCTGCATTTCTGTAATGAGAGGCATATTCGAATCGTCATATCTCCTTAACGAAGCAAAGTTAAGACATGAGGCTTGTCCCGGTATATCTTCAGACACTCGTGACGCTCACAATTCAAGAATTATTTTCTCACCTATTACCGTTCTGAAATGAGTTGGACTTGTTTGAGGGTAGGAAATTTGTCCTTCGCTCAGATTTCTTCAGATTTCAAACTGTGGAAATGAACCACTTTTTTCTCTCGTCATAACTTTTTGTTGGATTTCCACAGAGACCTGAAAATTTCCATGATTGTTCACCAAACCCTGCTGTCTCTTACGGTGAAAGAATGATATCGATACTCCAAATAGATTTAGAGTTAGAAAGCGTTGTTTGAGGGCAAGTCAAGGCAGTTTTTGCTTCGCTCTACTCAGTTATGGTGCATTAGAAGTCAAATATCTTTAATAATTCATATTTTAATGATAAATTGTTAACACTGGAAGATTCCCCCATCTCTTCTGAACAAAACGGTGTAAGAATGACCGCTCTAGCCCCTACGGTTAGGAAATTATGGTCATTTGTTTGAGGGGAGTCCTCACTATGAGAAAAAGGCTGCAATAATCCTGTGCCTCTCTGTGCTGCGTGTGTAAAAAGAAGCACCTGTTTTGGCGGGAAAACGTAAACAGCCACTCTGATTGGTGGATTTAAATTCGGCAGCTCTCTCCCTCTGTGTGTGTGTGTGTGTGTGTGTGTGTGTGTGTGTGTTTAGTGGGAGAGAGAGGACCCTGCCCTTATTTGGCAGCATGTCATTGTAGGATTTAAATTGAATATAGTTAGACTGGTTGACTGGATTAGAGCCTGTGTTTGTGTGTCCCTCTGTGCATTTGTGTTTCAATATGCCTCCATATTTGTAATTTTGTAAGTTATTACTATTCTGCTAAATCATAGTATTTCTGGTACTTTTCGGTACTTGTGCTAAATACAGTATTTCTGCTAAATCATACTATTTCTGCTTTTCATAAGATTTGTGCCTAACATAGTATTTCTGCTAAATTATAGTATTTATTCTTTTTATACGATTTGTGCCTAACATAATATTTCTGCTAAATTATAGTATTTCTGCTTTTTATACTATTTGTGCCTAATATAGTATTTCTGCTTTTTATAGGATTTGTGCCTAATATAGTATTTCTGCTTTTTATAGGATTTGTGCTTAATATAGTATTTCTGCTAAATTATAGTATTTCTGCTTTTTATAGTATTTGTGCTAAAACATAGTATTTCTACTAAATGTAGTATTTATGCTTAATCATAGTATTTCTATATATTTCTGCCAGGTCCCCAGGCAGCCAATCCTCTGTGAGGACTGAGAAATTCAAATTTTCAAATCAGGGCCTGCACGGCTTACCAGCCAATCATATATGTGTCCTGAGGCATTCAAATTTGCATATTGGGGCCTTCATGGCTTCTAAGCCAGCCAATCATATCAGGGCTGAGGAATTCAAATCCACAAATCAGGGCCTGCACGGCTTCCCAGCCAGCCAATCATGTATGTGGGCTCCAGGTATTCAAATTTGCATATTGGGGAATTCGTGGCTTCTAAGTCAACAAGTCATCCATGTCATATATCTCTAAAAATTCATATTTTAATAATAAATTGTCAACACTTGAAGATTCCCCCATCTCTTCTGAACAAAACGGTGTAAGAATGACCGCTCTAGCCCCTACGGTTAGGAAATTATGGTCATTTGTTTGAGGGGAGTCCTCACTATGAGAAATAGGCTGCAATAATCCTGTGCCTCTCTGTGCTGCGTGTGTAAAAAGAAGCACCTGTTTTGGCGGGAAAACGTAAACAGGCACTCTGATTGGTGGATTTAAATTCGGCAGCTCTCTCCCTCTGTGTCTGTGTGTGTGTGTGTGTGTGTGTGTGTGTTTAGTGGGAGAGAGAGGACCCTGCCCTTATTTGGCAGCATGTCATTGTAGGATTTAAATTGAATATAGTTAGACTGGTTGACTGGATTAGAGCCTGTGTTTGTGTGTCCCTCTGTGCATTTGTGTTTCAATAAGTTATTACTATTCTGCTAAATCTGGTACTTTTCGGTACTTGTGCTAAATACAGTATTTCTGCTAAATCATACTATTTCTGCTTTTCATAGAATTTATGCCTAATATAGTATTTCTGCTAAATTATAGTATTTCTGCTTTTTATAGGATTTGTGCCTAACATAGTATTTCTGCTAAATTATAGTATTTCTGCTTTTTATAAGATTTGTGCCTAATATAGTTTTTCTTCTAAATTATAGTATTTCTGCTTTTTATAGTATTTGTGCTAAAACATAGTATTTCTACTAAATGTAGTATTTATGCTTAATCATACTATTTCTATATATTTCTGCCAGGTCCCCAGGCAGCCAATCCTCTGTGAGGACTTAGACATTAAAATTTTCAAATCAGGGCCTGCACGGTTTCCCAGCCAATCACATATGTGTCCTGAGGCATTCAAATTTGCATATTGGGGCCTTCATGGCTTCTAAGCCAGCCAATCATATCTGAGGGTTGAGGAATTCAAATCCACAAATCAGGGCCTGCACAGCTTCCCAGCCAGCCAATCATGTATGTGGGCTCCAGGCATTCAAATTTGCATATTGGGGAATTCGTGGCTTCTAAGTCAACAAGTCATCCATGTCATATATCTCTAAAAATTCATATTTTAATGATAAATTGTCAACACTTGAAGATTCCCCCATCTCTTCTTAACAAAACGGTGTAAGAATGACCCTTCTAGCCCCTACGGTTAGGAAATTATGGTCATTTGTTTGAGGGGAGTCGTCACTATGAGAAATAGACTGCAAAAATCCTGTGTGTCTCTGTGCTGCGTGTGTAAACAGAAGCACCTGTTTTGGCGGGAAAGAGTGCACAGGCTCTCTGATTGGTGGATTCAAATTCAGCTGCTCCCAGGCTGACCTAGAAACTTACTTATCTCTCCCTGTGTGTGTGTGTGTGTGTGTGTGTGTGTGTGTGTGTGTGTGTGTGTGTTTAGTGGGAGAGAGAGGACCCTGCCCTTATTTGGCAGCATGTCATTGTAGGATTTAAATTGAATATAGTTAGACTGGTTGACTGGATTAGAGCCTGTGTTTGTGTGTCCCTCTGTGCATTTGTGTTTCAATATGCCTCCATATTTGTAATTTTGTAAGTTATTACTATTCTGCTAAATCATAGTATTTCTGGTACTTTTCGGTACTTGTGCTAAATACAGTATTTCTGCTTTTTATAAGATTTGTGCTTAATATAGTATTTCTACTAAATGTAGTATTTATGCTTAATCATAGTATTTCTGCTTTTTATAGGATTTGTGCTTAATATAGTATTTCTGCTTTTTATAAGATTTGTGCTTAATATAGTATTTCTGCTAAATGTAGTATTTATGCTTAATCATACTATTTCTGCTTTTCATAGGATTTGTGCTTAATATAGTATTTCTGCTAAATTTAGTATTTCTGATTAATTATAGTTTTTCTACTAAATCATAGTACAGTATTTCTGCTTTTTATGGGATTTGTGCTAAAACAAAGTATTTCTACTAAATGTAGTATTTATGCTTAATCATACCATTTCTGCTTTTTATAGGATTTGTGCTTAATATAGTAATTCTGCTAAATTATAGTATTTCTGCCAAATTATAATATTTGTGCTAAAACATAGTCTTAATTTAAAATTACAATATTCATAGTTCATCACAGTGTCTCTGGTAAATCACAATATTTCTGCTCTGTTGTACTATTTTTCTAAATCATAGTGTTTCTGTAATGTTTAAGTATTTTTGGCTAAATATATTCTTTCTGTTATCTTATACTATTTCTCCTAAATTCTTGTATTTTTGAGAAGTTATCATGTTTCTGGTAAGTTACAATATTTCTGCTAAATTCTGCTATGCTATTGTATTTCTGCCAAGTATTATGTTTCCTCTAAGATATTGCAGTTCTGCTAAGTTATTCCATTTTAGCAAAGTTCTTTTGCTTCTGCAAAGTTTTTACAATTTCTGCAACTTTTCAGCTTTTTCAGCTACTTTTTGCATACAGCTTCAGCTTTAAGCATCCACACTGCATTTTCGCAGGAAATGCAAATTTTTCTAGTTTCCTATGTTTCCCTGGCTTTTTTGCCTTTTTTATTTCTTGTGTTTTAGACAAAAAGAAAAGAAAAAGATCTACAGATTCAGGCTTTTCTTTACCTGTGGTAGTCGGGTAGAATGACGTCACTGACACTGCTTTAATATGAAAACAAACTTTCTCAAACAAAAAACAAAAACAAAAAAGGAGTGGGTCGGTGTGTCATCTTTACCGAGCACCATACATGTTTTGCTTCACATTCAAATTATTATTTTTCCTTTTCAAAAATAATTCAGAGAGAAAAAAAACAGAGAAGTCAAATATATCAAATTTGCACGAATCTTCTAGTGAAGGTGCCTCCTCCTTCTGACCTTAGGGTAACTAATTTCTCAGACAGTGACATGACAGTGCGCTGGGAAGCTGCAGCTGATGATGATGTTTCTTACCTCACTAAGTGGAGGCGACCTGAGACAGGTGGGGAAGAACTATTGGATTGTTGGGGTACATATTATGAAGTAAAAAAAATACAATATCTCAATAAACTGTTGTCCTGTGTCTTAAGGAGTATGAGATATCACTCTATGGAGATGGAGCTCAGAGTGAAGCTGTGGCCATACGCTACAGCACCCGTGAGTCACACATTTTCTGATCCTGAACGTTTGTCAAACTCAGGAGGGGAGAGCCTGAAACCATTTACCTAAGTGACATTAGCAGCAGTGTTCAGCCTAAAAAATAGACAAGTTAAAAGTCATGCATCCATATTATTTGTTTATTTATTAAATTATTTTCGAGACACTGTTAGTTGTTAGAAGCCAGTGTTTTAATGACAGGACATATATGACAGTAATGAGACAACCTAAGATATCCAAGATTAGCACAAAAACACAAATAGAATCACAGAAAGCGTGTTTCTCTCCCGTTAGTCTTTAGGCCCAGTTACCTTTTACTTTTCTGTGGTCAGTAGCCCTTCATGTCATATTCTGTCTCTATGTACAATATAGCATTACAAAAATAAGAACCTGTATGTAAATGAACTTCATTGTGTAATTGATGGCAGTTCTCAAAGTACTAGTCACTTAAAGGTTAAATTTCACATCGAAATTCTCATATTATATTCTATTTGAATGTTTAAAAAGAAAAATATCACAGTATTTATGCTTTCACTGAGCATATACCTGCATCAATGATGAACTCTCAAGGCTGAAAAGTCCTGGCTTTGGTCAGCCACGGTCCACGCACACGCACACGTCACCAATCCCTGACTGCTTGATCATAACAGCAATTGGGCTGCTGGGAACATGACGGGCGTTCTTCTTGATGTTAACAAGGTGCTCACCAATCTCCCTGGGAACAAACGAGATTCCTAAGACAGACCGACAAAACAGATGTTAACAACACTTATTCTTGTGTGTGCATGCAGCCCGTTTCAGTTGCTCCTGCTTCTTTCTCCACGCTTTAACTTTTATTACTTTCCCCCTCTGTCTTTTACTTAAGGGTTAATAAAGTATTTGGATTCTGATGAGTCTCGTTGTTTAGCAAACTTCTCACTTATCAGACGGACACTCACCAATGTGAGCGTTACGCAGCATCTTCAGCAGGCAGGGCTCCTCTGGGCCTGAGGGTGTTGTAAGAGGGGCTGTCAGCTGGCTGAGGTCAAGCTCGCCTATGTCCAGTGGAATATCTGCAGCAGAGCCCGCCTTCAGTGAAGTATGTTGGCTGGAAGGCTTTCAGGCCCGTCTTTGCCACTCCAGGGTCAGAGACCTTCACCTTGTTTGGATGACAGCCTGCTCCGATATTCATCTGTGGGCACAAACACCAAAACTCAAGAGACTTTTCAGTGAGAAGAAAAGGCAAACCTTGCATGCCAGAGTGAAAGTGAGAGTGTGTGTGAGTGCATACTCACCCTGAATGGACTCTCAGGGATGTTAGCGTCTCCCCAGGAGACCATCACAGTGTGCTTCACAGGCTTACGTGGGGTGCAGGTGCAGGTCTATGTGCTGCTGCTATTATCCTTAACCTGGACATCCACAGAATTGACTTCACCATCCTGTGCAGAAGACAAGGGATTATAGTTCAATCAGATTTAACACACTGTATTTTTCGGACCATAAGGCGCACTGTCGATGAACAGGTCTGGTTTCATACATGAGGCGCACTGGACTATAAAACGCATTAAGCGAAACAAAACAGCCAGATAAGTCAAACTTTACTCAACTCTTTCTTCTTGCTTCCTCCACTTCTGTACCATTGATTCATTATTATTGAAATCTCTCGCAGCTGCTCTATTCTCATGTTCTACTGCATGACTGACAGCCTTGAGTTTGAAATCCGCTTCGTCAGCATGTCTCTTAACAGGTGGCATTTTGGGGTCATGATCCACACACAATACAGTAATATTATGTTGCAGCACAGTACGTATCACTCCGCCAGGCTCCTGACTACGTAGCCGTAATGCTCCGACAATCCATTAAGCGGTGCGAATAACTCCAGCTTTTTGTCTTTTTTATATTGTAGCTGAAGTACGGGACAAATCGCGTTTATTTTCAGCTCAATACAAAACGCATAATATTAACTCTGAATACCAGAGGATTCCGTTTTTTATGGCACGGTTGGCAACTCTACTAACTAACCATATGAATAAAATAAAGTTCACCAGTAACATCATAGCACCCACCCAACTGTACAGAAACTCCATCATGCTAGCTAGTACACAGTACGAGTTATTGTAACTGACTGTAGCACAACGTTAGCACAAGGAAAATAAACTCCACCTAAACTTGGTTTGACCCAGATAGACTGCAGGTCATAACTTCTTACCTGAAGCTCATTTCACCTGACAGTCGGACTGGCGGCCGCCTTGCGTCTCTCCACCTCCAGTCCTTTCCCCCATCCACCTGCTGGCCTCCACCACTTGCTAATTTGACTGAATGTGTGAAAGCTCCACCATAGCCACTACCAAACAACTGAGTTATTTTTACACGTCTGCCAGCATCTGTCCAATCCGCCACCTTTCACTGTTTACACAGTTAGGAAAAAAAGACGACAACAACAACAAAACATTGGGCCATTTAAAAGGCAAAATTAGCATCGGCCCACCGGGCAAATGGCCGGTATACCCGATGCCCCACAGACAGACTGAGGCCCCGCCGCTATTTTTGAGTGCAAAAATGTGTGGTCTCCAGCTAATGGAAAAGGCTGATCGCACGATGTGCGCGTAGTGCTCTTTAAATAGAACAATTTGCCCCATTCTCTTCGCCCGTCATGTGGCCACATGTGGCGGGCTAGCAGGCTAGCAACATACAGGCCCGGGTTCGAGCCCTCGGCTCACTTCCCTCTGTATGTTCACCTGCTAGGGGGAGGTCCAGGCGGGCGATCTTGGAGTGAAAATTCCAAGGGATGACCCCTCGTAGCCTGGGCTTCCCCTGACTTTTTTTCTTTGCTTTGCTTTTTTTCATTTACCTGCCAGCAACAAACACACCTCCTTGTTGTCATGGCTACCAACGACCACTCTTCTTGTGCCAACAAGTCATTGCCTGACAAAACATTATTTCCTATGTTTCCCTGGCTTTTTTGCCTTTTTTATTTCTTGTGTTTTAGACAAAAAGAAAAGAAAAAGATCTACAGATT
Organism: Diplotaxodon limnothrissa; assembly: GCF_057381915.1. Lineage (NCBI taxonomy): Eukaryota > Metazoa > Chordata > Actinopteri > Cichliformes > Cichlidae > Diplotaxodon > Diplotaxodon limnothrissa. Next base: position 18,530,953 of record NC_140608.1, on the reverse strand, counting down.
CAGGCTTTTCTTTACCTGTGGTAGTCGGGTAGAATGACGTCACTGACACTGCTTTAATATGAAAACAAACTTTCTCAAACAAAAAACAAAAACAAAAAAGGAGTGGGTCGGTGTGTCATCTTTACCGAGCACCATACATGTTTTGCTTCACATTCAAATTATTATTTTTCCTTTTCAAAAATAATTCAGAGAGAAAAAAAACAGAGAAGTCAAATATATCAAATTTGCACGAATCTTCTAGTGAAGGTGCCTCCTCCTTCTGACCTTAGGGTAACTAATTTCTCAGACAGTGACATGACAGTGCGCTGGGAAGCTGCAGCTGATGATGATGTTTCTTACCTCACTAAGTGGAGGCGACCTGAGACAGGTGGGGAAGAACTATTGGATTGTTGGGGTACATATTATGAAGTAAAAAAAATACAATATCTCAATAAACTGTTGTCCTGTGTCTTAAGGAGTATGAGATATCACTGTCTGCACTCTATGGAGATGGAGCTCAGAGTGAAGCTGTGGCCATACGCTACAGCACCTGTGAGTCACACATTTTCTGATCCTGAACGTTTGTCAAACTCAGGAGGGGAGAGCCTGAAACCATTTACCTAAGTGACATTAGCAGCAGTGTTCAGCCTAAAAAATAGACAAGTTAAAAGTCATGCATCCATATTATTTGTTTATTTATTAAATTATTTTCGAGACACTGTTAGTTGTTAGAAGCCAGTGTTTTAATGACAGGACATATATGACAGTAATGAGACAACCTAAGATATCCAAGATTACCACAAAAGCACAAATAGAATCACAGAAAGCGTGTTTCTCTCCCGTTAGTCTTTAGGCCCAGTTACCTTTTACTTTTCTGTGGTCAGTAGCCCTTCATGTCATATTCTGTCTCTATGTACAATATAGCATTACTAATACAAGAACCTGTATGTAAATGAACTTCATTGTGTAATTGATGGCAGTTCTCAAAGTACTAGTCACTTAAAGGTTAAATTTCACATCGAAATTCTCATATTATATTCTATTTGAATGTTTAAAAAGAAAAATATCACAGTATTTATGCTTTCACTGAGCATATACCTGCATCAATGATGAACTCTCAAGGCTGAAAAGTCCTGGCTTTGGTCAGCCACGGTCCACGCACACGCACACGTCACCAATCCCTGACTGCTTGATCATAACAGCAGTTGGGCTGCTGGGAACATGACGGGCGTTCTTCTTGATGTTAACAAGGTGCTCACCAATCTCCCTGGGAACAAACGAGATTCCTAAGACAGACCGACAAAACAGATGTTAACAACGCTTATTCTTGTGTGTGCATGCAGCCCGTTTCAGTTGCTCCTGCTTCTTTCTCCACGCTTTAACTTTTATTACTTTCCCCCTCTGTCTTTTACTTAAGGGTTAATAAAGTATTTGGATTCTGATGAGTCTCATTGTTTAGCAAACTTCTCACTTATCAGACGGACACTCACCAATGTGAGCGTTACGCAGCATCTTCAGCAGGCAGGGCTCCTCTGGGCCTGAGGGTGTTGTAAGAGGGGCTGTCAGCTGGCTGAGGTCAAGCTCGCCTATGTCCAGTGGAATATCTGCAGCAGAGCCCGCCTTCAGTGAAGTATGTTGGCTGGAAGGCTTTCAGGCCAGTCTTTGCCACTCCAGGGTCAGAGACCTTCACCTTGTTTGGATGACAGCCTGCTCTGATATTCATCTGTGGGCACAAACACCAAAACTCAAGAGACTTTTCAGTGAGAAGAAAAGGCAAACCTTGCATGCCAGAGTGAAAGTGAGAGAGTGTGTGAGTGCATACTCACCCTGAATGGACTCTCAGGGATGTTAGCGTCTCCCCAGGAGACCATCACAGTGTGCTTCACAGGCTTACGTGGGGTGCAGGTGTATGTGCTGTTGCTATTATCCTTAACCTGGACATCCACAGAATTGACTTCACCATCCTGTGCAGAAGACAAGGGATTATAGTTCAATCAGATTTAACACACTGTATTTTTCGGACCATAAGGCGCACTGTCGATGAACAGGTCTGGTTTCATACATGAGGCGCACTGGACTATAAAACGCATTAAGCGAAACAAAACAGCCAGATAAGTCAAACTTTACTCAACTCTTTCTTCTTGCTTCCTCCACTTCCGTACCATTGATTCATTCATGTTGAAATCTCTCGCAGCTGCTCTATTCTCATGTTCTACTGCGTGACTGACAGCCTTGAGTTTGAAATCCGCTTCGTCAGCATGTCTCTTAACAGGTGGCATTTTGGGGTCATGATCCACACACAATACAGTAATATTATGTTGCAGCACAGTACGTATCACTCCGCCAGGCTCCTGACTACGTAGCCGTAATGCTCCGACAATCCATCAAGCGGTGCGACTTCATAGCTTACCAAAGTCGTACTAAAACATTTTTTGACAGATTTTTAAGCGCCGTGTATTACATAAAATCGGTTCAAGGTCAATAAGCACAACCAGAATTCATACATAAGGCGCACTGTCGATTTTTGAGAGATAATTAAAGGATTTTAAGTGCGACTCATAGTCCGAAAAATACGGTACATACAATATATTTAACATATTTGTGATCATATACAAAGCCAGATATACCTGGGCTATAATTTTCAGAGGAGCTTTTCCTCCTTGCTTGGCATCAACTGTGAGTTCACTGGGTTTTCCAACAGCCAGACCACTGCTCTGTAGGCCTGGACCGTACGCCTTAACCTAGAGAAAACTATTTTAAACAAACAATTAAAAAAGGAACAAGTCAAAGATCTACTATAGCCAAAAGATCATTTACAGACTATAGCGCTGTGAAAAAATATTTGCCTCCTTTCTGATTTCGTATCTTGTTCCATATTTGTCACACTTACACGTTTCAGATCAATAAATGTTAATATTAGACAAGAATGTCTAATATTAAACGGCAGTTTTCAAGGGGAAAAAGCTATCCAAACATACTTGGTCCTATATGAAAAAGTAATTGCACCGAATTAAATAAATTCTAACAACAGCTTATCAAGTTTAAAGGCGCTTCTGCTGTTTAACACGACCTCTGCTAGTTTCCTCTTTCTGGCGCAAAGCGGGAGATAAACAAGCAAGAGAGACGGGACTTGTGGCAGAAACGCCGATCAGCTGATCATTGATCAGTTTCATGATTGAAGTAGCAGCAGGAGAGGGAGAACGAGAGAAGAAGAGGCAGCTGTGCAGCAAAGACACAGAATAACTCCAGCTTTTTGTCTTTTTTTATTGTAGCTGAAGTACGGGACAAATCGCTTTTATTTTCAGCTCAATACAAAACGCATAATATTAACTCTGAATACCAGAGGATTCCGTTTTTTATGGCACGGTTGGCTCTACTAACTAACCATATGAATAAAATAAAGTTCACCAGTAACATCATAGCACCCACCCAACTGTACAGAAACTCCATCATGCTAGCTAGTACACAGTACGAGTTATTGTAACTGACTGTAAAAAGTTAGCACAAGGAAAATAAACTCCACCTAAACTTGGTTTGACCCAGATAGACTGCAGGTCATAACTTCTTACCTGAAGCTCATTTCACCTGACAGTCGGACTGGCGGCCGCCTTGCGTCTCTCCACCTCCAGTCCTTTCCCCCATCCACCTGCTGGCCTCCACCACTTGCTAATTTGACTGAATGTGTGAAAGCTCCACCATAGCCACTACCAAACAACTGAGTTATTTTTACACGTCTGCCAGCATCTGTCCAATCCGCCACCTTTCACTGTTTACACAGTTAGGAAAAAAAGACAACAACAACAACAACAAAACATTGGGCCATTTAAAAGGCAAAATTAGCATCGGCCCACCGGGCAAATGGCCGGTATACCCGATGCCCCACAGACAGACTGAGGCCCCGCCGCTATTTTTGAGTGCAAAAATGTGTGGTCTCCAGCTAATGGAAAAGGCTGATCGCGTAGTGCTCTTTAAATAGAACAATTTGCCCCATTCTCTTCGCCCGTCATGTGGCCACATGTGGCGGGCTAGCAGGCTAGCAACATACAGGCCCGGGTTCGAGCCCTCGGCTCACTTCCCTCTGTATGTTCACCTGCTAGGGGGAGGTCCAGGCGGGCGATCTTGGAGTGAAAATTCCAAGGGATGACCCCTCGTAGCCTGGGCTTCCCCTGACTTTTTTTCTTTGCTTTGCTTTTTTTCATTTACCTGCCAGCAACAAACACACCTCCTTGTTGTCATGGCTACCAACGACCACTCTTCTTGTGCCAACAAGTCATTGCCTGACAAAACATTATTTCCTATGTTTCCCTGGCTTTTTTGCCTTTTTTATTTCTTGTGTTTTAGACAAAAAGAAAAGAAAAAGATCTACAGATTCAGGCTTTTCTTTACCTGTGGTAGTCGGGTAGAATGACGTCACTGACACTATTTAATATGAAAACAAACTTTCTCAAACAAAAAACAAAAACAAAAAAGGAGTGGGTCGGTGTGTCATCTTTACCGAGCACCATACATGTTTTGCTTCACATTCAAATTATTATTTTTCCTTTTCAAAAATAATTCAGAGAGAAAAAAAACAGAGAAGTCAAATATATCAAATTTGCACGAATCTTCTAGTGAAGGTGCCTCCTCCTTCTGACCTTAGGGTAACTAATTTCTCAGACAGTGACATGACAGTGCGCTGGGAAGCTGCAGCTGATGATGATGTTTCTTACCTCACTAAGTGGAGGCGACCTGAGACAGGTGGGGAAGAACTATTGGATTGTTGGGGTACATTATATGAAGTAAAAAAAATACAATATCTCAATAAACTGTTGTCCTGTGTCTTAAGGAGTATGAGATATCACTGTCTGCACTCTATGGAGATGGAGCTCAGAGTGAAGCTGTGGCCATACGCTACAGCACCTGTGAGTCACACATTTTCTGATCCTGAACGTTTGTCAAACTCAGGAGGGGAGAGCCTGAAACCATTTACCTAAGTGACATTAGCAGCAGTGTTCAGCCTAAAAAATAGACAAGTTAAAAGTCATGCATCCATATTATTTGTTTATTTATTAAATTATTTTCGAGACACTGTTAGTTGTTAGAAGCCAGTGTTTTAATGACAGGACATATATGACAGTAATGAGACAACCTAAGATATCCAAGATTAGCACAAAAACACAAATAGAATCACAGAAAGCGTGTTTCTCTCCCGTTAGTCTTTAGGCCCAGTTACCTTTTACTTTTCTGTGGTCAGTAGCCCTTCATGTCATATTCTGTCTCTATGTACAATATAGCATTACTAATACAAGAACCTGTATGTAAATGAACTTCATTGTGTAATTGATGGCAGTTCTCAAAGTACTAGTCACTTAAAGGTTAAATTTCACATCGAAATTCTCATATTATATTCTATTTGAATGTTTAAAAAGAAAAATATCACAGTATTTATGCTTTCACTGAGCATATACCTGCATCAATGATAAACTCTCAAGGCTGAAAAGTCCTGGCTTTGGTCAGCCACGGTCCACGCACACGCACACGTCACCAATCCCTGACTGCTTGATCATAACAGCAATTGGGCTGCTGGGAACATGACGGGCGTTCTTCTTGATGTTAACAAGGTGCTCACCAATCTCCCTGGGAACAAACGAGATTCCTAAGACAGACCGACAAAACAGATGTTAACAACGCTTATTCTTGTGTGTGCATGCAGCCCGTTTCAGTTGCTCCTGCTTCTTTCTCCACGCTTTAACTTTTATTACTTTCCCCCTCTGTCTTTTACTTAAGGGTTAATAAAGTATTTGGATTCTGATGAGTCTCATTGTTTAGCAAACTTCTCACTTATCAGACGGACACTCACCAATGTGAGCGTTACGCAGCATCTTCAGCAGGCAGGGCTCCTCTGGGCCTGAGGGTGTTGTAAGAGGGGCTGTCAGCTGGCTGAGGTCACGCTCTCCTATGTCCAGTGGAATATCTGCAGCAGAGCCCGCCTTCAGTGAAGTATGTTGGCTGGAAGGCTTTCAGGCCCGTCTTTGCCACTCCAGGGTCAGAGACCTTCACCTTGTTTGGATGACAGCCTGCTCTGATATTCATCTGTGGGCACAAACACCAAAACTCAAGAGACTTTTCAGTGAGAAGAAAAGGCAAACCTTGCATGCCAGAGTGAAAGTGAGAGAGTGTGTGAGTGCATACTCACCCTGAATGGACTCTCAGGGATGTTAGCGTCTCCCCAGGAGACCATCACAGTGTGCTTCACAGGCTTACGTGGGGTGCAGGTGTATGTGCTGTTGCTATTATCCTTAACCTGGACATCCACAGAATTGACTTCACCATCCTGTGCAGAAGACAAGGGATTATAGTTCAATCAGATTTAACACACTGTATTTTTCGGACCATAAGGCGCACTGTCGATGAACAGGTCTGGTTTCATACATGAGGCGCACTGGACTATAAAACGCATTAAGCGAAACAAAACAGCCAGATAAGTCAAACTTTACTCAACTCTTTCTTCTTGCTTCCTCCACTTCCGTACCATTGATTCATTCATGTTGAAATCTCTCGCAGCTGCTCTATTCTCATGTTCTACTGCGTGACTGACAGCCTTGAGTTTGAAATCCGCTTCGTCAGCATGTCTCTTAACAGGTGGCATTTTGGGGTCATGATCCACACACAATACAGTAATATTATGTTGCAGCACAGTACGTATCACTCCGCCAGGCTCCTGACTACGTAGCCGTAATGCTCCGACAATCCATCAAGCGGTGCGACTTCATAGCTTACCAAAGTCGTACTAAAACATTTTTTGACAGATTTTTAAGCGCCGTGTATTACATAAAATCGGTTCAAGGTCAATAAGCACAACCAGAATTCATACATAAGGCGCACTGTCGATTTTTGAGAGATAATTAAAGGATTTTAAGTGCGACTCATAGTCCGAAAAATACGGTACATACAATATATTTAACATATTTGTGATCATATACAAAGCCAGATATACCTGGGCTATAATTTTCAGAGGAGCTTTTCCTCCTTGCTTGGCATCAACTGTGAGTTCACTGGGTTTTCCAACAGCCAGACCACTGCTCTGTAGGCCTGGACCGTACGCCTTAACCTAGAGAAAACTATTTTAAACAAACAATTAAAAAAGGAACAAGTCAAAGATCTACTATAGCCAAAAGATCATTTACAGACTATAGCGCTGTGAAAAAACATTTGCCTCCTTTCTGATTTCGTATCTTGTTCCATATTTGTCACACTTACACGTTTCAGATCAATAAATGTTAATATTAGACAAGAATGTCTAATATTAAACGGCAGTTTTCAAGGGGAAAAAGCTATCCAAACATACTTGGTCCTATATGAAAAAGTAATTGCACCGAATTAAATAAATTCTAACAACAGCTTATCAAGTTTAAAGGCGCTTCTGCTGTTTAACACGACCTCTGCTAGTTTCCTCTTTCTGGCGCAAAGCGGGAGATAAACAAGCAAGAGAGACGGGACTTGTGGCAGAAACGCCGATCAGCTGATCATTGATCAGTTTCATGATTGAAGTAGCAGCAGGAGAGGGAGAACGAGAGAAGAAGAGGCAGCTGTGCAGCAAAGACACAGAATAACTCCAGCTTTTTGTCTTTTTTTTATTGTAGCTGAAGTACGGGACAAATCGCGTTTATTTTCAGCTCAATACAAAACGCATAATATTAACTCTGAATACCAGAGGATTCTGTTTTTTATGGCACGGTTGGCTCTACTAACTAACCATATGAATAAAATAAAGTTCACCAGTAACATCATAGCACCCACCCAACTGTACAGAAACTCCATCATGCTAGCTAGTACACAGTACGAGTTATTGTAACTGACTGTAAAAAGTTAGCACAAGGAAAATAAACTCCACCTAAACTTGGTTTGACCCAGATAGACTGCAGGTCATAACTTCTTACCTGAAGCTCATTTCACCTGACAGTCGGACTGGCGGCCGCCTTGCGTCTCTCCACCTCCAGTCCTTTCCCCCATCCACCTGCTGGCCTCCACCACTTGCTAATTTGACTGAATGTGTGAAAGCTCCACCATAGCCACTACCAAACAACTGAGTTATTTTTACACGTCTGCCAGCATCTGTCCAATCCGCCACCTTTCACTGTTTACACAGTTAGGAAAAAAAGATGACAACAACAAAACATTGGGCCATTTAAAAGGCAAAATTAGCATCGGCCCACCGGGCAAATGGCCGGTATACCCGATGCCCCACAGACAGACTGAGGCCCCGCCGCTATTTTTGAGTGCAAAAATGTGTGGTCTCCAGCTAATGGAAAAGGCTGATCGCGTAGTGCTCTTTAAATAGAACAATTTGCCCCATTCTCTTCGCCCGTCATGTGGCCACATGTGGCGGGCTAGCAGGCTAGCAACATACAGGCCCGGGTTCGAGCCCTCGGCTCACTTCCCTCTGTATGTTCACCTGCTAGGGGGAGGTCCAGGCGGGCGATCTTGGAGTGAAAATTCCAAGGGATGACCCCTCGTAGCCTGGGCTTCCCCTGACTTTTTTCTTTGCTTTGCTTTTTTTCTTTTACCTGCCAGCAACAAACACACCTCCTTGTTGTCATGGCTACCAACGACCACTCTTCTTGTGCCAACAAGTCATTGCCTGACAAAACATTATTGTGTGGATGCTTTAAGCATCCACACTATTGAGTTCCTGTTTCTCTTTATTCTTTATTATCTTTATTGTGTGGATGCTTTAAGCATCCACACTATTGAGTTCCTGTTTCTCTTTATTCTTTATTGTGTGGATGCTTTAAGCATCCACACTATTGAGTTCCTGTTTCTCTTTATTCTTTATTATTATTCTTCAAGTTGCTTCCGTACACTTTTCGCCGTAGAACTACTTCCACAATTTTTGTGCTATTTTCACCGTTCAAATTTTAAACTATTCTGCTATTTCTGCTTATTCCGGCTATGACTTTTGCTATTTTTTGCTATTATACTTTTTAAAATATTAAGCTTTTTTCCTTTAATTTGTCCCATTGAAATGAATGGGAAACTTCTGCAATTCTGCTAAAATTTGCTTGTTTTTGAAACTTAACTACTTCCTCACACTTTTGCCTAGAACAACCATTCAAACTTTAAAATGTTCACAAATTATTGGGCTATTCATGTATGATTCAGCTTTTTCAAATCTTTTACTGTTTTACTTTTATGCCTCTTAAAGTTTTGAGTTGCAAAATTGTGATTTTTCACAAAATACATGCGTTGTTATGGTTGCTATGCTCTTGGCTTCCAGTGTGCCACTGAAGGTTTTGCAATTTTCACTTCATGTCCGAACAACTTCCTGCTACTTGCTCAATTTTCACTCAACTTCCACAAATTATACATCAAAACGTAGGTATTTTTGCTGGCTTTCAGAAAATGTCACTATCATTGTTGTGGTATTCATAGAACTTTCGCAAATCTCCTCAGACCAACACAATGTCGGAAAACTCTCCATATAAAGTCAATGGAGAGCTTGTTCAAAATCATCGCTGGATTTCTGTAATGAGAGGCATATTCGAATCGTCATATCTCCTTAACGAAGCAAAGTTAAGACATGAGGCTTGTCCCCGTATATCTTCAGACACTCCTGACGCTCACAATTCAAGAATTTCTTTCTCACCTATTACCGTTCTGAAATGAGTTGGACTTGTTTGAGGGTAGGAAATTTGTCCTTCGCTCAGATTTCTTCAGATTTCAAACTGTGGAAATGAACCACTTTTTTCTCTCGTCATAACTTTTTGTTGGATTTCCACAGAGACCTGAAAATTTCCATGATTGTTCACCAAAGCCTGCTGTCTCTTACGGTGAAAGAATGATATCGATACTCCAAATAGATTTCGAGTTAGAAAGCGTTGTTTGAGGGCAAGTCAAGGCAGTTTTTGCTTCGCTCTACTCAGTTATGGTGCATTACAAGTCAAATATCTTTAATAATTCATATTTTAATGATAAATTGTTAACACTGGAAGATTCCCCCATCTCTTCTGAACAAAACGGTGTAAGAATGACCGCTCTAGCCCCTACGGTTAGGAAATTATGGTCATTTGTTTGAGGGGAGTCCTCACTATGAGAAATAGGCTGCAATAATCCTGTGCCTCTCTGTGCTGCGTGTGTAAAAAGATGCACCTGTTTTGGCGGGAAAACGTAAACAGCCACTCTGATTGGTGGATTTAAATTCGGCAGCTCTCTCCCTCTGTGTGTGTGTGTGTGTGTGTGTGTGTGTGTGTGTGTGTGTGTGTGTGTGTGTGTGTGTTTAGTGGGAGAGAGAGGACCCTACCCTTATTTGGCAGCATGTCATTGTTGGATTTAAATTGAATATAGTTAGACTGTTTGACTGGATTAGAGCCTGTGTTTGTGTGTCCCTCTGTGGATTTGTGTTTCAATATGCCTCCATATTTGTAATTTTGTAAGTTATTACTATTCTGCTAAATCATAGTATGTCTGATTAATTATAGTTTTTCTACTAAATCACAGTACAGTATTTCTTCTTTTTATAGGATTTGTGCTAAAACATAGTATTTCTACTAAATGTAGTATTTATGCTTAATCATACTATTTCTGCTTTTTATAGGATTTGTGCTTAATATAGTATTTCTGCTAAATTATAGTATTTCTGCTTTTTATAGTATTTGTGCTAAAACATAGTATTTCTACTAAATGTAGTATTTATGCTTAATCATAGTATTTCTATATATTTCTGCCAGGTCCCCAGGCAGCCAATCCTCTGTGAGGACTGAGACATTCAAATTTTCAAATCAGGGCCTGCACGGTTTCCCAGCCAATCATATATGTGTCCTGAGGCATTCAAATTTGCATATTGGGGCCTTCATGGCTTCTAAGCCAGCCAATCATATCTGAGGGCTGAGGAATTCAAATCCACAAATCAGGGCCTGCACAGCTTCCCAGCCAGCCAATCATGTATGTGGGCTCCAGGTATTCAAATTTGCATATTGGGGAATTCGTGGCTTCTAAGTCAACAAGTCATCCATGTCATATATCTCTAAAAATTCATATTTTAATGATAAATTGTCAACACTTGAAGATTCCCCCATCTCTTCTGAACAAAACGGTGTAAGAATGACCGCTCTAGCCCCTACGGTTAGGAAATTATGGTCATTTGTTTGAGGGGAGTCGTCACTATGAGAAATCGACTGCAAAAATCCTGTGTGTCTCTGTGCTGCGTGTGTAAACAGAAGCACCTGTTTTGGCGGGAAAGAGTGCACAGGCTCTCTGATTGGTGGATTCAAATTCAGCTGCTCCCAGGCTGACCTAGAAACTTACTTATCTCTCCCTGTGTGTGTGTGTGTGTGTGTGTGACAGAGAGAGAGAGAGAGAGAGAAAGGCTTTTAATGGGATGACCTCATTCTAAGCTTCAAATTCAATATATTTAGACTGTTTGACTGAATTGGATCTTGTGTGTGTGTCTCTCTGTGCATGTGTGTTTACTTATGTGTACATATTTCTGATTGTGTGGCTGTTATATATTTTTTTTGCTGATTTTTGTCATCTAACAAGTATATTTGAGGGACCCTCAGCATGTTCAGCATTTTTTCAGCTGTCCATTTTGCTTTTCCGATTTTTCTGTTTAACTTATTACTATTGTGCTAAATCATACTATTTCTGCTTTTAATAGGATTTGTGCTTAATATACTAGTTCTGCTTTTTATAGGATTTGTGCTTAATATAGTATTTCTGCTAAATGTAGTATTTATGCTTAATCATAGTATTTCTATATATTTCTGCCAGGTCCCCAGGCAGCCAATCCTCTGTGAGGACTGAGACATTCAAATTTTCAAATCAGGGCCTGCACGGCTTCCCAGCCAATCATATATGTGTCCTGAGGCATTCAAATTTGCATATTGGGGCCTTCATGGCTTCTAAGCCAGCCAATCATATCTGAGGGCTGAGGAATTCAAATCCACAAATCAGGGCCTGCACGGCTTCCCAGCCAGCCAATCATATATGTGGCCTCAGGCATTCAAATTTGCATATTGGGGAATTCGTGGCTTCTAAGTCAACAAGTCATCCATGTCGTATATCTCTAAAAATTCACATTTTAATGATAAATTGTTAACACTGGAAGATTCCCCCATCTCTTCTGAACAAAACGGTTTAAGAATGACCGCTCTAGCCCCTACGGTTAGGAAATTATGGTCATTTGTTTGAGGGGAGTCCTCACTATGAGAAATAGACTGCAATAATCCTGTGCCTCTCTGTGCTGCGTGTGTAAAAAGATGCACCTGTTTTGGCGGGAAAACGTAAACAGCCACTCTGATTGGTGGATTTAAATTCGGCAGCTCTCTCCCTCTGTGTGTGTGTGTGTGTGTGTGTGTGTGTGTGTGTGTGTGTGTGTTTAGTGGGAGAGAGAGGACCCTGCCCTTATTTGGCAGCATGTCATTGTAGGATTTAAATTGAATATAGTTAGACTGGTTGACTGAATTGGATCTTGTGTGTGTGTCTCTCTGTGCATGTGTGTTTCCTCATGTGTACATATTTGTAATTGTGTGGCTGTCATAAATTTTTTTTCAGATTTTTGTCATTTAACAAGTATATTTGAGGGACCCTCAGCATGTTCAGCATTTTTTCAGCTGTCCATTTTGCTTTTCCAATTTTTCTGTTTAACTTATTACTATTGTGCTAAATCATACTATTTCTGCTATTTTATAAGATTTGTGCTTAATATACTATTTCTGCTTTTATAGGATTTGTGCTTAATATAGTATTTCTGCTTTTTATAAGATTTGTGCTTAATATAGTATTTCTGCTAAATGTAGTATTTATGCTTAATCATATTATTTCTGCTTTTCATAGGATTTGTGCTTAATATAGTATTTCTGCTAAATTTAGTATTTCTGATTAATTAGTTTTTCTACTAAATCATAGTACAGTATTTCTGCTTTTTATGGGATTTGTGCTAAAACAAAGTATTTCTACTAAATGTAGTATTTATGCTTAATCATACCATTTCTGCTTTTTATAGGATTTGTGCTTAATATAGTATTTCTGCTAAATTATAGTATTTCTGCCAAATTATAATATTTGTGCTAAAACATAGTCTTAATTTAAAATTACAATATTCATAGTTCATCACAGTGTCTCTGGTAAATCACAATATTTCTGCTCTGTTGTACTATTTTTCTAAATCATAGTGTTTCTGTAATGTCTAAGTATTTTTGGCTAAATATATTCTTTCTGTTATCTTATACTATTTCTCCTAAATTCTTGTATTTTTGAGAAGTTATCATGTTTCTGGTAAGTTACAATATTTCTGCTAAATTCTGCTATGCTATTGTATCTCTGCCAAGTATTATGTTTCCTCTAAGATGTTGCAGTTCTGCTAAGTTATTCCATTTTAGCAAACTTCTTTTGCTTCTGCAAAGTTTTTACAATTTCTGCAACTTTTCAGCTTTTTCAGCTACTTTTTGCATACAGCTTCAGCTTTAAGCATCCACACTGCATTTTCGCAGGAAATGCAAATTTTTCTAGTTATTATTATTATTATTCTTAGGACTTCCGTACACTTTTCGCCGTTAAACTACTTCCACAATTTTCAGCCGATTTTCACCGTTCAAATTTTAAACTATTCAGCTATTTTTGCTCTTTCCGGCTATGACTTTTGCTATTTTTAACTATTATACTTTTTAAAATATTCCACTTTTTTCCTTTAATTTGTCCCATTGAAATGAATGGGAAACTTCAGCAATTCTGCTAAAATTTGCTTGTTTTTGAAACTTAACTACTTCCTCATACTTTCACCTAGAACAACCATTCAAATTTTAAAATGTTCACAAATTATTGGGCTATTCAGGTATGATTCAGCTTTTTCAAATCTTTTACTGTTTTACTTTTATGCCTCTTAAAGTTTTGAGTTGCAAAATTGTGATTTTTCACAAAATACATGCGTTGTTATGGTTGCTATGCTCTTGGCTTCCAGTGTGCCACTGAAGCTTTTGCAGTCTTCTCTTCATGTCCGAACAACTGTTTGCTACTTGCTCAATTTTCACTCAACTTCCACAAATTATACATCAAAACGTAGGTATTTTTTCTGGCTTTCAGAAAATGTCACTATCATTGTTGTGGTATTCATAGAACTTTCGCAAATCTCCTCAGACTAACACAAGGTCAGAAAACTCTCCATATAAAGTCAATGGAGAGCTTGTTCAAAATCACCGCTGCATTTCTGTAATGAGAGGCATATTCGAATCGTCATATCTCCTTAACGAAGCAAAGTTAAGACATGAGGCTTGTCCCGGCATATCTTCAGACACTCCTGACGCTCACAATTCAAGAATTTCTTTCTCAACTATTACCGTTCTGAAATGAGTTGGACTTGTTTGAGGGTAGGAAATTCGTCCTTCGCTCAGATTTCTTCAGATTTCAAAGTCTGGAAATGAACCACTTTTTTCTCTCGTCATAACTTTTTGTTGGATTTCCACAGAGACCTGAAAATTTCCATGATTGTTCACCAAAGCCTGCTGTCTCTTACGGTGAAAGAATGATATTGATACTCCAAACAGATTTCAAGTTACAAAGCGTTGTTTGAGGGCAAGTCAAGGCAGTTTTTGCTTCGCTCTACTCAGTTATGGTGCATTAGAAGTCAAATATCTTTAATAATTCATATTTTAATGATAAATTGTAAACACTGGAAGATTCCCCCATGTCTTCTGAACAAAACGGTGTAAGAATGACCGTTCTAGCCCCTACGGTTAGGAAATTATGGTCATTTGTTTGAGGGGAGTCGTCACTATGAGAAATAGACTGCAATAATCCTGTGCCTCTCTCTGCTGCGTGTGTAAAAAGATGCACCTTTTTTGGCGGGAAAACGTAAACAGCCACTCTGATTGGTGGATTTAAATTCGGCAGCTCTCTCCCTCTGTGTCTGTCTGTGTGTGAGTGTGTGTGTGTGTGTGTGTGTGTGTGTGTGTGTGTGTGTGTGTGTGTGTGTGTGTGTGTCTGTGTGTTTAGTGGGAGAGAGAGAACCCTACCCTTATTTGGCAGCATGTCATTGTAGGATTTAAATTGAATATAGTTAGACTGATTGACTGGATTAGAGCCTGTGTTTGTGTGTCCCTCTCTGCATTTCTTTTTCAATATGCCTCCATATTTGTAATTTTGTAAGTTATTGCTATTCTGCTAAATCATAGTATTTCTGGTACTTTTCGGTACTTGTGCTAAATACAGTATTTCTGCTAAATTATAGTATTTCTGCTTTATTATACTATTTGTGCTAAAACATAGTATTTCTACTAAATGTAGTATTTCTGCTTTTTATACTATTTGTGCTAAATTATAATATTTCTGCTTTTTATACTATTTGTGCTAAATTATAATATTTCTGCTTTTTGTACTATTTGTGCTAAAACATAGTATTTCTACTAAATGTAGTATTTATGCTTAATCATACTATTTCTGCTTTTTATAGGATTTGTGCCTAATATAGTATTTCTGCTTTTTATAGGATTTGTGCTTAATATAGTATTTCTGCTAAATTATAGTATTTCTGCTTTTTATAGGATTTGTGCTTAATATAGTATTTCTGCTAAATTATAGTATTTCTGCTTTTTATAGGATTTGTGTTAAAACATAGTATTTCTACTAAATGTAGTATTTATGCTTAATCATAGTATTTCTATATATTTCTGCCAGGTCCCCAGGCAGCCAATCCTCTGTGAGGACTTAGACATTCAAATTTTCAAATCAGGGCCTGCACGGTTTCCCAGCCAATCATATATGTGTCCTGAGGCATTCAAATTTGCATATTGGGGCCTTCATGGCTTCTAAGCCAGCCAATCATATCTGAGGGCTGAGGAATTCAAATCCACAAATCAGGGCCTGCACGGCTTCCCAGGCAGCCAATCATATATGTGGCCTCAGGCATTCAAATTTGCATATTGGGGAATTCGTGGCTTCTAAGTCAACAAGTCATCCATGTCGTATATCTCTAAAAATTCATATTTTAATGATAAATTGTCAACACTTGAAGATTCCCCCATCTCTTCTGAACAAAACGGTGTAAGAATGACCGTTCTAGCCCCTACGGTTAGGAAATTATGGTCATTTGTTTGAGGGGAGTCGTCACTATGAGAAATAGACTGCAATAATCCAGTGTCTCTCTCTGTGCTGCGTGTGTAAACAGAAGCACCCGTTTTGGTGGGGAAAAGTGCACAGCCTCTCTGATTGGTGGATTCAAATTCAGCAGCTCCCAGGCTGACCTAGAAACTTACTTCTCTCTCCCTGTGTGTGTGTGTGTGTGTGTGTGTGTGTGTGTGAGACAGGGAGAGAGAGAGAGAGAGAGAGAGAGAGAGAGAGAGAGAGAGAGAGAAAGCCTTTTAATGGGATGATCTCATTGTAAGATTCAAATTCAATATATTTAGACTGGTTGACTGAATTGGATCTTGTGTGTGTGTATCTCTGTGCATGTGTGTTTCCTCATGTGTACATATTTGTAATTGTGTGGCTGTCATAAATTTTTTTGCAGATTTTTGTCATTTAACAAGTATATTTGAGGGACCCTCAGCATGTTCAGCATTTTTTCAGCTGTCCATTTTGCTTTTCCAATTTTTCTGTTTAACTTATTACTATTGTGCTAAATCATACTATTTCTGCTATTTTATAAGATTTGTGCTTAATATACTATTTCTGCTTTTATAGGATTTGTGCTTAATATAGTATTTCTGCTTTTTATAAGATTTGTGCTTAACATAGTATTTCTGCTAAATGTAGTATTTATGCTTACTCATACTATTTCTGCTTTTCATAGGATTTGTGCTTAATATAGTATTTCTGCTATATTTAGTATTTCTGATTAATTATAGTTTTTCTACTAAATCATAGTACAGTATTTCTGCTTTTTATGGGATTTGTGCTAAAACAAAGTATTTCTACTAAATGTAGTATTTGTGCTTAATCATACCATTTCTGCTTTTTATAGGATTTGTGCTTAATATAGTATTTCTGCTAAATTATAGTATTTCTGCCAAATTATAATATTTGTGCTAAAACATAGTCTTAATTTAAAATTACAATATTCATAGTTCATCACAGTGTCTCTGGTAAATCACAATATTTCTGCTCTGTTGTATTATTTTTCTAAATCATAGTGTTTCTGTAATGTTTAAGTATTTTTGGCTAAATATATTCTTTCTGTTATCTTATACTATTTCTCCTAAATTCTTGTATTTTTGAGAAGTTATCATGTTTCTGGTAAGTTACAATATTTCTGCTAAATTCTGCTATGCTATTGTATTTCTGCCAAGTATTATGTTTCCTCTAAGATATTGCAGTTCTGCTAAGTTATTCCATTTTAGCAAAGTTCTTTTGCTTCTGCAAAGTTTTTACAATTTCTGCAACTTTTCAGCTTTTTCAGCTACTTTTTGCATACAGCTTCAGCTTTAAGCATCCACACTGCATTTTCGCAGGAAATGCAAATTTTTCTAGTTATTATTATTCTTCAAGTTGCTTCCGTACACTTTTCGCCGTAGAACTACTTCCACAATTTTTGTGCTATTTTCACCGTTCAAATTTTAAACTATTCTGCTATTTTTGCTCTTTCCGGCTATGACTTTTGCTATTTTTTGCTATTATACTTTTTAAAATATTAAGCTTTTTTCCTTTAATTTGTCCCATTGAAATGAATGGGAAACTTCAGCAATTCTGCTAAAATTTGCTTGTTTTTGAAACTTAACTACTTCCTCATACTTTCACCTAGAACAACCATTCAAATTTTAAAATGTTCACAAATTATTGGGCTATTCAGGTATGATTCAGCTTTTTCAAATCTTTTACTGTTTTACTTTTATGCCTCTTAAAGTTTTGAGTTGCAAAATTGTGATTTTTCACAAAATACATGTGTTGTTATGGTTGCTATGCTCTTGGCTTCCAGTGTGCCACTGAAGGTTTTGCAATTTTCACTTCATGTCCGAACAACTTCCTGCTACTTGCTCAATTTTCACTCAACTTCCACAAATTATACATCAAAACGTAGGTATTTTTGCTGGCTTTCAGAAAATGTCACCATCATTGTTGTGGGATTTATAGAATTTTGGCAAATCTCCTCAGACTAACACAAGGTCAGAAAACTCTCCATATAAAGTCAATGGAGAGTTTGTTCAAAATCACCGCTGCATTTCTGTAATGAGAGGCATATTCGAATCGTCATATCTCCTTAACGAAGCAAAGTTAAGACATGAGGCTTGTCCCGGTATATCTTCAGACACTCGTGACGCTCACAATTCAAGAATTATTTTCTCACCTATTACCGTTCTGAAATGAGTTGGACTTGTTTGAGGGTAGGAAATTTGTCCTTCGCTCAGATTTCTTCAGATTTCAAACTGTGGAAATGAACCACTTTTTTCTCTCGTCATAACTTTTTGTTGGATTTCCACAGAGACCTGAAAATTTCCATGATTGTTCACCAAACCCTGCTGTCTCTTACGGTGAAAGAATGATATCGATACTCCAAATAGATTTAGAGTTAGAAAGCGTTGTTTGAGGGCAAGTCAAGGCAGTTTTTGCTTCGCTCTACTCAGTTATGGTGCATTAGAAGTCAAATATCTTTAATAATTCATATTTTAATGATAAATTGTTAACACTGGAAGATTCCCCCATCTCTTCTGAACAAAACGGTGTAAGAATGACCGCTCTAGCCCCTACGGTTAGGAAATTATGGTCATTTGTTTGAGGGGAGTCCTCACTATGAGAAAAAGGCTGCAATAATCCTGTGCCTCTCTGTGCTGCGTGTGTAAAAAGAAGCACCTGTTTTGGCGGGAAAACGTAAACAGCCACTCTGATTGGTGGATTTAAATTCGGCAGCTCTCTCCCTCTGTGTGTGTGTGTGTGTGTGTGTGTGTGTGTGTGTGTGTGTGTGTGTTTAGTGGGAGAGAGAGGACCCTGCCCTTATTTGGCAGCATGTCATTGTAGGATTTAAATTGAATATAGTTAGACTGGTTGACTGGATTAGAGCCTGTGTTTGTGTGTCCCTCTGTGCATTTGTGTTTCAATATGCCTCCATATTTGTAATTTTGTAAGTTATTACTATTCTGCTAAATCATAGTATTTCTGGTACTTTTCGGTACTTGTGCTAAATACAGTATTTCTGCTAAATCATACTATTTCTGCTTTTCATAAGATTTGTGCCTAACATAGTATTTCTGCTAAATTATAGTATTTATTCTTTTTATACGATTTGTGCCTAACATAATATTTCTGCTAAATTATAGTATTTCTGCTTTTTATACTATTTGTGCCTAATATAGTATTTCTGCTTTTTATAGGATTTGTGCCTAATATAGTATTTCTGCTTTTTATAGGATTTGTGCTTAATATAGTATTTCTGCTAAATTATAGTATTTCTGCTTTTTATAGTATTTGTGCTAAAACATAGTATTTCTACTAAATGTAGTATTTATGCTTAATCATAGTATTTCTATATATTTCTGCCAGGTCCCCAGGCAGCCAATCCTCTGTGAGGACTGAGAAATTCAAATTTTCAAATCAGGGCCTGCACGGCTTACCAGCCAATCATATATGTGTCCTGAGGCATTCAAATTTGCATATTGGGGCCTTCATGGCTTCTAAGCCAGCCAATCATATCAGGGCTGAGGAATTCAAATCCACAAATCAGGGCCTGCACGGCTTCCCAGCCAGCCAATCATGTATGTGGGCTCCAGGTATTCAAATTTGCATATTGGGGAATTCGTGGCTTCTAAGTCAACAAGTCATCCATGTCATATATCTCTAAAAATTCATATTTTAATAATAAATTGTCAACACTTGAAGATTCCCCCATCTCTTCTGAACAAAACGGTGTAAGAATGACCGCTCTAGCCCCTACGGTTAGGAAATTATGGTCATTTGTTTGAGGGGAGTCCTCACTATGAGAAATAGGCTGCAATAATCCTGTGCCTCTCTGTGCTGCGTGTGTAAAAAGAAGCACCTGTTTTGGCGGGAAAACGTAAACAGGCACTCTGATTGGTGGATTTAAATTCGGCAGCTCTCTCCCTCTGTGTCTGTGTGTGTGTGTGTGTGTGTGTGTGTGTTTAGTGGGAGAGAGAGGACCCTGCCCTTATTTGGCAGCATGTCATTGTAGGATTTAAATTGAATATAGTTAGACTGGTTGACTGGATTAGAGCCTGTGTTTGTGTGTCCCTCTGTGCATTTGTGTTTCAATAAGTTATTACTATTCTGCTAAATCTGGTACTTTTCGGTACTTGTGCTAAATACAGTATTTCTGCTAAATCATACTATTTCTGCTTTTCATAGAATTTATGCCTAATATAGTATTTCTGCTAAATTATAGTATTTCTGCTTTTTATAGGATTTGTGCCTAACATAGTATTTCTGCTAAATTATAGTATTTCTGCTTTTTATAAGATTTGTGCCTAATATAGTTTTTCTTCTAAATTATAGTATTTCTGCTTTTTATAGTATTTGTGCTAAAACATAGTATTTCTACTAAATGTAGTATTTATGCTTAATCATACTATTTCTATATATTTCTGCCAGGTCCCCAGGCAGCCAATCCTCTGTGAGGACTTAGACATTAAAATTTTCAAATCAGGGCCTGCACGGTTTCCCAGCCAATCACATATGTGTCCTGAGGCATTCAAATTTGCATATTGGGGCCTTCATGGCTTCTAAGCCAGCCAATCATATCTGAGGGTTGAGGAATTCAAATCCACAAATCAGGGCCTGCACAGCTTCCCAGCCAGCCAATCATGTATGTGGGCTCCAGGCATTCAAATTTGCATATTGGGGAATTCGTGGCTTCTAAGTCAACAAGTCATCCATGTCATATATCTCTAAAAATTCATATTTTAATGATAAATTGTCAACACTTGAAGATTCCCCCATCTCTTCTTAACAAAACGGTGTAAGAATGACCCTTCTAGCCCCTACGGTTAGGAAATTATGGTCATTTGTTTGAGGGGAGTCGTCACTATGAGAAATAGACTGCAAAAATCCTGTGTGTCTCTGTGCTGCGTGTGTAAACAGAAGCACCTGTTTTGGCGGGAAAGAGTGCACAGGCTCTCTGATTGGTGGATTCAAATTCAGCTGCTCCCAGGCTGACCTAGAAACTTACTTATCTCTCCCTGTGTGTGTGTGTGTGTGTGTGTGTGTGTGTGTGTGTGTGTGTGTGTGTTTAGTGGGAGAGAGAGGACCCTGCCCTTATTTGGCAGCATGTCATTGTAGGATTTAAATTGAATATAGTTAGACTGGTTGACTGGATTAGAGCCTGTGTTTGTGTGTCCCTCTGTGCATTTGTGTTTCAATATGCCTCCATATTTGTAATTTTGTAAGTTATTACTATTCTGCTAAATCATAGTATTTCTGGTACTTTTCGGTACTTGTGCTAAATACAGTATTTCTGCTTTTTATAAGATTTGTGCTTAATATAGTATTTCTACTAAATGTAGTATTTATGCTTAATCATAGTATTTCTGCTTTTTATAGGATTTGTGCTTAATATAGTATTTCTGCTTTTTATAAGATTTGTGCTTAATATAGTATTTCTGCTAAATGTAGTATTTATGCTTAATCATACTATTTCTGCTTTTCATAGGATTTGTGCTTAATATAGTATTTCTGCTAAATTTAGTATTTCTGATTAATTATAGTTTTTCTACTAAATCATAGTACAGTATTTCTGCTTTTTATGGGATTTGTGCTAAAACAAAGTATTTCTACTAAATGTAGTATTTATGCTTAATCATACCATTTCTGCTTTTTATAGGATTTGTGCTTAATATAGTAATTCTGCTAAATTATAGTATTTCTGCCAAATTATAATATTTGTGCTAAAACATAGTCTTAATTTAAAATTACAATATTCATAGTTCATCACAGTGTCTCTGGTAAATCACAATATTTCTGCTCTGTTGTACTATTTTTCTAAATCATAGTGTTTCTGTAATGTTTAAGTATTTTTGGCTAAATATATTCTTTCTGTTATCTTATACTATTTCTCCTAAATTCTTGTATTTTTGAGAAGTTATCATGTTTCTGGTAAGTTACAATATTTCTGCTAAATTCTGCTATGCTATTGTATTTCTGCCAAGTATTATGTTTCCTCTAAGATATTGCAGTTCTGCTAAGTTATTCCATTTTAGCAAAGTTCTTTTGCTTCTGCAAAGTTTTTACAATTTCTGCAACTTTTCAGCTTTTTCAGCTACTTTTTGCATACAGCTTCAGCTTTAAGCATCCACACTGCATTTTCGCAGGAAATGCAAATTTTTCTAGTTTCCTATGTTTCCCTGGCTTTTTTGCCTTTTTTATTTCTTGTGTTTTAGACAAAAAGAAAAGAAAAAGATCTACAGATTCAGGCTTTTCTTTACCTGTGGTAGTCGGGTAGAATGACGTCACTGACACTGCTTTAATATGAAAACAAACTTTCTCAAACAAAAAACAAAAACAAAAAAGGAGTGGGTCGGTGTGTCATCTTTACCGAGCACCATACATGTTTTGCTTCACATTCAAATTATTATTTTTCCTTTTCAAAAATAATTCAGAGAGAAAAAAAACAGAGAAGTCAAATATATCAAATTTGCACGAATCTTCTAGTGAAGGTGCCTCCTCCTTCTGACCTTAGGGTAACTAATTTCTCAGACAGTGACATGACAGTGCGCTGGGAAGCTGCAGCTGATGATGATGTTTCTTACCTCACTAAGTGGAGGCGACCTGAGACAGGTGGGGAAGAACTATTGGATTGTTGGGGTACATATTATGAAGTAAAAAAAATACAATATCTCAATAAACTGTTGTCCTGTGTCTTAAGGAGTATGAGATATCACTCTATGGAGATGGAGCTCAGAGTGAAGCTGTGGCCATACGCTACAGCACCCGTGAGTCACACATTTTCTGATCCTGAACGTTTGTCAAACTCAGGAGGGGAGAGCCTGAAACCATTTACCTAAGTGACATTAGCAGCAGTGTTCAGCCTAAAAAATAGACAAGTTAAAAGTCATGCATCCATATTATTTGTTTATTTATTAAATTATTTTCGAGACACTGTTAGTTGTTAGAAGCCAGTGTTTTAATGACAGGACATATATGACAGTAATGAGACAACCTAAGATATCCAAGATTAGCACAAAAACACAAATAGAATCACAGAAAGCGTGTTTCTCTCCCGTTAGTCTTTAGGCCCAGTTACCTTTTACTTTTCTGTGGTCAGTAGCCCTTCATGTCATATTCTGTCTCTATGTACAATATAGCATTACAAAAATAAGAACCTGTATGTAAATGAACTTCATTGTGTAATTGATGGCAGTTCTCAAAGTACTAGTCACTTAAAGGTTAAATTTCACATCGAAATTCTCATATTATATTCTATTTGAATGTTTAAAAAGAAAAATATCACAGTATTTATGCTTTCACTGAGCATATACCTGCATCAATGATGAACTCTCAAGGCTGAAAAGTCCTGGCTTTGGTCAGCCACGGTCCACGCACACGCACACGTCACCAATCCCTGACTGCTTGATCATAACAGCAATTGGGCTGCTGGGAACATGACGGGCGTTCTTCTTGATGTTAACAAGGTGCTCACCAATCTCCCTGGGAACAAACGAGATTCCTAAGACAGACCGACAAAACAGATGTTAACAACACTTATTCTTGTGTGTGCATGCAGCCCGTTTCAGTTGCTCCTGCTTCTTTCTCCACGCTTTAACTTTTATTACTTTCCCCCTCTGTCTTTTACTTAAGGGTTAATAAAGTATTTGGATTCTGATGAGTCTCGTTGTTTAGCAAACTTCTCACTTATCAGACGGACACTCACCAATGTGAGCGTTACGCAGCATCTTCAGCAGGCAGGGCTCCTCTGGGCCTGAGGGTGTTGTAAGAGGGGCTGTCAGCTGGCTGAGGTCAAGCTCGCCTATGTCCAGTGGAATATCTGCAGCAGAGCCCGCCTTCAGTGAAGTATGTTGGCTGGAAGGCTTTCAGGCCCGTCTTTGCCACTCCAGGGTCAGAGACCTTCACCTTGTTTGGATGACAGCCTGCTCCGATATTCATCTGTGGGCACAAACACCAAAACTCAAGAGACTTTTCAGTGAGAAGAAAAGGCAAACCTTGCATGCCAGAGTGAAAGTGAGAGTGTGTGTGAGTGCATACTCACCCTGAATGGACTCTCAGGGATGTTAGCGTCTCCCCAGGAGACCATCACAGTGTGCTTCACAGGCTTACGTGGGGTGCAGGTGCAGGTCTATGTGCTGCTGCTATTATCCTTAACCTGGACATCCACAGAATTGACTTCACCATCCTGTGCAGAAGACAAGGGATTATAGTTCAATCAGATTTAACACACTGTATTTTTCGGACCATAAGGCGCACTGTCGATGAACAGGTCTGGTTTCATACATGAGGCGCACTGGACTATAAAACGCATTAAGCGAAACAAAACAGCCAGATAAGTCAAACTTTACTCAACTCTTTCTTCTTGCTTCCTCCACTTCTGTACCATTGATTCATTATTATTGAAATCTCTCGCAGCTGCTCTATTCTCATGTTCTACTGCATGACTGACAGCCTTGAGTTTGAAATCCGCTTCGTCAGCATGTCTCTTAACAGGTGGCATTTTGGGGTCATGATCCACACACAATACAGTAATATTATGTTGCAGCACAGTACGTATCACTCCGCCAGGCTCCTGACTACGTAGCCGTAATGCTCCGACAATCCATTAAGCGGTGCGAATAACTCCAGCTTTTTGTCTTTTTTATATTGTAGCTGAAGTACGGGACAAATCGCGTTTATTTTCAGCTCAATACAAAACGCATAATATTAACTCTGAATACCAGAGGATTCCGTTTTTTATGGCACGGTTGGCAACTCTACTAACTAACCATATGAATAAAATAAAGTTCACCAGTAACATCATAGCACCCACCCAACTGTACAGAAACTCCATCATGCTAGCTAGTACACAGTACGAGTTATTGTAACTGACTGTAGCACAACGTTAGCACAAGGAAAATAAACTCCACCTAAACTTGGTTTGACCCAGATAGACTGCAGGTCATAACTTCTTACCTGAAGCTCATTTCACCTGACAGTCGGACTGGCGGCCGCCTTGCGTCTCTCCACCTCCAGTCCTTTCCCCCATCCACCTGCTGGCCTCCACCACTTGCTAATTTGACTGAATGTGTGAAAGCTCCACCATAGCCACTACCAAACAACTGAGTTATTTTTACACGTCTGCCAGCATCTGTCCAATCCGCCACCTTTCACTGTTTACACAGTTAGGAAAAAAAGACGACAACAACAACAAAACATTGGGCCATTTAAAAGGCAAAATTAGCATCGGCCCACCGGGCAAATGGCCGGTATACCCGATGCCCCACAGACAGACTGAGGCCCCGCCGCTATTTTTGAGTGCAAAAATGTGTGGTCTCCAGCTAATGGAAAAGGCTGATCGCACGATGTGCGCGTAGTGCTCTTTAAATAGAACAATTTGCCCCATTCTCTTCGCCCGTCATGTGGCCACATGTGGCGGGCTAGCAGGCTAGCAACATACAGGCCCGGGTTCGAGCCCTCGGCTCACTTCCCTCTGTATGTTCACCTGCTAGGGGGAGGTCCAGGCGGGCGATCTTGGAGTGAAAATTCCAAGGGATGACCCCTCGTAGCCTGGGCTTCCCCTGACTTTTTTTCTTTGCTTTGCTTTTTTTCATTTACCTGCCAGCAACAAACACACCTCCTTGTTGTCATGGCTACCAACGACCACTCTTCTTGTGCCAACAAGTCATTGCCTGACAAAACATTATTTCCTATGTTTCCCTGGCTTTTTTGCCTTTTTTATTTCTTGTGTTTTAGACAAAAAGAAAAGAAAAAGATCTACAGATTCAGGCTTTTCTTTACCTGTGGTAGTCGGGTAGAATGACGTCACTGACACTGCTTTAATATGAAAACAAACTTTCTCAAACAAAAAACAAAAACAAAAAAGGAGTGGGTCGGTGTGTCATCTTTACCGAGCACCATACATGTTTTGCTTCACATTCAAATTATTATTTTTCCTTTTCAAAAATAATTCAGAGAGAAAAAAAACAGAGAAGTCAAATATATCAAATTTGCACGAATCTTCTAGTGAAGGTGCCTCCTCCTTCTGACCTTAGGGTAACTAATTTCTCAGACAGTGACATGACAGTGCGCTGGGAAGCTGCAGCTGATGATGATGTTTCTTACCTCACTAAGTGGAGGCGACCTGAGACAGGTGGGGAAGAACTATTGGATTGTTGGGGTACATATTATGAAGTAAAAAAAATACAATATCTCAATAAACTGTTGTCCTGTGTCTTAAGGAGTATGAGATATCACTGTCTGCACTCTATGGAGATGGAGCTCAGAGTGAAGCTGTGGCCATACGCTACAGCACCTGTGAGTCACACATTTTCTGATCCTGAACGTTTGTCAAACTCAGGAGGGGAGAGCCTGAAACCATTTACCTAAGTGACATTAGCAGCAGTGTTCAGCCTAAAAAATAGACAAGTTAAAAGTCATGCATCCATATTATTTGTTTATTTATTAAATTATTTTCGAGACACTGTTAGTTGTTAGAAGCCAGTGTTTTAATGACAGGACATATATGACAGTAATGAGACAACCTAAGATATCCAAGATTACCACAAAAGCACAAATAGAATCACAGAAAGCGTGTTTCTCTCCCGTTAGTCTTTAGGCCCAGTTACCTTTTACTTTTCTGTGGTCAGTAGCCCTTCATGTCATATTCTGTCTCTATGTACAATATAGCATTACTAATACAAGAACCTGTATGTAAATGAACTTCATTGTGTAATTGATGGCAGTTCTCAAAGTACTAGTCACTTAAAGGTTAAATTTCACATCGAAATTCTCATATTATATTCTATTTGAATGTTTAAAAAGAAAAATATCACAGTATTTATGCTTTCACTGAGCATATACCTGCATCAATGATGAACTCTCAAGGCTGAAAAGTCCTGGCTTTGGTCAGCCACGGTCCACGCACACGCACACGTCACCAATCCCTGACTGCTTGATCATAACAGCAGTTGGGCTGCTGGGAACATGACGGGCGTTCTTCTTGATGTTAACAAGGTGCTCACCAATCTCCCTGGGAACAAACGAGATTCCTAAGACAGACCGACAAAACAGATGTTAACAACGCTTATTCTTGTGTGTGCATGCAGCCCGTTTCAGTTGCTCCTGCTTCTTTCTCCACGCTTTAACTTTTATTACTTTCCCCCTCTGTCTTTTACTTAAGGGTTAATAAAGTATTTGGATTCTGATGAGTCTCATTGTTTAGCAAACTTCTCACTTATCAGACGGACACTCACCAATGTGAGCGTTACGCAGCATCTTCAGCAGGCAGGGCTCCTCTGGGCCTGAGGGTGTTGTAAGAGGGGCTGTCAGCTGGCTGAGGTCAAGCTCGCCTATGTCCAGTGGAATATCTGCAGCAGAGCCCGCCTTCAGTGAAGTATGTTGGCTGGAAGGCTTTCAGGCCAGTCTTTGCCACTCCAGGGTCAGAGACCTTCACCTTGTTTGGATGACAGCCTGCTCTGATATTCATCTGTGGGCACAAACACCAAAACTCAAGAGACTTTTCAGTGAGAAGAAAAGGCAAACCTTGCATGCCAGAGTGAAAGTGAGAGAGTGTGTGAGTGCATACTCACCCTGAATGGACTCTCAGGGATGTTAGCGTCTCCCCAGGAGACCATCACAGTGTGCTTCACAGGCTTACGTGGGGTGCAGGTGTATGTGCTGTTGCTATTATCCTTAACCTGGACATCCACAGAATTGACTTCACCATCCTGTGCAGAAGACAAGGGATTATAGTTCAATCAGATTTAACACACTGTATTTTTCGGACCATAAGGCGCACTGTCGATGAACAGGTCTGGTTTCATACATGAGGCGCACTGGACTATAAAACGCATTAAGCGAAACAAAACAGCCAGATAAGTCAAACTTTACTCAACTCTTTCTTCTTGCTTCCTCCACTTCCGTACCATTGATTCATTCATGTTGAAATCTCTCGCAGCTGCTCTATTCTCATGTTCTACTGCGTGACTGACAGCCTTGAGTTTGAAATCCGCTTCGTCAGCATGTCTCTTAACAGGTGGCATTTTGGGGTCATGATCCACACACAATACAGTAATATTATGTTGCAGCACAGTACGTATCACTCCGCCAGGCTCCTGACTACGTAGCCGTAATGCTCCGACAATCCATCAAGCGGTGCGACTTCATAGCTTACCAAAGTCGTACTAAAACATTTTTTGACAGATTTTTAAGCGCCGTGTATTACATAAAATCGGTTCAAGGTCAATAAGCACAACCAGAATTCATACATAAGGCGCACTGTCGATTTTTGAGAGATAATTAAAGGATTTTAAGTGCGACTCATAGTCCGAAAAATACGGTACATACAATATATTTAACATATTTGTGATCATATACAAAGCCAGATATACCTGGGCTATAATTTTCAGAGGAGCTTTTCCTCCTTGCTTGGCATCAACTGTGAGTTCACTGGGTTTTCCAACAGCCAGACCACTGCTCTGTAGGCCTGGACCGTACGCCTTAACCTAGAGAAAACTATTTTAAACAAACAATTAAAAAAGGAACAAGTCAAAGATCTACTATAGCCAAAAGATCATTTACAGACTATAGCGCTGTGAAAAAATATTTGCCTCCTTTCTGATTTCGTATCTTGTTCCATATTTGTCACACTTACACGTTTCAGATCAATAAATGTTAATATTAGACAAGAATGTCTAATATTAAACGGCAGTTTTCAAGGGGAAAAAGCTATCCAAACATACTTGGTCCTATATGAAAAAGTAATTGCACCGAATTAAATAAATTCTAACAACAGCTTATCAAGTTTAAAGGCGCTTCTGCTGTTTAACACGACCTCTGCTAGTTTCCTCTTTCTGGCGCAAAGCGGGAGATAAACAAGCAAGAGAGACGGGACTTGTGGCAGAAACGCCGATCAGCTGATCATTGATCAGTTTCATGATTGAAGTAGCAGCAGGAGAGGGAGAACGAGAGAAGAAGAGGCAGCTGTGCAGCAAAGACACAGAATAACTCCAGCTTTTTGTCTTTTTTTATTGTAGCTGAAGTACGGGACAAATCGCTTTTATTTTCAGCTCAATACAAAACGCATAATATTAACTCTGAATACCAGAGGATTCCGTTTTTTATGGCACGGTTGGCTCTACTAACTAACCATATGAATAAAATAAAGTTCACCAGTAACATCATAGCACCCACCCAACTGTACAGAAACTCCATCATGCTAGCTAGTACACAGTACGAGTTATTGTAACTGACTGTAAAAAGTTAGCACAAGGAAAATAAACTCCACCTAAACTTGGTTTGACCCAGATAGACTGCAGGTCATAACTTCTTACCTGAAGCTCATTTCACCTGACAGTCGGACTGGCGGCCGCCTTGCGTCTCTCCACCTCCAGTCCTTTCCCCCATCCACCTGCTGGCCTCCACCACTTGCTAATTTGACTGAATGTGTGAAAGCTCCACCATAGCCACTACCAAACAACTGAGTTATTTTTACACGTCTGCCAGCATCTGTCCAATCCGCCACCTTTCACTGTTTACACAGTTAGGAAAAAAAGACAACAACAACAACAACAAAACATTGGGCCATTTAAAAGGCAAAATTAGCATCGGCCCACCGGGCAAATGGCCGGTATACCCGATGCCCCACAGACAGACTGAGGCCCCGCCGCTATTTTTGAGTGCAAAAATGTGTGGTCTCCAGCTAATGGAAAAGGCTGATCGCGTAGTGCTCTTTAAATAGAACAATTTGCCCCATTCTCTTCGCCCGTCATGTGGCCACATGTGGCGGGCTAGCAGGCTAGCAACATACAGGCCCGGGTTCGAGCCCTCGGCTCACTTCCCTCTGTATGTTCACCTGCTAGGGGGAGGTCCAGGCGGGCGATCTTGGAGTGAAAATTCCAAGGGATGACCCCTCGTAGCCTGGGCTTCCCCTGACTTTTTTTCTTTGCTTTGCTTTTTTTCATTTACCTGCCAGCAACAAACACACCTCCTTGTTGTCATGGCTACCAACGACCACTCTTCTTGTGCCAACAAGTCATTGCCTGACAAAACATTATTTCCTATGTTTCCCTGGCTTTTTTGCCTTTTTTATTTCTTGTGTTTTAGACAAAAAGAAAAGAAAAAGATCTACAGATTCAGGCTTTTCTTTACCTGTGGTAGTCGGGTAGAATGACGTCACTGACACTATTTAATATGAAAACAAACTTTCTCAAACAAAAAACAAAAACAAAAAAGGAGTGGGTCGGTGTGTCATCTTTACCGAGCACCATACATGTTTTGCTTCACATTCAAATTATTATTTTTCCTTTTCAAAAATAATTCAGAGAGAAAAAAAACAGAGAAGTCAAATATATCAAATTTGCACGAATCTTCTAGTGAAGGTGCCTCCTCCTTCTGACCTTAGGGTAACTAATTTCTCAGACAGTGACATGACAGTGCGCTGGGAAGCTGCAGCTGATGATGATGTTTCTTACCTCACTAAGTGGAGGCGACCTGAGACAGGTGGGGAAGAACTATTGGATTGTTGGGGTACATTATATGAAGTAAAAAAAATACAATATCTCAATAAACTGTTGTCCTGTGTCTTAAGGAGTATGAGATATCACTGTCTGCACTCTATGGAGATGGAGCTCAGAGTGAAGCTGTGGCCATACGCTACAGCACCTGTGAGTCACACATTTTCTGATCCTGAACGTTTGTCAAACTCAGGAGGGGAGAGCCTGAAACCATTTACCTAAGTGACATTAGCAGCAGTGTTCAGCCTAAAAAATAGACAAGTTAAAAGTCATGCATCCATATTATTTGTTTATTTATTAAATTATTTTCGAGACACTGTTAGTTGTTAGAAGCCAGTGTTTTAATGACAGGACATATATGACAGTAATGAGACAACCTAAGATATCCAAGATTAGCACAAAAACACAAATAGAATCACAGAAAGCGTGTTTCTCTCCCGTTAGTCTTTAGGCCCAGTTACCTTTTACTTTTCTGTGGTCAGTAGCCCTTCATGTCATATTCTGTCTCTATGTACAATATAGCATTACTAATACAAGAACCTGTATGTAAATGAACTTCATTGTGTAATTGATGGCAGTTCTCAAAGTACTAGTCACTTAAAGGTTAAATTTCACATCGAAATTCTCATATTATATTCTATTTGAATGTTTAAAAAGAAAAATATCACAGTATTTATGCTTTCACTGAGCATATACCTGCATCAATGATAAACTCTCAAGGCTGAAAAGTCCTGGCTTTGGTCAGCCACGGTCCACGCACACGCACACGTCACCAATCCCTGACTGCTTGATCATAACAGCAATTGGGCTGCTGGGAACATGACGGGCGTTCTTCTTGATGTTAACAAGGTGCTCACCAATCTCCCTGGGAACAAACGAGATTCCTAAGACAGACCGACAAAACAGATGTTAACAACGCTTATTCTTGTGTGTGCATGCAGCCCGTTTCAGTTGCTCCTGCTTCTTTCTCCACGCTTTAACTTTTATTACTTTCCCCCTCTGTCTTTTACTTAAGGGTTAATAAAGTATTTGGATTCTGATGAGTCTCATTGTTTAGCAAACTTCTCACTTATCAGACGGACACTCACCAATGTGAGCGTTACGCAGCATCTTCAGCAGGCAGGGCTCCTCTGGGCCTGAGGGTGTTGTAAGAGGGGCTGTCAGCTGGCTGAGGTCACGCTCTCCTATGTCCAGTGGAATATCTGCAGCAGAGCCCGCCTTCAGTGAAGTATGTTGGCTGGAAGGCTTTCAGGCCCGTCTTTGCCACTCCAGGGTCAGAGACCTTCACCTTGTTTGGATGACAGCCTGCTCTGATATTCATCTGTGGGCACAAACACCAAAACTCAAGAGACTTTTCAGTGAGAAGAAAAGGCAAACCTTGCATGCCAGAGTGAAAGTGAGAGAGTGTGTGAGTGCATACTCACCCTGAATGGACTCTCAGGGATGTTAGCGTCTCCCCAGGAGACCATCACAGTGTGCTTCACAGGCTTACGTGGGGTGCAGGTGTATGTGCTGTTGCTATTATCCTTAACCTGGACATCCACAGAATTGACTTCACCATCCTGTGCAGAAGACAAGGGATTATAGTTCAATCAGATTTAACACACTGTATTTTTCGGACCATAAGGCGCACTGTCGATGAACAGGTCTGGTTTCATACATGAGGCGCACTGGACTATAAAACGCATTAAGCGAAACAAAACAGCCAGATAAGTCAAACTTTACTCAACTCTTTCTTCTTGCTTCCTCCACTTCCGTACCATTGATTCATTCATGTTGAAATCTCTCGCAGCTGCTCTATTCTCATGTTCTACTGCGTGACTGACAGCCTTGAGTTTGAAATCCGCTTCGTCAGCATGTCTCTTAACAGGTGGCATTTTGGGGTCATGATCCACACACAATACAGTAATATTATGTTGCAGCACAGTACGTATCACTCCGCCAGGCTCCTGACTACGTAGCCGTAATGCTCCGACAATCCATCAAGCGGTGCGACTTCATAGCTTACCAAAGTCGTACTAAAACATTTTTTGACAGATTTTTAAGCGCCGTGTATTACATAAAATCGGTTCAAGGTCAATAAGCACAACCAGAATTCATACATAAGGCGCACTGTCGATTTTTGAGAGATAATTAAAGGATTTTAAGTGCGACTCATAGTCCGAAAAATACGGTACATACAATATATTTAACATATTTGTGATCATATACAAAGCCAGATATACCTGGGCTATAATTTTCAGAGGAGCTTTTCCTCCTTGCTTGGCATCAACTGTGAGTTCACTGGGTTTTCCAACAGCCAGACCACTGCTCTGTAGGCCTGGACCGTACGCCTTAACCTAGAGAAAACTATTTTAAACAAACAATTAAAAAAGGAACAAGTCAAAGATCTACTATAGCCAAAAGATCATTTACAGACTATAGCGCTGTGAAAAAACATTTGCCTCCTTTCTGATTTCGTATCTTGTTCCATATTTGTCACACTTACACGTTTCAGATCAATAAATGTTAATATTAGACAAGAATGTCTAATATTAAACGGCAGTTTTCAAGGGGAAAAAGCTATCCAAACATACTTGGTCCTATATGAAAAAGTAATTGCACCGAATTAAATAAATTCTAACAACAGCTTATCAAGTTTAAAGGCGCTTCTGCTGTTTAACACGACCTCTGCTAGTTTCCTCTTTCTGGCGCAAAGCGGGAGATAAACAAGCAAGAGAGACGGGACTTGTGGCAGAAACGCCGATCAGCTGATCATTGATCAGTTTCATGATTGAAGTAGCAGCAGGAGAGGGAGAACGAGAGAAGAAGAGGCAGCTGTGCAGCAAAGACACAGAATAACTCCAGCTTTTTGTCTTTTTTTTATTGTAGCTGAAGTACGGGACAAATCGCGTTTATTTTCAGCTCAATACAAAACGCATAATATTAACTCTGAATACCAGAGGATTCTGTTTTTTATGGCACGGTTGGCTCTACTAACTAACCATATGAATAAAATAAAGTTCACCAGTAACATCATAGCACCCACCCAACTGTACAGAAACTCCATCATGCTAGCTAGTACACAGTACGAGTTATTGTAACTGACTGTAAAAAGTTAGCACAAGGAAAATAAACTCCACCTAAACTTGGTTTGACCCAGATAGACTGCAGGTCATAACTTCTTACCTGAAGCTCATTTCACCTGACAGTCGGACTGGCGGCCGCCTTGCGTCTCTCCACCTCCAGTCCTTTCCCCCATCCACCTGCTGGCCTCCACCACTTGCTAATTTGACTGAATGTGTGAAAGCTCCACCATAGCCACTACCAAACAACTGAGTTATTTTTACACGTCTGCCAGCATCTGTCCAATCCGCCACCTTTCACTGTTTACACAGTTAGGAAAAAAAGATGACAACAACAAAACATTGGGCCATTTAAAAGGCAAAATTAGCATCGGCCCACCGGGCAAATGGCCGGTATACCCGATGCCCCACAGACAGACTGAGGCCCCGCCGCTATTTTTGAGTGCAAAAATGTGTGGTCTCCAGCTAATGGAAAAGGCTGATCGCGTAGTGCTCTTTAAATAGAACAATTTGCCCCATTCTCTTCGCCCGTCATGTGGCCACATGTGGCGGGCTAGCAGGCTAGCAACATACAGGCCCGGGTTCGAGCCCTCGGCTCACTTCCCTCTGTATGTTCACCTGCTAGGGGGAGGTCCAGGCGGGCGATCTTGGAGTGAAAATTCCAAGGGATGACCCCTCGTAGCCTGGGCTTCCCCTGACTTTTTTCTTTGCTTTGCTTTTTTTCTTTTACCTGCCAGCAACAAACACACCTCCTTGTTGTCATGGCTACCAACGACCACTCTTCTTGTGCCAACAAGTCATTGCCTGACAAAACATTATTGTGTGGATGCTTTAAGCATCCACACTATTGAGTTCCTGTTTCTCTTTATTCTTTATTATCTTTATTATTATTATTCTTCAAGTTGCTTCCGTACACTTTTCGCCGTAGAACTACTTCCACAATTTTTGTGCTATTTTCACCGTTCAAATTTTAAACTATTCTGCTATTTTTGCTCTTTCCGGCTATGACTTTTGCTATTTTTTGCTATTATACTTTTTAAAATATTAAGCTTTTTTCCTTTAATTTGTCCCATTGAAATGAATGGGAAACTTCAGCAATTCTGCTAAAATTTGCTTGTTTTTGAAACTTAACTACTTCCTCATACTTTCACCTAGAACAACCATTCAAATTTTAAAATGTTCACAAATTATTGGGCTATTCAGGTATGATTCAGCTTTTTCAAATCTTTTACTGTTTTACTTTTATGCCTCTTAAAGTTTTGAGTTGCAAAATTGTGATTTTTCACAAAATACATGTGTTGTTATGGTTGCTATGCTCTTGGCTTCCAGTGTGCCACTGAAGGTTTTGCAATTTTCACTTCATGTCCGAACAACTTCCTGCTACTTGCTCAATTTTCACTCAACTTCCACAAATTATACATCAAAACGTAGGTATTTTTGCTGGCTTTCAGAAAATGTCACCATCATTGTTGTGGGATTTATAGAATTTTGGCAAATCTCCTCAGACTAACACAAGGTCAGAAAACTCTCCATATAAAGTCAATGGAGAGTTTGTTCAAAATCACCGCTGCATTTCTGTAATGAGAGGCATATTCGAATCGTCATATCTCCTTAACGAAGCAAAGTTAAGACATGAGGCTTGTCCCGGTATATCTTCAGACACTCGTGACGCTCACAATTCAAGAATTATTTTCTCACCTATTACCGTTCTGAAATGAGTTGGACTTGTTTGAGGGTAGGAAATTTGTCCTTCGCTCAGATTTCTTCAGATTTCAAACTGTGGAAATGAACCACTTTTTTCTCTCGTCATAACTTTTTGTTGGATTTCCACAGAGACCTGAAAATTTCCATGATTGTTCACCAAACCCTGCTGTCTCTTACGGTGAAAGAATGATATCGATACTCCAAATAGATTTAGAGTTAGAAAGCGTTGTTTGAGGGCAAGTCAAGGCAGTTTTTGCTTCGCTCTACTCAGTTATGGTGCATTAGAAGTCAAATATCTTTAATAATTCATATTTTAATGATAAATTGTTAACACTGGAAGATTCCCCCATCTCTTCTGAACAAAACGGTGTAAGAATGACCGCTCTAGCCCCTACGGTTAGGAAATTATGGTCATTTGTTTGAGGGGAGTCCTCACTATGAGAAAAAGGCTGCAATAATCCTGTGCCTCTCTGTGCTGCGTGTGTAAAAAGAAGCACCTGTTTTGGCGGGAAAACGTAAACAGCCACTCTGATTGGTGGATTTAAATTCGGCAGCTCTCTCCCTCTGTGTGTGTGTGTGTGTGTGTGTGTGTGTGTGTGTGTTTAGTGGGAGAGAGAGGACCCTGCCCTTATTTGGCAGCATGTCATTGTAGGATTTAAATTGAATATAGTTAGACTGGTTGACTGGATTAGAGCCTGTGTTTGTGTGTCCCTCTGTGCATTTGTGTTTCAATATGCCTCCATATTTGTAATTTTGTAAGTTATTACTATTCTGCTAAATCATAGTATTTCTGGTACTTTTCGGTACTTGTGCTAAATACAGTATTTCTGCTAAATCATACTATTTCTGCTTTTCATAAGATTTGTGCCTAACATAGTATTTCTGCTAAATTATAGTATTTATTCTTTTTATACGATTTGTGCCTAACATAATATTTCTGCTAAATTATAGTATTTCTGCTTTTTATACTATTTGTGCCTAATATAGTATTTCTGCTTTTTATAGGATTTGTGCCTAATATAGTATTTCTGCTTTTTATAGGATTTGTGCTTAATATAGTATTTCTGCTAAATTATAGTATTTCTGCTTTTTATAGTATTTGTGCTAAAACATAGTATTTCTACTAAATGTAGTATTTATGCTTAATCATAGTATTTCTATATATTTCTGCCAGGTCCCCAGGCAGCCAATCCTCTGTGAGGACTGAGAAATTCAAATTTTCAAATCAGGGCCTGCACGGCTTACCAGCCAATCATATATGTGTCCTGAGGCATTCAAATTTGCATATTGGGGCCTTCATGGCTTCTAAGCCAGCCAATCATATCAGGGCTGAGGAATTCAAATCCACAAATCAGGGCCTGCACGGCTTCCCAGCCAGCCAATCATGTATGTGGGCTCCAGGTATTCAAATTTGCATATTGGGGAATTCGTGGCTTCTAAGTCAACAAGTCATCCATGTCATATATCTCTAAAAATTCATATTTTAATAATAAATTGTCAACACTTGAAGATTCCCCCATCTCTTCTGAACAAAACGGTGTAAGAATGACCGCTCTAGCCCCTACGGTTAGGAAATTATGGTCATTTGTTTGAGGGGAGTCCTCACTATGAGAAATAGGCTGCAATAATCCTGTGCCTCTCTGTGCTGCGTGTGTAAAAAGAAGCACCTGTTTTGGCGGGAAAACGTAAACAGGCACTCTGATTGGTGGATTTAAATTCGGCAGCTCTCTCCCTCTGTGTCTGTGTGTGTGTGTGTGTGTGTGTGTGTGTTTAGTGGGAGAGAGAGGACCCTGCCCTTATTTGGCAGCATGTCATTGTAGGATTTAAATTGAATATAGTTAGACTGGTTGACTGGATTAGAGCCTGTGTTTGTGTGTCCCTCTGTGCATTTGTGTTTCAATAAGTTATTACTATTCTGCTAAATCTGGTACTTTTCGGTACTTGTGCTAAATACAGTATTTCTGCTAAATCATACTATTTCTGCTTTTCATAGAATTTATGCCTAATATAGTATTTCTGCTAAATTATAGTATTTCTGCTTTTTATAGGATTTGTGCCTAACATAGTATTTCTGCTAAATTATAGTATTTCTGCTTTTTATAAGATTTGTGCCTAATATAGTTTTTCTTCTAAATTATAGTATTTCTGCTTTTTATAGTATTTGTGCTAAAACATAGTATTTCTACTAAATGTAGTATTTATGCTTAATCATACTATTTCTATATATTTCTGCCAGGTCCCCAGGCAGCCAATCCTCTGTGAGGACTTAGACATTAAAATTTTCAAATCAGGGCCTGCACGGTTTCCCAGCCAATCACATATGTGTCCTGAGGCATTCAAATTTGCATATTGGGGCCTTCATGGCTTCTAAGCCAGCCAATCATATCTGAGGGTTGAGGAATTCAAATCCACAAATCAGGGCCTGCACAGCTTCCCAGCCAGCCAATCATGTATGTGGGCTCCAGGCATTCAAATTTGCATATTGGGGAATTCGTGGCTTCTAAGTCAACAAGTCATCCATGTCATATATCTCTAAAAATTCATATTTTAATGATAAATTGTCAACACTTGAAGATTCCCCCATCTCTTCTTAACAAAACGGTGTAAGAATGACCCTTCTAGCCCCTACGGTTAGGAAATTATGGTCATTTGTTTGAGGGGAGTCGTCACTATGAGAAATAGACTGCAAAAATCCTGTGTGTCTCTGTGCTGCGTGTGTAAACAGAAGCACCTGTTTTGGCGGGAAAGAGTGCACAGGCTCTCTGATTGGTGGATTCAAATTCAGCTGCTCCCAGGCTGACCTAGAAACTTACTTATCTCTCCCTGTGTGTGTGTGTGTGTGTGTGTGTGTGTGTGTGTGTGTGTGTGTTTAGTGGGAGAGAGAGGACCCTGCCCTTATTTGGCAGCATGTCATTGTAGGATTTAAATTGAATATAGTTAGACTGGTTGACTGGATTAGAGCCTGTGTTTGTGTGTCCCTCTGTGCATTTGTGTTTCAATATGCCTCCATATTTGTAATTTTGTAAGTTATTACTATTCTGCTAAATCATAGTATTTCTGGTACTTTTCGGTACTTGTGCTAAATACAGTATTTCTGCTTTTTATAAGATTTGTGCTTAATATAGTATTTCTACTAAATGTAGTATTTATGCTTAATCATAGTATTTCTGCTTTTTATAGGATTTGTGCTTAATATAGTATTTCTGCTTTTTATAAGATTTGTGCTTAATATAGTATTTCTGCTAAATGTAGTATTTATGCTTAATCATACTATTTCTGCTTTTCATAGGATTTGTGCTTAATATAGTATTTCTGCTAAATTTAGTATTTCTGATTAATTATAGTTTTTCTACTAAATCATAGTACAGTATTTCTGCTTTTTATGGGATTTGTGCTAAAACAAAGTATTTCTACTAAATGTAGTATTTATGCTTAATCATACCATTTCTGCTTTTTATAGGATTTGTGCTTAATATAGTAATTCTGCTAAATTATAGTATTTCTGCCAAATTATAATATTTGTGCTAAAACATAGTCTTAATTTAAAATTACAATATTCATAGTTCATCACAGTGTCTCTGGTAAATCACAATATTTCTGCTCTGTTGTACTATTTTTCTAAATCATAGTGTTTCTGTAATGTTTAAGTATTTTTGGCTAAATATATTCTTTCTGTTATCTTATACTATTTCTCCTAAATTCTTGTATTTTTGAGAAGTTATCATGTTTCTGGTAAGTTACAATATTTCTGCTAAATTCTGCTATGCTATTGTATTTCTGCCAAGTATTATGTTTCCTCTAAGATATTGCAGTTCTGCTAAGTTATTCCATTTTAGCAAAGTTCTTTTGCTTCTGCAAAGTTTTTACAATTTCTGCAACTTTTCAGCTTTTTCAGCTACTTTTTGCATACAGCTTCAGCTTTAAGCATCCACACTGCATTTTCGCAGGAAATGCAAATTTTTCTAGTTTCCTATGTTTCCCTGGCTTTTTTGCCTTTTTTATTTCTTGTGTTTTAGACAAAAAGAAAAGAAAAAGATCTACAGATTCAGGCTTTTCTTTACCTGTGGTAGTCGGGTAGAATGACGTCACTGACACTGCTTTAATATGAAAACAAACTTTCTCAAACAAAAAACAAAAACAAAAAAGGAGTGGGTCGGTGTGTCATCTTTACCGAGCACCATACATGTTTTGCTTCACATTCAAATTATTATTTTTCCTTTTCAAAAATAATTCAGAGAGAAAAAAAACAGAGAAGTCAAATATATCAAATTTGCACGAATCTTCTAGTGAAGGTGCCTCCTCCTTCTGACCTTAGGGTAACTAATTTCTCAGACAGTGACATGACAGTGCGCTGGGAAGCTGCAGCTGATGATGATGTTTCTTACCTCACTAAGTGGAGGCGACCTGAGACAGGTGGGGAAGAACTATTGGATTGTTGGGGTACATATTATGAAGTAAAAAAAATACAATATCTCAATAAACTGTTGTCCTGTGTCTTAAGGAGTATGAGATATCACTCTATGGAGATGGAGCTCAGAGTGAAGCTGTGGCCATACGCTACAGCACCCGTGAGTCACACATTTTCTGATCCTGAACGTTTGTCAAACTCAGGAGGGGAGAGCCTGAAACCATTTACCTAAGTGACATTAGCAGCAGTGTTCAGCCTAAAAAATAGACAAGTTAAAAGTCATGCATCCATATTATTTGTTTATTTATTAAATTATTTTCGAGACACTGTTAGTTGTTAGAAGCCAGTGTTTTAATGACAGGACATATATGACAGTAATGAGACAACCTAAGATATCCAAGATTAGCACAAAAACACAAATAGAATCACAGAAAGCGTGTTTCTCTCCCGTTAGTCTTTAGGCCCAGTTACCTTTTACTTTTCTGTGGTCAGTAGCCCTTCATGTCATATTCTGTCTCTATGTACAATATAGCATTACAAAAATAAGAACCTGTATGTAAATGAACTTCATTGTGTAATTGATGGCAGTTCTCAAAGTACTAGTCACTTAAAGGTTAAATTTCACATCGAAATTCTCATATTATATTCTATTTGAATGTTTAAAAAGAAAAATATCACAGTATTTATGCTTTCACTGAGCATATACCTGCATCAATGATGAACTCTCAAGGCTGAAAAGTCCTGGCTTTGGTCAGCCACGGTCCACGCACACGCACACGTCACCAATCCCTGACTGCTTGATCATAACAGCAATTGGGCTGCTGGGAACATGACGGGCGTTCTTCTTGATGTTAACAAGGTGCTCACCAATCTCCCTGGGAACAAACGAGATTCCTAAGACAGACCGACAAAACAGATGTTAACAACACTTATTCTTGTGTGTGCATGCAGCCCGTTTCAGTTGCTCCTGCTTCTTTCTCCACGCTTTAACTTTTATTACTTTCCCCCTCTGTCTTTTACTTAAGGGTTAATAAAGTATTTGGATTCTGATGAGTCTCGTTGTTTAGCAAACTTCTCACTTATCAGACGGACACTCACCAATGTGAGCGTTACGCAGCATCTTCAGCAGGCAGGGCTCCTCTGGGCCTGAGGGTGTTGTAAGAGGGGCTGTCAGCTGGCTGAGGTCAAGCTCGCCTATGTCCAGTGGAATATCTGCAGCAGAGCCCGCCTTCAGTGAAGTATGTTGGCTGGAAGGCTTTCAGGCCCGTCTTTGCCACTCCAGGGTCAGAGACCTTCACCTTGTTTGGATGACAGCCTGCTCCGATATTCATCTGTGGGCACAAACACCAAAACTCAAGAGACTTTTCAGTGAGAAGAAAAGGCAAACCTTGCATGCCAGAGTGAAAGTGAGAGTGTGTGTGAGTGCATACTCACCCTGAATGGACTCTCAGGGATGTTAGCGTCTCCCCAGGAGACCATCACAGTGTGCTTCACAGGCTTACGTGGGGTGCAGGTGCAGGTCTATGTGCTGCTGCTATTATCCTTAACCTGGACATCCACAGAATTGACTTCACCATCCTGTGCAGAAGACAAGGGATTATAGTTCAATCAGATTTAACACACTGTATTTTTCGGACCATAAGGCGCACTGTCGATGAACAGGTCTGGTTTCATACATGAGGCGCACTGGACTATAAAACGCATTAAGCGAAACAAAACAGCCAGATAAGTCAAACTTTACTCAACTCTTTCTTCTTGCTTCCTCCACTTCTGTACCATTGATTCATTATTATTGAAATCTCTCGCAGCTGCTCTATTCTCATGTTCTACTGCATGACTGACAGCCTTGAGTTTGAAATCCGCTTCGTCAGCATGTCTCTTAACAGGTGGCATTTTGGGGTCATGATCCACACACAATACAGTAATATTATGTTGCAGCACAGTACGTATCACTCCGCCAGGCTCCTGACTACGTAGCCGTAATGCTCCGACAATCCATTAAGCGGTGCGAATAACTCCAGCTTTTTGTCTTTTTTATATTGTAGCTGAAGTACGGGACAAATCGCGTTTATTTTCAGCTCAATACAAAACGCATAATATTAACTCTGAATACCAGAGGATTCCGTTTTTTATGGCACGGTTGGCAACTCTACTAACTAACCATATGAATAAAATAAAGTTCACCAGTAACATCATAGCACCCACCCAACTGTACAGAAACTCCATCATGCTAGCTAGTACACAGTACGAGTTATTGTAACTGACTGTAGCACAACGTTAGCACAAGGAAAATAAACTCCACCTAAACTTGGTTTGACCCAGATAGACTGCAGGTCATAACTTCTTACCTGAAGCTCATTTCACCTGACAGTCGGACTGGCGGCCGCCTTGCGTCTCTCCACCTCCAGTCCTTTCCCCCATCCACCTGCTGGCCTCCACCACTTGCTAATTTGACTGAATGTGTGAAAGCTCCACCATAGCCACTACCAAACAACTGAGTTATTTTTACACGTCTGCCAGCATCTGTCCAATCCGCCACCTTTCACTGTTTACACAGTTAGGAAAAAAAGACGACAACAACAACAAAACATTGGGCCATTTAAAAGGCAAAATTAGCATCGGCCCACCGGGCAAATGGCCGGTATACCCGATGCCCCACAGACAGACTGAGGCCCCGCCGCTATTTTTGAGTGCAAAAATGTGTGGTCTCCAGCTAATGGAAAAGGCTGATCGCACGATGTGCGCGTAGTGCTCTTTAAATAGAACAATTTGCCCCATTCTCTTCGCCCGTCATGTGGCCACATGTGGCGGGCTAGCAGGCTAGCAACATACAGGCCCGGGTTCGAGCCCTCGGCTCACTTCCCTCTGTATGTTCACCTGCTAGGGGGAGGTCCAGGCGGGCGATCTTGGAGTGAAAATTCCAAGGGATGACCCCTCGTAGCCTGGGCTTCCCCTGACTTTTTTTCTTTGCTTTGCTTTTTTTCATTTACCTGCCAGCAACAAACACACCTCCTTGTTGTCATGGCTACCAACGACCACTCTTCTTGTGCCAACAAGTCATTGCCTGACAAAACATTATTTCCTATGTTTCCCTGGCTTTTTTGCCTTTTTTATTTCTTGTGTTTTAGACAAAAAGAAAAGAAAAAGATCTACAGATTCAGGCTTTTCTTTACCTGTGGTAGTCGGGTAGAATGACGTCACTGACACTGCTTTAATATGAAAACAAACTTTCTCAAACAAAAAACAAAAACAAAAAAGGAGTGGGTCGGTGTGTCATCTTTACCGAGCACCATACATGTTTTGCTTCACATTCAAATTATTATTTTTCCTTTTCAAAAATAATTCAGAGAGAAAAAAAACAGAGAAGTCAAATATATCAAATTTGCACGAATCTTCTAGTGAAGGTGCCTCCTCCTTCTGACCTTAGGGTAACTAATTTCTCAGACAGTGACATGACAGTGCGCTGGGAAGCTGCAGCTGATGATGATGTTTCTTACCTCACTAAGTGGAGGCGACCTGAGACAGGTGGGGAAGAACTATTGGATTGTTGGGGTACATATTATGAAGTAAAAAAAATACAATATCTCAATAAACTGTTGTCCTGTGTCTTAAGGAGTATGAGATATCACTGTCTGCACTCTATGGAGATGGAGCTCAGAGTGAAGCTGTGGCCATACGCTACAGCACCCGTGAGTCACACATTTTCTGATCCTGAACGTTTGTCAAACTCAGGAGGGGAGAGCCTGAAACCATTTACCTAAGTGACATTAGCAGCAGTGTTCAGCCTAAAAAATAGACAAGTTAAAAGTCATGCATCCATATTATTTGTTTATTTATTAAATTATTTTCGAGACACTGTTAGTTGTTAGAAGCCAGTGTTTTAATGACAGGACATATATGACAGTAATGAGACAACCTAAGATATCCAAGATTAGCACAAAAGCACAAATAGAATCACAGAAAGCGTGTTTCTCTCCCGTTAGTCTTTAGGCCCAGTTACCTTTTACTTTTCTGTGGTCAGTAGCCCTTCATGTCATATTCTGTCTCTATGTACAATATAGCATTACTAATACAAGAACCTGTATGTAAATGAACTTCATTGTGTAATTGATGGCAGTTCTCAAAGTACTAGTCACTTAAAGGTTAAATTTCACATCGAAATTCTCATATTATATTCTATTTGAATGTTTAAAAAGAAAAATATCACAGTATTTATGCTTTCACTGAGCATATACCTGCATCAATGATGAACTCTCAAGGCTGAAAAGTCCTGGCTTTGGTCAGCCACGGTCCACGCACACGCACATGTCACCAATCCCTGACTGCTTGATCATAACAGCAATTGGGCTGCTGGGAACATGACGGGCGTTCTTCTTGATGTTAACAAGGTGCTCACCAATCTCCCTGGGAACAAACGAGATTCCTAAGACAGACCGACAAAACAGATGTTAACAACGCTTATTCTTGTGTGTGCATGCAGCCCGTTTCAGTTGCTCCTGCTTCTTTCTCCACGCTTTAACTTTTATTACTTTCCCCCTCTGTCTTTTACTTAAGGGTTAATAAAGTATTTGGATTCTGATGAGTCTCATTGTTTAGCAAACTTCTCACTTATCAGACGGACACTCACCAATGTGAGCGTTACGCAGCATCTTCAGCAGGCAGGGCTCCTCTGGGCCTGAGGGTGTTGTAAGAGGGGCTGTCAGCTGGCTGAGGTCACGCTCTCCTATGTCCAGTGGAATATCTGCAGCAGAGCCCGCCTTCAGTGAAGTATGTTGGCTGGAAGGCTTTCAGGCCCGTCTTTGCCACTCCAGGGTCAGAGACCTTCACCTTGTTTGGATGACAGCCTGCTCTGATATTCATCTGTGGGCACAAACACCAAAACTCAAGAGACTTTTCAGTGAGAAGAAAAGGCAAACCTTGCATGCCAGAGTGAAAGTGAGAGAGTGTGTGAGTGCATACTCACCCTGAATGGACTCTCAGGGATGTTAGCGTCTCCCCAGGAGACCATCACAGTGTGCTTCACAGGCTTACGTGGGGTGCAGGTGTATGTGCTGTTGCTATTATCCTTAACCTGGACATCCACAGAATTGACTTCACCATCCTGTGCAGAAGACAAGGGATTATAGTTCAATCAGATTTAACACACTGTATTTTTCGGACCATAAGGCGCACTGTCGATGAACAGGTCTGGTTTCATACATGAGGCGCACTGGACTATAAAACGCATTAAGCGA
The DNA here is from genome assembly GCF_057381915.1 of Diplotaxodon limnothrissa. NCBI lineage: Eukaryota > Metazoa > Chordata > Actinopteri > Cichliformes > Cichlidae > Diplotaxodon > Diplotaxodon limnothrissa. The sequence continues at coordinate 18,485,994 of NC_140608.1, read as the reverse complement.
AACAAAACAGCCAGATAAGTCAAACTTTACTCAACTCTTTCTTCTTGCTTCCTCCACTTCCGTACCATTGATTCATTCATGTTGAAATCTCTCGCAGCTGCTCTATTCTCATGTTCTACTGCGTGACTGACAGCCTTGAGTTTGAAATCCGCTTCGTCAGCATGTCTCTTAACAGGTGGCATTTTGGGGTCATGATCCACACACAATACAGTAATATTATGTTGCAGCACAGTACGTATCACTCCGCCAGGCTCCTGACTACGTAGCCGTAATGCTCCGACAATCCATCAAGCGGTGCGACTTCATAGCTTACCAAAGTCGTACTAAAACATTTTTTGACAGATTTTTAAGCGCCGTGTATTACATAAAATCGGTTCAAGGTCAATAAGCACAACCAGAATTCATACATAAGGCGCACTGTCGATTTTTGAGAGATAATTAAAGGATTTTAAGTGCGACTCATAGTCCGAAAAATACGGTACATACAATATATTTAACATATTTGTGATCATATACAAAGCCAGATATACCTGGGCTATAATTTTCAGAGGAGCTTTTCCTCCTTGCTTGGCATCAACTGTGAGTTCACTGGGTTTTCCAACAGCCAGACCACTGCTCTGTAGGCCTGGACCGTACGCCTTAACCTAGAGAAAACTATTTTAAACAAACAATTAAAAAAGGAACAAGTCAAAGATCTACTATAGCCAAAAGATCATTTACAGACTATAGCGCTGTGAAAAAACATTTGCCTCCTTTCTGATTTCGTATCTTGTTCCATATTTGTCACACTTACACGTTTCAGATCAATAAATGTTAATATTAGACAAGAATGTCTAATATTAAACGGCAGTTTTCAAGGGGAAAAAGCTATCCAAACATACTTGGTCCTATATGAAAAAGTAATTGCACCGAATTAAATAAATTCTAACAACAGCTTATCAAGTTTAAAGGCGCTTCTGCTGTTTAACACGACCTCTGCTAGTTTCCTCTTTCTGGCGCAAAGCGGGAGATAAACAAGCAAGAGAGACGGGACTTGTGGCAGAAACGCCGATCAGCTGATCATTGATCAGTTTCATGATTGAAGTAGCAGCAGGAGAGGGAGAACGAGAGAAGAAGAGGCAGCTGTGCAGCAAAGACACAGAATAACTCCAGCTTTTTGTCTTTTTTTTATTGTAGCTGAAGTACGGGACAAATCGCGTTTATTTTCAGCTCAATACAAAACGCATAATATTAACTCTGAATACCAGAGGATTCTGTTTTTTATGGCACGGTTGGCTCTACTAACTAACCATATGAATAAAATAAAGTTCACCAGTAACATCATAGCACCCACCCAACTGTACAGAAACTCCATCATGCTAGCTAGTACACAGTACGAGTTATTGTAACTGACTGTAAAAAGTTAGCACAAGGAAAATAAACTCCACCTAAACTTGGTTTGACCCAGATAGACTGCAGGTCATAACTTCTTACCTGAAGCTCATTTCACCTGACAGTCGGCCGCCTTGGGTCTCTCCACCTCCAGTCCTTTCCCCCATCCACCTGCTGGCCTCCACCACTTGCTAATTTGACTGAATGTGTGAAAGCTCCACCATAGCCACTACCAAACAACTGAGTTATTTTTACACGTCTGCCAGCATCTGTCCAATCCGCCACCTTTCACTGTTTACACAGTTAGGAAAAAAAGACAACAACAACAACAACAACAACAACAACAAAACATTGGGCCATTTAAAAGGCAAAATTAGCATCGGCCCACCGGGCAAATGGCCGGTATACCCGATGCCCCACAGACAGACTGAGGCCCCGCCGCTATTTTTGAGTGCAAAAATGTGTGGTCTCCAGCTAATGGAAAAGGCTGATCGCACGATGTGCGCGTAGTGCTCTTTAAATAGAACAATTTGCCCCATTCTCTTCGCCCGTCATGTGGCCACATGTGGCGGGCTAGCAGGCTAGCAACATACAGGCCCGGGTTCGAGCCCTCGGCTCACTTCCCTCTGTATGTTCACCTGCTAGGGGGAGGTTCAGGCGGGCGATCTTGGAGTGAAAATTCCAAGGGATGACCCCTCGTAGCCTGGGCTTCCCCTGACTTTTTTTCTTTGCTTTGCTTTTTTTCATTTACCTGCCAGCAACAAACACACCTCCTTGTTGTCATGGCTACCAACGACCACTCTTCTTGTGCCAACAAGTCATTGCCTGACAAAACATTATTTCCTATGTTTCCCTGGCTTTTTTGCCTTTTTTATTTCTTGTGTTTTAGACAAAAAGAAAAGAAAAAGATCTACAGATTCAGGCTTTTCTTTACCTGTGGTAGTCGGGTAGAATGACGTCACTGACACTGCTTTAATATGAAAACAAACTTTCTCAAACAAAAAACAAAAACAAAAAAGGAGTGGGTCGGTGTGTCATCTTTACCGAGCACCATACATGTTTTGCTTCACATTCAAATTATTATTTTTCCTTTTCAAAAATAATTCAGAGAGAAAAAAAACAGAGAAGTCAAATATATCAAATTTGCACGAATCTTCTAGTGAAGGTGCCTCCTCCTTCTGACCTTAGGGTAACTAATTTCTCAGACAGTGACATGACAGTGCGCTGGGAAGCTGCAGCTGATGATGATGTTTCTTACCTCACTAAGTGGAGGCGACCTGAGAAAGGTGGGGAAGAACTATTGGATTGTTGGGGTACATTATATGAAGTAAAAAAAATACAATATCTCAATAAACTGTTGTCCTGTGTCTTAAGGAGTATGAGATATCACTGTCTGCACTCTATGGAGATGGAGCTCAGAGTGAAGCTGTGGCCATACGCTACAGCACCTGTGAGTCACACATTTTCTGATCCTGAACGTTTGTCAAACTCAGGAGGGGAGAGCCTGAAACCATTTACCTAAGTGACATTAGCAGCAGTGTTCAGCCTAAAAAATAGACAAGTTAAAAGTCATGCATCCATATTATTTGTTTATTTATTAAATTATTTTCGAGACACTGTTAGTTGTTAGAAGCCAGTGTTTTAATGACAGGACATATATGACAGTAATGAGACAACCTAAGATATCCAAGATTAGCACAAAAACACAAATAGAATCACAGAAAGCGTGTTTCTCTCCCGTTAGTCTTTAGGCCCAGTTACCTTTTACTTTTCTGTGGTCAGTAGCCCTTCATGTCATATTCTGTCTCTATGTACAATATAGCATTACTAATACAAGAACCTGTATGTAAATGAACTTCATTGTGTAATTGATGGCAGTTCTCAAAGTACTAGTCACTTAAAGGTTAAATTTCACATCGAAATTCTCATATTATATTCTATTTGAATGTTTAAAAAGAAAAATATCACAGTATTTATGCTTTCACTGAGCATATACCTGCATCAATGATAAACTCTCAAGGCTGAAAAGTCCTGGCTTTGGTCAGCCACGGTCCACGCACACGCACACGTCACCAATCCCTGACTGCTTGATCATAACAGCAATTGGGCTGCTGGGAACATGACGGGCGTTCTTCTTGATGTTAACAAGGTGCTCACCAATCTCCCTGGGAACAAACGAGATTCCTAAGACAGACCGACAAAACAGATGTTAACAACGCTTATTCTTGTGTGTGCATGCAGCCCGTTTCAGTTGCTCCTGCTTCTTTCTCCACGCTTTAACTTTTATTACTTTCCCCCTCTGTCTTTTACTTAAGGGTTAATAAAGTATTTGGATTCTGATGAGTCTCATTGTTTAGCAAACTTCTCACTTATCAGACGGACACTCACCAATGTGAGCGTTACGCAGCATCTTCAGCAGGCAGGGCTCCTCTGGGCCTGAGGGTGTTGTAAGAGGGGCTGTCAGCTGGCTGAGGTCAAGCTCGCCTATGTCCAGTGGAATATCTGCAGCAGAGCCCGCCTTCAGTGAAGTATGTTGGCTGGAAGGCTTTCAGGCCCGTCTTTGCCACTCCAGGGTCAGAGACCTTCACCTTGTTTGGATGACAGCCTGCTCTGATATTCATCTGTGGGCACAAACACCAAAACTCAAGAGACTTTTCAGTGAGAAGAAAAGGCAAACCTTGCATGCCAGAGTGAAAGTGAGAGAGTGTGTGAGTGCATACTCACCCTGAATGGACTCTCAGGGATGTTAGCGTCTCCCCAGGAGACCATCACAGTGTGCTTCACAGGCTTACGTGGGGTGCAGGTGTATGTGCTGCTGCTATTATCCTTAACCTGGACATCCACAGAATTGACTTCACCATCCTGTGCAGAAGACAAGGGATTATAGTTCAATCAGATTTAACACACTGTATTTTTCGGACCATAAGGCGCACTGTCGATGAACAGGTCTGGTTTCATACATGAGGCGCACTGGACTATAAAACGCATTAAGCGAAACAAAACAGCCAGATAAGTCAAACTTTACTCAACTCTTTCTTCTTGCTTCCTCCACTTCCGTACCATTGATTCATTCATGTTGAAATCTCTCGCAGCTGCTCTATTCTCATGTTCTACTGCGTGACTGACAGCCTTGAGTTTGAAATCCGCTTCGTCAGCATGTCTCTTAACAGGTGGCATTTTGGGGTCATGATCCACACACAATACAGTAATATTATGTTGCAGCACAGTACGTATCACTCCGCCAGGCTCCTGACTACGTAGCCGTAATGCTCCGACAATCCATCAAGCGGTGCGACTTCATAGCTTACCAAAGTCGTACTAAAACATTTTTTGACAGATTTTTAAGCGCCGTGTATTACATAAAATCGGTTCAAGGTCAATAAGCACAACCAGAATTCATACATAAGGCGCACTGTCGATTTTTGAGAGATAATTAAAGGATTTTAAGTGCGACTCATAGTCCGAAAAATACGGTACATACAATATATTTAACATATTTGTGATCATATACAAAGCCAGATATACCTGGGCTATAATTTTCAGAGGAGCTTTTCCTCCTTGCTTGGCATCAACTGTGAGTTCACTGGGTTTTCCAACAGCCAGACCACTGCTCTGTAGGCCTGGACCGTACGCCTTAACCTAGAGAAAACTATTTTAAACAAACAATTAAAAAAGGAACAAGTCAAAGATCTACTATAGCCAAAAGATCATTTACAGACTATAGCGCTGTGAAAAAATATTTGCCTCCTTTCTGATTTCGTATCTTGTTCCATATTTGTCACACTTACACGTTTCAGATCAATAAATGTTAATATTAGACAAGAATGTCTAATATTAAACGGCAGTTTTCAAGGGGAAAAAGCTATCCAAACATACTTGGTCCTATATGAAAAAGTAATTGCACCGAATTAAATAAATTCTAACAACAGCTTATCAAGTTTAAAGGCGCTTCTGCTGTTTAACACGACCTCTGCTAGTTTCCTCTTTCTGGCGCAAAGCGGGAGATAAACAAGCAAGAGAGACGGGACTTGTGGCAGAAACGCCGATCAGCTGATCATTGATCAGTTTCATGATTGAAGTAGCAGCAGGAGAGGGAGAACGAGAGAAGAAGAGGCAGCTGTGCAGCAAAGACACAGAATAACTCCAGCTTTTTGTCTTTTTTTTTTATTGTAGCTGAAGTACGGGACAAATCGCGTTTATTTTCAGCTCAATACAAAACGCATAATATTAACTCTGAATACCAGAGGATTCTGTTTTTTATGGCACGGTTGGCTCTACTAACTAACCATATGAATAAAATAAAGTTCACCAGTAACATCATAGCACCCACCCAACTGTACAGAAACTCCATCATGCTAGCTAGTACACAGTACGAGTTATTGTAACTGACTGTAAAAAGTTAGCACAAGGAAAATAAACTCCACCTAAACTTGGTTTGACCCAGATAGACTGCAGGTCATAACTTCTTACCTGAAGCTCATTTCACCTGACAGTCGGCCGCCTTGGGTCTCTCCACCTCCAGTCCTTTCCCCCATCCACCTGCTGGCCTCCACCACTTGCTAATTTGACTGAATGTGTGAAAGCTCCACCATAGCCACTACCAAACAACTGAGTTATTTTTACACGTCTGCCAGCATCTGTCCAATCCGCCACCTTTCACTGTTTACACAGTTAGGGAAAAAAAGACAACAACAACAAAACATTGGGCCATTTAAAAGGCAAAATTAGCATCGGCCCACCGGGCAAATGGCCGGTATACCCGATGCCCCACAGACAGACTGAGGCCCCGCCGCTATTTTTGAGTGCAAAAATGTGTGGTCTCCAGCTAATGGAAAAGGCTGATCGCACGATGTGCGCGTAGTGCTCTTTAAATAGAACAATTTGCCCCATTCTCTTCGCCCGTCATGTGGCCACATGTGGCGGGCTAGCAGGCTAGCAACATACAGGCCCGGGTTCGAGCCCTCGGCTCACTTCCCTCTGTATGTTCACCTGCTAGGGGGAGGTTCAGGCGGGCGATCTTGGAGTGAAAATTCCAAGGGATGACCCCTCGTAGCCTGGGCTTCCCCTGACTTTTTTTCTTTGCTTTGCTTTTTTTCATTTACCTGCCAGCAACAAACACACCTCCTTGTTGTCATGGCTACCAACGACCACTCTTCTTGTGCCAACAAGTCATTGCCTGACAAAACATTATTTCCTATGTTTCCCTGGCTTTTTTGCCTTTTTTATTTCTTGTGTTTTAGACAAAAAGAAAAGAAAAAGATCTACAGATTCAGGCTTTTCTTTACCTGTGGTAGTCGGGTAGAATGACGTCACTGACACTATTTAATATGAAAACAAACTTTCTCAAACAAAAAACAAAAACAAAAAAGGAGTGGGTCGGTGTGTCATCTTTACCGAGCACCATACATGTTTTGCTTCACATTCAAATTATTATTTTTCCTTTTCAAAAATAATTCAGAGAGAAAAAAAACAGAGAAGTCAAATATATCAAATTTGCACGAATCTTCTAGTGAAGGTGCCTCCTCCTTCTGACCTTAGGGTAACTAATTTCTCAGACAGTGACATGACAGTGCGCTGGGAAGCTGCAGCTGATGATGATGTTTCTTACCTCACTAAGTGGAGGCGACCTGAGACAGGTGGGGAAGAACTATTGGATTGTTGGGGTACATATTATGAAGTAAAAAAAATACAATATCTCAATAAACTGTTGTCCTGTGTCTTAAGGAGTATGAGATATCACTGTCTGCACTCTATGGAGATGGAGCTCAGAGTGAAGCTGTGGCCATACGCTACAGCACCTGTGAGTCACACATTTTCTGATCCTGAACGTTTGTCAAACTCAGGAGGGGAGAGCCTGAAACCATTTACCTAAGTGACATTAGCAGCAGTGTTCAGCCTAAAAAATAGACAAGTTAAAAGTCATGCATCCATATTATTTGTTTATTTATTAAATTATTTTCGAGACACTGTTAGTTGTTAGAAGCCAGTGTTTTAATGACAGGACATATATGACAGTAATGAGACAACCTAAGATATCCAAGATTAGCACAAAAACACAAATAGAATCACAGAAAGCGTGTTTCTCTCCCGTTAGTCTTTAGGCCCAGTTACCTTTTACTTTTCTGTGGTCAGAAGCCCTTCATGTCAAATTCTGTCTCTATGTACAATATAGCATTACTAATACAAGAACCTGTATGTAAATGAACTTCATTGTGTAATTGATGGCAGTTCTCAAAGTACTAGTCACTTAAAGGTAAAATTTCACATCGAAATTCTCATCTTTGAATAACTAGAACTCTGAGCTATGAAATAAATGTAGTGAGGTTAAAGTATCAAATTCTCTGTTATACTTTACATTTATTTTCTAAAAAAACACTTTGCTCTGCTGCCAAAATAATTTCCTCCTTTAAAGAAACAAAGTGAGTGTTAAGTGTCGTTAGCTGTGGTACTTTATCTCTTCTATGATGTTGCTGCAGGGTCTGGTGGAGGCCCGACCAGCCTCAGGGTTTCTGATGAGACTGCCGTCAGCATAGTGATCAGCTGGGTACCTCCCAATGCTCATGTCCTCCAGTATCACATGTCCTACATGGCTTTAACTGGAGCTGATAGCCAGGATCACACTGTGAGTGGGTCGTAGTCATTACATCTTCACCTCCTCTGGCCTTCAGCCGGCTGTCATGTGTCAGAATTCCAGAAATTCCAAAACTTTAAATGAGTTCTGACTGTGTTGGGATGATAGTGTTGTTTGTTGTCTGCAGGTGCTGGTCCCTGGTGGAGAGAAGCAGGTGATGCTGATGTCATTGCAGCCAGATACACGTTACAGCATGCTGGTCACTGCTGAGTACCACAACAGAGAAGGAGGCAGCGGTTCAGCTCAGGGCAAAACTGGTGAGTCAAACAAGGAAAGATGCCAAGACAGCTCAAGTGCAACTTCCAGTTAAGACCGACAGGCTTACATGCAAAAAGTGCAAATGTCCCATTACTTTACCCTAACAGGAGGACATGCATACTTGAAGGTTTCCACATATAGAAACATCAAGGTTTTTGGGCGGTATTGTTTCTACAGCACTACACGTACAGTCATTTTGGTCCAGAGACACAGATTCCTTTCACTGCATAATGATGGGCTCTCTGAACAATGAGACAGCAGCCAGTACCGGTACAATGACAGTACTGCTCTTGATACTTGGTTGGAAGTTTAAAAATTACTGGGTGCACTGTGTCTGCGTTTATTGTCCATGCTAGTGTGCAGACGACATTCTTTGGCTTTGTGTTTTTTGTTTGTTTTCTGTCTTTTTTCTGTCTCTCTAGACACTTTGTGGGTAAGCAGTGCGAGTGTGGTCAGGTCAGACCACTCCAGTATCTGTGTGTCATGGAGACCAGTATCTGCCGTTGATGGATATCCTATTGTAATCCAGGATGTAAAAGGTATTCTGTAATCACGTCTACAGTGATGTGAAAAGGTGTTTGCCCCCTTCCTGATTTCCTAGTGTTTTGCATATTTATCACACTTACATGTTTCAGATCATCAAACTCATTTTAATATTAGACACAGATAAGACAAGTTAATACAAAATGCAGTTTTTAAATGATGATTTCATAGATTAGGGAGAAAGATTATCCAAACCTCCCTGGTCCTGTGTAAAAACAAATTGCCCCTCTTGTTAAATCAAGGGTTAACTGTGATTAACCAATTTTGGAAACCTCAGTTCAGTGTTACTAAACACACTCAGGCCTGATTAATTGCAGACTTGTGAATCAAGAAATCAGTTAAATAGAACCTGTGTGACAAAGTGAAACAGGCTAAAAGACCTCAAAAAGCAACACATCGTGTCACCAGCCATCCTCCTGGTCCTCAGTGTTAATGCCCACTTAACTGGGTCCTTCAGTGGAAAGGCTCAAGCAGATGAAGCCTAACATAACAAGATGAGACTGACAAATATTCTATTTGAATGTTTAAAAAGAAAAATATCACAGTATTTATGCTTTCACTGAGCATATACCTGCATCAATGATGAACTCTCAAGGCTGAAAAGTCCTGGCTTTGGTCAGCCACGGTCCACGCACACGCACACGTCACCAATCCCTGACTGCTTGATCATAACAGCAATTGGGCTGCTGGGAACATGACGGGCGTTCTTCTTGATGTTAACAAGGTGCTCACCAATCTCCCTGGGAACAAACGAGATTCCTAAGACAGACCGACAAAACAGATGTTAACAACGCTTATTCTTGTGTGTGCATGCAGCCCGTTTCAGTTGCTCCTGCTTCTTTCTCCACGCTTTAACTTTTATTACTTTCCCCCTCTGTCTTTTACTTAAGGGTTAATAAAGTATTTGGATTCTGATGAGTCTCGTTGTTTAGCAAACTTCTCACTTATCAGACGGACACTCACCAATGTGAGCGTTACGCAGCATCTTCAGCAGGCAGGGCTCCTCTGGGCCTGAGGGTGTTGTAAGAGGGGCTGTCAGCTGGCTGAGGTCAAGCTCGCCTATGTCCAGTGGAATATCTGCAGCAGAGCCCGCCTTCAGTGAAGTATGTTGGCTGGAAGGCTTTCAGGCCCGTCTTTGCCACTCCAGGGTCAGAGACCTTCACCTTGTTTGGATGACAGCCTGCTCCGACATTCATCTGTGGGCACAAACACCAAAACTCAAGAGACTTTTCAGTGAGAAGAAAAGGCAAACCTTGCATGCCAGAGTGAAAGTGAGAGTGTGTGTGAGTGCATACTCACCCTGAATGGACTCTCAGGGATGTTAGCGTCTCCCCAGGAGACCATCACAGTGTGCTTCACAGGCTTACGTGGGGTGCAGGTGCAGGTCTATGTGCTGCTGCTATTATCCTTAACCTGGACATCCACAGAATTGACTTCACCATCCTGTGCAGAAGACAAGGGATTATAGTTCAATCAGATTTAACACACTGTATTTTTCGGACCATAAGGCGCACTGTCGATGAACAGGTCTGGTTTCATACATGAGGCGCACTGGACTATAAAACGCATTAAGCGAAACAAAACAGCCAGATAAGTCAAACTTTACTCAACTCTTTCTTCTTGCTTCCTCCACTTCTGTACCATTGATTCATTATTATTGAAATCTCTCGCAGCTGCTCTATTCTCATGTTCTACTGCATGACTGACAGCCTTGAGTTTGAAATCCGCTTCGTCAGCATGTCTCTTAACAGGTGGCATTTTGGGGTCATGATCCACACACAATACAGTAATATTATGTTGCAGCACAGTACGTATCACTCCGCCAGGCTCCTGACTACGTAGCCGTAATGCTCCGACAATCCATTAAGCGGTGCGAATAACTCCAGCTTTTTGTCTTTTTTATATTGTAGCTGAAGTACGGGACAAATCGCGTTTATTTTCAGCTCAATACAAAACGCATAATATTAACTCTGAATACCAGAGGATTCCGTTTTTTATGGCACGGTTGGCAACTCTACTAACTAACCATATGAATAAAATAAAGTTCACCAGTAACATCATAGCACCCACCCAACTGTACAGAAACTCCATCATGCTAGCTAGTACACAGTACGAGTTATTGTAACTGACTGTAGCACAACGTTAGCACAAGGAAAATAAACTCCACCTAAACTTGGTTTGACCCAGATAGACTGCAGGTCATAACTTCTTACCTGAAGCTCATTTCACCTGACAGTCGGACTGGCGGCCGCCTTGCGTCTCTCCACCTCCAGTCCTTTCCCCCATCCACCTGCTGGCCTCCACCACTTGCTAATTTGACTGAATGTGTGAAAGCTCCACCATAGCCACTACCAAACAACGGAGTTATTTTTACACGTCTGCCAGCATCTGTCCAATCCGCCACCTTTCACTGTTTACACAGTTAGGAAAAAAAGACGACAACAACAACAACAACAAAACATTGGGCCATTTAAAAGGCAAAATTAGCATCGGCCCACCGGGCAAATGGCCGGTATACCCGATGCCCCACAGACAGACTGAGGCCCCGCCGCTATTTTTGAGTGCAAAAATGTGTGGTCTCCAGCTAATGGAAAAGGCTGATCGCGTAGTGCTCTTTAAATAGAACAATTTGCCCCATTCTCTTCGCCCGTCATGTGGCCACATGTGGCGGGCTAGCAGGCTAGCAACATACAGGCCCGGGTTCGAGCCCTCGGCTCACTTCCCTCTGTATGTTCACCTGCTAGGGGGAGGTCCAGGCGGGCGATCTTGGAGTGAAAATTCCAAGGGATGACCCCTCGTAGCCTGGGCTTCCCCTGACTTTTTTTCTTTGCTTTGCTTTTTTTCATTTACCTGCCAGCAACAAACACACCTCCTTGTTGTCATGGCTACCAACGACCACTCTTCTTGTGCCAACAAGTCATTGCCTGACAAAACATTATTTCCTATGTTTCCCTGGCTTTTTTGCCTTTTTTATTTCTTGTGTTTTAGACAAAAAGAAAAGAAAAAGATCTACAGATTCAGGCTTTTCTTTACCTGTGGTAGTCGGGTAGAATGACGTCACTGACACTATTTAATATGAAAACAAACTTTCTCAAACAAAAAACAAAAACAAAAAAGGAGTGGGTCGGTGTGTCATCTTTACCGAGCACCATACATGTTTTGCTTCACATTCAAATTATTATTTTTCCTTTTCAAAAATAATTCAGAGAGAAAAAAAACAGAGAAGTCAAATATATCAAATTTGCACGAATCTTCTAGTGAAGGTGCCTCCTCCTTCTGACCTTAGGGTAACTAATTTCTCAGACAGTGACATGACAGTGCGCTGGGAAGCTGCAGCTGATGATGATGTTTCTTCCCTCACTAAGTGGAGGCGACCTGAGACAGGTGGGGAAGAACTATTGGATTGTTGGGGTACATATTATGAAGTAAAAAAATACAATATCTCAATAAACTGTTGTCCTGTGTCTTAAGGAGTATGAGATATCACTGTCTGCACTCTATGGAGATGGAGCTCAGAGTGAAGCTGTGGCCATACGCTACAGCACCTGTGAGTCACACATTTTCTGATCCTGAACGTTTGTCAAACTCAGGAGGGGAGAGCCTGAAACCATTTACCTAAGTGACATTAGCAGCAGTGTTCAGCCTAAAAAATAGACAAGTTAAAAGTCATGCATCCATATTATTTGTTTATTTATTAAATTATTTTCGAGACACTGTTAGTTGTTAGAAGCCAGTGTTTTAATGACAGGACATATATGACAGTAATGAGACAACCTAAGATATCCAAGATTAGCACAAAAACACAAATAGAATCACAGAAAGCGTGTTTCTCTCCCGTTAGTCTTTAGGCCCAGTTACCTTTTACTTTTCTGTGGTCAGAAGCCCTTCATGTCAAATTCTGTCTCTATGTACAATATAGCATTACTAATACAAGAACCTGTATGTAAATGAACTTCATTGTGTAATTGATGGCAGTTCTCAAAGTACTAGTCACTTAAAGGTAAAATTTCACATCGAAATTCTCATCTTTGAATAACTAGAACTCTGAGCTATGAAATAAATGTAGTGAGGTTAAAGTATCAAATTCTCTGTTATACTTTACATTTATTTTCTAAAAAAACACTTTGCTCTGCTGCCAAAATAATTTCCTCCTTTAAAGAAACAAAGTGAGTGTTAAGTGTCGTTAGCTGTGGTACTTTATCTCTTCTATGATGTTGCTGCAGGGTCTGGTGGAGGCCCGACCAGCCTCAGGGTTTCTGATGAGACTGCCGTCAGCATAGTGATCAGCTGGGTACCTCCCAATGCTCATGTCCTCCAGTATCACATGTCCTACATGGCTTTAACTGGAGCTGATAGCCAGGATCACACTGTGAGTGGGTCGTAGTCATTACATCTTCACCTCCTCTGGCCTTCAGCCGGCTGTCATGTGTCAGAATTCCAGAAATTCCAAAACTTTAAATGAGTTCTGACTGTGTTGGGATGATAGTGTTGTTTGTTGTCTGCAGGTGCTGGTCCCTGGTGGAGAGAAGCAGGTGATGCTGATGTCATTGCAGCCAGATACACGTTACAGCATGCTGGTCACTGCTGAGTACCACAACAGAGAAGGAGGCAGCGGTTCAGCTCAGGGCAAAACTGGTGAGTCAAACAAGGAAAGATGCCAAGACAGCTCAAGTGCAACTTCCAGTTAAGACCGACAGGCTTACATGCAAAAAGTGCAAATGTCCCATTACTTTACCCTAACAGGAGGACATGCATACTTGAAGGTTTCCACATATAGAAACATCAAGGTTTTTGGGCGGTATTGTTTCTACAGCACTACACGTACAGTCATTTTGGTCCAGAGACACAGATTCCTTTCACTGCATAATGATGGGCTCTCTGAACAATGAGACAGCAGCCAGTACCGGTACAATGACAGTACTGCTCTTGATACTTGGTTGGAAGTTTAAAAATTACTGGGTGCACTGTGTCTGCGTTTATTGTCCATGCTAGTGTGCAGACGACATTCTTTGGCTTTGTGTTTTTTGTTTGTTTTCTGTCTTTTTTCTGTCTCTCTAGACACTTTGTGGGTAAGCAGTGCGAGTGTGGTCAGGTCAGACCACTCCAGTATCTGTGTGTCATGGAGACCAGTATCTGCCGTTGATGGATATCCTATTGTAATCCAGGATGTAAAAGGTATTCTGTAATCACGTCTACAGTGATGTGAAAAGGTGTTTGCCCCCTTCCTGATTTCCTAGTGTTTTGCATATTTATCACACTTACATGTTTCAGATCATCAAACTCATTTTAATATTAGACACAGATAAGACAAGTTAATACAAAATGCAGTTTTTAAATGATGATTTCATAGATTAGGGAGAAAGATTATCCAAACCTCCCTGGTCCTGTGTAAAAACAAATTGCCCCTCTTGTTAAATCAAGGGTTAACTGTGATTAACCAATTTTGGAAACCTCAGTTCAGTGTTACTAAACACACTCAGGCCTGATTAATTGCAGACTTGTGAATCAAGAAATCAGTTAAATAGAACCTGTGTGACAAAGTGAAACAGGCTAAAAGACCTCAAAAAGCAACACATCGTGTCACCAGCCATCCTCCTGGTCCTCAGTGTTAATGCCCACTTAACTGGGTCCTTCAGTGGAAAGGCTCAAGCAGATGAAGCCTAACATAACAAGATGAGACTGACAAATATTCTATTTGAATGTTTAAAAAGAAAAATATCACAGTATTTATGCTTTCACTGAGCATATACCTGCATCAATGATGAACTCTCAAGGCTGAAAAGTCCTGGCTTTGGTCAGCCACGGTCCACGCACACGCACACGTCACCAATCCCTGACTGCTTGATCATAACAGCAATTGGGCTGCTGGGAACATGACGGGCGTTCTTCTTGATGTTAACAAGGTGCTCACCAATCTCCCTGGGAACAAACGAGATTCCTAAGACAGACCGACAAAACAGATGTTAACAACGCTTATTCTTGTGTGTGCATGCAGCCCGTTTCAGTTGCTCCTGCTTCTTTCTCCACGCTTTAACTTTTATTACTTTCCCCCTCTGTCTTTTACTTAAGGGTTAATAAAGTATTTGGATTCTGATGAGTCTCGTTGTTTAGCAAACTTCTCACTTATCAGATGGACACTCACCAATGTGAGCCTTACGCAGCATCTTCAGCAGGCAGGGCTCCTCTGGGCCTGAGGGTGTTGTAAGAGGGGCTGTCAGCTGGCTGAGGTCACGCTCTCCTATGTCCAGTGGAATATCTGCAGCAGAGCCCGCCTTCAGTGAAGTATGTTGGCTGGAAGGCTTTCAGGCCCGTCTTTGCCACTCCAGGGTCAGAGACCTTCACCTTGTTTGGATGACAGCCTGCTCCGATATTCATCTGTGGGCACAAACACCAAAACTCAAGAGACTTTTCAGTGAGAAGAAAAGGCAAACCTTGCATGCCAGAGTGAAAGTGAGAGTGTGTGTGAGTGCATACTCACCCTGAATGGACTCTCAGGGATGTTAGCGTCTCCCCAGGAGACCATCACAGTGTGCTTCACAGGCTTACGTGGGGTGCAGGTGCAGGTCTATGTGCTGCTGCTATTATCCTTAACCTGGACATCCACAGAATTGACTTCACCATCCTGTGCAGAAGACAAGGGATTATAGTTCAATCAGATTTAACACACTGTATTTTTCGGACCATAAGGCGCACTGTCGATGAACAGGTCTGGTTTCATACATGAGGCGCACTGGACTATAAAACGCATTAAGCGAAACAAAACAGCCAGATAAGTCAAACTTTACTCAACTCTTTCTTCTTGCTTCCTCCACTTCTGTACCATTGATTCATTATTATTGAAATCTCTCGCAGCTGCTCTATTCTCATGTTCTACTGCGTGACTGACAGCCTTGAGTTTGAAATCCGCTTCGTCAGCATGTCTCTTAACAGGTGGCATTTTGGGGTCATGATCCACACACAATACAGTAATATTATGTTGCAGCACAGTACGTATCACTCCGCCAGGCTCCTGACTACGTAGCCGTAATGCTCCGACAATCCATTAAGCGGTGCGAATAACTCCAGCTTTTTGTCTTTTTTATATTGTAGCTGAAGTACGGGACAAATCGCGTTTATTTTCAGCTCAATACAAAACGCATAATATTAACTCTGAATACCAGAGGATTCCGTTTTTTATGGCACGGTTGGCAACTCTACTAACTAACCATATGAATAAAATAAAGTTCACCAGTAACATCATAGCACCCACCCAACTGTACAGAAACTCCATCATGCTAGCTAGTACACAGTACGAGTTATTGTAACTGACTGTAGCACAACGTTAGCACAAGGAAAATAAACTCCACCTAAACTTGGTCTGACCCAGATAGACTGCAGGTCATAACTTCTTACCTGAAGCTCATTTCACCTGACAGTCGGACTGGCGGCCGCCTTGCGTCTCTCCACCTCCAGTCCTTTCCCCCATCCACCTGCTGGCCTCCACCACTTGCTAATTTGACTGAATGTGTGAAAGCTCCACCATAGCCACTACCAAACAACGGAGTTATTTTTACACGTCTGCCAGCATCTGTCCAATCCGCCACCTTTCACTGTTTACACAGTTAGGAAAAAAAGACGACAACAACAACAACAACAAAACATTGGGCCATTTAAAAGGCAAAATTAGCATCGGCCCACCGGGCAAATGGCCGGTATACCCGATGCCCCACAGACAGACTGAGGCCCCGCCGCTATTTTTGAGTGCAAAAATGTGTGGTCTCCAGCTAATGGAAAAGGCTGATCGCGTAGTGCTCTTTAAATAGAACAATTTGCCCCATTCTCTTCGCCCGTCATGTGGCCACATGTGGCGGGCTAGCAGGCTAGCAACATACAGGCCCGGGTTCGAGCCCTCGGCTCACTTCCCTCTGTATGTTCACCTGCTAGGGGGAGGTCCAGGCGGGCGATCTTGGAGTGAAAATTCCAAGGGATGACCCCTCGTAGCCTGGGCTTCCCCTGACTTTTTTTCTTTGCTTTGCTTTTTTTCATTTACCTGCAAGCAACAAACACACCTCCTTGTTGTCATGGCTACCAACGACCACTCTTCTTGTGCCAACAAGTCATTGCCTGACAAAACATTATTTCCTATGTTTCCCTGGCTTTTTTGCCTTTTTTATTTCTTGTGTTTTAGACAAAAAGAAAAGAAAAAGATCTACAGATTCAGGCTTTTCTTTACCTGTGGTAGTCGGTGTAAATGCCGGCAAAGCCACTTTACTTTGCACTTTTATTTTGAAGAGTACCTTAGCACTTCCTCTTTTATTGTGTCAGACTTCCTGTTCTGTTCTCGGTGAGGCGACGCAAACACGTTGCTTCAGAGTGAGTAAAAGCGTTTGTTTTTGAGGGTACTCATGCAAAACTATGTGTTTTATTTATCTGTCACATGCTATAACTTTGAAAGTTTACTCAATGTGGTTGAATTCGTTTTTTATTGTGTATGCATGTCATTTGTTTGTGGTGTGGAAAGACTGGCTAAGAGATGCGCATGGAGGAGGTTGGCTAGCTGATTCAGCATGATTAGCACCCTTGGAAGCAGAAAGAGGTTGGTTAATGATTGCAAACGATTGTTTATGTATTTAAGACACAGAAAGGTTGTTGTTAATTCATTTTATTAAATGCTGTAACATAAATAGTTTAAAAACTATTGATGTATGTCAATATCACTATTTGGGTTAATCAAAATAATTTTCTATAGTAAAATGCGAACATTTCTGCACTTTCTACTTGAATGTTTAATGGTATTTGTTTGTGCATCTTTATAGTTTTCACGGTGCCATATTGTCGGTGGTTTAAAGAGGAGAGAATAAAGTTGCATCAGTCGAAGCTCTCTGCGTCACGAGTGGTAATTCCAAGTGGGCAGCTACAGTGAAAACTCTCTGACTGCAAGAGACCTGCCATCCCTGCAGAGAACCTGACACCATTTCATCAGAGATCCAGCTACCAACCTGTTACCAGCCAGCTGATTCCACTCGCATCCACAAACTGCACTCGCAAGGTTAGAAAGAACAGCATACTAAAACTCAAGACTCCAGATACTGAAAGAGACATTGACTACCAAGAAGAAACACGGGACTGCTTACACACATGCACAAGCTTAATGCATAACTAGAAACTCTTTAAATAATGTTACGAGGCCAAATTAATTCATGGATTGCCAACACATAATATCCCTGAATCTGGTTAATGTTTCTTGGTGAGCGAAATGTGTTTTTTGTGGAATAATAATTCACAGGATGTCTGTTTATGAAAAGGTTTAAAAGGTGAAGCTCATTAGCTAATTTATGAACATTTGTTGTTGCTGTCTTACACTAAACATACCTTTGAATGTCCATAATCAGTAAATGTTTGACATAGCGTTACTCTGTGGTAAAGATTAACTACAGCTTTAAAGTATAGTCAAGCAGTAAGGCAATCAAAGCTACAATCGACTTAAGGCAGCTACAGAAACAAAATGTCACTACCGGAAGAGCAAACAGACAACCCCACAAACGCACCATGTGAATCCAGCTCATCAGAAGAAGAAACAGGCAACCCTATGAACGCACCATGCAAATCTAGCTCACGTGAGAGAAAATTAACAGAGAAAGGCCTAGAGATGCAAAAGCACGATATCAGAAAGCGTGAAAAATCATTCAACAAGACTTATGACTCTTGGAAGCTCGTAGCAAGGGAAACTAGAACAAAACTAAAATCCCTCTGCTCAGCAGAAGACCTCAATAAACTGCAGCAAGACATTGAAGCAAAGCACGACGCTGTAAGTTCACAGTATGAACCTATCCTGCGTAACAGTAACACCACACCTGACATTGTCAACAAAATGGACGCCTGTGTTACGCTAACAAAGGAGGTATGTAACCTCATAAGTGACCGTCTAAAGACCGTTCATGAGGAATATAATAACCATCTTGAGAAAGAAAGAGTAAGAGAAGTGTTAAGCAAGAACGAATATGGGTCTGTTTTTGGCAACAGCATAACAGAAACTGCAAGCTCTATAGAGTTGTCAGAGCAATTGAGCCGTCACTCTGGCTCATCCTGTACCCGCAACAGTAGAGTAGATGCAGAAGCAGAGCTTGCTGCCAAGCTGGAGCAATCAAAGGCTATGGAAGAAATTCAAGCACAGCAAGCACATCTTCACAAGTTAGAAAGTGAATGGAAACTCAAAGAGGCAAAAATGTTGTCAGAAATTAAACTAAAAGAGGTGGAAATGCAACAACAGTTGGAACAAGAAAGAGCAAAACTACAGCAGTTACAAGCAGACAAAGAAGTTGCTATAGCAATAGCTCGCGTGAAGGCGTACAACAGCCTTGAAGGGTTTGAGAACCACAACGGGGAAATTGATAGTAAAATTAGCTCTGCTTGCTACAGAAGGCAAATTGAACCTCAGCTGAATCCAAATGCCGCATCATTCCAACCCCACCAAGCAATTCCAGAAATGACAACGACCCAGGAGTCTGTCAGCTTAGCACAAGCAATCGCTAGCTCATTAAGTATGAATCGCTTGCCAGTTCCTGAGCCTGCCACATTCAGTGGGGACCCTTTGCAGTTCACCGATTGGAAAATGTCATTCATTAATCTGATTGACCGAAAACCCCTTCCAGCAAGCGAGAAGATGTTTTATCTGAAAAATTATCTCGCAGGAGAAGCACGCAAAGCGGTAGAAGGTTTCTTTTACCAAGATTCAGAAAATGCATACAAGGGAGCATGGAAGGTCTTAGAGGACAGATATGGGAACCCATTCATTATACAGAAAGCATTTCGTGATAAACTCATGAGATGGCCGAAAATCAGTGCAAATGACCCACTAGCGCTACGAGAGTTTGCTGATTTCCTCAAAGGATGCTCTGAAGCAATCCCACACGTCAAAGGACTAGCTATCCTAAACGATTGTGAAGAAAATCACAAATTGCTCAAAAAACTGCCAGAATGGATCGTGCGCAAGTGGAGTCGAATTGTTGTAGATGAACTTGACGAATGTGGCACCTATCCAAATCTTGCATGCTTCACAGACTTCCTGAGTAGAGAAGCACGGATAGCTTGCAACCCGATAGCTTCTCCACTGTTGATGAATTTCAAACCTGTAGATGATCGAATCCCAAAGAGAGCCAAAGTCTTCAACACAAACATGCAACCAAAGAGTTCCGCTCAGGAGAAACAAGACACAAACATTAGTAAACCAAAATCACCTTGTTCTGTTTGTAAAAGTGAAACTCATGGAATCTCAAAGTGTCCCATCTTTACAGCTAAGAGTGTTGAAGATAAAAGGGCATTCATCCATGAAAACCGGCTCTGCTTTGGATGTTTAAGAAAAGGTCATATCACCAAAGATTGCAAAAGGCGACACACGTGCAACATTTGTGAACGTCGTCATCCAACCTGCTTGCACGAAAACAGAAAGCGAAACCCTGCAGAAGCAGTAACAAATAGCTCCACTCCCAAGGAAGAACCTGTAAACCAGGAAACACACAAGGTCATGTCTCATACATCAACACAACGCGTTTCGGCTACCTCAAGTATTGTCCCAGTCTTTGTGTCTTCTGTACAAGAACCACAGAGAGAAATACTCACCTATGCATTGCTAGACACACAAAGTGACTCAACATTTGTCTTGGAGGACATACTTGATAAGCTGAATGTGGATGTCCAACCAGTAAAACTGAAACTCAGTACCATGACGGCTATTGACACAGTCATCTCGAGTAAGAGTGTTCATGGTTTACAAGTTAGAGGACTCCACTCTGAGAGTTGTATCCAACTACAACAGGCTTATAGCCGCGACTTTATCCCAGTGGACAAGTCGTACATCCCAACAAAGGAAACAGCATTACTGTGGCCTCATCTCAGAAGCTTGGCGGAAAAGTTGCCGCCTCTCCAAGATTGTGATGTAGGGCTCCTGATTGGATATGACTGTCCATCTGCGCTGGCTCCTCTTGAAGTCATCATAGGTGACAAGCATGAACCCTTCGCACAAAGGTCAGAACTAGGATGGAGTATAATTGGCTCATCAAACCCCCACCTAGACAGACAAGGAAACCAAAGCTTTGTGCATCGGCTCACAGTAAAAGAGTTGCCTGTTCCATCAGCGACAGATGTTCTAAAAGCCCTGGAATCAGATTTTGCTGAGAGAACCTATGAGAACAAATATGTGTCCCAAGAAGATGTCCATTTCATACAGTTCCTCAGTAATCACATCACACAAAGGAAAGACGGACATTACGAAATGCCTCTCCCTTTCAAAGGGAACAGCCCACCCAACCTGCCAAACAACAAGAGGTTAGCCACGGTACGTCTACAGTGTCTCAAGAAAAAACTAAAGGCCAACAAACAATACTACGATCAGTACCGAACATTCATGG
The DNA here is from genome assembly GCF_057381915.1 of Diplotaxodon limnothrissa. NCBI lineage: Eukaryota > Metazoa > Chordata > Actinopteri > Cichliformes > Cichlidae > Diplotaxodon > Diplotaxodon limnothrissa. The sequence goes on along the minus strand of NC_140608.1, from coordinate 18,464,805 downwards.
AAGAAACCATCAACAGGGGTGATGCAGAGCCTGCTCCAACAGCATCTCAGGGGCAGACCGAGTGGTACCTACCACATCATGGAATCTATCACCCCAGGAAGCCGGACAAACTAAGAGTTGTTTTTGATTGTTCGGCCAAATCCCATGGTGTCTCTCTGAATGATACCCTATTAACTGGACCTGATCTTATCAACCCTCTGGTTGGAGTGCTTTGCAGATTTCGGAAAGAAGCCGTGGCCGTAATCTGTGACATTGAAAGAATGTTCTATCAATTCGCTGTCACCCCTGAATCCAGAAACTATCTGAAATTCCTCTGGTGGAAAGAAGGTGATTTGGAGAAAGAACCTCAGGAGTACAGAATGGCAGTTCATCTGTTTGGAGCTGCATCATCTCCAGGATGCGCCAATTTCGGTTTAAAGCATCTTGCACGACAACATCAAACCGACTATCCTCTAGCATCAGCCTTTGTGGAGAAAAACTTCTACGTTGATGATGGATTAGCCAGCGTTTCATCAGTTGAGGAAGCCAAAGAACTGATCATTCAGTCACAAGAGTTGTGCAGAAAAGGAGGCCTGCGCCTTCACAAATTCAACTCAAATGAAGAAGCTGCTCTCTCCAACTTAGACCCTTCTGAAAGAGCAGCAACCATTGAACCTCGTGGGTTTGACCCATCCCCTTCAGAACGCGCTCTTGGCATTCAGTGGTCGATAGAGGACGACACCTTCAGTTTTAACATCAGCCTGAAAGATCAGTCTTCGACTCGCCGTGGTTGTTTGTCCGTCATTGCCTCACTCTACGATCCACTTGGATTTATCGCTCCATTCAGCCTAAGTGGAAAACTTATCCTACAAGAGCTTTGTCACAGAGGCATTGGATGGGACGACCCACTCCCAGAAGATGTGAAGCCACGGTGGGAGAAATGGATAAATGGTCTTTTCAAGTTGAAGGTCGTCTCAATTCCAAGATGTTACCACCCACACGACTTCCAAAACATTGTCAGAGTAGAGCTACACCATTTTTCGGACGCCAGCTGCTTAGGATATGGTGCATGTTCTTACCTGAGATATAAAAATGACAAAGACGAGGTTCATTGCAGCCTTGTGATGGGAAAGGCAAGGGTGGCACCCTCAAAGGTCACAAGTATCCCGAGGCTTGAACTCGCAGCAGCGGTGGTTTCTGCAAAAGTAAGCGTCCTGTTAAAGGCTGAGCTTGACATGAAAATTGATGATGAGTTCTTCTGGACCGATTCCCAAGTGGTACTTGGTTACATCAACAATGACGCTCGCAGGTTCCACATATTTGTCGCAAACCGTGTTCAACTCATTAGAGACAACAGCAATCCCAATCAATGGTATTATGTGGACACCTCAGAAAACCCAGCGGATCATGCATCCAGAGGGCTTCATGTTTCAGACATCCACTCTACAAACTGGCTGCAAGGACCAAAGTTTCTCTGGGAACGTGAGTTACGTCTAACACCTAGCACTCCAGCTGAGTTACTTGTTGGTGATCCCGAGGTCAAGACAATTCAGGTGCTCGCAACTGACGTCAGTACCTTCAATGATATTCTCGATCGTCTGAATCAGTTTTCATCTTGGACAAAACTCATAAAGGTGGTTGCAAGAATCAAAAGACTGAGATCTCAACAAAAGCATACTGAACATGTGACGATCGAGGAGCGTGAGAAGGCTGCTGAAGCAGTGATAAAGATCGTACAGCAGCACGCCTTCCCTCATGAAATAAAAACGTTTCAAGCCAAAGGTGACCTTCCAAACTCAAGCTCTCTCTTCAGTCTTGACCCCATCTGGTCTGATGGACTCTTGCGCGTTGGTGGGAGATTAAAGTGGTCGTCTCTTTGCCACAAAGTGAAGCATCCACTCATCGTACCAAGCAACAGTCATATAACCAAGCTCATTGTGTCCCACTACCATGCTAAGACATGCCATCAAGGTCGAAGCCAGACACAAATGGAGCTTAGAGCAAATGGATTCTGGGTCATTGGTGGGAGCAAGCTGGTGGCCAAAATGATACACACCTGTGTGCTTTGCAGGAAACTTCGACGACCTACAGAGAGCCAGCGAATGGCTGAACTCCCTAAAGAACGTCTTGAAGCCTCAGCACCCTTCACATTTAGCGGCATGGACTGCTTTGGCCCGTTCATTGTGAAGACAGCACGCAAAGAACACAAAAGATATGGTCTGATTTTCACGTGTCTGTATTCAAGAGCTGTCCATATTGAGATGCTTGAAGATTTGTCAACAGACTCTTTCATCAATGCATTGAGATGCTTCATCAGTCTTAGAGGAGCTGTCCAACAATTACACTGTGACCAAGGGTCTAACTTTGTTGGTGCCAGGAACGAATTCAAGGAAGCACTTAAGCAATGCGACGCCAAGCAATTGGAGACCTTCTTATCTGAAAAACAGTGCGAATTTGTCTTCAACGCCCCTTCTGCCAGCCATGCAGGAGGTGTCTGGGAAAGGCAAATAAGAACGGTTAGGAATGTGTTGAATGCAACCTTCGCACAGTGCCCAGGTCGGCTTGATGATGCCTCCCTCAGAACGCTGCTATATGAAGCCATGGCTATTGTCAACAGTCGCCCATTATCAGTTGACGGAATCAACGATCCTCATGCACTGGAACCTTTAACGCCGAATCATCTCATCACGATGAAAACAAAGGTTGCTCTTCCACCCCCCGGAGTGTTCATGAAAGAAGATTTGTATGCTACAAAAAGATGGAGAAGAGTCCAATACCTTATTGAACAGTTCTGGGGCCGCTGGAAAAGGGAGTATCTGCTCAACATATCAACAAGGCAAAAATGGCACTTACCTCGGCGTAACCTCAAAGTCAATGATATCGTTGTTATCAAGGACGACAATCTCCCACGAAACCATTGGCAACTAGGTCGAGTTGTGGAGACCTTTCAAGACCATGATGGCTTAGTCCGTCGAGTTAAAGTGCGAGTTGGAGAGAGAAAGCCTCAAAGAAAGCAAGATGCCCCTTCTAAACCTTCAATTATTGAGAGACCAATCCAAAAACTAGTACTACTCCTTGAGAATTAAATAAAACAAAATATGTTAAGACAATAATAGTTATGTTTATACACTACCTCAATGCATAAAGTACACTTACCTGTATACCTCTAATAGTTCAATTCAGTCATCCATCTATTAGTATAAGAAATCCTGTACAACTCACTTGCTTTGGGAATTTGTTCGTTCATTGTATCAGGATTTGGTGGGAGTGTAAATGCCGGCAAAGCCACTTTACTTTGCACTTTTATTTTGAAGAGTACCTTAGCACTTCCTCTTTTATTGTGTCAGACTTCCTGTTCTGTTCTCGGTGAGGCGACGCAAACACGTTGCTTCAGAGTGAGTAAAAGCGTTTGTTTTTGAGGGTACTCATGCAAAACTATGTGTTTTATTTATCTGTCACATGCTATAACTTTGAAAGTTTACTCAATGTGGTTGAATTCGTTTTTTATTGTGTATGCATGTCATTTGTTTGTGGTGTGGAAAGACTGGCTAAGAGATGCGCATGGAGGAGGTTGGCTAGCTGATTCAGCATGATTAGCACCCTTGGAAGCAGAAAGAGGTTGGTTAATGATTGCAAACGATTGTTTATGTATTTAAGACACAGAAAGGTTGTTGTTAATTCATTTTATTAAATGCTGTAACATAAATAGTTTAAAAACTATTGATGTATGTCAATATCACTATTTGGGTTAATCAAAATAATTTTCTATAGTAAAATGCGAACATTTCTGCACTTTCTACTTGAATGTTTAATGGTATTTGTTTGTGCATCTTTATAGTTTTCACGGTGCCATATTGTCGGTGGTTTAAAGAGGAGAGAATAAAGTTGCATCAGTCGAAGCTCTCTGCGTCACGAGTGGTAATTCCAAGTGGGCAGCTACAGTCGGGTAGAATGACGTCACTGACACTATTTAATATGAAAACAAACTTTCTCAAACAAAAAACAAAAACAAAAAAGGAGTGGGTCGGTGTGTCATCTTTACTGAGCACCATACATGTTTTGCTTCACATTCAAATTATTATTTTTCCTTTTCAAAAATAATTCAGAGAGAAAAAAAACAGAGAAGTCAAATATATCAAATTTGCACGAATCTTCTAGTGAAGGTGCCTCCTCCTTCTGACCTTAGGGTAACTAATTTCTCAGACAGTGACATGACAGTGCGCTGGGAAGCTGCAGCTGATGATGATGTTTCTTCCCTCACTAAGTGGAGGCGACCTGAGAAAGGTGGGGAAGAACTATTGGATTGTTGGAGTACATATTATGAAGTAAAAAAATACAATATCTCAATAAACTGTTGTCCTGTGTCTTAAGGAGTATGAGATATCACTGTCTGCACTCTATGGAGATGGAGCTCAGAGTGAAGCTGTGGCCATACGCTACAGCACCCGTGAGTCACACATTTTCTGATCCTGAACGTTTGTCAAACTCAGGAGGGGAGAGCCTGAAACCATTTACCTAAGTGACATTAGCAGCAGTGTTCAGCCTAAAAAATAGACAAGTTAAAAGTCATGCATCCATATTATTAGTTTATTTATTAAATTATTTTCGAGACACTGTTAGTTGTTAGAAGCCAGTGTTTTAATGACAGGACATATATGACAGTAATGAGACAACCTAAGATATCCAAGATTAGCACAAAAACACAAATAGAATCACAGAAAGCGTGTTTCTCTCCCGTTAGTCTTTAGGCCCAGTTACCTTTTACTTTTCTGTGGTCAGAAGCCCTTCATGTCAAATTCTGTCTCTATGTACAATATAGCATTACTAATACAAGAACCTGTATGTAAATGAACTTCATTGTGTAATTGATGGCAGTTCTCAAAGTACTAGTCACTTAAAGGTTAAATTTCACATCGAAATTCTCATATTATATTCTATTTGAATGTTTAAAAAGAAAAATATCACAGTATTTATGCTTTCACTGAGCATATACCTGCATCAATGATGAACTCTCAAGGCTGAAAAGTCCTGGCTTTGGTCAGCCACGGTCCACGCACACGTCACCAATCCCTGACTGCTTGATCATAACAGCAATTGGGCTGCTGGGAACATGACGGGCGTTCTTCTTGATGTTAACAAGGTGCTCACCAATCTCCCTGGGAACAAACGAGATTCCTAAGACAGACCGACAAAACAGATGTTAACAACGCTTATTCTTGTGTGTGCATGCAGCCCGTTTCAGTTGCTCCTGCTTCTTTCTCCACGCTTTAACTTTTATTACTTTCCCCCTCTGTCTTTTACTTAAGGGTTAATAAAGTATTTGGATTCTGATGAGTCTCATTGTTTAGCAAACTTCTCACTTATCAGACGGACACTCACCAATGTGAGCGTTACGCAGCATCTTCAGCAGGCAGGGCTCCTCTGGGCCTGAGGGTGTTGTAAGAGGGGCTGTCAGCTGGCTGAGGTCAAGCTCGCCTATGTCCAGTGGAATATCTGCAGCAGAGCCCGCCTTCAGTGAAGTATGTTGGCTGGAAGGCTTTCAGGCCCGTCTTTGCCACTCCAGGGTCAGAGACCTTCACCTTGTTTGGATGACAGCCTGCTCTGATATTCATCTGTGGGCACAAACACCAAAACTCAAGAGACTTTTCAGTGAGAAGAAAAGGCAAACCTTGCATGCCAGAGTGAAAGTGAGAGTGTGTGAGTGCATACTCACCCTGAATGGACTCTCAGGGATGTTAGCGTCTCCCCAGGAGACCATCACAGTGTGCTTCACAGGCTTACGTGGGGTGCAGGTGCAGGTCTATGTGCTGCTGCTATTATCCTTAACCTGGACATCCACAGAATTGACTTCACCATCCTGTGCAGAAGACAAGGGATTATAGTTCAATCAGATTTAACACACTGTATTTTTCGGACCATAAGGCGCACTGTCGATGAACAGGTCTGGTTTCATACATGAGGCGCACTGGACTATAAAACGCATTAAGCGAAACAAAACAGCCAGATAAGTCAAACTTTACTCAACTCTTTCTTCTTGCTTCCTCCACTTCCGTACCATTGATTCATTCATGTTGAAATCTCTCGCAGCTGCTCTATTCTCATGTTCTACTGCGTGACTGACAGCCTTGAGTTTGAAATCCGCTTCGTCAGCATGTCTCTTAACAGGTGGCATTTTGGGGTCATGATCCACACACAATACAGTAATATTATGTTGCAGCACAGTACGTATCACTCCGCCAGGCTCCTGACTACGTAGCCGTAATGCTCCGACAATCCATCAAGCGGTGCGACTTCATAGCTTACCAAAGTCGTACTAAAACATTTTTTGACAGATTTTTAAGCGCCGTGTATTACATAAAATCGGTTCAAGGTCAATAAGCACAACCAGAATTCATACATAAGGCGCACTGTCGATTTTTGAGATAATTAAAGGATTTTAAGTGCGACTCATAGTCCGAAAAATACGGTACATACAATATATTTAACATATTTGTGATCATATACAAAGCCAGATATACCTGGGCTATAATTTTCAGAGGAGCTTTTCCTCCTTGCTTGGCATCAACTGTGAGTTCACTGGGTTTTCCAACAGCCAGACCACTGCTCTGTAGGCCTGGACCGTACGCCTTAACCTAGAGAAAACTATTTTAAACAAACAATTAAAAAAGGAACAAGTCAAAGATCTACTATAGCCAAAAGATCATTTACAGACTATAGCGCTGTGAAAAAATATTTGCCTCCTTTCTGATTTCGTATCTTATTCCATATTTGTCACACTTACACGTTTCAGATCAATAAATGTTAATATTAGACAAGAATGTCTAATATTAAACGGCAGTTTTCAAGGGGAAAAAGCTATCCAAACATACTTGGTCCTATATGAAAAAGTAATTGCACCGAATTAAATAAATTCTAACAACAGCTTATCAAGTTTAAAGGCGCTTCTGCTGTTTAACACGACCTCTGCTAGTTTCCTCTTTCTGGCGCAAAGCGGGAGATAAACAAGCAAGAGAGACGGGACTTGTGGCAGAAACGCCGATCAGCTGATCATTGATCAGTTTCATGATTGAAGTAGCAGCAGGAGAGGGAGAACGAGAGAAGAAGAGGCAGCTGTGCAGCAAAGACACAGAATAACTCCAGCTTTTTGTCTTTTTTTATTGTAGCTGAAGTACGGGACAAATCGCTTTTATTTTCAGCTCAATACAAAACGCATAATATTAACTCTGAATACCAGAGGATTCCGTTTTTTATGGCACGGTTGGCTCTACTAACTAACCATATGAATAAAATAAAGTTCACCAGTAACATCATAGCACCCACCCAACTGTACAGAAACTCCATCATGCTAGCTAGTACACAGTATGAGTTATTGTAACTGACTGTAGCACAACGTTAGCACAAGTTAGCACAAGGAAAATAAACTCCACCTAAACTTGGTTTGACCCAGATAGACTGCAGGTCATAACTTCTTACCTGAAGCTCATTTCACCTGACAGTCGGACTGGCGGCCGCCTTGCGTCTCTCCACCTCCAGTCCTTTCCCCCATCCACCTGCTGGCCTCCACCACTTGCTAATTTGACTGAATGTGTGAAAGCTCCACCATAGCCACTACCAAACAACTGAGTTATTTTTACACGTCTGCCAGCATCTGTCCAATCCGCCACCTTTCACTGTTTACACAGTTAGGAAAAAAAGACGACAACAACAACAAAACATTGGGCCATTTAAAAGGCAAAATTAGCATCGGCCCACCGGGCAAATGGCCGGTATACCCGATGCCCCACAGACAGACTGAGGCCCCGCCGCTATTTTTGAGTGCAAAAATGTGTGGTCTCCAGCTAATGGAAAAGGCTGATCGCACGATGTGCGCGTAGTGCTCTTTAAATAGAACAATTTGCCCCATTCTCTTCGCCCGTCATGTGGCCACATGTGGCGGGCTAGCAGGCTAGCAACATACAGGCCCGGGTTCGAGCCCTCGGCTCACTTCCCTCTGTATGTTCACCTGCTAGGGGGAGGTCCAGGCGGGCGATCTTGGAGTGAAAATTCCAAGGGATGACCCCTCGTAGCCTGGGCTTCCCCTGACTTTTTGCTTTGCTTTTTTTCTTTTACCTGCCAGCAACAAACACACCTCCTTGTTGTCATGGCTACCAACGACCACTCTTCTTGTGCCAACAAGTCATTGCCTGACAAAACATTATTTCCTATGTTTCCCTGGCTTTTTTGCCTTTTTTATTTCTTGTGTTTTAGACAAAAAGAAAAGAAAAAGATCTACAGATTCAGGCTTTTCTTTACCTGTGGTAGTCGGGTAGAATGACGTCACTGACACTGCTTTAATATGAAAACAAACTTTCTCAAACAAAAAACAAAAACAAAAAAGGAGTGGGTCGGTGTGTCATCTTTACCGAGCACCATACATGTTTTGCTTCACATTCAAATTATTATTTTTCCTTTTCAAAAATAATTCAGAGAGAAAAAAAACAGAGAAGTCAAATATATCAAATTTGCACGAATCTTCTAGTGAAGGTGCCTCCTCCTTCTGACCTTAGGGTAACTAATTTCTCAGACAGTGACATGACAGTGCGCTGGGAAGCTGCAGCTGATGATGATGTTTCTTACCTCACTAAGTGGAGGCGACCTGAGACAGGTGGGGAAGAACTATTGGATTGTTGGGGTACATATTATGAAGTAAAAAAAATACAATATCTCAATAAACTGTTGTCCTGTGTCTTAAGGAGTATGAGATATCACTGTCTGCACTCTATGGAGATGGAGCTCAGAGTGAAGCTGTGGCCATACGCTACAGCACCCGTGAGTCACACATTTTCTGATCCTGAACGTTTGTCAAACTCAGGAGGGGAGAGCCTGAAACCATTTACCTAAGTGACATTAGCAGCAGTGTTCAGCCTAAAAAATAGACAAGTTAAAAGTCATGCATCCATATTATTTGTTTATTTATTAAATTATTTTCGAGACACTGTTAGTTGTTAGAAGCCAGTGTTTTAATGACAGGACATATATGACAGTAATGAGACAACCTAAGATATCCAAGATTAGCACAAAAACACAAATAGAATCACAGAAAGCGTGTTTCTCTCCCGTTAGTCTTTAGGCCCAGTTACCTTTTACTTTTCTGTGGTCAGTAGCCCTTCATGTCATATTCTGTCTCTATGTACAATATAGCATTACTAATACAAGAACCTGTATGTAAATGAACTTCATTGTGTAATTGATGGCAGTTCTCAAAGTACTAGTCACTTAAAGGTTAAATTTCACATCGAAATTCTCATATTATATTCTATTTGAATGTTTAAAAAGAAAAATATCACAGTATTTATGCTTTCACTGAGCATATACCTGCATCAATGATGAACTCTCAAGGCTGAAAAGTCCTGGCTTTGGTCAGCCACGGTCCACGCACACGCACATGTCACCAATCCCTGACTGCTTGATCATAACAGCAATTGGGCTGCTGGGAACATGACGGGCGTTCTTCTTGATGTTAACAAGGTGCTCACCAATCTCCCTGGGAACAAACGAGATTCCTAAGACAGACCGACAAAACAGATGTTAACAACGCTTATTCTTGTGTGTGCATGCAGCCCGTTTCAGTTGCTCCTGCTTCTTTCTCCACGCTTTAACTTTTATTACTTTCCCCCTCTGTCTTTTACTTAAGGGTTAATAAAGTATTTGGATTCTGATGAGTCTCATTGTTTAGCAAACTTCTCACTTATCAGACGGACACTCACCAATGTGAGCGTTACGCAGCATCTTCAGCAGGCAGGGCTCCTCTGGGCCTGAGGGTGTTGTAAGAGGGGCTGTCAGCTGGCTGAGGTCAAGCTCGCCTATGTCCAGTGGAATATCTGCAGCAGAGCCCGCCTTCAGTGAAGTATGTTGGCTGGAAGGCTTTCAGGCCCGTCTTTGCCACTCCAGGGTCAGAGACCTTCACCTTGTTTGGATGACAGCCTGCTCTGATATTCATCTGTGGGCACAAACACCAAAACTCAAGAGACTTTTCAGTGAGAAGAAAAGGCAAACCTTGCATGCCAGAGTGAAAGTGAGAGAGTGTGTGAGTGCATACTCACCCTGAATGGACTCTCAGGGATGTTAGCGTCTCCCCAGGAGACCATCACAGTGTGCTTCACAGGCTTACGTGGGGTGCAGGTGTATGTGCTGTTGCTATTATCCTTAACCTGGACATCCACAGAATTGACTTCACCATCCTGTGCAGAAGACAAGGGATTATAGTTCAATCAGATTTAACACACTGTATTTTTCGGACCATAAGGCGCACTGTCGATGAACAGGTCTGGTTTCATACATGAGGCGCACTGGACTATAAAACGCATTAAGCGAAACAAAACAGCCAGATAAGTCAAACTTTACTCAACTCTTTCTTCTTGCTTCCTCCACTTCCGTACCATTGATTCATTCATGTTGAAATCTCTCGCAGCTGCTCTATTCTCATGTTCTACTGCGTGACTGACAGCCTTGAGTTTGAAATCCGCTTCGTCAGCATGTCTCTTAACAGGTGGCATTTTGGGGTCATGATCCACACACAATACAGTAATATTATGTTGCAGCACAGTACGTATCACTCCGCCAGGCTCCTGACTACGTAGCCGTAATGCTCCGACAATCCATCAAGCGGTGCGACTTCATAGCTTACCAAAGTCGTACTAAAACATTTTTTGACAGATTTTTAAGCGCCGTGTATTACATAAAATCGGTTCAAGGTCAATAAGCACAACCAGAATTCATACATAAGGCGCACTGTCGATTTTTGAGAGATAATTAAAGGATTTTAAGTGCGACTCATAGTCCGAAAAATACGGTACATACAATATATTTAACATATTTGTGATCATATACAAAGCCAGATATACCTGGGCTATAATTTTCAGAGGAGCTTTTCCTCCTTGCTTGGCATCAACTGTGAGTTCACTGGGTTTTCCAACAGCCAGACCACTGCTCTGTAGGCCTGGACCGTACGCCTTAACCTAGAGAAAACTATTTTAAACAAACAATTAAAAAAGGAACAAGTCAAAGATCTACTATAGCCAAAAGATCATTTACAGACTATAGCGCTGTGAAAAAACATTTGCCTCCTTTCTGATTTCGTATCTTGTTCCATATTTGTCACACTTACACGTTTCAGATCAATAAATGTTAATATTAGACAAGAATGTCTAATATTAAACGGCAGTTTTCAAGGGGAAAAAGCTATCCAAACATACTTGGTCCTATATGAAAAAGTAATTGCACCGAATTAAATAAATTCTAACAACAGCTTATCAAGTTTAAAGGCGCTTCTGCTGTTTAACACGACCTCTGCTAGTTTCCTCTTTCTGGCGCAAAGCGGGAGATAAACAAGCAAGAGAGACGGGACTTGTGGCAGAAACGCCGATCAGCTGATCATTGATCAGTTTCATGATTGAAGTAGCAGCAGGAGAGGGAGAACGAGAGAAGAAGAGGCAGCTGTGCAGCAAAGACACAGAATAACTCCAGCTTTTTGTCTTTTTTTTATTGTAGCTGAAGTACGGGACAAATCGCGTTTATTTTCAGCTCAATACAAAACGCATAATATTAACTCTGAATACCAGAGGATTCTGTTTTTTATGGCACGGTTGGCTCTACTAACTAACCATATGAATAAAATAAAGTTCACCAGTAACATCATAGCACCCACCCAACTGTACAGAAACTCCATCATGCTAGCTAGTACACAGTACGAGTTATTGTAACTGACTGTAAAAAGTTAGCACAAGGAAAATAAACTCCACCTAAACTTGGTTTGACCCAGATAGACTGCAGGTCATAACTTCTTACCTGAAGCTCATTTCACCTGACAGTCGGACTGGCGGCCGCCTTGCGTCTCTCCACCTCCAGTCCTTTCCCCCATCCACCTGCTGGCCTCCACCACTTGCTAATTTGACTGAATGTGTGAAAGCTCCACCATAGCCACTACCAAACAACTGAGTTATTTTTACACGTCTGCCAGCATCTGTCCAATCCGCCACCTTTCACTGTTTACACAGTTAGGAAAAAAAGACGACAACAACAACAACAACAAAACATTGGGCCATTTAAAAGGCAAAATTAGCATCGGCCCACCGGGCAAATGGCCGGTATACCCGATGCCCCACAGACAGACTGAGGCCCCGCCGCTATTTTTGAGTGCAAAAATGTGTGGTCTCCAGCTAATGGAAAAGGCTGATCGCACGATGTGCGCGTAGTGCTCTTTAAATAGAACAATTTGCCCCATTCTCTTCGCCCGTCATGTGGCCACATGTGGCGGGCTAGCAGGCTAGCAACATACAGGCCCGGGTTCGAGCCCTCGGCTCACTTCCCTCTGTATGTTCACCTGCTAGGGGGAGGTTCAGGCGGGCGATCTTGGAGTGAAAATTCCAAGGGATGACCCCTCGTAGCCTGGGCTTCCCCTGACTTTTTTTTCTTTGCTTTGCTTTTTTTCATTTACCTGCCAGCAACAAACACACCTCCTTGTTGTCATGGCTACCAACGACCACTCTTCTTGTGCCAACAAGTCATTGCCTGACAAAACATTATTTCCTATGTTTCCCTGGCTTTTTTGCCTTTTTTATTTCTTGTGTTTTAGACAAAAAGAAAAGAAAAAGATCTACAGATTCAGGCTTTTCTTTACCTGTGGTAGTCGGGTAGAATGACGTCACTGACACTGCTTTAATATGAAAACAAACTTTCTCAAACAAAAAACAAAAACAAAAAAGGAGTGGGTCGGTGTGTCATCTTTACCGAGCACCATACATGTTTTGCTTCACATTCAAATTATTATTTTTCCTTTTCAAAAATAATTCAGAGAGAAAAAAAACAGAGAAGTCAAATATATCAAATTTGCACGAATCTTCTAGTGAAGGTGCCTCCTCCTTCTGACCTTAGGGTAACTAATTTCTCAGACAGTGACATGACAGTGCGCTGGGAAGCTGCAGCTGATGATGATGTTTCTTACCTCACTAAGTGGAGGCGACCTGAGACAGGTGGGGAAGAACTATTGGATTGTTGGGGTACATATTATGAAGTAAAAAAAATACAATATCTCAATAAACTGTTGTCCTGTGTCTTAAGGAGTATGAGATATCACTGTCTGCACTCTATGGAGATGGAGCTCAGAGTGAAGCTGTGGCCATACGCTACAGCACCCGTGAGTCACACATTTTCTGATCCTGAACGTTTGTCAAACTCAGGAGGGGAGAGCCTGAAACCATTTACCTAAGTGACATTAGCAGCAGTGTTCAGCCTAAAAAATAGACAAGTTAAAAGTCATGCATCCATATTATTTGTTTATTTATTAAATTATTTTCGAGACACTGTTAGTTGTTAGAAGCCAGTGTTTTAATGACAGGACATATATGACAGTAATGAGACAACCTAAGATATCCAAGATTAGCACAAAAACACAAATAGAATCACAGAAAGCGTGTTTCTCTCCCGTTAGTCTTTAGGCCCAGTTACCTTTTACTTTTCTGTGGTCAGTAGCCCTTCATGTCATATTCTGTCTCTATGTACAATATAGCATTACAAAAATAAGAACCTGTATGTAAATGAACTTCATTGTGTAATTGATGGCAGTTCTCAAAGTACTAGTCACTTAAAGGTTAAATTTCACATCGAAATTCTCATATTATATTCTATTTGAATGTTTAAAAAGAAAAATATCACAGTATTTATGCTTTCACTGAGCATATACCTGCATCAATGATGAACTCTCAAGGCTGAAAAGTCCTGGCTTTGGTCAGCCACGGTCCACGCACACGCACACGTCACCAATCCCTGACTGCTTGATCATAACAGCAATTGGGCTGCTGGGAACATGACGGGCGTTCTTCTTGATGTTAACAAGGTGCTCACCAATCTCCCTGGGAACAAACGAGATTCCTAAGACAGACCGACAAAACAGATGTTAACAACACTTATTCTTGTGTGTGCATGCAGCCCGTTTCAGTTGCTCCTGCTTCTTTCTCCACGCTTTAACTTTTATTACTTTCCCCCTCTGTCTTTTACTTAAGGGTTAATAAAGTATTTGGATTCTGATGAGTCTCGTTGTTTAGCAAACTTCTCACTTATCAGACGGACACTCACCAATGTGAGCGTTACGCAGCATCTTCAGCAGGCAGGGCTCCTCTGGGCCTGAGGGTGTTGTAAGAGGGGCTGTCAGCTGGCTGAGGTCAAGCTCGCCTATGTCCAGTGGAATATCTGCAGCAGAGCCCGCCTTCAGTGAAGTATGTTGGCTGGAAGGCTTTCAGGCCCGTCTTTGCCACTCCAGGGTCAGAGACCTTCACCTTGTTTGGATGACAGCCTGCTCCGATATTCATCTGTGGGCACAAACACCAAAACTCAAGAGACTTTTCAGTGAGAAGAAAAGGCAAACCTTGCATGCCAGAGTGAAAGTGAGAGTGTGTGTGAGTGCATACTCACCCTGAATGGACTCTCAGGGATGTTAGCGTCTCCCCAGGAGACCATCACAGTGTGCTTCACAGGCTTACGTGGGGTGCAGGTGCAGGTCTATGTGCTGCTGCTATTATCCTTAACCTGGACATCCACAGAATTGACTTCACCATCCTGTGCAGAAGACAAGGGATTATAGTTCAATCAGATTTAACACACTGTATTTTTCGGACCATAAGGCGCACTGTCGATGAACAGGTCTGGTTTCATACATGAGGCGCACTGGACTATAAAACGCATTAAGCGAAACAAAACAGCCAGATAAGTCAAACTTTACTCAACTCTTTCTTCTTGCTTCCTCCACTTCTGTACCATTGATTCATTATTATTGAAATCTCTCGCAGCTGCTCTATTCTCATGTTCTACTGCATGACTGACAGCCTTGAGTTTGAAATCCGCTTCGTCAGCATGTCTCTTAACAGGTGGCATTTTGGGGTCATGATCCACACACAATACAGTAATATTATGTTGCAGCACAGTACGTATCACTCCGCCAGGCTCCTGACTACGTAGCCGTAATGCTCTGACAATCCATTAAGCGGTGCGAATAACTCCAGCTTTTTGTCTTTTTTATATTGTAGCTGAAGTACGGGACAAATCGCGTTTATTTTCAGCTCAATACAAAACGCATAATATTAACTCTGAATACCAGAGGATTCCGTTTTTTATGGCACGGTTGGCAACTCTACTAACTAACCATATGAATAAAATAAAGTTCACCAGTAACATCATAGCACCCACCCAACTGTACAGAAACTCCATCATGCTAGCTAGTACACAGTACGAGTTATTGTAACTGACTGTAGCACAACGTTAGCACAAGGAAAATAAACTCCACCTAAACTTGGTTTGACCCAGATAGACTGCAGGTCATAACTTCTTACCTGAAGCTCATTTCACCTGACAGTCGGACTGGCGGCCGCCTTGCGTCTCTCCACCTCCAGTCCTTTCCCCCATCCACCTGCTGGCCTCCACCACTTGCTAATTTGACTGAATGTGTGAAAGCTCCACCATAGCCACTACCAAACAACGGAGTTATTTTTACACGTCTGCCAGCATCTGTCCAATCCGCCACCTTTCACTGTTTACACAGTTAGGAAAAAAAGACGACAACAACAACAACAACAAAACATTGGGCCATTTAAAAGGCAAAATTAGCATCGGCCCACCGGGCAAATGGCCGGTATACCCGATGCCCCACAGACAGACTGAGGCCCCGCCGCTATTTTTGAGTGCAAAAATGTGTGGTCTCCAGCTAATGGAAAAGGCTGATCGCGTAGTGCTCTTTAAATAGAACAATTTGCCCCATTCTCTTCGCCCGTCATGTGGCCACATGTGGCGGGCTAGCAGGCTAGCAACATACAGGCCCGGGTTCGAGCCCTCGGCTCACTTCCCTCTGTATGTTCACCTGCTAGGGGGAGGTCCAGGCGGGCGATCTTGGAGTGAAAATTCCAAGGGATGACCCCTCGTAGCCTGGGCTTCCCCTGACTTTTTTTCTTTGCTTTGCTTTTTTTCATTTACCTGCCAGCAACAAACACACCTCCTTGTTGTCATGGCTACCAACGACCACTCTTCTTGTGCCAACAAGTCATTGCCTGACAAAACATTATTTCCTATGTTTCCCTGGCTTTTTTGCCTTTTTTATTTCTTGTGTTTTAGACAAAAAGAAAAGAAAAAGATCTACAGATTCAGGCTTTTCTTTACCTGTGGTAGTCGGGTAGAATGACGTCACTGACACTATTTAATATGAAAACAAACTTTCTCAAACAAAAAACAAAAACAAAAAAGGAGTGGGTCGGTGTGTCATCTTTACCGAGCACCATACATGTTTTGCTTCACATTCAAATTATTATTTTTCCTTTTCAAAAATAATTCAGAGAGAAAAAAAACAGAGAAGTCAAATATATCAAATTTGCACGAATCTTCTAGTGAAGGTGCCTCCTCCTTCTGACCTTAGGGTAACTAATTTCTCAGACAGTGACATGACAGTGCGCTGGGAAGCTGCAGCTGATGATGATGTTTCTTCCCTCACTAAGTGGAGGCGACCTGAGAAAGGTGGGGAAGAACTATTGGATTGTTGGGGTACATATTATGAAGTAAAAAAATACAATATCTCAATAAACTGTTGTCCTGTGTCTTAAGGAGTATGAGATATCACTGTCTGCACTCTATGGAGATGGAGCTCAGAGTGAAGCTGTGGCCATACGCTACAGCACCTGTGAGTCACACATTTTCTGATCCTGAACGTTTGTCAAACTCAGGAGGGGAGAGCCTGAAACCATTTACCTAAGTGACATTAGCAGCAGTGTTCAGCCTAAAAAATAGACAAGTTAAAAGTCATGCATCCATATTATTTGTTTATTTATTAAATTATTTTCGAGACACTGTTAGTTGTTAGAAGCCAGTGTTTTAATGACAGGACATATATGACAGTAATGAGACAACCTAAGATATCCAAGATTAGCACAAAAACACAAATAGAATCACAGAAAGCGTGTTTCTCTCCCGTTAGTCTTTAGGCCCAGTTACCTTTTACTTTTCTGTGGTCAGAAGCCCTTCATGTCAAATTCTGTCTCTATGTACAATATAGCATTACTAATACAAGAACCTGTATGTAAATGAACTTCATTGTGTAATTGATGGCAGTTCTCAAAGTACTAGTCACTTAAAGGTAAAATTTCACATCGAAATTCTCATCTTTGAATAACTAGAACTCTGAGCTATGAAATAAATGTAGTGAGGTTAAAGTATCAAATTCTCTGTTATACTTTACATTTATTTTCTAAAAAAACACTTTGCTCTGCTGCCAAAATAATTTCCTCCTTTAAAGAAACAAAGTGAGTGTTAAGTGTCGTTAGCTGTGGTACTTTATCTCTTCTATGATGTTGCTGCAGGGTCTGGTGGAGGCCCGACCAGCCTCAGGGTTTCTGATGAGACTGCCGTCAGCATAGTGATCAGCTGGGTACCTCCCAATGCTCATGTCCTCCAGTATCACATGTCCTACATGGCTTTAACTGGAGCTGATAGCCAGGATCACACTGTGAGTGGGTCGTAGTCATTACATCTTCACCTCCTCTGGCCTTCAGCCGGCTGTCATGTGTCAGAATTCCAGAAATTCCAAAACTTTAAATGAGTTCTGACTGTGTTGGGATGATAGTGTTGTTTGTTGTCTGCAGGTGCTGGTCCCTGGTGGAGAGAAGCAGGTGATGCTGATGTCATTGCAGCCAGATACACGTTACAGCATGCTGGTCACTGCTGAGTACCACAACAGAGAAGGAGGCAGCGGTTCAGCTCAGGGCAAAACTGGTGAGTCAAACAAGGAAAGATGCCAAGACAGCTCAAGTGCAACTTCCAGTTAAGACCGACAGGCTTACATGCAAAAAGTGCAAATGTCCCATTACTTTACCCTAACAGGAGGACATGCATACTTGAAGGTTTCCACATATAGAAACATCAAGGTTTTTGGGCGGTATTGTTTCTACAGCACTACACGTACAGTCATTTTGGTCCAGAGACACAGATTCCTTTCACTGCATAATGATGGGCTCTCTGAACAATGAGACAGCAGCCAGTACCGGTACAATGACAGTACTGCTCTTGATACTTGGTTGGAAGTTTAAAAATTACTGGGTGCACTGTGTCTGCGTTTATTGTCCATGCTAGTGTGCAGACGACATTCTTTGGCTTTGTGTTTTTTGTTTGTTTTCTGTCTTTTTTCTGTCTCTCTAGACACTTTGTGGGTAAGCAGTGCGAGTGTGGTCAGGTCAGGTCAGACCACTCCAGTATCTGTGTGTCATGGAGACCAGTATCTGCCGTTGATGGATATCCTATTGTAATCCAGGATGTAAAAGGTATTCTGTAATCACGTCTACAGTGATGTGAAAAGGTGTTTGCCCCCTTCCTGATTTCCTAGTGTTTTGCATATTTATCACACTTACATGTTTCAGATCATCAAACTCATTTTAATATTAGACACAGATAAGACAAGTTAATACAAAATGCAGTTTTTAAATGATGATTTCATAGATTAGGGAGAAAGATTATCCAAACCTCCCTGGTCCTGTGTAAAAACAAATTGCCCCTCTTGTTAAATCAAGGGTTAACTGTGATTAACCAATTTTGGAAACCTCAGTTCAGTGTTACTAAACACACTCAGGCCTGATTAATTGCAGACTTGTGAATCAAGAAATCAGTTAAATAGAACCTGTGTGACAAAGTGAAACAGGCTAAAAGACCTCAAAAAGCAACACATCGTGTCACCAGCCATCCTCCTGGTCCTCAGTGTTAATGCCCACTTAACTGGGTCCTTCAGTGGAAAGGCTCAAGCAGATGAAGCCTAACATAACAAGATGAGACTGACAAATATTCTATTTGAATGTTTAAAAAGAAAAATATCACAGTATTTATGCTTTCACTGAGCATATACCTGCATCAATGATGAACTCTCAAGGCTGAAAAGTCCTGGCTTTGGTCAGCCACGGTCCACGCACACGCACACGTCACCAATCCCTGACTGCTTGATCATAACAGCAATTGGGCTGCTGGGAACATGACGGGCGTTCTTCTTGATGTTAACAAGGTGCTCACCAATCTCCCTGGGAACAAACGAGATTCCTAAGACAGACCGACAAAACAGATGTTAACAACGCTTATTCTTGTGTGTGCATGCAGCCCGTTTCAGTTGCTCCTGCTTCTTTCTCCACGCTTTAACTTTTATTACTTTCCCCCTCTGTCTTTTACTTAAGGGTTAATAAAGTATTTGGATTCTGATGAGTCTCGTTGTTTAGCAAACTTCTCACTTATCAGATGGACACTCACCAATGTGAGCCTTACGCAGCATCTTCAGCAGGCAGGGCTCCTCTGGGCCTGAGGGTGTTGTAAGAGGGGCTGTCAGCTGGCTGAGGTCACGCTCTCCTATGTCCAGTGGAATATCTGCAGCAGAGCCCGCCTTCAGTGAAGTATGTTGGCTGGAAGGCTTTCAGGCCCGTCTTTGCCACTCCAGGGTCAGAGACCTTCACCTTGTTTGGATGACAGCCTGCTCCGATATTCATCTGTGGGCACAAACACCAAAACTCAAGAGACTTTTCAGTGAGAAGAAAAGGCAAACCTTGCATGCCAGAGTGAAAGTGAGAGTGTGTGTGAGTGCATACTCACCCTGAATGGACTCTCAGGGATGTTAGCGTCTCCCCAGGAGACCATCACAGTGTGCTTCACAGGCTTACGTGGGGTGCAGGTGCAGGTCTATGTGCTGCTGCTATTATCCTTAACCTGGACATCCACAGAATTGACTTCACCATCCTGTGCAGAAGACAAGGGATTATAGTTCAATCAGATTTAACACACTGTATTTTTCGGACCATAAGGCGCACTGTCGATGAACAGGTCTGGTTTCATACATGAGGCGCACTGGACTATAAAACGCATTAAGCGAAACAAAACAGCCAGATAAGTCAAACTTTACTCAACTCTTTCTTCTTGCTTCCTCCACTTCTGTACCATTGATTCATTATTATTGAAATCTCTCGCAGCTGCTCTATTCTCATGTTCTACTGCGTGACTGACAGCCTTGAGTTTGAAATCCGCTTCGTCAGCATGTCTCTTAACAGGTGGCATTTTGGGGTCATGATCCACACACAATACAGTAATATTATGTTGCAGCACAGTACGTATCACTCCGCCAGGCTCCTGACTACGTAGCCGTAATGCTCCGACAATCCATTAAGCGGTGCGAATAACTCCAGCTTTTTGTCTTTTTTATATTGTAGCTGAAGTACGGGACAAATCGCGTTTATTTTCAGCTCAATACAAAACGCATAATATTAACTCTGAATACCAGAGGATTCCGTTTTTTATGGCACGGTTGGCAACTCTACTAACTAACCATATGAATAAAATAAAGTTCACCAGTAACATCATAGCACCCACCCAACTGTACAGAAACTCCATCATGCTAGCTAGTACACAGTACGAGTTATTGTAACTGACTGTAGCACAACGTTAGCACAAGGAAAATAAACTCCACCTAAACTTGGTCTGACCCAGATAGACTGCAGGTCATAACTTCTTACCTGAAGCTCATTTCACCTGACAGTCGGACTGGCGGCCGCCTTGCGTCTCTCCACCTCCAGTCCTTTCCCCCATCCACCTGCTGGCCTCCACCACTTGCTAATTTGACTGAATGTGTGAAAGCTCCACCATAGCCACTACCAAACAACGGAGTTATTTTTACACGTCTGCCAGCATCTGTCCAATCCGCCACCTTTCACTGTTTACACAGTTAGGAAAAAAAGACGACAACAACAACAACAACAAAACATTGGGCCATTTAAAAGGCAAAATTAGCATCGGCCCACCGGGCAAATGGCCGGTATACCCGATGCCCCACAGACAGACTGAGGCCCCGCCGCTATTTTTGAGTGCAAAAATGTGTGGTCTCCAGCTAATGGAAAAGGCTGATCGCACGATGTGCGCGTAGTGCTCTTTAAATAGAACAATTTGCCCCATTCTCTTCGCCCGTCATGTGGCCACATGTGGCGGGCTAGCAGGCTAGCAACATACAGGCCCGGGTTCGAGCCCTCGGCTCACTTCCCTCTGTATGTTCACCTGCTAGGGGGAGGTCCAGGCGGGCGATCTTGGAGTGAAAATTCCAAGGGATGACCCCTCGTAGCCTGGGCTTCCCCTGACTTTTTTTCTTTGCTTTGCTTTTTTTCATTTACCTGCCAGCAACAAACACACCTCCTTGTTGTCATGGCTACCAACGACCACTCTTCTTGTGCCAACAAGTCATTGCCTGACAAAACATTATTTCCTATGTTTCCCTGGCTTTTTTGCCTTTTTTATTTCTTGTGTTTTAGACAAAAAGAAAAGAAAAAGATCTACAGATTCAGGCTTTTCTTTACCTGTGGTAGTCGGGTAGAATGACGTCACTGACACTATTTAATATGAAAACAAACTTTCTCAAACAAAAAACAAAAACAAAAAAGGAGTGGGTCGGTGTGTCATCTTTACCGAGCACCATACATGTTTTGCTTCACATTCAAATTATTATTTTTCCTTTTCAAAAATAATTCAGAGAGAAAAAAAACAGAGAAGTCAAATATATCAAATTTGCACGAATCTTCTAGTGAAGGTGCCTCCTCCTTCTGACCTTAGGGTAACTAATTTCTCAGACAGTGACATGACAGTGCGCTGGGAAGCTGCAGCTGATGATGATGTTTCTTCCCTCACTAAGTGGAGGCGACCTGAGACAGGTGGGGAAGAACTATTGGATTGTTGGGGTACATATTATGAAGTAAAAAAATACAATATCTCAATAAACTGTTGTCCTGTGTCTTAAGGAGTATGAGATATCACTGTCTGCACTCTATGGAGATGGAGCTCAGAGTGAAGCTGTGGCCATACGCTACAGCACCTGTGAGTCACACATTTTCTGATCCTGAACGTTTGTCAAACTCAGGAGGGGAGAGCCTGAAACCATTTACCTAAGTGACATTAGCAGCAGTGTTCAGCCTAAAAAATAGACAAGTTAAAAGTCATGCATCCATATTATTTGTTTATTTATTAAATTATTTTCGAGACACTGTTAGTTGTTAGAAGCCAGTGTTTTAATGACAGGACATATATGACAGTAATGAGACAACCTAAGATATCCAAGATTAGCACAAAAACACAAATAGAATCACAGAAAGCGTGTTTCTCTCCCGTTAGTCTTTAGGCCCAGTTACCTTTTACTTTTCTGTGGTCAGAAGCCCTTCATGTCAAATTCTGTCTCTATGTACAATATAGCATTACTAATACAAGAACCTGTATGTAAATGAACTTCATTGTGTAATTGATGGCAGTTCTCAAAGTACTAGTCACTTAAAGGTAAAATTTCACATCGAAATTCTCATCTTTGAATAACTAGAACTCTGAGCTATGAAATAAATGTAGTGAGGTTAAAGTATCAAATTCTCTGTTATACTTTACATTTATTTTCTAAAAAAACACTTTGCTCTGCTGCCAAAATAATTTCCTCCTTTAAAGAAACAAAGTGAGTGTTAAGTGTCGTTAGCTGTGGTACTTTATCTCTTCTATGATGTTGCTGCAGGGTCTGGTGGAGGCCCGACCAGCCTCAGGGTTTCTGATGAGACTGCCGTCAGCATAGTGATCAGCTGGGTACCTCCCAATGCTCATGTCCTCCAGTATCACATGTCCTACATGGCTTTAACTGGAGCTGATAGCCAGGATCACACTGTGAGTGGGTCGTAGTCATTACATCTTCACCTCCTCTGGCCTTCAGCCGGCTGTCATGTGTCAGAATTCCAGAAATTCCAAAACTTTAAATGAGTTCTGACTGTGTTGGGATGATAGTGTTGTTTGTTGTCTGCAGGTGCTGGTCCCTGGTGGAGAGAAGCAGGTGATGCTGATGTCATTGCAGCCAGATACACGTTACAGCATGCTGGTCACTGCTGAGTACCACAACAGAGAAGGAGGCAGCGGTTCAGCTCAGGGCAAAACTGGTGAGTCAAACAAGGAAAGATGCCAAGACAGCTCAAGTGCAACTTCCAGTTAAGACCGACAGGCTTACATGCAAAAAGTGCAAATGTCCCATTACTTTACCCTAACAGGAGGACATGCATACTTGAAGGTTTCCACATATAGAAACATCAAGGTTTTTGGGCGGTATTGTTTCTACAGCACTACACGTACAGTCATTTTGGTCCAGAGACACAGATTCCTTTCACTGCATAATGATGGGCTCTCTGAACAATGAGACAGCAGCCAGTACCGGTACAATGACAGTACTGCTCTTGATACTTGGTTGGAAGTTTAAAAATTACTGGGTGCACTGTGTCTGCGTTTATTGTCCATGCTAGTGTGCAGACGACATTCTTTGGCTTTGTGTTTTTTGTTTGTTTTCTGTCTTTTTTCTGTCTCTCTAGACACTTTGTGGGTAAGCAGTGCGAGTGTGGTCAGGTCAGGTCAGACCACTCCAGTATCTGTGTGTCATGGAGACCAGTATCTGCCGTTGATGGATATCCTATTGTAATCCAGGATGTAAAAGGTATTCTGTAATCACGTCTACAGTGATGTGAAAAGGTGTTTGCCCCCTTCCTGATTTCCTAGTGTTTTGCATATTTATCACACTTACATGTTTCAGATCATCAAACTCATTTTAATATTAGACACAGATAAGACAAGTTAATACAAAATGCAGTTTTTAAATGATGATTTCATAGATTAGGGAGAAAGATTATCCAAACCTCCCTGGTCCTGTGTAAAAACAAATTGCCCCTCTTGTTAAATCAAGGGTTAACTGTGATTAACCAATTTTGGAAACCTCAGTTCAGTGTTACTAAACACACTCAGGCCTGATTAATTGCAGACTTGTGAATCAAGAAATCAGTTAAATAGAACCTGTGTGACAAAGTGAAACAGGCTAAAAGACCTCAAAAAGCAACACATCGTGTCACCAGCCATCCTCCTGGTCCTCAGTGTTAATGCCCACTTAACTGGGTCCTTCAGTGGAAAGGCTCAA
The DNA here is from genome assembly GCF_057381915.1 of Diplotaxodon limnothrissa. Lineage (NCBI taxonomy): Eukaryota > Metazoa > Chordata > Actinopteri > Cichliformes > Cichlidae > Diplotaxodon > Diplotaxodon limnothrissa. The sequence goes on along the minus strand of NC_140608.1, from coordinate 18,440,828 downwards.
GCAGATGAAGCCTAACATAACAAGATGAGACTGACAAATATTCTATTTGAATGTTTAAAAAGAAAAATATCACAGTATTTATGCTTTCACTGAGCATATACCTGCATCAATGATGAACTCTCAAGGCTGAAAAGTCCTGGCTTTGGTCAGCCACGGTCCACGCACACGCACACGTCACCAATCCCTGACTGCTTGATCATAACAGCAATTGGGCTGCTGGGAACATGACGGGCGTTCTTCTTGATGTTAACAAGGTGCTCACCAATCTCCCTGGGAACAAACGAGATTCCTAAGACAGACCGACAAAACAGATGTTAACAACACTTATTCTTGTGTGTGCATGCAGCCCGTTTCAGTTGCTCCTGCTTCTTTCTCCACGCTTTAACTTTTATTACTTTCCCCCTCTGTCTTTTACTTAAGGGTTAATAAAGTATTTGGATTCTGATGAGTCTCGTTGTTTAGCAAACTTCTCACTTATCAGACGGACACTCACCAATGTGAGCGTTACGCAGCATCTTCAGCAGGCAGGGCTCCTCTGGGCCTGAGGGTGTTGTAAGAGGGGCTGTCAGCTGGCTGAGGTCAAGCTCGCCTATGTCCAGTGGAATATCTGCAGCAGAGCCCGCCTTCAGTGAAGTATGTTGGCTGGAAGGCTTTCAGGCCCGTCTTTGCCACTCCAGGGTCAGAGACCTTCACCTTGTTTGGATGACAGCCTGCTCCGATATTCATCTGTGGGCACAAACACCAAAACTCAAGAGACTTTTCAGTGAGAAGAAAAGGCAAACCTTGCATGCCAGAGTGAAAGTGAGAGTGTGTGTGAGTGCATACTCACCCTGAATGGACTCTCAGGGATGTTAGCGTCTCCCCAGGAGACCATCACAGTGTGCTTCACAGGCTTACGTGGGGTGCAGGTGCAGGTCTATGTGCTGCTGCTATTATCCTTAACCTGGACATCCACAGAATTGACTTCACCATCCTGTGCAGAAGACAAGGGATTATAGTTCAATCAGATTTAACACACTGTATTTTTCGGACCATAAGGCGCACTGTCGATGAACAGGTCTGGTTTCATACATGAGGCGCACTGGACTATAAAACGCATTAAGCGAAACAAAACAGCCAGATAAGTCAAACTTTACTCAACTCTTTCTTCTTGCTTCCTCCACTTCTGTACCATTGATTCATTATTATTGAAATCTCTCGCAGCTGCTCTATTCTCATGTTCTACTGCATGACTGACAGCCTTGAGTTTGAAATCCGCTTCGTCAGCATGTCTCTTAACAGGTGGCATTTTGGGGTCATGATCCACACACAATACAGTAATATTATGTTGCAGCACAGTACGTATCACTCCGCCAGGCTCCTGACTACGTAGCCGTAATGCTCCGACAATCCATTAAGCGGTGCGAATAACTCCAGCTTTTTGTCTTTTTTATATTGTAGCTGAAGTACGGGACAAATCGCGTTTATTTTCAGCTCAATACAAAACGCATAATATTAACTCTGAATACCAGAGGATTCCGTTTTTTATGGCACGGTTGGCAACTCTACTAACTAACCATATGAATAAAATAAAGTTCACCAGTAACATCATAGCACCCACCCAACTGTACAGAAACTCCATCATGCTAGCTAGTACACAGTACGAGTTATTGTAACTGACTGTAGCACAACGTTAGCACAAGGAAAATAAACTCCACCTAAACTTGGTTTGACCCAGATAGACTGCAGGTCATAACTTCTTACCTGAAGCTCATTTCACCTGACAGTCGGACTGGCGGCCGCCTTGCGTCTCTCCACCTCCAGTCCTTTCCCCCATCCACCTGCTGGCCTCCACCACTTGCTAATTTGACTGAATGTGTGAAAGCTCCACCATAGCCACTACCAAACAACGGAGTTATTTTTACACGTCTGCCAGCATCTGTCCAATCCGCCACCTTTCACTGTTTACACAGTTAGGAAAAAAAGACGACAACAACAACAACAACAAAACATTGGGCCATTTAAAAGGCAAAATTAGCATCGGCCCACCGGGCAAATGGCCGGTATACCCGATGCCCCACAGACAGACTGAGGCCCCGCCGCTATTTTTGAGTGCAAAAATGTGTGGTCTCCAGCTAATGGAAAAGGCTGATCGCGTAGTGCTCTTTAAATAGAACAATTTGCCCCATTCTCTTCGCCCGTCATGTGGCCACATGTGGCGGGCTAGCAGGCTAGCAACATACAGGCCCGGGTTCGAGCCCTCGGCTCACTTCCCTCTGTATGTTCACCTGCTAGGGGGAGGTCCAGGCGGGCGATCTTGGAGTGAAAATTCCAAGGGATGACCCCTCGTAGCCTGGGCTTCCCCTGACTTTTTTTCTTTGCTTTGCTTTTTTTCATTTACCTGCAAGCAACAAACACACCTCCTTGTTGTCATGGCTACCAACGACCACTCTTCTTGTGCCAACAAGTCATTGCCTGACAAAACATTATTTCCTATGTTTCCCTGGCTTTTTTGCCTTTTTTATTTCTTGTGTTTTAGACAAAAAGAAAAGAAAAAGATCTACAGATTCAGGCTTTTCTTTACCTGTGGTAGTCGGGTAGAATGACGTCACTGACACTATTTAATATGAAAACAAACTTTCTCAAACAAAAAACAAAAACAAAAAAGGAGTGGGTCGGTGTGTCATCTTTACTGAGCACCATACATGTTTTGCTTCACATTCAAATTATTATTTTTCCTTTTCAAAAATAATTCAGAGAGAAAAAAAACAGAGAAGTCAAATATATCAAATTTGCACGAATCTTCTAGTGAAGGTGCCTCCTCCTTCTGACCTTAGGGTAACTAATTTCTCAGACAGTGACATGACAGTGCGCTGGGAAGCTGCAGCTGATGATGATGTTTCTTCCCTCACTAAGTGGAGGCGACCTGAGAAAGGTGGGGAAGAACTATTGGATTGTTGGAGTACATATTATGAAGTAAAAAAATACAATATCTCAATAAACTGTTGTCCTGTGTCTTAAGGAGTATGAGATATCACTGTCTGCACTCTATGGAGATGGAGCTCAGAGTGAAGCTGTGGCCATACGCTACAGCACCCGTGAGTCACACATTTTCTGATCCTGAACGTTTGTCAAACTCAGGAGGGGAGAGCCTGAAACCATTTACCTAAGTGACATTAGCAGCAGTGTTCAGCCTAAAAAATAGACAAGTTAAAAGTCATGCATCCATATTATTAGTTTATTTATTAAATTATTTTCGAGACACTGTTAGTTGTTAGAAGCCAGTGTTTTAATGACAGGACATATATGACAGTAATGAGACAACCTAAGATATCCAAGATTAGCACAAAAACACAAATAGAATCACAGAAAGCGTGTTTCTCTCCCGTTAGTCTTTAGGCCCAGTTACCTTTTACTTTTCTGTGGTCAGTAGCCCTTCATGTCATATTCTGTCTCTATGTACAATATAGCATTACTAATACAAGAACCTGTATGTAAATGAACTTCATTGTGTAATTGATGGCAGTTCTCAAAGTACTAGTCACTTAAAGGTTAAATTTCACATCGAAATTCTCATATTATATTCTATTTGAATGTTTAAAAAGAAAAATATCACAGTATTTATGCTTTCACTGAGCATATACCTGCATCAATGATGAACTCTCAAGGCTGAAAAGTCCTGGCTTTGGTCAGCCACGGTCCACGCACACGTCACCAATCCCTGACTGCTTGATCATAACAGCAATTGGGCTGCTGGGAACATGACGGGCGTTCTTCTTGATGTTAACAAGGTGCTCACCAATCTCCCTGGGAACAAACGAGATTCCTAAGACAGACCGACAAAACAGATGTTAACAACGCTTATTCTTGTGTGTGCATGCAGCCCGTTTCAGTTGCTCCTGCTTCTTTCTCCACGCTTTAACTTTTATTACTTTCCCCCTCTGTCTTTTACTTAAGGGTTAATAAAGTATTTGGATTCTGATGAGTCTCATTGTTTAGCAAACTTCTCACTTATCAGACGGACACTCACCAATGTGAGCGTTACGCAGCATCTTCAGCAGGCAGGGCTCCTCTGGGCCTGAGGGTGTTGTAAGAGGGGCTGTCAGCTGGCTGAGGTCAAGCTCGCCTATGTCCAGTGGAATATCTGCAGCAGAGCCCGCCTTCAGTGAAGTATGTTGGCTGGAAGGCTTTCAGGCCCGTCTTTGCCACTCCAGGGTCAGAGACCTTCACCTTGTTTGGATGACAGCCTGCTCTGATATTCATCTGTGGGCACAAACACCAAAACTCAAGAGACTTTTCAGTGAGAAGAAAAGGCAAACCTTGCATGCCAGAGTGAAAGTGAGAGTGTGTGAGTGCATACTCACCCTGAATGGACTCTCAGGGATGTTAGCGTCTCCCCAGGAGACCATCACAGTGTGCTTCACAGGCTTACGTGGGGTGCAGGTGCAGGTCTATGTGCTGCTGCTATTATCCTTAACCTGGACATCCACAGAATTGACTTCACCATCCTGTGCAGAAGACAAGGGATTATAGTTCAATCAGATTTAACACACTGTATTTTTCGGACCATAAGGCGCACTGTCGATGAACAGGTCTGGTTTCATACATGAGGCGCACTGGACTATAAAACGCATTAAGCGAAACAAAACAGCCAGATAAGTCAAACTTTACTCAACTCTTTCTTCTTGCTTCCTCCACTTCCGTACCATTGATTCATTCATGTTGAAATCTCTCGCAGCTGCTCTATTCTCATGTTCTACTGCGTGACTGACAGCCTTGAGTTTGAAATCCGCTTCGTCAGCATGTCTCTTAACAGGTGGCATTTTGGGGTCATGATCCACACACAATACAGTAATATTATGTTGCAGCACAGTACGTATCACTCCGCCAGGCTCCTGACTACGTAGCCGTAATGCTCCGACAATCCATCAAGCGGTGCGACTTCATAGCTTACCAAAGTCGTACTAAAACATTTTTTGACAGATTTTTAAGCGCCGTGTATTACATAAAATCGGTTCAAGGTCAATAAGCACAACCAGAATTCATACATAAGGCGCACTGTCGATTTTTGAGAGATAATTAAAGGATTTTAAGTGCGACTCATAGTCCGAAAAATACGGTACATACAATATATTTAACATATTTGTGATCATATACAAAGCCAGATATACCTGGGCTATAATTTTCAGAGGAGCTTTTCCTCCTTGCTTGGCATCAACTGTGAGTTCACTGGGTTTTCCAACAGCCAGACCACTGCTCTGTAGGCCTGGACCGTACGCCTTAACCTAGAGAAAACTATTTTAAACAAACAATTAAAAAAGGAACAAGTCAAAGATCTACTATAGCCAAAAGATCATTTACAGACTATAGCGCTGTGAAAAAATATTTGCCTCCTTTCTGATTTCGTATCTTATTCCATATTTGTCACACTTACACGTTTCAGATCAATAAATGTTAATATTAGACAAGAATGTCTAATATTAAACGGCAGTTTTCAAGGGGAAAAAGCTATCCAAACATACTTGGTCCTATATGAAAAAGTAATTGCACCGAATTAAATAAATTCTAACAACAGCTTATCAAGTTTAAAGGTGCTTCTGCTGTTTAACACGACCTCTGCTAGTTTCCTCTTTCTGGCGCAAAGCGGGAGATAAACAAGCAAGAGAGACGGGACTTGTGGCAGAAACGCCGATCAGCTGATCATTGATCAGTTTCATGATTGAAGTAGCAGCAGGAGAGGGAGAACGAGAGAAGAAGAGGCAGCTGTGCAGCAAAGACACAGAATAACTCCAGCTTTTTGTCTTTTTTTATTGTAGCTGAAGTACGGGACAAATCGCTTTTATTTTCAGCTCAATACAAAACGCATAATATTAACTCTGAATACCAGAGGATTCCGTTTTTTATGGCACGGTTGGCTCTACTAACTAACCATATGAATAAAATAAAGTTCACCAGTAACATCATAGCACCCACCCAACTGTACAGAAACTCCATCATGCTAGCTAGTACACAGTATGAGTTATTGTAACTGACTGTAGCACAACGTTAGCACAAGTTAGCACAAGGAAAATAAACTCCACCTAAACTTGGTTTGACCCAGATAGACTGCAGGTCATAACTTCTTACCTGAAGCTCATTTCACCTGACAGTCGGACTGGCGGCCGCCTTGCGTCTCTCCACCTCCAGTCCTTTCCCCCATCCACCTGCTGGCCTCCACCACTTGCTAATTTGACTGAATGTGTGAAAGCTCCACCATAGCCACTACCAAACAACTGAGTTATTTTTACACGTCTGCCAGCATCTGTCCAATCCGCCACCTTTCACTGTTTACACAGTTAGGAAAAAAAGACGACAACAACAACAAAACATTGGGCCATTTAAAAGGCAAAATTAGCATCGGCCCACCGGGCAAATGGCCGGTATACCCGATGCCCCACAGACAGACTGAGGCCCCGCCGCTATTTTTGAGTGCAAAAATGTGTGGTCTCCAGCTAATGGAAAAGGCTGATCGCACGATGTGCGCGTAGTGCTATTTAAATAGAACAATTTGCCCCATTCTCTTCGCCCGTCATGTGGCCACATGTGGCGGGCTAGCAGGCTAGCAACATACAGGCCCGGGTTCGAGCCCTCGGCTCACTTCCCTCTGTATGTTCACCTGCTAGGGGGAGGTCCAGGCGGGCGATCTTGGAGTGAAAATTCCAAGGGATGACCCCTCGTAGCCTGGGCTTCCCCTGACTTTTTGCTTTGCTTTTTTTCTTTTACCTGCCAGCAACAAACACACCTCCTTGTTGTCATGGCTACCAACGACCACTCTTCTTGTGCCAACAAGTCATTGCCTGACAAAACATTATTTCCTATGTTTCCCTGGCTTTTTTGCCTTTTTTATTTCTTGTGTTTTAGACAAAAAGAAAAGAAAAAGATCTACAGATTCAGGCTTTTCTTTACCTGTGGTAGTCGGGTAGAATGACGTCACTGACACTGCTTTAATATGAAAACAAACTTTCTCAAACAAAAAACAAAAACAAAAAAGGAGTGGGTCGGTGTGTCATCTTTACCGAGCACCATACATGTTTTGCTTCACATTCAAATTATTATTTTTCCTTTTCAAAAATAATTCAGAGAGAAAAAAAACAGAGAAGTCAAATATATCAAATTTGCACGAATCTTCTAGTGAAGGTGCCTCCTCCTTCTGACCTTAGGGTAACTAATTTCTCAGACAGTGACATGACAGTGCGCTGGGAAGCTGCAGCTGATGATGATGTTTCTTACCTCACTAAGTGGAGGCGACCTGAGACAGGTGGGGAAGAACTATTGGATTGTTGGGGTACATATTATGAAGTAAAAAAAATACAATATCTCAATAAACTGTTGTCCTGTGTCTTAAGGAGTATGAGATATCACTGTCTGCACTCTATGGAGATGGAGCTCAGAGTGAAGCTGTGGCCATACGCTACAGCACCCGTGAGTCACACATTTTCTGATCCTGAACGTTTGTCAAACTCAGGAGGGGAGAGCCTGAAACCATTTACCTAAGTGACATTAGCAGCAGTGTTCAGCCTAAAAAATAGACAAGTTAAAAGTCATGCATCCATATTATTTGTTTATTTATTAAATTATTTTCGAGACACTGTTAGTTGTTAGAAGCCAGTGTTTTAATGACAGGACATATATGACAGTAATGAGACAACCTAAGATATCCAAGATTAGCACAAAAACACAAATAGAATCACAGAAAGCGTGTTTCTCTCCCGTTAGTCTTTAGGCCCAGTTACCTTTTACTTTTCTGTGGTCAGTAGCCCTTCATGTCATATTCTGTCTCTATGTACAATATAGCATTACTAATACAAGAACCTGTATGTAAATGAACTTCATTGTGTAATTGATGGCAGTTCTCAAAGTACTAGTCACTTAAAGGTTAAATTTCACATCGAAATTCTCATATTATATTCTATTTGAATGTTTAAAAAGAAAAATATCACAGTATTTATGCTTTCACTGAGCATATACCTGCATCAATGATGAACTCTCAAGGCTGAAAAGTCCTGGCTTTGGTCAGCCACGGTCCACGCACACGCACATGTCACCAATCCCTGACTGCTTGATCATAACAGCAATTGGGCTGCTGGGAACATGACGGGCGTTCTTCTTGATGTTAACAAGGTGCTCACCAATCTCCCTGGGAACAAACGAGATTCCTAAGACAGACCGACAAAACAGATGTTAACAACGCTTATTCTTGTGTGTGCATGCAGCCCGTTTCAGTTGCTCCTGCTTCTTTCTCCACGCTTTAACTTTTATTACTTTCCCCCTCTGTCTTTTACTTAAGGGTTAATAAAGTATTTGGATTCTGATGAGTCTCATTGTTTAGCAAACTTCTCACTTATCAGATGGACACTCACCAATGTGAGCCTTACGCAGCATCTTCAGCAGGCAGGGCTCCTCTGGGCCTGAGGGTGTTGTAAGAGGGGCTGTCAGCTGGCTGAGGTCAAGCTCGCCTATGTCCAGTGGAATATCTGCAGCAGAGCCCGCCTTCAGTGAAGTATGTTGGCTGGAAGGCTTTCAGGCCCGTCTTTGCCACTCCAGGGTCAGAGACCTTCACCTTGTTTGGATGACAGCCTGCTCTGATATTCATCTGTGGGCACAAACACCAAAACTCAAGAGACTTTTCAGTGAGAAGAAAAGGCAAACCTTGCATGCCAGAGTGAAAGTGAGAGAGTGTGTGAGTGCATACTCACCCTGAATGGACTCTCAGGGATGTTAGCGTCTCCCCAGGAGACCATCACAGTGTGCTTCACAGGCTTACGTGGGGTGCAGGTGTATGTGCTGTTGCTATTATCCTTAACCTGGACATCCACAGAATTGACTTCACCATCCTGTGCAGAAGACAAGGGATTATAGTTCAATCAGATTTAACACACTGTATTTTTCGGACCATAAGGCGCACTGTCGATGAACAGGTCTGGTTTCATACATGAGGCGCACTGGACTATAAAACGCATTAAGCGAAACAAAACAGCCAGATAAGTCAAACTTTACTCAACTCTTTCTTCTTGCTTCCTCCACTTCCGTACCATTGATTCATTCATGTTGAAATCTCTCGCAGCTGCTCTATTCTCATGTTCTACTGCGTGACTGACAGCCTTGAGTTTGAAATCCGCTTCGTCAGCATGTCTCTTAACAGGTGGCATTTTGGGGTCATGATCCACACACAATACAGTAATATTATGTTGCAGCACAGTACGTATCACTCCGCCAGGCTCCTGACTACGTAGCCGTAATGCTCCGACAATCCATCAAGCGGTGCGACTTCATAGCTTACCAAAGTCGTACTAAAACATTTTTTGACAGATTTTTAAGCGCCGTGTATTACATAAAATCGGTTCAAGGTCAATAAGCACAACCAGAATTCATACATAAGGCGCACTGTCGATTTTTGAGAGATAATTAAAGGATTTTAAGTGCGACTCATAGTCCGAAAAATACGGTACATACAATATATTTAACATATTTGTGATCATATACAAAGCCAGATATACCTGGGCTATAATTTTCAGAGGAGCTTTTCCTCCTTGCTTGGCATCAACTGTGAGTTCACTGGGTTTTCCAACAGCCAGACCACTGCTCTGTAGGCCTGGACCGTACGCCTTAACCTAGAGAAAACTATTTTAAACAAACAATTAAAAAAGGAACAAGTCAAAGATCTACTATAGCCAAAAGATCATTTACAGACTATAGCGCTGTGAAAAAACATTTGCCTCCTTTCTGATTTCGTATCTTGTTCCATATTTGTCACACTTACACGTTTCAGATCAATAAATGTTAATATTAGACAAGAATGTCTAATATTAAACGGCAGTTTTCAAGGGGAAAAAGCTATCCAAACATACTTGGTCCTATATGAAAAAGTAATTGCACCGAATTAAATAAATTCTAACAACAGCTTATCAAGTTTAAAGGCGCTTCTGCTGTTTAACACGACCTCTGCTAGTTTCCTCTTTCTGGCGCAAAGCGGGAGATAAACAAGCAAGAGAGACGGGACTTGTGGCAGAAACGCCGATCAGCTGATCATTGATCAGTTTCATGATTGAAGTAGCAGCAGGAGAGGGAGAACGAGAGAAGAAGAGGCAGCTGTGCAGCAAAGACACAGAATAACTCCAGCTTTTTGTCTTTTTTTTATTGTAGCTGAAGTACGGGACAAATCGCGTTTATTTTCAGCTCAATACAAAACGCATAATATTAACTCTGAATACCAGAGGATTCTGTTTTTTATGGCACGGTTGGCTCTACTAACTAACCATATGAATAAAATAAAGTTCACCAGTAACATCATAGCACCCACCCAACTGTACAGAAACTCCATCATGCTAGCTAGTACACAGTACGAGTTATTGTAACTGACTGTAAAAAGTTAGCACAAGGAAAATAAACTCCACCTAAACTTGGTTTGACCCAGATAGACTGCAGGTCATAACTTCTTACCTGAAGCTCATTTCACCTGACAGTCGGACTGGCGGCCGCCTTGCGTCTCTCCACCTCCAGTCCTTTCCCCCATCCACCTGCTGGCCTCCACCACTTGCTAATTTGACTGAATGTGTGAAAGCTCCACCATAGCCACTACCAAACAACTGAGTTATTTTTACACGTCTGCCAGCATCTGTCCAATCCGCCACCTTTCACTGTTTACACAGTTAGGAAAAAAAGACGACAACAACAACAACAACAAAACATTGGGCCATTTAAAAGGCAAAATTAGCATCGGCCCACCGGGCAAATGGCCGGTATACCCGATGCCCCACAGACAGACTGAGGCCCCGCCGCTATTTTTGAGTGCAAAAATGTGTGGTCTCCAGCTAATGGAAAAGGCTGATCGCGTAGTGCTCTTTAAATAGAACAATTTGCCCCATTCTCTTCGCCCGTCATGTGGCCACATGTGGCGGGCTAGCAGGCTAGCAACATACAGGCCCGGGTTCGAGCCCTCGGCTCACTTCCCTCTGTATGTTCACCTGCTAGGGGGAGGTTCAGGCGGGCGATCTTGGAGTGAAAATTCCAAGGGATGACCCCTCGTAGCCTGGGCTTCCCCTGACTTTTTTTTCTTTGCTTTGCTTTTTTTCATTTACCTGCCAGCAACAAACACACCTCCTTGTTGTCATGGCTACCAACGACCACTCTTCTTGTGCCAACAAGTCATTGCCTGACAAAACATTATTTCCTATGTTTCCCTGGCTTTTTTGCCTTTTTTATTTCTTGTGTTTTAGACAAAAAGAAAAGAAAAAGATCTACAGATTCAGGCTTTTCTTTACCTGTGGTAGTCGGGTAGAATGACGTCACTGACACTGCTTTAATATGAAAACAAACTTTCTCAAACAAAAAACAAAAACAAAAAAGGAGTGGGTCGGTGTGTCATCTTTACCGAGCACCATACATGTTTTGCTTCACATTCAAATTATTATTTTTCCTTTTCAAAAATAATTCAGAGAGAAAAAAAACAGAGAAGTCAAATATATCAAATTTGCACGAATCTTCTAGTGAAGGTGCCTCCTCCTTCTGACCTTAGGGTAACTAATTTCTCAGACAGTGACATGACAGTGCGCTGGGAAGCTGCAGCTGATGATGATGTTTCTTACCTCACTAAGTGGAGGCGACCTGAGACAGGTGGGGAAGAACTATTGGATTGTTGGGGTACATATTATGAAGTAAAAAAAATACAATATCTCAATAAACTGTTGTCCTGTGTCTTAAGGAGTATGAGATATCACTCTATGGAGATGGAGCTCAGAGTGAAGCTGTGGCCATACGCTACAGCACCCGTGAGTCACACATTTTCTGATCCTGAACGTTTGTCAAACTCAGGAGGGGAGAGCCTGAAACCATTTACCTAAGTGACATTAGCAGCAGTGTTCAGCCTAAAAAATAGACAAGTTAAAAGTCATGCATCCATATTATTTGTTTATTTATTAAATTATTTTCGAGACACTGTTAGTTGTTAGAAGCCAGTGTTTTAATGACAGGACATATATGACAGTAATGAGACAACCTAAGATATCCAAGATTAGCACAAAAACACAAATAGAATCACAGAAAGCGTGTTTCTCTCCCGTTAGTCTTTAGGCCCAGTTACCTTTTACTTTTCTGTGGTCAGTAGCCCTTCATGTCATATTCTGTCTCTATGTACAATATAGCATTACAAAAATAAGAACCTGTATGTAAATGAACTTCATTGTGTAATTGATGGCAGTTCTCAAAGTACTAGTCACTTAAAGGTTAAATTTCACATCGAAATTCTCATATTATATTCTATTTGAATGTTTAAAAAGAAAAATATCACAGTATTTATGCTTTCACTGAGCATATACCTGCATCAATGATGAACTCTCAAGGCTGAAAAGTCCTGGCTTTGGTCAGCCACGGTCCACGCACACGCACACGTCACCAATCCCTGACTGCTTGATCATAACAGCAATTGGGCTGCTGGGAACATGACGGGCGTTCTTCTTGATGTTAACAAGGTGCTCACCAATCTCCCTGGGAACAAACGAGATTCCTAAGACAGACCGACAAAACAGATGTTAACAACACTTATTCTTGTGTGTGCATGCAGCCCGTTTCAGTTGCTCCTGCTTCTTTCTCCACGCTTTAACTTTTATTACTTTCCCCCTCTGTCTTTTACTTAAGGGTTAATAAAGTATTTGGATTCTGATGAGTCTCGTTGTTTAGCAAACTTCTCACTTATCAGACGGACACTCACCAATGTGAGCGTTACGCAGCATCTTCAGCAGGCAGGGCTCCTCTGGGCCTGAGGGTGTTGTAAGAGGGGCTGTCAGCTGGCTGAGGTCAAGCTCGCCTATGTCCAGTGGAATATCTGCAGCAGAGCCCGCCTTCAGTGAAGTATGTTGGCTGGAAGGCTTTCAGGCCCGTCTTTGCCACTCCAGGGTCAGAGACCTTCACCTTGTTTGGATGACAGCCTGCTCCGATATTCATCTGTGGGCACAAACACCAAAACTCAAGAGACTTTTCAGTGAGAAGAAAAGGCAAACCTTGCATGCCAGAGTGAAAGTGAGAGTGTGTGTGAGTGCATACTCACCCTGAATGGACTCTCAGGGATGTTAGCGTCTCCCCAGGAGACCATCACAGTGTGCTTCACAGGCTTACGTGGGGTGCAGGTGCAGGTCTATGTGCTGCTGCTATTATCCTTAACCTGGACATCCACAGAATTGACTTCACCATCCTGTGCAGAAGACAAGGGATTATAGTTCAATCAGATTTAACACACTGTATTTTTCGGACCATAAGGCGCACTGTCGATGAACAGGTCTGGTTTCATACATGAGGCGCACTGGACTATAAAACGCATTAAGCGAAACAAAACAGCCAGATAAGTCAAACTTTACTCAACTCTTTCTTCTTGCTTCCTCCACTTCTGTACCATTGATTCATTATTATTGAAATCTCTCGCAGCTGCTCTATTCTCATGTTCTACTGCATGACTGACAGCCTTGAGTTTGAAATCCGCTTCGTCAGCATGTCTCTTAACAGGTGGCATTTTGGGGTCATGATCCACACACAATACAGTAATATTATGTTGCAGCACAGTACGTATCACTCCGCCAGGCTCCTGACTACGTAGCCGTAATGCTCTGACAATCCATTAAGCGGTGCGAATAACTCCAGCTTTTTGTCTTTTTTATATTGTAGCTGAAGTACGGGACAAATCGCGTTTATTTTCAGCTCAATACAAAACGCATAATATTAACTCTGAATACCAGAGGATTCCGTTTTTTATGGCACGGTTGGCAACTCTACTAACTAACCATATGAATAAAATAAAGTTCACCAGTAACATCATAGCACCCACCCAACTGTACAGAAACTCCATCATGCTAGCTAGTACACAGTACGAGTTATTGTAACTGACTGTAGCACAACGTTAGCACAAGGAAAATAAACTCCACCTAAACTTGGTTTGACCCAGATAGACTGCAGGTCATAACTTCTTACCTGAAGCTCATTTCACCTGACAGTCGGACTGGCGGCCGCCTTGCGTCTCTCCACCTCCAGTCCTTTCCCCCATCCACCTGCTGGCCTCCACCACTTGCTAATTTGACTGAATGTGTGAAAGCTCCACCATAGCCACTACCAAACAACGGAGTTATTTTTACACGTCTGCCAGCATCTGTCCAATCCGCCACCTTTCACTGTTTACACAGTTAGGAAAAAAAGACGACAACAACAACAACAACAAAACATTGGGCCATTTAAAAGGCAAAATTAGCATCGGCCCACCGGGCAAATGGCCGGTATACCCGATGCCCCACAGACAGACTGAGGCCCCGCCGCTATTTTTGAGTGCAAAAATGTGTGGTCTCCAGCTAATGGAAAAGGCTGATCGCGTAGTGCTCTTTAAATAGAACAATTTGCCCCATTCTCTTCGCCCGTCATGTGGCCACATGTGGCGGGCTAGCAGGCTAGCAACATACAGGCCCGGGTTCGAGCCCTCGGCTCACTTCCCTCTGTATGTTCACCTGCTAGGGGGAGGTCCAGGCGGGCGATCTTGGAGTGAAAATTCCAAGGGATGACCCCTCGTAGCCTGGGCTTCCCCTGACTTTTTTTCTTTGCTTTGCTTTTTTTCATTTACCTGCCAGCAACAAACACACCTCCTTGTTGTCATGGCTACCAACGACCACTCTTCTTGTGCCAACAAGTCATTGCCTGACAAAACATTATTTCCTATGTTTCCCTGGCTTTTTTGCCTTTTTTATTTCTTGTGTTTTAGACAAAAAGAAAAGAAAAAGATCTACAGATTCAGGCTTTTCTTTACCTGTGGTAGTCGGGTAGAATGACGTCACTGACACTATTTAATATGAAAACAAACTTTCTCAAACAAAAAACAAAAACAAAAAAGGAGTGGGTCGGTGTGTCATCTTTACCGAGCACCATACATGTTTTGCTTCACATTCAAATTATTATTTTTCCTTTTCAAAAATAATTCAGAGAGAAAAAAAACAGAGAAGTCAAATATATCAAATTTGCACGAATCTTCTAGTGAAGGTGCCTCCTCCTTCTGACCTTAGGGTAACTAATTTCTCAGACAGTGACATGACAGTGCGCTGGGAAGCTGCAGCTGATGATGATGTTTCTTCCCTCACTAAGTGGAGGCGACCTGAGAAAGGTGGGGAAGAACTATTGGATTGTTGGGGTACATATTATGAAGTAAAAAAATACAATATCTCAATAAACTGTTGTCCTGTGTCTTAAGGAGTATGAGATATCACTGTCTGCACTCTATGGAGATGGAGCTCAGAGTGAAGCTGTGGCCATACGCTACAGCACCTGTGAGTCACACATTTTCTGATCCTGAACGTTTGTCAAACTCAGGAGGGGAGAGCCTGAAACCATTTACCTAAGTGACATTAGCAGCAGTGTTCAGCCTAAAAAATAGACAAGTTAAAAGTCATGCATCCATATTATTTGTTTATTTATTAAATTATTTTCGAGACACTGTTAGTTGTTAGAAGCCAGTGTTTTAATGACAGGACATATATGACAGTAATGAGACAACCTAAGATATCCAAGATTAGCACAAAAACACAAATAGAATCACAGAAAGCGTGTTTCTCTCCCGTTAGTCTTTAGGCCCAGTTACCTTTTACTTTTCTGTGGTCAGAAGCCCTTCATGTCAAATTCTGTCTCTATGTACAATATAGCATTACTAATACAAGAACCTGTATGTAAATGAACTTCATTGTGTAATTGATGGCAGTTCTCAAAGTACTAGTCACTTAAAGGTAAAATTTCACATCGAAATTCTCATCTTTGAATAACTAGAACTCTGAGCTATGAAATAAATGTAGTGAGGTTAAAGTATCAAATTCTCTGTTATACTTTACATTTATTTTCTAAAAAAACACTTTGCTCTGCTGCCAAAATAATTTCCTCCTTTAAAGAAACAAAGTGAGTGTTAAGTGTCGTTAGCTGTGGTACTTTATCTCTTCTATGATGTTGCTGCAGGGTCTGGTGGAGGCCCGACCAGCCTCAGGGTTTCTGATGAGACTGCCGTCAGCATAGTGATCAGCTGGGTACCTCCCAATGCTCATGTCCTCCAGTATCACATGTCCTACATGGCTTTAACTGGAGCTGATAGCCAGGATCACACTGTGAGTGGGTCGTAGTCATTACATCTTCACCTCCTCTGGCCTTCAGCCGGCTGTCATGTGTCAGAATTCCAGAAATTCCAAAACTTTAAATGAGTTCTGACTGTGTTGGGATGATAGTGTTGTTTGTTGTCTGCAGGTGCTGGTCCCTGGTGGAGAGAAGCAGGTGATGCTGATGTCATTGCAGCCAGATACACGTTACAGCATGCTGGTCACTGCTGAGTACCACAACAGAGAAGGAGGCAGCGGTTCAGCTCAGGGCAAAACTGGTGAGTCAAACAAGGAAAGATGCCAAGACAGCTCAAGTGCAACTTCCAGTTAAGACCGACAGGCTTACATGCAAAAAGTGCAAATGTCCCATTACTTTACCCTAACAGGAGGACATGCATACTTGAAGGTTTCCACATATAGAAACATCAAGGTTTTTGGGCGGTATTGTTTCTACAGCACTACACGTACAGTCATTTTGGTCCAGAGACACAGATTCCTTTCACTGCATAATGATGGGCTCTCTGAACAATGAGACAGCAGCCAGTACCGGTACAATGACAGTACTGCTCTTGATACTTGGTTGGAAGTTTAAAAATTACTGGGTGCACTGTGTCTGCGTTTATTGTCCATGCTAGTGTGCAGACGACATTCTTTGGCTTTGTGTTTTTTGTTTGTTTTCTGTCTTTTTTCTGTCTCTCTAGACACTTTGTGGGTAAGCAGTGCGAGTGTGGTCAGGTCAGGTCAGACCACTCCAGTATCTGTGTGTCATGGAGACCAGTATCTGCCGTTGATGGATATCCTATTGTAATCCAGGATGTAAAAGGTATTCTGTAATCACGTCTACAGTGATGTGAAAAGGTGTTTGCCCCCTTCCTGATTTCCTAGTGTTTTGCATATTTATCACACTTACATGTTTCAGATCATCAAACTCATTTTAATATTAGACACAGATAAGACAAGTTAATACAAAATGCAGTTTTTAAATGATGATTTCATAGATTAGGGAGAAAGATTATCCAAACCTCCCTGGTCCTGTGTAAAAACAAATTGCCCCTCTTGTTAAATCAAGGGTTAACTGTGATTAACCAATTTTGGAAACCTCAGTTCAGTGTTACTAAACACACTCAGGCCTGATTAATTGCAGACTTGTGAATCAAGAAATCAGTTAAATAGAACCTGTGTGACAAAGTGAAACAGGCTAAAAGACCTCAAAAAGCAACACATCGTGTCACCAGCCATCCTCCTGGTCCTCAGTGTTAATGCCCACTTAACTGGGTCCTTCAGTGGAAAGGCTCAAGCAGATGAAGCCTAACATAACAAGATGAGACTGACAAATATTCTATTTGAATGTTTAAAAAGAAAAATATCACAGTATTTATGCTTTCACTGAGCATATACCTGCATCAATGATGAACTCTCAAGGCTGAAAAGTCCTGGCTTTGGTCAGCCACGGTCCACGCACACGCACACGTCACCAATCCCTGACTGCTTGATCATAACAGCAATTGGGCTGCTGGGAACATGACGGGCGTTCTTCTTGATGTTAACAAGGTGCTCACCAATCTCCCTGGGAACAAACGAGATTCCTAAGACAGACCGACAAAACAGATGTTAACAACGCTTATTCTTGTGTGTGCATGCAGCCCGTTTCAGTTGCTCCTGCTTCTTTCTCCACGCTTTAACTTTTATTACTTTCCCCCTCTGTCTTTTACTTAAGGGTTAATAAAGTATTTGGATTCTGATGAGTCTCGTTGTTTAGCAAACTTCTCACTTATCAGATGGACACTCACCAATGTGAGCCTTACGCAGCATCTTCAGCAGGCAGGGCTCCTCTGGGCCTGAGGGTGTTGTAAGAGGGGCTGTCAGCTGGCTGAGGTCACGCTCTCCTATGTCCAGTGGAATATCTGCAGCAGAGCCCGCCTTCAGTGAAGTATGTTGGCTGGAAGGCTTTCAGGCCCGTCTTTGCCACTCCAGGGTCAGAGACCTTCACCTTGTTTGGATGACAGCCTGCTCCGATATTCATCTGTGGGCACAAACACCAAAACTCAAGAGACTTTTCAGTGAGAAGAAAAGGCAAACCTTGCATGCCAGAGTGAAAGTGAGAGTGTGTGTGAGTGCATACTCACCCTGAATGGACTCTCAGGGATGTTAGCGTCTCCCCAGGAGACCATCACAGTGTGCTTCACAGGCTTACGTGGGGTGCAGGTGCAGGTCTATGTGCTGCTGCTATTATCCTTAACCTGGACATCCACAGAATTGACTTCACCATCCTGTGCAGAAGACAAGGGATTATAGTTCAATCAGATTTAACACACTGTATTTTTCGGACCATAAGGCGCACTGTCGATGAACAGGTCTGGTTTCATACATGAGGCGCACTGGACTATAAAACGCATTAAGCGAAACAAAACAGCCAGATAAGTCAAACTTTACTCAACTCTTTCTTCTTGCTTCCTCCACTTCTGTACCATTGATTCATTATTATTGAAATCTCTCGCAGCTGCTCTATTCTCATGTTCTACTGCGTGACTGACAGCCTTGAGTTTGAAATCCGCTTCGTCAGCATGTCTCTTAACAGGTGGCATTTTGGGGTCATGATCCACACACAATACAGTAATATTATGTTGCAGCACAGTACGTATCACTCCGCCAGGCTCCTGACTACGTAGCCGTAATGCTCCGACAATCCATTAAGCGGTGCGAATAACTCCAGCTTTTTGTCTTTTTTATATTGTAGCTGAAGTACGGGACAAATCGCGTTTATTTTCAGCTCAATACAAAACGCATAATATTAACTCTGAATACCAGAGGATTCCGTTTTTTATGGCACGGTTGGCAACTCTACTAACTAACCATATGAATAAAATAAAGTTCACCAGTAACATCATAGCACCCACCCAACTGTACAGAAACTCCATCATGCTAGCTAGTACACAGTACGAGTTATTGTAACTGACTGTAGCACAACGTTAGCACAAGGAAAATAAACTCCACCTAAACTTGGTCTGACCCAGATAGACTGCAGGTCATAACTTCTTACCTGAAGCTCATTTCACCTGACAGTCGGACTGGCGGCCGCCTTGCGTCTCTCCACCTCCAGTCCTTTCCCCCATCCACCTGCTGGCCTCCACCACTTGCTAATTTGACTGAATGTGTGAAAGCTCCACCATAGCCACTACCAAACAACGGAGTTATTTTTACACGTCTGCCAGCATCTGTCCAATCCGCCACCTTTCACTGTTTACACAGTTAGGAAAAAAAGACGACAACAACAACAACAACAAAACATTGGGCCATTTAAAAGGCAAAATTAGCATCGGCCCACCGGGCAAATGGCCGGTATACCCGATGCCCCACAGACAGACTGAGGCCCCGCCGCTATTTTTGAGTGCAAAAATGTGTGGTCTCCAGCTAATGGAAAAGGCTGATCGCACGATGTGCGCGTAGTGCTCTTTAAATAGAACAATTTGCCCCATTCTCTTCGCCCGTCATGTGGCCACATGTGGCGGGCTAGCAGGCTAGCAACATACAGGCCCGGGTTCGAGCCCTCGGCTCACTTCCCTCTGTATGTTCACCTGCTAGGGGGAGGTCCAGGCGGGCGATCTTGGAGTGAAAATTCCAAGGGATGACCCCTCGTAGCCTGGGCTTCCCCTGACTTTTTTTCTTTGCTTTGCTTTTTTTCATTTACCTGCCAGCAACAAACACACCTCCTTGTTGTCATGGCTACCAACGACCACTCTTCTTGTGCCAACAAGTCATTGCCTGACAAAACATTATTTCCTATGTTTCCCTGGCTTTTTTGCCTTTTTTATTTCTTGTGTTTTAGACAAAAAGAAAAGAAAAAGATCTACAGATTCAGGCTTTTCTTTACCTGTGGTAGTCGGGTAGAATGACGTCACTGACACTATTTAATATGAAAACAAACTTTCTCAAACAAAAAACAAAAACAAAAAAGGAGTGGGTCGGTGTGTCATCTTTACCGAGCACCATACATGTTTTGCTTCACATTCAAATTATTATTTTTCCTTTTCAAAAATAATTCAGAGAGAAAAAAAACAGAGAAGTCAAATATATCAAATTTGCACGAATCTTCTAGTGAAGGTGCCTCCTCCTTCTGACCTTAGGGTAACTAATTTCTCAGACAGTGACATGACAGTGCGCTGGGAAGCTGCAGCTGATGATGATGTTTCTTCCCTCACTAAGTGGAGGCGACCTGAGACAGGTGGGGAAGAACTATTGGATTGTTGGGGTACATATTATGAAGTAAAAAAATACAATATCTCAATAAACTGTTGTCCTGTGTCTTAAGGAGTATGAGATATCACTGTCTGCACTCTATGGAGATGGAGCTCAGAGTGAAGCTGTGGCCATACGCTACAGCACCTGTGAGTCACACATTTTCTGATCCTGAACGTTTGTCAAACTCAGGAGGGGAGAGCCTGAAACCATTTACCTAAGTGACATTAGCAGCAGTGTTCAGCCTAAAAAATAGACAAGTTAAAAGTCATGCATCCATATTATTTGTTTATTTATTAAATTATTTTCGAGACACTGTTAGTTGTTAGAAGCCAGTGTTTTAATGACAGGACATATATGACAGTAATGAGACAACCTAAGATATCCAAGATTAGCACAAAAACACAAATAGAATCACAGAAAGCGTGTTTCTCTCCCGTTAGTCTTTAGGCCCAGTTACCTTTTACTTTTCTGTGGTCAGAAGCCCTTCATGTCAAATTCTGTCTCTATGTACAATATAGCATTACTAATACAAGAACCTGTATGTAAATGAACTTCATTGTGTAATTGATGGCAGTTCTCAAAGTACTAGTCACTTAAAGGTAAAATTTCACATCGAAATTCTCATCTTTGAATAACTAGAACTCTGAGCTATGAAATAAATGTAGTGAGGTTAAAGTATCAAATTCTCTGTTATACTTTACATTTATTTTCTAAAAAAACACTTTGCTCTGCTGCCAAAATAATTTCCTCCTTTAAAGAAACAAAGTGAGTGTTAAGTGTCGTTAGCTGTGGTACTTTATCTCTTCTATGATGTTGCTGCAGGGTCTGGTGGAGGCCCGACCAGCCTCAGGGTTTCTGATGAGACTGCCGTCAGCATAGTGATCAGCTGGGTACCTCCCAATGCTCATGTCCTCCAGTATCACATGTCCTACATGGCTTTAACTGGAGCTGATAGCCAGGATCACACTGTGAGTGGGTCGTAGTCATTACATCTTCACCTCCTCTGGCCTTCAGCCGGCTGTCATGTGTCAGAATTCCAGAAATTCCAAAACTTTAAATGAGTTCTGACTGTGTTGGGATGATAGTGTTGTTTGTTGTCTGCAGGTGCTGGTCCCTGGTGGAGAGAAGCAGGTGATGCTGATGTCATTGCAGCCAGATACACGTTACAGCATGCTGGTCACTGCTGAGTACCACAACAGAGAAGGAGGCAGCGGTTCAGCTCAGGGCAAAACTGGTGAGTCAAACAAGGAAAGATGCCAAGACAGCTCAAGTGCAACTTCCAGTTAAGACCGACAGGCTTACATGCAAAAAGTGCAAATGTCCCATTACTTTACCCTAACAGGAGGACATGCATACTTGAAGGTTTCCACATATAGAAACATCAAGGTTTTTGGGCGGTATTGTTTCTACAGCACTACACGTACAGTCATTTTGGTCCAGAGACACAGATTCCTTTCACTGCATAATGATGGGCTCTCTGAACAATGAGACAGCAGCCAGTACCGGTACAATGACAGTACTGCTCTTGATACTTGGTTGGAAGTTTAAAAATTACTGGGTGCACTGTGTCTGCGTTTATTGTCCATGCTAGTGTGCAGACGACATTCTTTGGCTTTGTGTTTTTTGTTTGTTTTCTGTCTTTTTTCTGTCTCTCTAGACACTTTGTGGGTAAGCAGTGCGAGTGTGGTCAGGTCAGGTCAGACCACTCCAGTATCTGTGTGTCATGGAGACCAGTATCTGCCGTTGATGGATATCCTATTGTAATCCAGGATGTAAAAGGTATTCTGTAATCACGTCTACAGTGATGTGAAAAGGTGTTTGCCCCCTTCCTGATTTCCTAGTGTTTTGCATATTTATCACACTTACATGTTTCAGATCATCAAACTCATTTTAATATTAGACACAGATAAGACAAGTTAATACAAAATGCAGTTTTTAAATGATGATTTCATAGATTAGGGAGAAAGATTATCCAAACCTCCCTGGTCCTGTGTAAAAACAAATTGCCCCTCTTGTTAAATCAAGGGTTAACTGTGATTAACCAATTTTGGAAACCTCAGTTCAGTGTTACTAAACACACTCAGGCCTGATTAATTGCAGACTTGTGAATCAAGAAATCAGTTAAATAGAACCTGTGTGACAAAGTGAAACAGGCTAAAAGACCTCAAAAAGCAACACATCGTGTCACCAGCCATCCTCCTGGTCCTCAGTGTTAATGCCCACTTAACTGGGTCCTTCAGTGGAAAGGCTCAAGCAGATGAAGCCTAACATAACAAGATGAGACTGACAAATATTCTATTTGAATGTTTAAAAAGAAAAATATCACAGTATTTATGCTTTCACTGAGCATATACCTGCATCAATGATGAACTCTCAAGGCTGAAAAGTCCTGGCTTTGGTCAGCCACGGTCCACGCACACGCACACGTCACCAATCCCTGACTGCTTGATCATAACAGCAATTGGGCTGCTGGGAACATGACGGGCGTTCTTCTTGATGTTAACAAGGTGCTCACCAATCTCCCTGGGAACAAACGAGATTCCTAAGACAGACCGACAAAACAGATGTTAACAACACTTATTCTTGTGTGTGCATGCAGCCCGTTTCAGTTGCTCCTGCTTCTTTCTCCACGCTTTAACTTTTATTACTTTCCCCCTCTGTCTTTTACTTAAGGGTTAATAAAGTATTTGGATTCTGATGAGTCTCGTTGTTTAGCAAACTTCTCACTTATCAGACGGACACTCACCAATGTGAGCGTTACGCAGCATCTTCAGCAGGCAGGGCTCCTCTGGGCCTGAGGGTGTTGTAAGAGGGGCTGTCAGCTGGCTGAGGTCAAGCTCGCCTATGTCCAGTGGAATATCTGCAGCAGAGCCCGCCTTCAGTGAAGTATGTTGGCTGGAAGGCTTTCAGGCCCGTCTTTGCCACTCCAGGGTCAGAGACCTTCACCTTGTTTGGATGACAGCCTGCTCCGATATTCATCTGTGGGCACAAACACCAAAACTCAAGAGACTTTTCAGTGAGAAGAAAAGGCAAACCTTGCATGCCAGAGTGAAAGTGAGAGTGTGTGTGAGTGCATACTCACCCTGAATGGACTCTCAGGGATGTTAGCGTCTCCCCAGGAGACCATCACAGTGTGCTTCACAGGCTTACGTGGGGTGCAGGTGCAGGTCTATGTGCTGCTGCTATTATCCTTAACCTGGACATCCACAGAATTGACTTCACCATCCTGTGCAGAAGACAAGGGATTATAGTTCAATCAGATTTAACACACTGTATTTTTCGGACCATAAGGCGCACTGTCGATGAACAGGTCTGGTTTCATACATGAGGCGCACTGGACTATAAAACGCATTAAGCGAAACAAAACAGCCAGATAAGTCAAACTTTACTCAACTCTTTCTTCTTGCTTCCTCCACTTCTGTACCATTGATTCATTATTATTGAAATCTCTCGCAGCTGCTCTATTCTCATGTTCTACTGCATGACTGACAGCCTTGAGTTTGAAATCCGCTTCGTCAGCATGTCTCTTAACAGGTGGCATTTTGGGGTCATGATCCACACACAATACAGTAATATTATGTTGCAGCACAGTACGTATCACTCCGCCAGGCTCCTGACTACGTAGCCGTAATGCTCCGACAATCCATTAAGCGGTGCGAATAACTCCAGCTTTTTGTCTTTTTTATATTGTAGCTGAAGTACGGGACAAATCGCGTTTATTTTCAGCTCAATACAAAACGCATAATATTAACTCTGAATACCAGAGGATTCCGTTTTTTATGGCACGGTTGGCAACTCTACTAACTAACCATATGAATAAAATAAAGTTCACCAGTAACATCATAGCACCCACCCAACTGTACAGAAACTCCATCATGCTAGCTAGTACACAGTACGAGTTATTGTAACTGACTGTAGCACAACGTTAGCACAAGGAAAATAAACTCCACCTAAACTTGGTTTGACCCAGATAGACTGCAGGTCATAACTTCTTACCTGAAGCTCATTTCACCTGACAGTCGGACTGGCGGCCGCCTTGCGTCTCTCCACCTCCAGTCCTTTCCCCCATCCACCTGCTGGCCTCCACCACTTGCTAATTTGACTGAATGTGTGAAAGCTCCACCATAGCCACTACCAAACAACGGAGTTATTTTTACACGTCTGCCAGCATCTGTCCAATCCGCCACCTTTCACTGTTTACACAGTTAGGAAAAAAAGACGACAACAACAACAACAACAAAACATTGGGCCATTTAAAAGGCAAAATTAGCATCGGCCCACCGGGCAAATGGCCGGTATACCCGATGCCCCACAGACAGACTGAGGCCCCGCCGCTATTTTTGAGTGCAAAAATGTGTGGTCTCCAGCTAATGGAAAAGGCTGATCGCGTAGTGCTCTTTAAATAGAACAATTTGCCCCATTCTCTTCGCCCGTCATGTGGCCACATGTGGCGGGCTAGCAGGCTAGCAACATACAGGCCCGGGTTCGAGCCCTCGGCTCACTTCCCTCTGTATGTTCACCTGCTAGGGGGAGGTCCAGGCGGGCGATCTTGGAGTGAAAATTCCAAGGGATGACCCCTCGTAGCCTGGGCTTCCCCTGACTTTTTTTCTTTGCTTTGCTTTTTTTCATTTACCTGCAAGCAACAAACACACCTCCTTGTTGTCATGGCTACCAACGACCACTCTTCTTGTGCCAACAAGTCATTGCCTGACAAAACATTATTTCCTATGTTTCCCTGGCTTTTTTGCCTTTTTTATTTCTTGTGTTTTAGACAAAAAGAAAAGAAAAAGATCTACAGATTCAGGCTTTTCTTTACCTGTGGTAGTCGGGTAGAATGACGTCACTGACACTATTTAATATGAAAACAAACTTTCTCAAACAAAAAACAAAAACAAAAAAGGAGTGGGTCGGTGTGTCATCTTTACTGAGCACCATACATGTTTTGCTTCACATTCAAATTATTATTTTTCCTTTTCAAAAATAATTCAGAGAGAAAAAAAACAGAGAAGTCAAATATATCAAATTTGCACGAATCTTCTAGTGAAGGTGCCTCCTCCTTCTGACCTTAGGGTAACTAATTTCTCAGACAGTGACATGACAGTGCGCTGGGAAGCTGCAGCTGATGATGATGTTTCTTCCCTCACTAAGTGGAGGCGACCTGAGAAAGGTGGGGAAGAACTATTGGATTGTTGGAGTACATATTATGAAGTAAAAAAATACAATATCTCAATAAACTGTTGTCCTGTGTCTTAAGGAGTATGAGATATCACTGTCTGCACTCTATGGAGATGGAGCTCAGAGTGAAGCTGTGGCCATACGCTACAGCACCCGTGAGTCACACATTTTCTGATCCTGAACGTTTGTCAAACTCAGGAGGGGAGAGCCTGAAACCATTTACCTAAGTGACATTAGCAGCAGTGTTCAGCCTAAAAAATAGACAAGTTAAAAGTCATGCATCCATATTATTAGTTTATTTATTAAATTATTTTCGAGACACTGTTAGTTGTTAGAAGCCAGTGTTTTAATGACAGGACATATATGACAGTAATGAGACAACCTAAGATATCCAAGATTAGCACAAAAACACAAATAGAATCACAGAAAGCGTGTTTCTCTCCCGTTAGTCTTTAGGCCCAGTTACCTTTTACTTTTCTGTGGTCAGTAGCCCTTCATGTCATATTCTGTCTCTATGTACAATATAGCATTACTAATACAAGAACCTGTATGTAAATGAACTTCATTGTGTAATTGATGGCAGTTCTCAAAGTACTAGTCACTTAAAGGTTAAATTTCACATCGAAATTCTCATATTATATTCTATTTGAATGTTTAAAAAGAAAAATATCACAGTATTTATGCTTTCACTGAGCATATACCTGCATCAATGATGAACTCTCAAGGCTGAAAAGTCCTGGCTTTGGTCAGCCACGGTCCACGCACACGTCACCAATCCCTGACTGCTTGATCATAACAGCAATTGGGCTGCTGGGAACATGACGGGCGTTCTTCTTGATGTTAACAAGGTGCTCACCAATCTCCCTGGGAACAAACGAGATTCCTAAGACAGACCGACAAAACAGATGTTAACAACGCTTATTCTTGTGTGTGCATGCAGCCCGTTTCAGTTGCTCCTGCTTCTTTCTCCACGCTTTAACTTTTATTACTTTCCCCCTCTGTCTTTTACTTAAGGGTTAATAAAGTATTTGGATTCTGATGAGTCTCATTGTTTAGCAAACTTCTCACTTATCAGACGGACACTCACCAATGTGAGCGTTACGCAGCATCTTCAGCAGGCAGGGCTCCTCTGGGCCTGAGGGTGTTGTAAGAGGGGCTGTCAGCTGGCTGAGGTCAAGCTCGCCTATGTCCAGTGGAATATCTGCAGCAGAGCCCGCCTTCAGTGAAGTATGTTGGCTGGAAGGCTTTCAGGCCCGTCTTTGCCACTCCAGGGTCAGAGACCTTCACCTTGTTTGGATGACAGCCTGCTCTGATATTCATCTGTGGGCACAAACACCAAAACTCAAGAGACTTTTCAGTGAGAAGAAAAGGCAAACCTTGCATGCCAGAGTGAAAGTGAGAGAGTGTGTGAGTGCATACTCACCCTGAATGGACTCTCAGGGATGTTAGCGTCTCCCCAGGAGACCATCACAGTGTGCTTCACAGGCTTACGTGGGGTGCAGGTGTATGTGCTGTTGCTATTATCCTTAACCTGGACATCCACAGAATTGACTTCACCATCCTGTGCAGAAGACAAGGGATTATAGTTCAATCAGATTTAACACACTGTATTTTTCGGACCATAAGGCGCACTGTCGATGAACAGGTCTGGTTTCATACATGAGGCGCACTGGACTATAAAACGCATTAAGCGAAACAAAACAGCCAGATAAGTCAAACTTTACTCAACTCTTTCTTCTTGCTTCCTCCACTTCCGTACCATTGATTCATTCATGTTGAAATCTCTCACAGCTGCTCTATTCTCATGTTCTACTGCGTGACTGACAGCCTTGAGTTTGAAATCCGCTTCGTCAGCATGTCTCTTAACAGGTGGCATTTTGGGGTCATGATCCACACACAATACAGTAATATTATGTTGCAGCACAGTACGTATCACTCCGCCAGGCTCCTGACTACGTAGCCGTAATGCTCCGACAATCCATCAAGCGGTGCGACTTCATAGCTTACCAAAGTCGTACTAAAACATTTTTTGACAGATTTTTAAGCGCCGTGTATTACATAAAATCGGTTCAAGGTCAATAAGCACAACCAGAATTCATACATAAGGCGCACTGTCGATTTTTGAGAGATAATTAAAGGATTTTAAGTGCGACTCATAGTCCGAAAAATACGGTACATACAATATATTTAACATATTTGTGATCATATACAAAGCCAGATATACCTGGGCTATAATTTTCAGAGGAGCTTTTCCTCCTTGCTTGGCATCAACTGTGAGTTCACTGGGTTTTCCAACAGCCAGACCACTGCTCTGTAGGCCTGGACCGTACGCCTTAACCTAGAGAAAACTATTTTAAACAAACAATTAAAAAAGGAACAAGTCAAAGATCTACTATAGCCAAAAGATCATTTACAGACTATAGCGCTGTGAAAAAACATTTGCCTCCTTTCTGATTTCGTATCTTGTTCCATATTTGTCACACTTACACGTTTCAGATCAATAAATGTTAATATTAGACAAGAATGTCTAATATTAAACGGCAGTTTTCAAGGGGAAAAAGCTATCCAAACATACTTGGTCCTATATGAAAAAGTAATTGCACCGAATTAAATAAATTCTAACAACAGCTTATCAAGTTTAAAGGCGCTTCTGCTGTTTAACACGACCTCTGCTAGTTTCCTCTTTCTGGCGCAAAGCGGGAGATAAACAAGCAAGAGAGACGGGACTTGTGGCAGAAACGCCGATCAGCTGATCATTGATCAGTTTCATGATTGAAGTAGCAGCAGGAGAGGGAGAACGAGAGAAGAAGAGGCAGCTGTGCAGCAAAGACACAGAATAACTCCAGCTTTTTGTCTTTTTTTTATTGTAGCTGAAGTACGGGACAAATCGCGTTTATTTTCAGCTCAATACAAAACGCATAATATTAACTCTGAATACCAGAGGATTCTGTTTTTTATGGCACGGTTGGCTCTACTAACTAACCATATGAATAAAATAAAGTTCACCAGTAACATCATAGCACCCACCCAACTGTACAGAAACTCCATCATGCTAGCTAGTACACAGTACGAGTTATTGTAACTGACTGTAAAAAGTTAGCACAAGGAAAATAAACTCCACCTAAACTTGGTTTGACCCAGATAGACTGCAGGTCATAACTTCTTACCTGAAGCTCATTTCACCTGACAGTCGGACTGGCGGCCGCCTTGCGTCTCTCCACCTCCAGTCCTTTCCCCCATCCACCTGCTGGCCTCCACCACTTGCTAATTTGACTGAATGTGTGAAAGCTCCACCATAGCCACTACCAAACAACTGAGTTATTTTTACACGTCTGCCAGCATCTGTCCAATCCGCCACCTTTCACTGTTTACACAGTTAGGAAAAAAAGACGACAACAACAACAACAACAAAACATTGGGCCATTTAAAAGGCAAAATTAGCATCGGCCCACCGGGCAAATGGCCGGTATACCCGATGCCCCACAGACAGACTGAGGCCCCGCCGCTATTTTTGAGTGCAAAAATGTGTGGTCTCCAGCTAATGGAAAAGGCTGATCGCACGATGTGCGCGTAGTGCTCTTTAAATAGAACAATTTGCCCCATTCTCTTCGCCCGTCATGTGGCCACATGTGGCGGGCTAGCAGGCTAGCAACATACAGGCCCGGGTTCGAGCCCTCGGCTCACTTCCCTCTGTATGTTCACCTGCTAGGGGGAGGTTCAGGCGGGCGATCTTGGAGTGAAAATTCCAAGGGATGACCCCTCGTAGCCTGGGCTTCCCCTGACTTTTTTCTTTGCTTTGCTTTTTTTCATTTACCTGCCAGCAACAAACACACCTCCTTGTTGTCATGGCTACCAACGACCACTCTTCTTGTGCCAACAAGTCATTGCCTGACAAAACATTATTTCCTATGTTTCCCTGGCTTTTTTGCCTTTTTTATTTCTTGTGTTTTAGACAAAAAGAAAAGAAAAAGATCTACAGATTCAGGCTTTTCTTTACCTGTGGTAGTCGGGTAGAATGACGTCACTGACACTGCTTTAATATGAAAACAAACTTTCTCAAACAAAAAACAAAAACAAAAAAGGAGTGGGTCGGTGTGTCATCTTTACCGAGCACCATACATGTTTTGCTTCACATTCAAATTATTATTTTTCCTTTTCAAAAATAATTCAGAGAGAAAAAAAACAGAGAAGTCAAATATATCAAATTTGCACGAATCTTCTAGTGAAGGTGCCTCCTCCTTCTGACCTTAGGGTAACTAATTTCTCAGACAGTGACATGACAGTGCGCTGGGAAGCTGCAGCTGATGATGATGTTTCTTACCTCACTAAGTGGAGGCGACCTGAGACAGGTGGGGAAGAACTATTGGATTGTTGGGGTACATATTATGAAGTAAAAAAAATACAATATCTCAATAAACTGTTGTCCTGTGTCTTAAGGAGTATGAGATATCACTCTATGGAGATGGAGCTCAGAGTGAAGCTGTGGCCATACGCTACAGCACCCGTGAGTCACACATTTTCTGATCCTGAACGTTTGTCAAACTCAGGAGGGGAGAGCCTGAAACCATTTACCTAAGTGACATTAGCAGCAGTGTTCAGCCTAAAAAATAGACAAGTTAAAAGTCATGCATCCATATTATTTGTTTATTTATTAAATTATTTTCGAGACACTGTTAGTTGTTAGAAGCCAGTGTTTTAATGACAGGACATATATGACAGTAATGAGACAACCTAAGATATCCAAGATTAGCACAAAAACACAAATAGAATCACAGAAAGCGTGTTTCTCTCCCGTTAGTCTTTAGGCCCAGTTACCTTTTACTTTTCTGTGGTCAGTAGCCCTTCATGTCATATTCTGTCTCTATGTACAATATAGCATTACAAAAATAAGAACCTGTATGTAAATGAACTTCATTGTGTAATTGATGGCAGTTCTCAAAGTACTAGTCACTTAAAGGTTAAATTTCACATCGAAATTCTCATATTATATTCTATTTGAATGTTTAAAAAGAAAAATATCACAGTATTTATGCTTTCACTGAGCATATACCTGCATCAATGATGAACTCTCAAGGCTGAAAAGTCCTGGCTTTGGTCAGCCACGGTCCACGCACACGCACACGTCACCAATCCCTGACTGCTTGATCATAACAGCAATTGGGCTGCTGGGAACATGACGGGCGTTCTTCTTGATGTTAACAAGGTGCTCACCAATCTCCCTGGGAACAAACGAGATTCCTAAGACAGACCGACAAAACAGATGTTAACAACACTTATTCTTGTGTGTGCATGCAGCCCGTTTCAGTTGCTCCTGCTTCTTTCTCCACGCTTTAACTTTTATTACTTTCCCCCTCTGTCTTTTACTTAAGGGTTAATAAAGTATTTGGATTCTGATGAGTCTCGTTGTTTAGCAAACTTCTCACTTATCAGACGGACACTCACCAATGTGAGCGTTACGCAGCATCTTCAGCAGGCAGGGCTCCTCTGGGCCTGAGGGTGTTGTAAGAGGGGCTGTCAGCTGGCTGAGGTCAAGCTCGCCTATGTCCAGTGGAATATCTGCAGCAGAGCCCGCCTTCAGTGAAGTATGTTGGCTGGAAGGCTTTCAGGCCCGTCTTTGCCACTCCAGGGTCAGAGACCTTCACCTTGTTTGGATGACAGCCTGCTCCGATATTCATCTGTGGGCACAAACACCAAAACTCAAGAGACTTTTCAGTGAGAAGAAAAGGCAAACCTTGCATGCCAGAGTGAAAGTGAGAGTGTGTGTGAGTGCATACTCACCCTGAATGGACTCTCAGGGATGTTAGCGTCTCCCCAGGAGACCATCACAGTGTGCTTCACAGGCTTACGTGGGGTGCAGGTGCAGGTCTATGTGCTGCTGCTATTATCCTTAACCTGGACATCCACAGAATTGACTTCACCATCCTGTGCAGAAGACAAGGGATTATAGTTCAATCAGATTTAACACACTGTATTTTTCGGACCATAAGGCGCACTGTCGATGAACAGGTCTGGTTTCATACATGAGGCGCACTGGACTATAAAACGCATTAAGCGAAACAAAACAGCCAGATAAGTCAAACTTTACTCAACTCTTTCTTCTTGCTTCCTCCACTTCTGTACCATTGATTCATTATTATTGAAATCTCTCGCAGCTGCTCTATTCTCATGTTCTACTGCATGACTGACAGCCTTGAGTTTGAAATCCGCTTCGTCAGCATGTCTCTTAACAGGTGGCATTTTGGGGTCATGATCCACACACAATACAGTAATATTATGTTGCAGCACAGTACGTATCACTCCGCCAGGCTCCTGACTACGTAGCCGTAATGCTCCGACAATCCATTAAGCGGTGCGAATAACTCCAGCTTTTTGTCTTTTTTATATTGTAGCTGAAGTACGGGACAAATCGCGTTTATTTTCAGCTCAATACAAAACGCATAATATTAACTCTGAATACCAGAGGATTCCGTTTTTTATGGCACGGTTGGCAACTCTACTAACTAACCATATGAATAAAATAAAGTTCACCAGTAACATCATAGCACCCACCCAACTGTACAGAAACTCCATCATGCTAGCTAGTACACAGTACGAGTTATTGTAACTGACTGTAGCACAACGTTAGCACAAGGAAAATAAACTCCACCTAAACTTGGTTTGACCCAGATAGACTGCAGGTCATAACTTCTTACCTGAAGCTCATTTCACCTGACAGTCGGACTGGCGGCCGCCTTGCGTCTCTCCACCTCCAGTCCTTTCCCCCATCCACCTGCTGGCCTCCACCACTTGCTAATTTGACTGAATGTGTGAAAGCTCCACCATAGCCACTACCAAACAACGGAGTTATTTTTACACGTCTGCCAGCATCTGTCCAATCCGCCACCTTTCACTGTTTACACAGTTAGGAAAAAAAGACGACGACAACAACAACAACAAAACATTGGGCCATTTAAAAGGCAAAATTAGCATCGGCCCACCGGGCAAATGGCCGGTATACCCGATGCCCCACAGACAGACTGAGGCCCCGCCGCTATTTTTGAGTGCAAAAATGTGTGGTCTCCAGCTAATGGAAAAGGCTGATCGCGTAGTGCTCTTTAAATAGAACAATTTGCCCCATTCTCTTCGCCCGTCATGTGGCCACATGTGGCGGGCTAGCAGGCTAGCAACATACAGGCCCGGGTTCGAGCCCTCGGCTCACTTCCCTCTGTATGTTCACCTGCTAGGGGGAGGTCCAGGCGGGCGATCTTGGAGTGAAAATTCCAAGGGATGACCCCTCGTAGCCTGGGCTTCCCCTGACTTTTTTTCTTTGCTTTGCTTTTTTTCATTTACCTGCCAGCAACAAACACACCTCCTTGTTGTCATGGCTACCAACGACCACTCTTCTTGTGCCAACAAGTCATTGCCTGACAAAACATTATTTCCTATGTTTCCCTGGCTTTTTTGCCTTTTTTATTTCTTGTGTTTTAGACAAAAAGAAAAGAAAAAGATCTACAGATTCAGGCTTTTCTTTACCTGTGGTAGTCGGGTAGAATGACGTCACTGACACTATTTAATATGAAAACAAACTTTCTCAAACAAAAAACAAAAACAAAAAAGGAGTGGGTCGGTGTGTCATCTTTACCGAGCACCATACATGTTTTGCTTCACATTCAAATTATTATTTTTCCTTTTCAAAAATAATTCAGAGAGAAAAAAAACAGAGAAGTCAAATATATCAAATTTGCACGAATCTTCTAGTGAAGGTGCCTCCTCCTTCTGACCTTAGGGTAACTAATTTCTCAGACAGTGACATGACAGTGCGCTGGGAAGCTGCAGCTGATGATGATGTTTCTTCCCTCACTAAGTGGAGGCGACCTGAGAAAGGTGGGGAAGAACTATTGGATTGTTGGGGTACATATTATGAAGTAAAAAAATACAATATCTCAATAAACTGTTGTCCTGTGTCTTAAGGAGTATGAGATATCACTGTCTGCACTCTATGGAGATGGAGCTCAGAGTGAAGCTGTGGCCATACGCTACAGCACCTGTGAGTCACACATTTTCTGATCCTGAACGTTTGTCAAACTCAGGAGGGGAGAGCCTGAAACCATTTACCTAAGTGACATTAGCAGCAGTGTTCAGCCTAAAAAATAGACAAGTTAAAAGTCATGCATCCATATTATTTGTTTATTTATTAAATTATTTTCGAGACACTGTTAGTTGTTAGAAGCCAGTGTTTTAATGACAGGACATATATGACAGTAATGAGACAACCTAAGATATCCAAGATTAGCACAAAAACACAAATAGAATCACAGAAAGCGTGTTTCTCTCCCGTTAGTCTTTAGGCCCAGTTACCTTTTACTTTTCTGTGGTCAGAAGCCCTTCATGTCAAATTCTGTCTCTATGTACAATATAGCATTACTAATACAAGAACCTGTATGTAAATGAACTTCATTGTGTAATTGATGGCAGTTCTCAAAGTACTAGTCACTTAAAGGTTAAATTTCACATCGAAATTCTCATCTTTGAATAACTAGAACTCTGAGCTATGAAATAAATGTAGTGAGGTTAAAGTATCAAATTCTCTGTTATACTTTACATTTATTTTCTAAAAAAACACTTTGCTCTGCTGCCAAAATAATTTCCTCCTTTAAAGAAACAAAGTGAGTGTTAAGTGTCGTTAGCTGTGGTACTTTATCTCTTCTATGATGTTGCTGCAGGGTCTGGTGGAGGCCCGACCAGCCTCAGGGTTTCTGATGAGACTGCCGTCAGCATAGTGATCAGCTGGGTACCTCCCAATGCTCATGTCCTCCAGTATCACATGTCCTACATGGCTTTAACTGGAGCTGATAGCCAGGATCACACTGTGAGTGGGTCGTAGTCATTACATCTTCACCTCCTCTGGCCTTCAGCCGGCTGTCATGTGTCAGAATTCCAGAAATTCCAAAACTTTAAATGAGTTCTGACTGTGTTGGGATGATAGTGTTGTTTGTTGTCTGCAGGTGCTGGTCCCTGGTGGAGAGAAGCAGGTGATGCTGATGTCATTGCAGCCAGATACACGTTACAGCATGCTGGTCACTGCTGAGTACCACAACAGAGAAGGAGGCAGCGGTTCAGCTCAGGGCAAAACTGGTGAGTCAAACAAGGAAAGATGCCAAGACAGCTCAAGTGCAACTTCCAGTTAAGACCGACAGGCTTACATGCAAAAAGTGCAAATGTCCCATTACTTTACCCTAACAGGAGGACATGCATACTTGAAGGTTTCCACATATAGAAACATCAAGGTTTTTGGGCGGTATTGTTTCTACAGCACTACACGTACAGTCATTTTGGTCCAGAGACACAGATTCCTTTCACTGCATAATGATGGGCTCTCTGAACAATGAGACAGCAGCCAGTACCGGTACAATGACAGTACTGCTCTTGATACTTGGTTGGAAGTTTAAAAATTACTGGGTGCACTGTGTCTGCGTTTATTGTCCATGCTAGTGTGCAGACGACATTCTTTGGCTTTGTGTTTTTTGTTTGTTTTCTGTCTTTTTTCTGTCTCTCTAGACACTTTGTGGGTAAGCAGTGCGAGTGTGGTCAGGTCAGGTCAGACCACTCCAGTATCTGTGTGTCATGGAGACCAGTATCTGCCGTTGATGGATATCCTATTGTAATCCAGGATGTAAAAGGTATTCTGTAATCACGTCTACAGTGATGTGAAAAGGTGTTTGCCCCCTTCCTGATTTCCTAGTGTTTTGCATATTTATCACACTTACATGTTTCAGATCATCAAACTCATTTTAATATTAGACACAGATAAGACAAGTTAATACAAAATGCAGTTTTTAAATGATGATTTCATAGATTAGGGAGAAAGATTATCCAAACCTCCCTGGTCCTGTGTAAAAACAAATTGCCCCTCTTGTTAAATCAAGGGTTAACTGTGATTAACCAATTTTGGAAACCTCAGTTCAGTGTTACTAAACACACTCAGGCCTGATTAATTGCAGACTTGTGAATCAAGAAATCAGTTAAATAGAACCTGTGTGACAAAGTGAAACAGGCTAAAAGACCTCAAAAAGCAACACATCGTGTCACCAGCCATCCTCCTGGTCCTCAGTGTTAATGCCCACTTAACTGGGTCCTTCAGTGGAAAGGCTCAAGCAGATGAAGCCTAACATAACAAGATGAGACTGACAAATATTCTATTTGAATGTTTAAAAAGAAAAATATCACAGTATTTATGCTTTCACTGAGCATATACCTGCATCAATGATGAACTCTCAAGGCTGAAAAGTCCTGGCTTTGGTCAGCCACGGTCCACGCACACGCACACGTCACCAATCCCTGACTGCTTGATCATAACAGCAATTGGGCTGCTGGGAACATGACGGGCGTTCTTCTTGATGTTAACAAGGTGCTCACCAATCTCCCTGGGAACAAACGAGATTCCTAAGACAGACCGACAAAACAGATGTTAACAACGCTTATTCTTGTGTGTGCATGCAGCCCGTTTCAGTTGCTCCTGCTTCTTTCTCCACGCTTTAACTTTTATTACTTTCCCCCTCTGTCTTTTACTTAAGGGTTAATAAAGTATTTGGATTCTGATGAGTCTCGTTGTTTAGCAAACTTCTCACTTATCAGATGGACACTCACCAATGTGAGCCTTACGCAGCATCTTCAGCAGGCAGGGCTCCTCTGGGCCTGAGGGTGTTGTAAGAGGGGCTGTCAGCTGGCTGAGGTCACGCTCTCCTATGTCCAGTGGAATATCTGCAGCAGAGCCCGCCTTCAGTGAAGTATGTTGGCTGGAAGGCTTTCAGGCCCGTCTTTGCCACTCCAGGGTCAGAGACCTTCACCTTGTTTGGATGACAGCCTGCTCCGATATTCATCTGTGGGCACAAACACCAAAACTCAAGAGACTTTTCAGTGAGAAGAAAAGGCAAACCTTGCATGCCAGAGTGAAAGTGAGAGTGTGTGTGAGTGCATACTCACCCTGAATGGACTCTCAGGGATGTTAGCGTCTCCCCAGGAGACCATCACAGTGTGCTTCACAGGCTTACGTGGGGTGCAGGTGCAGGTCTATGTGCTGCTGCTATTATCCTTAACCTGGACATCCACAGAATTGACTTCACCATCCTGTGCAGAAGACAAGGGATTATAGTTCAATCAGATTTAACACACTGTATTTTTCGGACCATAAGGCGCACTGTCGATGAACAGGTCTGGTTTCATACATGAGGCGCACTGGACTATAAAACGCATTAAGCGAAACAAAACAGCCAGATAAGTCAAACTTTACTCAACTCTTTCTTCTTGCTTCCTCCACTTCTGTACCATTGATTCATTATTATTGAAATCTCTCGCAGCTGCTCTATTCTCATGTTCTACTGCGTGACTGACAGCCTTGAGTTTGAAATCCGCTTCGTCAGCATGTCTCTTAACAGGTGGCATTTTGGGGTCATGATCCACACACAATACAGTAATATTATGTTGCAGCACAGTACGTATCACTCCGCCAGGCTCCTGACTACGTAGCCGTAATGCTCCGACAATCCATCAAGCGGTGCGAATAACTCCAGCTTTTTGTCTTTTTTATATTGTAGCTGAAGTACGGGACAAATCGCGTTTATTTTCAGCTCAATACAAAACGCATAATATTAACTCTGAATACCAGAGGATTCCGTTTTTTATGGCACGGTTGGCAACTCTACTAACTAACCATATGAATAAAATAAAGTTCACCAGTAACATCATAGCACCCACCCAACTGTACAGAAACTCCATCATGCTAGCTAGTACACAGTACGAGTTATTGTAACTGACTGTAGCACAACGTTAGCACAAGGAAAATAAACTCCACCTAAACTTGGTCTGACCCAGATAGACTGCAGGTCATAACTTCTTACCTGAAGCTCATTTCACCTGACAGTCGGACTGGCGGCCGCCTTGCGTCTCTCCACCTCCA
Source organism: Diplotaxodon limnothrissa (assembly GCF_057381915.1). Lineage (NCBI taxonomy): Eukaryota > Metazoa > Chordata > Actinopteri > Cichliformes > Cichlidae > Diplotaxodon > Diplotaxodon limnothrissa. Next base: position 18,403,361 of record NC_140608.1, on the reverse strand, counting down.
GTCCTTTCCCCCATCCACCTGCTGGCCTCCACCACTTGCTAATTTGACTGAATGTGTGAAAGCTCCACCATAGCCACTACCAAACAACGGAGTTATTTTTACACGTCTGCCAGCATCTGTCCAATCCGCCACCTTTCACTGTTTACACAGTTAGGAAAAAAAGACGACAACAACAACAACAACAAAACATTGGGCCATTTAAAAGGCAAAATTAGCATCGGCCCACCGGGCAAATGGCCGGTATACCCGATGCCCCACAGACAGACTGAGGCCCCGCCGCTATTTTTGAGTGCAAAAATGTGTGGTCTCCAGCTAATGGAAAAGGCTGATCGCGTAGTGCTCTTTAAATAGAACAATTTGCCCCATTCTCTTCGCCCGTCATGTGGCCACATGTGGCGGGCTAGCAGGCTAGCAACATACAGGCCCGGGTTCGAGCCCTCGGCTCACTTCCCTCTGTATGTTCACCTGCTAGGGGGAGGTCCAGGCGGGCGATCTTGGAGTGAAAATTCCAAGGGATGACCCCTCGTAGCCTGGGCTTCCCCTGACTTTTTTTCTTTGCTTTGCTTTTTTTCATTTACCTGCAAGCAACAAACACACCTCCTTGTTGTCATGGCTACCAACGACCACTCTTCTTGTGCCAACAAGTCATTGCCTGACAAAACATTATTTCCTATGTTTCCCTGGCTTTTTTGCCTTTTTTATTTCTTGTGTTTTAGACAAAAAGAAAAGAAAAAGATCTACAGATTCAGGCTTTTCTTTACCTGTGGTAGTCGGGTAGAATGACGTCACTGACACTGCTTTAATATGAAAACAAACTTTCTCAAACAAAAAAAAAAAACAAAAAAGGAGTGGGTCGGTGTGTCATCTTTACTGAGCACCATACATGTTTTGCTTCACATTCAAATTATTATTTTTCCTTTTCAAAAATAATTCAGAGAGAAAAAAAACAGAGAAGTCAAATATATCAAATTTGCACGAATCTTCTAGTGAAGGTGCCTCCTCCTTCTGACCTTAGGGTAACTAATTTCTCAGACAGTGACATGACAGTGCGCTGGGAAGCTGCAGCTGATGATGATGTTTCTTCCCTCACTAAGTGGAGGCGACCTGAGAAAGGTGGGGAAGAACTATTGGATTGTTGGAGTACATATTATGAAGTAAAAAAATACAATATCTCAATAAACTGTTGTCCTGTGTCTTAAGGAGTATGAGATATCACTGTCTGCACTCTATGGAGATGGAGCTCAGAGTGAAGCTGTGGCCATACGCTACAGCACCCGTGAGTCACACATTTTCTGATCCTGAACGTTTGTCAAACTCAGGAGGGGAGAGCCTGAAACCATTTACCTAAGTGACATTAGCAGCAGTGTTCAGCCTAAAAAATAGACAAGTTAAAAGTCATGCATCCATATTATTTGTTTATTTATTAAATTATTTTCGAGACACTGTTAGTTGTTAGAAGCCAGTGTTTTAATGACAGGACATATATGACAGTAATGAGACAACCTAAGATATCCAAGATTAGCACAAAAACACAAATAGAATCACAGAAAGCGTGTTTCTCTCCCGTTAGTCTTTAGGCCCAGTTACCTTTTACTTTTCTGTGGTCAGAAGCCCTTCATGTCAAATTCTGTCTCTATGTACAATATAGCATTACTAATACAAGAACCTGTATGTAAATGAACTTCATTGTGTAATTGATGGCAGTTCTCAAAGTACTAGTCACTTAAAGGTTAAATTTCACATCGAAATTCTCATATTATATTCTATTTGAATGTTTAAAAAGAAAAATATCACAGTATTTATGCTTTCACTGAGCATATACCTGCATCAATGATGAACTCTCAAGGCTGAAAAGTCCTGGCTTTGGTCAGCCACGGTCCACGCACACGTCACCAATCCCTGACTGCTTGATCATAACAGCAATTGGGCTGCTGGGAACATGACGGGCGTTCTTCTTGATGTTAACAAGGTGCTCACCAATCTCCCTGGGAACAAACGAGATTCCTAAGACAGACCGACAAAACAGATGTTAACAACGCTTATTCTTGTGTGTGCATGCAGCCCGTTTCAGTTGCTCCTGCTTCTTTCTCCACGCTTTAACTTTTATTACTTTCCCCCTCTGTCTTTTACTTAAGGGTTAATAAAGTATTTGGATTCTGATGAGTCTCATTGTTTAGCAAACTTCTCACTTATCAGACGGACACTCACCAATGTGAGCGTTACGCAGCATCTTCAGCAGGCAGGGCTCCTCTGGGCCTGAGGGTGTTGTAAGAGGGGCTGTCAGCTGGCTGAGGTCACGCTCTCCTATGTCCAGTGGAATATCTGCAGCAGAGCCCGCCTTCAGTGAAGTATGTTGGCTGGAAGGCTTTCAGGCCCGTCTTTGCCACTCCAGGGTCAGAGACCTTCACCTTGTTTGGATGACAGCCTGCTCTGATATTCATCTGTGGGCACAAACACCAAAACTCAAGAGACTTTTCAGTGAGAAGAAAAGGCAAACCTTGCATGCCAGAGTGAAAGTGAGAGTGTGTGAGTGCATACTCACCCTGAATGGACTCTCAGGGATGTTAGCGTCTCCCCAGGAGACCATCACAGTGTGCTTCACAGGCTTACGTGGGGTGCAGGTGTATGTGCTGTTGCTATTATCCTTAACCTGGACATCCACAGAATTGACTTCACCATCCTGTGCAGAAGACAAGGGATTATAGTTCAATCAGATTTAACACACTGTATTTTTCGGACCATAAGGCGCACTGTCGATGAACAGGTCTGGTTTCATACATGAGGCGCACTGGACTATAAAACGCATTAAGCGAAACAAAACAGCCAGATAAGTCAAACTTTACTCAACTCTTTCTTCTTGCTTCCTCCACTTCCGTACCATTGATTCATTCATGTTGAAATCTCTCGCAGCTGCTCTATTCTCATGTTCTACTGCGTGACTGACAGCCTTGAGTTTGAAATCCGCTTCGTCAGCATGTCTCTTAACAGGTGGCATTTTGGGGTCATGATCCACACACAATACAGTAATATTATGTTGCAGCACAGTACGTATCACTCCGCCAGGCTCCTGACTACGTAGCCGTAATGCTCCGACAATCCATCAAGCGGTGCGACTTCATAGCTTACCAAAGTCGTACTAAAACATTTTTTGACAGATTTTTAAGCGCCGTGTATTACATAAAATCGGTTCAAGGTCAATAAGCACAACCAGAATTCATACATAAGGCGCACTGTCGATTTTTGAGATAATTAAAGGATTTTAAGTGCGACTCATAGTCCGAAAAATACGGTACATACAATATATTTAACATATTTGTGATCATATACAAAGCCAGATATACCTGGGCTATAATTTTCAGAGGAGCTTTTCCTCCTTGCTTGGCATCAACTGTGAGTTCACTGGGTTTTCCAACAGCCAGACCACTGCTCTGTAGGCCTGGACCGTACGCCTTAACCTAGAGAAAACTATTTTAAACAAACAATTAAAAAAGGAACAAGTCAAAGATCTACTATAGCCAAAAGATCATTTACAGACTATAGCGCTGTGAAAAAACATTTGCCTCCTTTCTGATTTCGTATCTTGTTCCATATTTGTCACACTTACACGTTTCAGATCAATAAATGTTAATATTAGACAAGAATGTCTAATATTAAACGGCAGTTTTCAAGGGGAAAAAGCTATCCAAACATACTTGGTCCTATATGAAAAAGTAATTGCACCGAATTAAATAAATTCTAACAACAGCTTATCAAGTTTAAAGGCGCTTCTGCTGTTTAACACGACCTCTGCTAGTTTCCTCTTTCTGGCGCAAAGCGGGAGATAAACAAGCAAGAGAGACGGGACTTGTGGCAGAAACGCCGATCAGCTGATCATTGATCAGTTTCATGATTGAAGTAGCAGCAGGAGAGGGAGAACGAGAGAAGAAGAGGCAGCTGTGCAGCAAAGACACAGAATAACTCCAGCTTTTTGTCTTTTTTTTATTGTAGCTGAAGTACGGGACAAATCGCGTTTATTTTCAGCTCAATACAAAACGCATAATATTAACTCTGAATACCAGAGGATTCTGTTTTTTATGGCACGGTTGGCTCTACTAACTAACCATATGAATAAAATAAAGTTCACCAGTAACATCATAGCACCCACCCAACTGTACAGAAACTCCATCATGCTAGCTAGTACACAGTACGAGTTATTGTAACTGACTGTAAAAAGTTAGCACAAGGAAAATAAACTCCACCTAAACTTGGTTTGACCCAGATAGACTGCAGGTCATAACTTCTTACCTGAAGCTCATTTCACCTGACAGTCGGACTGGCGGCCGCCTTGCGTCTCTCCACCTCCAGTCCTTTCCCCCATCCACCTGCTGGCCTCCACCACTTGCTAATTTGACTGAATGTGTGAAAGCTCCACCATAGCCACTACCAAACAACTGAGTTATTTTTACACGTCTGCCAGCATCTGTCCAATCCGCCACCTTTCACTGTTTACACAGTTAGGAAAAAAAGACGACAACAACAACAACAACAAAACATTGGGCCATTTAAAAGGCAAAATTAGCATCGGCCCACCGGGCAAATGGCCGGTATACCCGATGCCCCACAGACAGACTGAGGCCCCGCCGCTATTTTTGAGTGCAAAAATGTGTGGTCTCCAGCTAATGGAAAAGGCTGATCGCACGATGTGCGCGTAGTGCTCTTTAAATAGAACAATTTGCCCCATTCTCTTCGCCCGTCATGTGGCCACATGTGGCGGGCTAGCAGGCTAGCAACATACAGGCCCGGGTTCGAGCCCTCGGCTCACTTCCCTCTGTATGTTCACCTGCTAGGGGGAGGTCCAGGCGGGCGATCTTGGAGTGAAAATTCCAAGGGATGACCCCTCGTAGCCTGGGCTTCCCCTGACTTTTTTCTTTGCTTTGCTTTTTTTCATTTACCTGCCAGCAACAAACACACCTCCTTGTTGTCATGGCTACCAACGACCACTCTTCTTGTGCCAACAAGTCATTGCCTGACAAAACATTATTTCCTATGTTTCCCTGGCTTTTTTGCCTTTTTTATTTCTTGTGTTTTAGACAAAAAGAAAAGAAAAAGATCTACAGATTCAGGCTTTTCTTTACCTGTGGTAGTCGGGTAGAATGACGTCACTGACACTGCTTTAATATGAAAACAAACTTTCTCAAACAAAAAACAAAAACAAAAAAGGAGTGGGTCGGTGTGTCATCTTTACCGAGCACCATACATGTTTTGCTTCACATTCAAATTATTATTTTTCCTTTTCAAAAATAATTCAGAGAGAAAAAAAACAGAGAAGTCAAATATATCAAATTTGCACGAATCTTCTAGTGAAGGTGCCTCCTCCTTCTGACCTTAGGGTAACTAATTTCTCAGACAGTGACATGACAGTGCGCTGGGAAGCTGCAGCTGATGATGATGTTTCTTACCTCACTAAGTGGAGGCGACCTGAGACAGGTGGGGAAGAACTATTGGATTGTTGGGGTACATATTATGAAGTAAAAAAAATACAATATCTCAATAAACTGTTGTCCTGTGTCTTAAGGAGTATGAGATATCACTCTATGGAGATGGAGCTCAGAGTGAAGCTGTGGCCATACGCTACAGCACCCGTGAGTCACACATTTTCTGATCCTGAACGTTTGTCAAACTCAGGAGGGGAGAGCCTGAAACCATTTACCTAAGTGACATTAGCAGCAGTGTTCAGCCTAAAAAATAGACAAGTTAAGAGTCATGCATCCATATTATTTGTTTATTTATTAAATTATTTTCGAGACACTGTTAGTTGTTAGAAGCCAGTGTTTTAATGACAGGACATATATGACAGTAATGAGACAACCTAAGATATCCAAGATTAGCACAAAAACACAAATAGAATCACAGAAAGCGTGTTTCTCTCCCGTTAGTCTTTAGGCCCAGTTACCTTTTACTTTTCTGTGGTCAGTAGCCCTTCATGTCATATTCTGTCTCTATGTACAATATAGCATTACAAAAATAAGAACCTGTATGTAAATGAACTTCATTGTGTAATTGATGGCAGTTCTCAAAGTACTAGTCACTTAAAGGTTAAATTTCACATCGAAATTCTCATATTATATTCTATTTGAATGTTTAAAAAGAAAAATATCACAGTATTTATGCTTTCACTGAGCATATACCTGCATCAATGATGAACTCTCAAGGCTGAAAAGTCCTGGCTTTGGTCAGCCACGGTCCACGCACACGCACACGTCACCAATCCCTGACTGCTTGATCATAACAGCAATTGGGCTGCTGGGAACATGACGGGCGTTCTTCTTGATGTTAACAAGGTGCTCACCAATCTCCCTGGGAACAAACGAGATTCCTAAGACAGACCGACAAAACAGATGTTAACAACACTTATTCTTGTGTGTGCATGCAGCCCGTTTCAGTTGCTCCTGCTTCTTTCTCCACGCTTTAACTTTTATTACTTTCCCCCTCTGTCTTTTACTTAAGGGTTAATAAAGTATTTGGATTCTGATGAGTCTCGTTGTTTAGCAAACTTCTCACTTATCAGACGGACACTCACCAATGTGAGCGTTACGCAGCATCTTCAGCAGGCAGGGCTCCTCTGGGCCTGAGGGTGTTGTAAGAGGGGCTGTCAGCTGGCTGAGGTCAAGCTCGCCTATGTCCAGTGGAATATCTGCAGCAGAGCCCGCCTTCAGTGAAGTATGTTGGCTGGAAGGCTTTCAGGCCCGTCTTTGCCACTCCAGGGTCAGAGACCTTCACCTTGTTTGGATGACAGCCTGCTCCGATATTCATCTGTGGGCACAAACACCAAAACTCAAGAGACTTTTCAGTGAGAAGAAAAGGCAAACCTTGCATGCCAGAGTGAAAGTGAGAGTGTGTGTGAGTGCATACTCACCCTGAATGGACTCTCAGGGATGTTAGCGTCTCCCCAGGAGACCATCACAGTGTGCTTCACAGGCTTACGTGGGGTGCAGGTGCAGGTCTATGTGCTGCTGCTATTATCCTTAACCTGGACATCCACAGAATTGACTTCACCATCCTGTGCAGAAGACAAGGGATTATAGTTCAATCAGATTTAACACACTGTATTTTTCGGACCATAAGGTGCACTGTCGATGAACAGGTCTGGTTTCATACATGAGGCGCACTGGACTATAAAACGCATTAAGCGAAACAAAACAGCCAGATAAGTCAAACTTTACTCAACTCTTTCTTCTTGCTTCCTCCACTTCTGTACCATTGATTCATTATTATTGAAATCTCTCGCAGCTGCTCTATTCTCATGTTCTACTGCATGACTGACAGCCTTGAGTTTGAAATCCGCTTCGTCAGCATGTCTCTTAACAGGTGGCATTTTGGGGTCATGATCCACACACAATACAGTAATATTATGTTGCAGCACAGTACGTATCACTCCGCCAGGCTCCTGACTACGTAGCCGTAATGCTCCGACAATCCATTAAGCGGTGCGAATAACTCCAGCTTTTTGTCTTTTTTATATTGTAGCTGAAGTACGGGACAAATCGCGTTTATTTTCAGCTCAATACAAAACGCATAATATTAACTCTGAATACCAGAGGATTCCGTTTTTTATGGCACGGTTGGCAACTCTACTAACTAACCATATGAATAAAATAAAGTTCACCAGTAACATCATAGCACCCACCCAACTGTACAGAAACTCCATCATGCTAGCTAGTACACAGTACGAGTTATTGTAACTGACTGTAGCACAACGTTAGCACAAGGAAAATAAACTCCACCTAAACTTGGTTTGACCCAGATAGACTGCAGGTCATAACTTCTTACCTGAAGCTCATTTCACCTGACAGTCGGACTGGCGGCCGCCTTGCGTCTCTCCACCTCCAGTCCTTTCCCCCATCCACCTGCTGGCCTCCACCACTTGCTAATTTGACTGAATGTGTGAAAGCTCCACCATAGCCACTACCAAACAACTGAGTTATTTTTACACGTCTGCCAGCATCTGTCCAATCCGCCACCTTTCACTGTTTACACAGTTAGGAAAAAAAGACGACAACAACAACAAAACATTGGGCCATTTAAAAGGCAAAATTAGCATCGGCCCACCGGGCAAATGGCCGGTATACCCGATGCCCCACAGACAGACTGAGGCCCCGCCGCTATTTTTGAGTGCAAAAATGTGTGGTCTCCAGCTAATGGAAAAGGCTGATCGCACGATGTGCGCGTAGTGCTCTTTAAATAGAACAATTTGCCCCATTCTCTTCGCCCGTCATGTGGCCACATGTGGCGGGCTAGCAGGCTAGCAACATACAGGCCCGGGTTCGAGCCCTCGGCTCACTTCCCTCTGTATGTTCACCTGCTAGGGGGAGGTCCAGGCGGGCGATCTTGGAGTGAAAATTCCAAGGGATGACCCCTCGTAGCCTGGGCTTCCCCTGACTTTTTTTCTTTGCTTTGCTTTTTTTCATTTACCTGCCAGCAACAAACACACCTCCTTGTTGTCATGGCTACCAACGACCACTCTTCTTGTGCCAACAAGTCATTGCCTGACAAAACATTATTTCCTATGTTTCCCTGGCTTTTTTGCCTTTTTTATTTCTTGTGTTTTAGACAAAAAGAAAAGAAAAAGATCTACAGATTCAGGCTTTTCTTTACCTGTGGTAGTCGGGTAGAATGACGTCACTGACACTGCTTTAATATGAAAACAAACTTTCTCAAACAAAAAACAAAAACAAAAAAGGAGTGGGTCGGTGTGTCATCTTTACCGAGCACCATACATGTTTTGCTTCACATTCAAATTATTATTTTTCCTTTTCAAAAATAATTCAGAGAGAAAAAAAACAGAGAAGTCAAATATATCAAATTTGCACGAATCTTCTAGTGAAGGTGCCTCCTCCTTCTGACCTTAGGGTAACTAATTTCTCAGACAGTGACATGACAGTGCGCTGGGAAGCTGCAGCTGATGATGATGTTTCTTACCTCACTAAGTGGAGGCGACCTGAGACAGGTGGGGAAGAACTATTGGATTGTTGGGGTACATATTATGAAGTAAAAAAAATACAATATCTCAATAAACTGTTGTCCTGTGTCTTAAGGAGTATGAGATATCACTGTCTGCACTCTATGGAGATGGAGCTCAGAGTGAAGCTGTGGCCATACGCTACAGCACCCGTGAGTCACACATTTTCTGATCCTGAACGTTTGTCAAACTCAGGAGGGGAGAGCCTGAAACCATTTACCTAAGTGACATTAGCAGCAGTGTTCAGCCTAAAAAATAGACAAGTTAAAAGTCATGCATCCATATTATTTGTTTATTTATTAAATTATTTTCGAGACACTGTTAGTTGTTAGAAGCCAGTGTTTTAATGACAGGACATATATGACAGTAATGAGACAACCTAAGATATCCAAGATTAGCACAAAAGCACAAATAGAATCACAGAAAGCGTGTTTCTCTCCCGTTAGTCTTTAGGCCCAGTTACCTTTTACTTTTCTGTGGTCAGTAGCCCTTCATGTCATATTCTGTCTCTATGTACAATATAGCATTACTAATACAAGAACCTGTATGTAAATGAACTTCATTGTGTAATTGATGGCAGTTCTCAAAGTACTAGTCACTTAAAGGTTAAATTTCACATCGAAATTCTCATATTATATTCTATTTGAATGTTTAAAAAGAAAAATATCACAGTATTTATGCTTTCACTGAGCATATACCTGCATCAATGATGAACTCTCAAGGCTGAAAAGTCCTGGCTTTGGTCAGCCACGGTCCACGCACACGCACATGTCACCAATCCCTGACTGCTTGATCATAACAGCAATTGGGCTGCTGGGAACATGACGGGCGTTCTTCTTGATGTTAACAAGGTGCTCACCAATCTCCCTGGGAACAAACGAGATTCCTAAGACAGACCGACAAAACAGATGTTAACAACGCTTATTCTTGTGTGTGCATGCAGCCCGTTTCAGTTGCTCCTGCTTCTTTCTCCACGCTTTAACTTTTATTACTTTCCCCCTCTGTCTTTTACTTAAGGGTTAATAAAGTATTTGGATTCTGATGAGTCTCATTGTTTAGCAAACTTCTCACTTATCAGACGGACACTCACCAATGTGAGCGTTACGCAGCATCTTCAGCAGGCAGGGCTCCTCTGGGCCTGAGGGTGTTGTAAGAGGGGCTGTCAGCTGGCTGAGGTCACGCTCTCCTATGTCCAGTGGAATATCTGCAGCAGAGCCCGCCTTCAGTGAAGTATGTTGGCTGGAAGGCTTTCAGGCCCGTCTTTGCCACTCCAGGGTCAGAGACCTTCACCTTGTTTGGATGACAGCCTGCTCTGATATTCATCTGTGGGCACAAACACCAAAACTCAAGAGACTTTTCAGTGAGAAGAAAAGGCAAACCTTGCATGCCAGAGTGAAAGTGAGAGAGTGTGTGAGTGCATACTCACCCTGAATGGACTCTCAGGGATGTTAGCGTCTCCCCAGGAGACCATCACAGTGTGCTTCACAGGCTTACGTGGGGTGCAGGTGTATGTGCTGTTGCTATTATCCTTAACCTGGACATCCACAGAATTGACTTCACCATCCTGTGCAGAAGACAAGGGATTATAGTTCAATCAGATTTAACACACTGTATTTTTCGGACCATAAGGCGCACTGTCGATGAACAGGTCTGGTTTCATACATGAGGCGCACTGGACTATAAAACGCATTAAGCGAAACAAAACAGCCAGATAAGTCAAACTTTACTCAACTCTTTCTTCTTGCTTCCTCCACTTCCGTACCATTGATTCATTCATGTTGAAATCTCTCGCAGCTGCTCTATTCTCATGTTCTACTGCGTGACTGACAGCCTTGAGTTTGAAATCCGCTTCGTCAGCATGTCTCTTAACAGGTGGCATTTTGGGGTCATGATCCACACACAATACAGTAATATTATGTTGCAGCACAGTACGTATCACTCCGCCAGGCTCCTGACTACGTAGCCGTAATGCTCCGACAATCCATCAAGCGGTGCGACTTCATAGCTTACCAAAGTCGTACTAAAACATTTTTTGACAGATTTTTAAGCGCCGTGTATTACATAAAATCGGTTCAAGGTCAATAAGCACAACCAGAATTCATACATAAGGCGCACTGTCGATTTTTGAGAGATAATTAAAGGATTTTAAGTGCGACTCATAGTCCGAAAAATACGGTACATACAATATATTTAACATATTTGTGATCATATACAAAGCCAGATATACCTGGGCTATAATTTTCAGAGGAGCTTTTCCTCCTTGCTTGGCATCAACTGTGAGTTCACTGGGTTTTCCAACAGCCAGACCACTGCTCTGTAGGCCTGGACCGTACGCCTTAACCTAGAGAAAACTATTTTAAACAAACAATTAAAAAAGGAACAAGTCAAAGATCTACTATAGCCAAAAGATCATTTACAGACTATAGCGCTGTGAAAAAACATTTGCCTCCTTTCTGATTTCGTATCTTGTTCCATATTTGTCACACTTACACGTTTCAGATCAATAAATGTTAATATTAGACAAGAATGTCTAATATTAAACGGCAGTTTTCAAGGGGAAAAAGCTATCCAAACATACTTGGTCCTATATGAAAAAGTAATTGCACCGAATTAAATAAATTCTAACAACAGCTTATCAAGTTTAAAGGCGCTTCTGCTGTTTAACACGACCTCTGCTAGTTTCCTCTTTCTGGCGCAAAGCGGGAGATAAACAAGCAAGAGAGACGGGACTTGTGGCAGAAACGCCGATCAGCTGATCATTGATCAGTTTCATGATTGAAGTAGCAGCAGGAGAGGGAGAACGAGAGAAGAAGAGGCAGCTGTGCAGCAAAGACACAGAATAACTCCAGCTTTTTGTCTTTTTTTTATTGTAGCTGAAGTACAGGACAAATCGCGTTTATTTTCAGCTCAATACAAAACGCATAATATTAACTCTGAATACCAGAGGATTCTGTTTTTTATGGCACGGTTGGCTCTACTAACTAACCATATGAATAAAATAAAGTTCACCAGTAACATCATAGCACCCACCCAACTGTACAGAAACTCCATCATGCTAGCTAGTACACAGTACGAGTTATTGTAACTGACTGTAAAAAGTTAGCACAAGGAAAATAAACTCCACCTAAACTTGGTTTGACCCAGATAGACTGCAGGTCATAACTTCTTACCTGAAGCTCATTTCACCTGACAGTCGGACTGGCGGCCGCCTTGCGTCTCTCCACCTCCAGTCCTTTCCCCCATCCACCTGCTGGCCTCCACCACTTGCTAATTTGACTGAATGTGTGAAAGCTCCACCATAGCCACTACCAAACAACTGAGTTATTTTTACACGTCTGCCAGCATCTGTCCAATCCGCCACCTTTCACTGTTTACACAGTTAGGAAAAAAAGATGACAACAACAAAACATTGGGCCATTTAAAAGGCAAAATTAGCATCGGCCCACCGGGCAAATGGCCGGTATACCCGATGCCCCACAGACAGACTGAGGCCCCGCCGCTATTTTTGAGTGCAAAAATGTGTGGTCTCCAGCTAATGGAAAAGGCTGATCGCGTAGTGCTCTTTAAATAGAACAATTTGCCCCATTCTCTTCGCCCGTCATGTGGCCACATGTGGCGGGCTAGCAGGCTAGCAACATACAGGCCCGGGTTCGAGCCCTCGGCTCACTTCCCTCTGTATGTTCACCTGCTAGGGGGAGGTCCAGGCGGGCGATCTTGGAGTGAAAATTCCAAGGGATGACCCCTCGTAGCCTGGGCTTCCCCTGACTTTTTTCTTTGCTTTGCTTTTTTTCTTTTACCTGCCAGCAACAAACACACCTCCTTGTTGTCATGGCTACCAACGACCACTCTTCTTGTGCCAACAAGTCATTGCCTGACAAAACATTATTTCCTATGTTTCCCTGGCTTTTTTGCCTTTTTTATTTCTTGTGTTTTAGACAAAAAGAAAAGAAAAAGATCTACAGATTCAGGCTTTTCTTTACCTGTGGTAGTCGGGTAGAATGACGTCACTGACACTGCTTTAATATGAAAACAAACTTTCTCAAACAAAAAACAAAAACAAAAAAGGAGTGGGTCGGTGTGTCATCTTTACCGAGCACCATACATGTTTTGCTTCACATTCAAATTATTATTTTTCCTTTTCAAAAATAATTCAGAGAGAAAAAAAACAGAGAAGTCAAATATATCAAATTTGCACGAATCTTCTAGTGAAGGTGCCTCCTCCTTCTGACCTTAGGGTAACTAATTTCTCAGACAGTGACATGACAGTGCGCTGGGAAGCTGCAGCTGATGATGATGTTTCTTACCTCACTAAGTGGAGGCGACCTGAGACAGGTGGGGAAGAACTATTGGATTGTTGGGGTACATATTATGAAGTAAAAAAAATACAATATCTCAATAAACTGTTGTCCTGTGTCTTAAGGAGTATGAGATATCACTCTATGGAGATGGAGCTCAGAGTGAAGCTGTGGCCATACGCTACAGCACCCGTGAGTCACACATTTTCTGATCCTGAACGTTTGTCAAACTCAGGAGGGGAGAGCCTGAAACCATTTACCTAAGTGACATTAGCAGCAGTGTTCAGCCTAAAAAATAGACAAGTTAAGAGTCATGCATCCATATTATTTGTTTATTTATTAAATTATTTTCGAGACACTGTTAGTTGTTAGAAGCCAGTGTTTTAATGACAGGACATATATGACAGTAATGAGACAACCTAAGATATCCAAGATTAGCACAAAAACACAAATAGAATCACAGAAAGCGTGTTTCTCTCCCGTTAGTCTTTAGGCCCAGTTACCTTTTACTTTTCTGTGGTCAGTAGCCCTTCATGTCATATTCTGTCTCTATGTACAATATAGCATTACTAATACAAGAACCTGTATGTAAATGAACTTCATTGTGTAATTGATGGCAGTTCTCAAAGTACTAGTCACTTAAAGGTTAAATTTCACATCGAAATTCTCATATTATATTCTATTTGAATGTTTAAAAAGAAAAATATCACAGTATTTATGCTTTCACTGAGCATATACCTGCATCAATGATGAACTCTCAAGGCTGAAAAGTCCTGGCTTTGGTCAGCCACGGTCCACGCACACGCACACGTCACCAATCCCTGACTGCTTGATCATAACAGCAATTGGGCTGCTGGGAACATGACGGGCGTTCTTCTTGATGTTAACAAGGTGCTCACCAATCTCCCTGGGAACAAACGAGATTCCTAAGACAGACCGACAAAACAGATGTTAACAACACTTATTCTTGTGTGTGCATGCAGCCCGTTTCAGTTGCTCCTGCTTCTTTCTCCACGCTTTAACTTTTATTACTTTCCCCCTCTGTCTTTTACTTAAGGGTTAATAAAGTATTTGGATTCTGATGAGTCTCGTTGTTTAGCAAACTTCTCACTTATCAGACGGACACTCACCAATGTGAGCGTTACGCAGCATCTTCAGCAGGCAGGGCTCCTCTGGGCCTGAGGGTGTTGTAAGAGGGGCTGTCAGCTGGCTGAGGTCAAGCTCGCCTATGTCCAGTGGAATATCTGCAGCAGAGCCCGCCTTCAGTGAAGTATGTTGGCTGGAAGGCTTTCAGGCCCGTCTTTGCCACTCCAGGGTCAGAGACCTTCACCTTGTTTGGATGACAGCCTGCTCCGATATTCATCTGTGGGCACAAACACCAAAACTCAAGAGACTTTTCAGTGAGAAGAAAAGGCAAACCTTGCATGCCAGAGTGAAAGTGAGAGTGTGTGTGAGTGCATACTCACCCTGAATGGACTCTCAGGGATGTTAGCGTCTCCCCAGGAGACCATCACAGTGTGCTTCACAGGCTTACGTGGGGTGCAGGTGCAGGTCTATGTGCTGCTGCTATTATCCTTAACCTGGACATCCACAGAATTGACTTCACCATCCTGTGCAGAAGACAAGGGATTATAGTTCAATCAGATTTAACACACTGTATTTTTCGGACCATAAGGCGCACTGTCGATGAACAGGTCTGGTTTCATACATGAGGCGCACTGGACTATAAAACGCATTAAGCGAAACAAAACAGCCAGATAAGTCAAACTTTACTCAACTCTTTCTTCTTGCTTCCTCCACTTCTGTACCATTGATTCATTATTATTGAAATCTCTCGCAGCTGCTCTATTCTCATGTTCTACTGCATGACTGACAGCCTTGAGTTTGAAATCCGCTTCGTCAGCATGTCTCTTAACAGGTGGCATTTTGGGGTCATGATCCACACACAATACAGTAATATTATGTTGCAGCACAGTACGTATCACTCCGCCAGGCTCCTGACTACGTAGCCGTAATGCTCCGACAATCCATTAAGCGGTGCGAATAACTCCAGCTTTTTGTCTTTTTTATATTGTAGCTGAAGTACGGGACAAATCGCGTTTATTTTCAGCTCAATACAAAACGCATAATATTAACTCTGAATACCAGAGGATTCCGTTTTTTATGGCACGGTTGGCAACTCTACTAACTAACCATATGAATAAAATAAAGTTCACCAGTAACATCATAGCACCCACCCAACTGTACAGAAACTCCATCATGCTAGCTAGTACACAGTACGAGTTATTGTAACTGACTGTAGCACAACGTTAGCACAAGGAAAATAAACTCCACCTAAACTTGGTTTGACCCAGATAGACTGCAGGTCATAACTTCTTACCTGAAGCTCATTTCACCTGACAGTCGGACTGGCGGCCGCCTTGCGTCTCTCCACCTCCAGTCCTTTCCCCCATCCACCTGCTGGCCTCCACCACTTGCTAATTTGACTGAATGTGTGAAAGCTCCACCATAGCCACTACCAAACAACGGAGTTATTTTTACACGTCTGCCAGCATCTGTCCAATCCGCCACCTTTCACTGTTTACACAGTTAGGAAAAAAAGACGACAACAACAACAACAACAAAACATTGGGCCATTTAAAAGGCAAAATTAGCATCGGCCCACCGGGCAAATGGCCGGTATACCCGATGCCCCACAGACAGACTGAGGCCCCGCCGCTATTTTTGAGTGCAAAAATGTGTGGTCTCCAGCTAATGGAAAAGGCTGATCGCGTAGTGCTCTTTAAATAGAACAATTTGCCCCATTCTCTTCGCCCGTCATGTGGCCACATGTGGCGGGCTAGCAGGCTAGCAACATACAGGCCCGGGTTCGAGCCCTCGGCTCACTTCCCTCTGTATGTTCACCTGCTAGGGGGAGGTCCAGGCGGGCGATCTTGGAGTGAAAATTCCAAGGGATGACCCCTCGTAGCCTGGGCTTCCCCTGACTTTTTTTCTTTGCTTTGCTTTTTTTCATTTACCTGCCAGCAACAAACACACCTCCTTGTTGTCATGGCTACCAACGACCACTCTTCTTGTGCCAACAAGTCATTGCCTGACAAAACATTATTTCCTATGTTTCCCTGGCTTTTTTGCCTTTTTTATTTCTTGTGTTTTAGACAAAAAGAAAAGAAAAAGATCTACAGATTCAGGCTTTTCTTTACCTGTGGTAGTCGGGTAGAATGACGTCACTGACACTATTTAATATGAAAACAAACTTTCTCAAACAAAAAACAAAAACAAAAAAGGAGTGGGTCGGTGTGTCATCTTTACCGAGCACCATACATGTTTTGCTTCACATTCAAATTATTATTTTTCCTTTTCAAAAATAATTCAGAGAGAAAAAAAACAGAGAAGTCAAATATATCAAATTTGCACGAATCTTCTAGTGAAGGTGCCTCCTCCTTCTGACCTTAGGGTAACTAATTTCTCAGACAGTGACATGACAGTGCGCTGGGAAGCTGCAGCTGATGATGATGTTTCTTCCCTCACTAAGTGGAGGCGACCTGAGAAAGGTGGGGAAGAACTATTGGATTGTTGGGGTACATATTATGAAGTAAAAAAATACAATATCTCAATAAACTGTTGTCCTGTGTCTTAAGGAGTATGAGATATCACTGTCTGCACTCTATGGAGATGGAGCTCAGAGTGAAGCTGTGGCCATACGCTACAGCACCTGTGAGTCACACATTTTCTGATCCTGAACGTTTGTCAAACTCAGGAGGGGAGAGCCTGAAACCATTTACCTAAGTGACATTAGCAGCAGTGTTCAGCCTAAAAAATAGACAAGTTAAAAGTCATGCATCCATATTATTTGTTTATTTATTAAATTATTTTCGAGACACTGTTAGTTGTTAGAAGCCAGTGTTTTAATGACAGGACATATATGACAGTAATGAGACAACCTAAGATATCCAAGATTAGCACAAAAACACAAATAGAATCACAGAAAGCGTGTTTCTCTCCCGTTAGTCTTTAGGCCCAGTTACCTTTTACTTTTCTGTGGTCAGAAGCCCTTCATGTCAAATTCTGTCTCTATGTACAATATAGCATTACTAATACAAGAACCTGTATGTAAATGAACTTCATTGTGTAATTGATGGCAGTTCTCAAAGTACTAGTCACTTAAAGGTAAAATTTCACATCGAAATTCTCATCTTTGAATAACTAGAACTCTGAGCTATGAAATAAATGTAGTGAGGTTAAAGTATCAAATTCTCTGTTATACTTTACATTTATTTTCTAAAAAAACACTTTGCTCTGCTGCCAAAATAATTTCCTCCTTTAAAGAAACAAAGTGAGTGTTAAGTGTCGTTAGCTGTGGTACTTTATCTCTTCTATGATGTTGCTGCAGGGTCTGGTGGAGGCCCGACCAGCCTCAGGGTTTCTGATGAGACTGCCGTCAGCATAGTGATCAGCTGGGTACCTCCCAATGCTCATGTCCTCCAGTATCACATGTCCTACATGGCTTTAACTGGAGCTGATAGCCAGGATCACACTGTGAGTGGGTCGTAGTCATTACATCTTCACCTCCTCTGGCCTTCAGCCGGCTGTCATGTGTCAGAATTCCAGAAATTCCAAAACTTTAAATGAGTTCTGACTGTGTTGGGATGATAGTGTTGTTTGTTGTCTGCAGGTGCTGGTCCCTGGTGGAGAGAAGCAGGTGATGCTGATGTCATTGCAGCCAGATACACGTTACAGCATGCTGGTCACTGCTGAGTACCACAACAGAGAAGGAGGCAGCGGTTCAGCTCAGGGCAAAACTGGTGAGTCAAACAAGGAAAGATGCCAAGACAGCTCAAGTGCAACTTCCAGTTAAGACCGACAGGCTTACATGCAAAAAGTGCAAATGTCCCATTACTTTACCCTAACAGGAGGACATGCATACTTGAAGGTTTCCACATATAGAAACATCAAGGTTTTTGGGCGGTATTGTTTCTACAGCACTACACGTACAGTCATTTTGGTCCAGAGACACAGATTCCTTTCACTGCATAATGATGGGCTCTCTGAACAATGAGACAGCAGCCAGTACCGGTACAATGACAGTACTGCTCTTGATACTTGGTTGGAAGTTTAAAAATTACTGGGTGCACTGTGTCTGCGTTTATTGTCCATGCTAGTGTGCAGACGACATTCTTTGGCTTTGTGTTTTTTGTTTGTTTTCTGTCTTTTTTCTGTCTCTCTAGACACTTTGTGGGTAAGCAGTGCGAGTGTGGTCAGGTCAGACCACTCCAGTATCTGTGTGTCATGGAGACCAGTATCTGCCGTTGATGGATATCCTATTGTAATCCAGGATGTAAAAGGTATTCTGTAATCACGTCTACAGTGATGTGAAAAGGTGTTTGCCCCCTTCCTGATTTCCTAGTGTTTTGCATATTTATCACACTTACATGTTTCAGATCATCAAACTCATTTTAATATTAGACACAGATAAGACAAGTTAATACAAAATGCAGTTTTTAAATGATGATTTCATAGATTAGGGAGAAAGATTATCCAAACCTCCCTGGTCCTGTGTAAAAACAAATTGCCCCTCTTGTTAAATCAAGGGTTAACTGTGATTAACCAATTTTGGAAACCTCAGTTCAGTGTTACTAAACACACTCAGGCCTGATTAATTGCAGACTTGTGAATCAAGAAATCAGTTAAATAGAACCTGTGTGACAAAGTGAAACAGGCTAAAAGACCTCAAAAAGCAACACATCGTGTCACCAGCCATCCTCCTGGTCCTCAGTGTTAATGCCCACTTAACTGGGTCCTTCAGTGGAAAGGCTCAAGCAGATGAAGCCTAACATAACAAGATGAGACTGACAAATATTCTATTTGAATGTTTAAAAAGAAAAATATCACAGTATTTATGCTTTCACTGAGCATATACCTGCATCAATGATGAACTCTCAAGGCTGAAAAGTCCTGGCTTTGGTCAGCCACGGTCCACGCACACGCACACGTCACCAATCCCTGACTGCTTGATCATAACAGCAATTGGGCTGCTGGGAACATGACGGGCGTTCTTCTTGATGTTAACAAGGTGCTCACCAATCTCCCTGGGAACAAACGAGATTCCTAAGACAGACCGACAAAACAGATGTTAACAACGCTTATTCTTGTGTGTGCATGCAGCCCGTTTCAGTTGCTCCTGCTTCTTTCTCCACGCTTTAACTTTTATTACTTTCCCCCTCTGTCTTTTACTTAAGGGTTAATAAAGTATTTGGATTCTGATGAGTCTCGTTGTTTAGCAAACTTCTCACTTATCAGATGGACACTCACCAATGTGAGCCTTACGCAGCATCTTCAGCAGGCAGGGCTCCTCTGGGCCTGAGGGTGTTGTAAGAGGGGCTGTCAGCTGGCTGAGGTCACGCTCTCCTATGTCCAGTGGAATATCTGCAGCAGAGCCCGCCTTCAGTGAAGTATGTTGGCTGGAAGGCTTTCAGGCCCGTCTTTGCCACTCCAGGGTCAGAGACCTTCACCTTGTTTGGATGACAGCCTGCTCTGATATTCATCTGTGGGCACAAACACCAAAACTCAAGAGACTTTTCAGTGAGAAGAAAAGGCAAACCTTGCATGCCAGAGTGAAAGTGAGAGTGTGTGTGAGTGCATACTCACCCTGAATGGACTCTCAGGGATGTTAGCGTCTCCCCAGGAGACCATCACAGTGTGCTTCACAGGCTTACGTGGGGTGCAGGTGCAGGTCTATGTGCTGCTGCTATTATCCTTAACCTGGACATCCACAGAATTGACTTCACCATCCTGTGCAGAAGACAAGGGATTATAGTTCAATCAGATTTAACACACTGTATTTTTCGGACCATAAGGCGCACTGTCGATGAACAGGTCTGGTTTCATACATGAGGCGCACTGGACTATAAAACGCATTAAGCGAAACAAAACAGCCAGATAAGTCAAACTTTAC
Organism: Diplotaxodon limnothrissa; assembly: GCF_057381915.1. Lineage (NCBI taxonomy): Eukaryota > Metazoa > Chordata > Actinopteri > Cichliformes > Cichlidae > Diplotaxodon > Diplotaxodon limnothrissa. The sequence continues at coordinate 18,383,116 of NC_140608.1, read as the reverse complement.
TCAACTCTTTCTTCTTGCTTCCTCCACTTCTGTACCATTGATTCATTATTATTGAAATCTCTCGCAGCTGCTCTATTCTCATGTTCTACTGCGTGACTGACAGCCTTGAGTTTGAAATCCGCTTCGTCAGCATGTCTCTTAACAGGTGGCATTTTGGGGTCATGATCCACACACAATACAGTAATATTATGTTGCAGCACAGTACGTATCACTCCGCCAGGCTCCTGACTACGTAGCCGTAATGCTCCGACAATCCATTAAGCGGTGCGAATAACTCCAGCTTTTTGTCTTTTTTATATTGTAGCTGAAGTACGGGACAAATCGCGTTTATTTTCAGCTCAATACAAAACGCATAATATTAACTCTGAATACCAGAGGATTCCGTTTTTTATGGCACGGTTGGCAACTCTACTAACTAACCATATGAATAAAATAAAGTTCACCAGTAACATCATAGCACCCACCCAACTGTACAGAAACTCCATCATGCTAGCTAGTACACAGTACGAGTTATTGTAACTGACTGTAGCACAACGTTAGCACAAGGAAAATAAACTCCACCTAAACTTGGTCTGACCCAGATAGACTGCAGGTCATAACTTCTTACCTGAAGCTCATTTCACCTGACAGTCGGACTGGCGGCCGCCTTGCGTCTCTCCACCTCCAGTCCTTTCCCCCATCCACCTGCTGGCCTCCACCACTTGCTAATTTGACTGAATGTGTGAAAGCTCCACCATAGCCACTACCAAACAACGGAGTTATTTTTACACGTCTGCCAGCATCTGTCCAATCCGCCACCTTTCACTGTTTACACAGTTAGGAAAAAAAGACGACAACAACAACAACAACAAAACATTGGGCCATTTAAAAGGCAAAATTAGCATCGGCCCACCGGGCAAATGGCCGGTATACCCGATGCCCCACAGACAGACTGAGGCCCCGCCGCTATTTTTGAGTGCAAAAATGTGTGGTCTCCAGCTAATGGAAAAGGCTGATCGCGTAGTGCTCTTTAAATAGAACAATTTGCCCCATTCTCTTCGCCCGTCATGTGGCCACATGTGGCGGGCTAGCAGGCTAGCAACATACAGGCCCGGGTTCGAGCCCTCGGCTCACTTCCCTCTGTATGTTCACCTGCTAGGGGGAGGTCCAGGCGGGCGATCTTGGAGTGAAAATTCCAAGGGATGACCCCTCGTAGCCTGGGCTTCCCCTGACTTTTTTTCTTTGCTTTGCTTTTTTTCATTTACCTGCCAGCAACAAACACACCTCCTTGTTGTCATGGCTACCAACGACCACTCTTCTTGTGCCAACAAGTCATTGCCTGACAAAACATTATTTCCTATGTTTCCCTGGCTTTTTTGCCTTTTTTATTTCTTGTGTTTTAGACAAAAAGAAAAGAAAAAGATCTACAGATTCAGGCTTTTCTTTACCTGTGGTAGTCGGGTAGAATGACGTCACTGACACTATTTAATATGAAAACAAACTTTCTCAAACAAAAAACAAAAACAAAAAAGGAGTGGGTCGGTGTGTCATCTTTACCGAGCACCATACATGTTTTGCTTCACATTCAAATTATTATTTTTCCTTTTCAAAAATAATTCAGAGAGAAAAAAAACAGAGAAGTCAAATATATCAAATTTGCACGAATCTTCTAGTGAAGGTGCCTCCTCCTTCTGACCTTAGGGTAACTAATTTCTCAGACAGTGACATGACAGTGCGCTGGGAAGCTGCAGCTGATGATGATGTTTCTTCCCTCACTAAGTGGAGGCGACCTGAGAAAGGTGGGGAAGAACTATTGGATTGTTGGGGTACATATTATGAAGTAAAAAAATACAATATCTCAATAAACTGTTGTCCTGTGTCTTAAGGAGTATGAGATATCACTGTCTGCACTCTATGGAGATGGAGCTCAGAGTGAAGCTGTGGCCATACGCTACAGCACCTGTGAGTCACACATTTTCTGATCCTGAACGTTTGTCAAACTCAGGAGGGGAGAGCCTGAAACCATTTACCTAAGTGACATTAGCAGCAGTGTTCAGCCTAAAAAATAGACAAGTTAAAAGTCATGCATCCATATTATTTGTTTATTTATTAAATTATTTTCGAGACACTGTTAGTTGTTAGAAGCCAGTGTTTTAATGACAGGACATATATGACAGTAATGAGACAACCTAAGATATCCAAGATTAGCACAAAAACACAAATAGAATCACAGAAAGCGTGTTTCTCTCCCGTTAGTCTTTAGGCCCAGTTACCTTTTACTTTTCTGTGGTCAGAAGCCCTTCATGTCAAATTCTGTCTCTATGTACAATATAGCATTACTAATACAAGAACCTGTATGTAAATGAACTTCATTGTGTAATTGATGGCAGTTCTCAAAGTACTAGTCACTTAAAGGTAAAATTTCACATCGAAATTCTCATCTTTGAATAACTAGAACTCTGAGCTATGAAATAAATGTAGTGAGGTTAAAGTATCAAATTCTCTGTTATACTTTACATTTATTTTCTAAAAAAACACTTTGCTCTGCTGCCAAAATAATTTCCTCCTTTAAAGAAACAAAGTGAGTGTTAAGTGTCGTTAGCTGTGGTACTTTATCTCTTCTATGATGTTGCTGCAGGGTCTGGTGGAGGCCCGACCAGCCTCAGGGTTTCTGATGAGACTGCCGTCAGCATAGTGATCAGCTGGGTACCTCCCAATGCTCATGTCCTCCAGTATCACATGTCCTACATGGCTTTAACTGGAGCTGATAGCCAGGATCACACTGTGAGTGGGTCGTAGTCATTACATCTTCACCTCCTCTGGCCTTCAGCCGGCTGTCATGTGTCAGAATTCCAGAAATTCCAAAACTTTAAATGAGTTCTGACTGTGTTGGGATGATAGTGTTGTTTGTTGTCTGCAGGTGCTGGTCCCTGGTGGAGAGAAGCAGGTGATGCTGATGTCATTGCAGCCAGATACACGTTACAGCATGCTGGTCACTGCTGAGTACCACAACAGAGAAGGAGGCAGCGGTTCAGCTCAGGGCAAAACTGGTGAGTCAAACAAGGAAAGATGCCAAGACAGCTCAAGTGCAACTTCCAGTTAAGACCGACAGGCTTACATGCAAAAAGTGCAAATGTCCCATTACTTTACCCTAACAGGAGGACATGCATACTTGAAGGTTTCCACATATAGAAACATCAAGGTTTTTGGGCGGTATTGTTTCTACAGCACTACACGTACAGTCATTTTGGTCCAGAGACACAGATTCCTTTCACTGCATAATGATGGGCTCTCTGAACAATGAGACAGCAGCCAGTACCGGTACAATGACAGTACTGCTCTTGATACTTGGTTGGAAGTTTAAAAATTACTGGGTGCACTGTGTCTGCGTTTATTGTCCATGCTAGTGTGCAGACGACATTCTTTGGCTTTGTGTTTTTTGTTTGTTTTCTGTCTTTTTTCTGTCTCTCTAGACACTTTGTGGGTAAGCAGTGCGAGTGTGGTCAGGTCAGACCACTCCAGTATCTGTGTGTCATGGAGACCAGTATCTGCCGTTGATGGATATCCTATTGTAATCCAGGATGTAAAAGGTATTCTGTAATCACGTCTACAGTGATGTGAAAAGGTGTTTGCCCCCTTCCTGATTTCCTAGTGTTTTGCATATTTATCACACTTACATGTTTCAGATCATCAAACTCATTTTAATATTAGACACAGATAAGACAAGTTAATACAAAATGCAGTTTTTAAATGATGATTTCATAGATTAGGGAGAAAGATTATCCAAACCTCCCTGGTCCTGTGTAAAAACAAATTGCCCCTCTTGTTAAATCAAGGGTTAACTGTGATTAACCAATTTTGGAAACCTCAGTTCAGTGTTACTAAACACACTCAGGCCTGATTAATTGCAGACTTGTGAATCAAGAAATCAGTTAAATAGAACCTGTGTGACAAAGTGAAACAGGCTAAAAGACCTCAAAAAGCAACACATCGTGTCACCAGCCATCCTCCTGGTCCTCAGTGTTAATGCCCACTTAACTGGGTCCTTCAGTGGAAAGGCTCAAGCAGATGAAGCCTAACATAACAAGATGAGACTGACAAATATTCTATTTGAATGTTTAAAAAGAAAAATATCACAGTATTTATGCTTTCACTGAGCATATACCTGCATCAATGATGAACTCTCAAGGCTGAAAAGTCCTGGCTTTGGTCAGCCACGGTCCACGCACACGCACACGTCACCAATCCCTGACTGCTTGATCATAACAGCAATTGGGCTGCTGGGAACATGACGGGCGTTCTTCTTGATGTTAACAAGGTGCTCACCAATCTCCCTGGGAACAAACGAGATTCCTAAGACAGACCGACAAAACAGATGTTAACAACGCTTATTCTTGTGTGTGCATGCAGCCCGTTTCAGTTGCTCCTGCTTCTTTCTCCACGCTTTAACTTTTATTACTTTCCCCCTCTGTCTTTTACTTAAGGGTTAATAAAGTATTTGGATTCTGATGAGTCTCGTTGTTTAGCAAACTTCTCACTTATCAGATGGACACTCACCAATGTGAGCCTTACGCAGCATCTTCAGCAGGCAGGGCTCCTCTGGGCCTGAGGGTGTTGTAAGAGGGGCTGTCAGCTGGCTGAGGTCACGCTCTCCTATGTCCAGTGGAATATCTGCAGCAGAGCCCGCCTTCAGTGAAGTATGTTGGCTGGAAGGCTTTCAGGCCCGTCTTTGCCACTCCAGGGTCAGAGACCTTCACCTTGTTTGGATGACAGCCTGCTCCGATATTCATCAGTGGGCACAAACACCAAAACTCAAGAGACTTTTCAGTGAGAAGAAAAGGCAAACCTTGCATGCCAGAGTGAAAGTGAGAGTGTGTGTGAGTGCATACTCACCCTGAATGGACTCTCAGGGATGTTAGCGTCTCCCCAGGAGACCATCACAGTGTGCTTCACAGGCTTACGTGGGGTGCAGGTGCAGGTCTATGTGCTGCTGCTATTATCCTTAACCTGGACATCCACAGAATTGACTTCACCATCCTGTGCAGAAGACAAGGGATTATAGTTCAATCAGATTTAACACACTGTATTTTTCGGACCATAAGGCGCACTGTCGATGAACAGGTCTGGTTTCATACATGAGGCGCACTGGACTATAAAACGCATTAAGCGAAACAAAACAGCCAGATAAGTCAAACTTTACTCAACTCTTTCTTCTTGCTTCCTCCACTTCTGTACCATTGATTCATTATTATTGAAATCTCTCGCAGCTGCTCTATTCTCATGTTCTACTGCGTGACTGACAGCCTTGAGTTTGAAATCCGCTTCGTCAGCATGTCTCTTAACAGGTGGCATTTTGGGGTCATGATCCACACACAATACAGTAATATTATGTTGCAGCACAGTACGTATCACTCCGCCAGGCTCCTGACTACGTAGCCGTAATGCTCCGACAATCCATTAAGCGGTGCGAATAACTCCAGCTTTTTGTCTTTTTTATATTGTAGCTGAAGTACGGGACAAATCGCGTTTATTTTCAGCTCAATACAAAACGCATAATATTAACTCTGAATACCAGAGGATTCCGTTTTTTATGGCACGGTTGGCAACTCTACTAACTAACCATATGAATAAAATAAAGTTCACCAGTAACATCATAGCACCCACCCAACTGTACAGAAACTCCATCATGCTAGCTAGTACACAGTACGAGTTATTGTAACTGACTGTAGCACAACGTTAGCACAAGGAAAATAAACTCCACCTAAACTTGGTCTGACCCAGATAGACTGCAGGTCATAACTTCTTACCTGAAGCTCATTTCACCTGACAGTCGGACTGGCGGCCGCCTTGCGTCTCTCCACCTCCAGTCCTTTCCCCCATCCACCTGCTGGCCTCCACCACTTGCTAATTTGACTGAATGTGTGAAAGCTCCACCATAGCCACTACCAAACAACGGAGTTATTTTTACACGTCTGCCAGCATCTGTCCAATCCGCCACCTTTCACTGTTTACACAGTTAGGAAAAAAAGACGACGACAACAACAACAACAAAACATTGGGCCATTTAAAAGGCAAAATTAGCATCGGCCCACCGGGCAAATGGCCGGTATACCCGATGCCCCACAGACAGACTGAGGCCCCGCCGCTATTTTTGAGTGCAAAAATGTGTGGTCTCCAGCTAATGGAAAAGGCTGATCGCGTAGTGCTCTTTAAATAGAACAATTTGCCCCATTCTCTTCGCCCGTCATGTGGCCACATGTGGCGGGCTAGCAGGCTAGCAACATACAGGCCCGGGTTCGAGCCCTCGGCTCACTTCCCTCTGTATGTTCACCTGCTAGGGGGAGGTTCAGGCGGGCGATCTTGGAGTGAAAATTCCAAGGGATGACCCCTCGTAGCCTGGGCTTCCCCTGACTTTTTTTCTTTGCTTTGCTTTTTTTCATTTACCTGCAAGCAACAAACACACCTCCTTGTTGTCATGGCTACCAACGACCACTCTTCTTGTGCCAACAAGTCATTGCCTGACAAAACATTATTTCCTATGTTTCCCTGGCTTTTTTGCCTTTTTTATTTCTTGTGTTTTAGACAAAAAGAAAAGAAAAAGATCTACAGATTCAGGCTTTTCTTTACCTGTGGTAGTCGGGTAGAATGACGTCACTGACACTATTTAATATGAAAACAAACTTTCTCAAACAAAAAACAAAAACAAAAAAGGAGTGGGTCGGTGTGTCATCTTTACTGAGCACCATACATGTTTTGCTTCACATTCAAATTATTATTTTTCCTTTTCAAAAATAATTCAGAGAGAAAAAAAACAGAGAAGTCAAATATATCAAATTTGCACGAATCTTCTAGTGAAGGTGCCTCCTCCTTCTGACCTTAGGGTAACTAATTTCTCAGACAGTGACATGACAGTGCGCTGGGAAGCTGCAGCTGATGATGATGTTTCTTCCCTCACTAAGTGGAGGCGACCTGAGAAAGGTGGGGAAGAACTATTGGATTGTTGGAGTACATATTATGAAGTAAAAAAATACAATATCTCAATAAACTGTTGTCCTGTGTCTTAAGGAGTATGAGATATCACTGTCTGCACTCTATGGAGATGGAGCTCAGAGTGAAGCTGTGGCCATACGCTACAGCACCCGTGAGTCACACATTTTCTGATCCTGAACGTTTGTCAAACTCAGGAGGGGAGAGCCTGAAACCATTTACCTAAGTGACATTAGCAGCAGTGTTCAGCCTAAAAAATAGACAAGTTAAAAGTCATGCATCCATATTATTAGTTTATTTATTAAATTATTTTCGAGACACTGTTAGTTGTTAGAAGCCAGTGTTTTAATGACAGGACATATATGACAGTAATGAGACAACCTAAGATATCCAAGATTAGCACAAAAACACAAATAGAATCACAGAAAGCGTGTTTCTCTCCCGTTAGTCTTTAGGCCCAGTTACCTTTTACTTTTCTGTGGTCAGAAGCCCTTCATGTCAAATTCTGTCTCTATGTACAATATAGCATTACTAATACAAGAACCTGTATGTAAATGAACTTCATTGTGTAATTGATGGCAGTTCTCAAAGTACTAGTCACTTAAAGGTTAAATTTCACATCGAAATTCTCATATTATATTCTATTTGAATGTTTAAAAAGAAAAATATCACAGTATTTATGCTTTCACTGAGCATATACCTGCATCAATGATGAACTCTCAAGGCTGAAAAGTCCTGGCTTTGGTCAGCCACGGTCCACGCACACGTCACCAATCCCTGACTGCTTGATCATAACAGCAATTGGGCTGCTGGGAACATGACGGGCGTTCTTCTTGATGTTAACAAGGTGCTCACCAATCTCCCTGGGAACAAACGAGATTCCTAAGACAGACCGACAAAACAGATGTTAACAACGCTTATTCTTGTGTGTGCATGCAGCCCGTTTCAGTTGCTCCTGCTTCTTTCTCCACGCTTTAACTTTTATTACTTTCCCCCTCTGTCTTTTACTTAAGGGTTAATAAAGTATTTGGATTCTGATGAGTCTCATTGTTTAGCAAACTTCTCACTTATCAGACGGACACTCACCAATGTGAGCGTTACGCAGCATCTTCAGCAGGCAGGGCTCCTCTGGGCCTGAGGGTGTTGTAAGAGGGGCTGTCAGCTGGCTGAGGTCAAGCTCGCCTATGTCCAGTGGAATATCTGCAGCAGAGCCCGCCTTCAGTGAAGTATGTTGGCTGGAAGGCTTTCAGGCCCGTCTTTGCCACTCCAGGGTCAGAGACCTTCACCTTGTTTGGATGACAGCCTGCTCTGATATTCATCTGTGGGCACAAACACCAAAACTCAAGAGACTTTTCAGTGAGAAGAAAAGGCAAACCTTGCATGCCAGAGTGAAAGTGAGAGAGTGTGTGAGTGCATACTCACCCTGAATGGACTCTCAGGGATGTTAGCGTCTCCCCAGGAGACCATCACAGTGTGCTTCACAGGCTTACGTGGGGTGCAGGTGCAGGTCTATGTGCTGCTGCTATTATCCTTAACCTGGACATCCACAGAATTGACTTCACCATCCTGTGCAGAAGACAAGGGATTATAGTTCAATCAGATTTAACACACTGTATTTTTCGGACCATAAGGCGCACTGTCGATGAACAGGTCTGGTTTCATACATGAGGCGCACTGGACTATAAAACGCATTAAGCGAAACAAAACAGCCAGATAAGTCAAACTTTACTCAACTCTTTCTTCTTGCTTCCTCCACTTCCGTACCATTGATTCATTCATGTTGAAATCTCTCGCAGCTGCTCTATTCTCATGTTCTACTGCGTGACTGACAGCCTTGAGTTTGAAATCCGCTTCGTCAGCATGTCTCTTAACAGGTGGCATTTTGGGGTCATGATCCACACACAATACAGTAATATTATGTTGCAGCACAGTACGTATCACTCCGCCAGGCTCCTGACTACGTAGCCGTAATGCTCCGACAATCCATCAAGCGGTGCGACTTCATAGCTTACCAAAGTCGTACTAAAACATTTTTTGACAGATTTTTAAGCGCCGTGTATTACATAAAATCGGTTCAAGGTCAATAAGCACAACCAGAATTCATACATAAGGCGCACTGTCGATTTTTGAGATAATTAAAGGATTTTAAGTGCGACTCATAGTCCGAAAAATACGGTACATACAATATATTTAACATATTTGTGATCATATACAAAGCCAGATATACCTGGGCTATAATTTTCAGAGGAGCTTTTCCTCCTTGCTTGGCATCAACTGTGAGTTCACTGGGTTTTCCAACAGCCAGACCACTGCTCTGTAGGCCTGGACCGTGTGCCTTAACCTAGAGAAAACTATTTTAAACAAACAATTAAAAAAGGAACAAGTCAAAGATCTACTATAGCCAAAAGATCATTTACAGACTATAGCGCTGTGAAAAAATATTTGCCTCCTTTCTGATTTCGTATCTTATTCCATATTTGTCACACTTACACGTTTCAGATCAATAAATGTTAATATTAGACAAGAATGTCTAATATTAAACGGCAGTTTTCAAGGGGAAAAAGCTATCCAAACATACTTGGTCCTATATGAAAAAGTAATTGCACCGAATTAAATAAATTCTAACAACAGCTTATCAAGTTTAAAGGCGCTTCTGCTGTTTAACACGACCTCTGCTAGTTTCCTCTTTCTGGCGCAAAGCGGGAGATAAACAAGCAAGAGAGACAGGACTTGTGGCAGAAACGCCGATCAGCTGATCATTGATCAGTTTCATGATTGAAGTAGCAGCAGGAGAGGGAGAACGAGAGAAGAAGAGGCAGCTGTGCAGCAAAGACACAGAATAACTCCAGCTTTTTGTCTTTTTTTATTGTAGCTGAAGTACGGGACAAATCGCTTTTATTTTCAGCTCAATACAAAACGCATAATATTAACTCTGAATACCAGAGGATTCCGTTTTTTATGGCACGGTTGGCTCTACTAACTAACCATATGAATAAAATAAAGTTCACCAGTAACATCATAGCACCCACCCAACTGTACAGAAACTCCATCATGCTAGCTAGTACACAGTATGAGTTATTGTAACTGACTGTAGCACAACGTTAGCACAAGGAAAATAAACTCCACCTAAACTTGGTTTGACCCAGATAGACTGCAGGTCATAACTTCTTACCTGAAGCTCATTTCACCTGACAGTCGGACTGGCGGCCGCCTTGCGTCTCTCCACCTCCAGTCCTTTCCCCCATCCACCTGCTGGCCTCCACCACTTGCTAATTTGACTGAATGTGTGAAAGCTCCACCATAGCCACTACCAAACAACTGAGTTATTTTTACACGTCTGCCAGCATCTGTCCAATCCGCCACCTTTCACTGTTTACACAGTTAGGAAAAAAAGACGACAACAACAACAAAACATTGGGCCATTTAAAAGGCAAAATTAGCATCGGCCCACCGGGCAAATGGCCGGTATACCCGATGCCCCACAGACAGACTGAGGCCCCGCCGCTATTTTTGAGTGCAAAAATGTGTGGTCTCCAGCTAATGGAAAAGGCTGATCGCACGATGTGCGCGTAGTGCTCTTTAAATAGAACAATTTGCCCCATTCTCTTCGCCCGTCATGTGGCCACATGTGGCGGGCTAGCAGGCTAGCAACATACAGGCCCGGGTTCGAGCCCTCGGCTCACTTCCCTCTGTATGTTCACCTGCTAGGGGGAGGTCCAGGCGGGCGATCTTGGAGTGAAAATTCCAAGGGATGACCCCTCGTAGCCTGGGCTTCCCCTGACTTTTTGCTTTGCTTTTTTTCTTTTACCTGCCAGCAACAAACACACCTCCTTGTTGTCATGGCTACCAACGACCACTCTTCTTGTGCCAACAAGTCATTGCCTGACAAAACATTATTTCCTATGTTTCCCTGGCTTTTTTGCCTTTTTTATTTCTTGTGTTTTAGACAAAAAGAAAAGAAAAAGATCTACAGATTCAGGCTTTTCTTTACCTGTGGTAGTCGGGTAGAATGACGTCACTGACACTGCTTTAATATGAAAACAAACTTTCTCAAACAAAAAACAAAAACAAAAAAGGAGTGGGTCGGTGTGTCATCTTTACCGAGCACCATACATGTTTTGCTTCACATTCAAATTATTATTTTTCCTTTTCAAAAATAATTCAGAGAGAAAAAAAACAGAGAAGTCAAATATATCAAATTTGCACGAATCTTCTAGTGAAGGTGCCTCCTCCTTCTGACCTTAGGGTAACTAATTTCTCAGACAGTGACATGACAGTGCGCTGGGAAGCTGCAGCTGATGATGATGTTTCTTACCTCACTAAGTGGAGGCGACCTGAGACAGGTGGGGAAGAACTATTGGATTGTTGGGGTACATATTATGAAGTAAAAAAAATACAATATCTCAATAAACTGTTGTCCTGTGTCTTAAGGAGTATGAGATATCACTGTCTGCACTCTATGGAGATGGAGCTCAGAGTGAAGCTGTGGCCATACGCTACAGCACCCGTGAGTCACACATTTTCTGATCCTGAACGTTTGTCAAACTCAGGAGGGGAGAGCCTGAAACCATTTACCTAAGTGACATTAGCAGCAGTGTTCAGCCTAAAAAATAGACAAGTTAAAAGTCATGCATCCATATTATTTGTTTATTTATTAAATTATTTTCGAGACACTGTTAGTTGTTAGAAGCCAGTGTTTTAATGACAGGACATATATGACAGTAATGAGACAACCTAAGATATCCAAGATTAGCACAAAAACACAAATAGAATCACAGAAAGCGTGTTTCTCTCCCGTTAGTCTTTAGGCCCAGTTACCTTTTACTTTTCTGTGGTCAGTAGCCCTTCAAGTCATATTCTGTCTCTATGTACAATATAGCATTACTAATACAAGAACCTGTATGTAAATGAACTTCATTGTGTAATTGATGGCAGTTCTCAAAGTACTAGTCACTTAAAGGTTAAATTTCACATCGAAATTCTCATATTATATTCTATTTGAATGTTTAAAAAGAAAAATATCACAGTATTTATGCTTTCACTGAGCATATACCTGCATCAATGATGAACTCTCAAGGCTGAAAAGTCCTGGCTTTGGTCAGCCACGGTCCACGCACACGCACATGTCACCAATCCCTGACTGCTTGATCATAACAGCAATTGGGCTGCTGGGAACATGACGGGCGTTCTTCTTGATGTTAACAAGGTGCTCACCAATCTCCCTGGGAACAAACGAGATTCCTAAGACAGACCGACAAAACAGATGTTAACAACGCTTATTCTTGTGTGTGCATGCAGCCCGTTTCAGTTGCTCCTGCTTCTTTCTCCACGCTTTAACTTTTATTACTTTCCCCCTCTGTCTTTTACTTAAGGGTTAATAAAGTATTTGGATTCTGATGAGTCTCGTTGTTTAGCAAACTTCTCACTTATCAGACGGACACTCACCAATGTGAGCGTTACGCAGCATCTTCAGCAGGCAGGGCTCCTCTGGGCCTGAGGGTGTTGTAAGAGGGGCTGTCAGCTGGCTGAGGTCAAGCTCGCCTATGTCCAGTGGAATATCTGCAGCAGAGCCCGCCTTCAGTGAAGTATGTTGGCTGGAAGGCTTTCAGGCCCGTCTTTGCCACTCCAGGGTCAGAGACCTTCACCTTGTTTGGATGACAGCCTGCTCTGATATTCATCTGTGGGCACAAACACCAAAACTCAAGAGACTTTTCAGTGAGAAGAAAAGGCAAACCTTGCATGCCAGAGTGAAAGTGAGAGAGTGTGTGAGTGCATACTCACCCTGAATGGACTCTCAGGGATGTTAGCGTCTCCCCAGGAGACCATCACAGTGTGCTTCACAGGCTTACGTGGGGTGCAGGTGTATGTGCTGTTGCTATTATCCTTAACCTGGACATCCACAGAATTGACTTCACCATCCTGTGCAGAAGACAAGGGATTATAGTTCAATCAGATTTAACACACTGTATTTTTCGGACCATAAGGCGCACTGTCGATGAACAGGTCTGGTTTCATACATGAGGCGCACTGGACTATAAAACGCATTAAGCGAAACAAAACAGCCAGATAAGTCAAACTTTACTCAACTCTTTCTTCTTGCTTCCTCCACTTCCGTACCATTGATTCATTCATGTTGAAATCTCTCGCAGCTGCTCTATTCTCATGTTCTACTGCGTGACTGACAGCCTTGAGTTTGAAATCCGCTTCGTCAGCATGTCTCTTAACAGGTGGCATTTTGGGGTCATGATCCACACACAATACAGTAATATTATGTTGCAGCACAGTACGTATCACTCCGCCAGGCTCCTGACTACGTAGCCGTAATGCTCCGACAATCCATCAAGCGGTGCGACTTCATAGCTTACCAAAGTCGTACTAAAACATTTTTTGACAGATTTTTAAGCGCCGTGTATTACATAAAATCGGTTCAAGGTCAATAAGCACAACCAGAATTCATACATAAGGCGCACTGTCGATTTTTGAGAGATAATTAAAGGATTTTAAGTGCGACTCATAGTCCGAAAAATACGGTACATACAATATATTTAACATATTTGTGATCATATACAAAGCCAGATATACCTGGGCTATAATTTTCAGAGGAGCTTTTCCTCCTTGCTTGGCATCAACTGTGAGTTCACTGGGTTTTCCAACAGCCAGACCACTGCTCTGTAGGCCTGGACCGTACGCCTTAACCTAGAGAAAACTATTTTAAACAAACAATTAAAAAAGGAACAAGTCAAAGATCTACTATAGCCAAAAGATCATTTACAGACTATAGCGCTGTGAAAAAACATTTGCCTCCTTTCTGATTTCGTATCTTGTTCCATATTTGTCACACTTACACGTTTCAGATCAATAAATGTTAATATTAGACAAGAATGTCTAATATTAAACGGCAGTTTTCAAGGGGAAAAAGCTATCCAAACATACTTGGTCCTATATGAAAAAGTAATTGCACCGAATTAAATAAATTCTAACAACAGCTTATCAAGTTTAAAGGCGCTTCTGCTGTTTAACACGACCTCTGCTAGTTTCCTCTTTCTGGCGCAAAGCGGGAGATAAACAAGCAAGAGAGACGGGACTTGTGGCAGAAACGCCGATCAGCTGATCATTGATCAGTTTCATGATTGAAGTAGCAGCAGGAGAGGGAGAACGAGAGAAGAAGAGGCAGCTGTGCAGCAAAGACACAGAATAACTCCAGCTTTTTGTCTTTTTTTTATTGTAGCTGAAGTACGGGACAAATCGCGTTTATTTTCAGCTCAATACAAAACGCATAATATTAACTCTGAATACCAGAGGATTCTGTTTTTTATGGCACGGTTGGCTCTACTAACTAACCATATGAATAAAATAAAGTTCACCAGTAACATCATAGCACCCACCCAACTGTACAGAAACTCCATCATGCTAGCTAGTACACAGTACGAGTTATTGTAACTGACTGTAAAAAGTTAGCACAAGGAAAATAAACTCCACCTAAACTTGGTTTGACCCAGATAGACTGCAGGTCATAACTTCTTACCTGAAGCTCATTTCACCTGACAGTCGGACTGGCGGCCGCCTTGCGTCTCTCCACCTCCAGTCCTTTCCCCCATCCACCTGCTGGCCTCCACCACTTGCTAATTTGACTGAATGTGTGAAAGCTCCACCATAGCCACTACCAAACAACTGAGTTATTTTTACACGTCTGCCAGCATCTGTCCAATCCGCCACCTTTCACTGTTTACACAGTTAGGAAAAAAAGACGACAACAACAACAACAACAACAAAACATTGGGCCATTTAAAAGGCAAAATTAGCATCGGCCCACCGGGCAAATGGCCGGTATACCCGATGCCCCACAGACAGACTGAGGCCCCGCCGCTATTTTTGAGTGCAAAAATGTGTGGTCTCCAGCTAATGGAAAAGGCTGATCGCACGATGTGCGCGTAGTGCTCTTTAAATAGAACAATTTGCCCCATTCTCTTCGCCCGTCATGTGGCCACATGTGGCGGGCTAGCAGGCTAGCAACATACAGGCCCGGGTTCGAGCCCTCGGCTCACTTCCCTCTGTATGTTCACCTGCTAGGGGGAGGTCCAGGCGGGCGATCTTGGAGTGAAAATTCCAAGGGATGACCCCTCGTAGCCTGGGCTTCCCCTGACTTTTTTTCTTTGCTTTGCTTTTTTTCATTTACCTGCCAGCAACAAACACACCTCCTTGTTGTCATGGCTACCAACGACCACTCTTCTTGTGCCAACAAGTCATTGCCTGACAAAACATTATTTCCTATGTTTCCCTGGCTTTTTTGCCTTTTTTATTTCTTGTGTTTTAGACAAAAAGAAAAGAAAAAGATCTACAGATTCAGGCTTTTCTTTACCTGTGGTAGTCGGGTAGAATGACGTCACTGACACTGCTTTAATATGAAAACAAACTTTCTCAAACAAAAAACAAAAACAAAAAAGGAGTGGGTCGGTGTGTCATCTTTACCGAGCACCATA
The DNA here is from genome assembly GCF_057381915.1 of Diplotaxodon limnothrissa. Taxonomy (NCBI): domain Eukaryota; kingdom Metazoa; phylum Chordata; class Actinopteri; order Cichliformes; family Cichlidae; genus Diplotaxodon; species Diplotaxodon limnothrissa. The sequence goes on along the minus strand of NC_140608.1, from coordinate 18,367,670 downwards.
CATGTTTTGCTTCACATTCAAATTATTATTTTTCCTTTTCAAAAATAATTCAGAGAGAAAAAAAACAGAGAAGTCAAATATATCAAATTTGCACGAATCTTCTAGTGAAGGTGCCTCCTCCTTCTGACCTTAGGGTAACTAATTTCTCAGACAGTGACATGACAGTGCGCTGGGAAGCTGCAGCTGATGATGATGTTTCTTCCCTCACTAAGTGGAGGCGACCTGAGAAAGGTGGGGAAGAACTATTGGATTGTTGGAGTACATATTATGAAGTAAAAAAATACAATATCTCAATAAACTGTTGTCCTGTGTCTTAAGGAGTATGAGATATCACTGTCTGCACTCTATGGAGATGGAGCTCAGAGTGAAGCTGTGGCCATACGCTACAGCACCCGTGAGTCACACATTTTCTGATCCTGAACGTTTGTCAAACTCAGGAGGGGAGAGCCTGAAACCATTTACCTAAGTGACATTAGCAGCAGTGTTCAGCCTAAAAAATAGACAAGTTAAAAGTCATGCATCCATATTATTAGTTTATTTATTAAATTATTTTCGAGACACTGTTAGTTGTTAGAAGCCAGTGTTTTAATGACAGGACATATATGACAGTAATGAGACAACCTAAGATATCCAAGATTAGCACAAAAACACAAATAGAATCACAGAAAGCGTGTTTCTCTCCCGTTAGTCTTTAGGCCCAGTTACCTTTTACTTTTCTGTGGTCAGAAGCCCTTCATGTCAAATTCTGTCTCTATGTACAATATAGCATTACTAATACAAGAACCTGTATGTAAATGAACTTCATTGTGTAATTGATGGCAGTTCTCAAAGTATTAGTCACTTAAAGGTTAAATTTCACATCGAAATTCTCATATTATATTCTATTTGAATGTTTAAAAAGAAAAATATCACAGTATTTATGCTTTCACTGAGCATATACCTGCATCAATGATGAACTCTCAAGGCTGAAAAGTCCTGGCTTTGGTCAGCCACGGTCCACGCACACGTCACCAATCCCTGACTGCTTGATCATAACAGCAATTGGGCTGCTGGGAACATGACGGGCGTTCTTCTTGATGTTAACAAGGTGCTCACCAATCTCCCTGGGAACAAACGAGATTCCTAAGACAGACCGACAAAACAGATGTTAACAACGCTTATTCTTGTGTGTGCATGCAGCCCGTTTCAGTTGCTCCTGCTTCTTTCTCCACGCTTTAACTTTTATTACTTTCCCCCTCTGTCTTTTACTTAAGGGTTAATAAAGTATTTGGATTCTGATGAGTCTCATTGTTTAGCAAACTTCTCACTTATCAGACGGACACTCACCAATGTGAGCGTTACGCAGCATCTTCAGCAGGCAGGGCTCCTCTGGGCCTGAGGGTGTTGTAAGAGGGGCTGTCAGCTGGCTGAGGTCAAGCTCGCCTATGTCCAGTGGAATATCTGCAGCAGAGCCCGCCTTCAGTGAAGTATGTTGGCTGGAAGGCTTTCAGGCCCGTCTTTGCCACTCCAGGGTCAGAGACCTTCACCTTGTTTGGATGACAGCCTGCTCCGATATTCATCTGTGGGCACAAACACCAAAACTCAAGAGACTTTTCAGTGAGAAGAAAAGGCAAACCTTGCATGCCAGAGTGAAAGTGAGAGTGTGTGAGTGCATACTCACCCTGAATGGACTCTCAGGGATGTTAGCGTCTCCCCAGGAGACCATCACAGTGTGCTTCACAGGCTTACGTGGGGTGCAGGTGTATGTGCTGTTGCTATTATCCTTAACCTGGACATCCACAGAATTGACTTCACCATCCTGTGCAGAAGACAAGGGATTATAGTTCAATCAGATTTAACACACTGTATTTTTCGGACCATAAGGCGCACTGTCGATGAACAGGTCTGGTTTCATACATGAGGCGCACTGGACTATAAAACGCATTAAGCGAAACAAAACAGCCAGATAAGTCAAACTTTACTCAACTCTTTCTTCTTGCTTCCTCCACTTCCGTACCATTGATTCATTCATGTTGAAATCTCTCGCAGCTGCTCTATTCTCATGTTCTACTGCGTGACTGACAGCCTTGAGTTTGAAATCCGCTTCGTCAGCATGTCTCTTAACAGCTGGCATTTTGGGGTCATGATCCACACACAATACAGTAATATTATGTTGCAGCACAGTACGTATCACTCCGCCAGGCTCCTGACTACGTAGCCGTAATGCTCCGACAATCCATCAAGCGGTGCGACTTCATAGCTTACCAAAGTCGTACTAAAACATTTTTTGACAGATTTTTAAGCGCCGTGTATTACATAAAATCGGTTCAAGGTCAGTAAGCACAACCAGAATTCATACATAAGGCGCACTGTCGATTTTTGAGATAATTAAAGGATTTTAAGTGCGACTCATAGTCCGAAAAATACGGTACATACAATATATTTAACATATTTGTGATCATATACAAAGCCAGATATACCTGGGCTATAATTTTCAGAGGAGCTTTTCCTCCTTGCTTGGCATCAACTGTGAGTTCACTGGGTTTTCCAACAGCCAGACCACTGCTCTGTAGGCCTGGACCGTGTGCCTTAACCTAGAGAAAACTATTTTAAACAAACAATTAAAAAAGGAACAAGTCAAAGATCTACTATAGCCAAAAGATCATTTACAGACTATAGCGCTGTGAAAAAATATTTGCCTCCTTTCTGATTTCGTATCTTGTTCCATATTTGTCACACTTACACGTTTCAGATCAATAAATGTTAATATTAGACAAGAATGTCTAATATTAAACGGCAGTTTTCAAGGGGAAAAAGCTATCCAAACATACTTGGTCCTATATGAAAAAGTAATTGCACCGAATTAAATAAATTCTAACAACAGCTTATCAAGTTTAAAGGCGCTTCTGCTGTTTAACACGACCTCTGCTAGTTTCCTCTTTCTGGCGCAAAGCGGGAGATAAACAAGCAAGAGAGACGGGACTTGTGGCAGAAACGCCGATCAGCTGATCATTGATCAGTTTCATGATTGAAGTAGCAGCAGGAGAGGGAGAACGAGAGAAGAAGAGGCAGCTGTGCAGCAAAGACACAGAATAACTCCAGCTTTTTGTCTTTTTTATATTGTAGCTGAAGTACGGGACAAATCGCGTTTATTTTCAGCTCAATACAAAACGCATAATATTAACTCTGAATACCAGAGGATTCTGTTTTTTATGGCACGGTTGGCTCTACTAACTAACCATATGAATAAAATAAAGTTCACCAGTAACATCATAGCACCCACCCAACTGTACAGAAACTCCATCATGCTAGCTAGTTGTAACAGGTATTACAATTAAACAACATGAGATATGCATTAAATTATTGTCTCAACGACTTTGGACCAGTATCAGAAAGTTCTAGGTAAGACTATGGAGCCTTGAAAGGATCAGCAGAGAAGGAACCACACAATGATAGAATAGATGTGATTTGAGTAGAAACTGTATTGAAAGTTGTAAAGTTTACAAACCCTGCCTGTCTAAAGCCGGCTTCCTACAGTGCACAAACGCACATTAAAGGGCCCAAAAATAAAATCAAAACAACATCCTCTTTAAGGAAATTCTCCAAAGAGTTTCAATTAAAGAGCTTCCGCTCCCGTTGCTCAGTCCACTTCTCTTTAGAAAGAGAAATTAGAGTTCCTTGTGTGTGTGTTTCTGTCCATTGGTTCGAACACTACCCGGGTAGATTTTTAAAGTGTTAGTCTTATCTGTATCAAGGAAGGTAGTAATAGTCCTGAGGTTCGCTGAAGATGGATCCCACGGCTGGCCACACCGCACTCGGGTCCGTCGACAGTCACTCTCTCGGGATTGGCTCGCCACTGAACCCACAGGGTTCAGATCTCAAATGATCCAGTCCTGGTCAAAAACCAATCGGAGCTCGTGGTGAGATAGCTCGTCCAGCTGACGCAGCTTCCCACGGCCGTATTTCACAGATCTCAGATCCAGGATCTTTCAGCTAATTTGGCGGTTGCCTCGTGAGTAGCGGTTGCCTCGTGAGTAATGGCTTCCACAACAGGAAATGTTGACTAACAGAAAGTCATCTCAAGGCATACTCGCCTCCTAGCGGCGGGGAGGGAAAATTACACCTCCAACCTTATGCAGCAGCACAACCCACAAATCTGATGTGGGTTACACTCTCCCCTCCTGAACTCTTGCACGTCCCTGTGCATGACAAGGTTCACACAAATGTTTCTTGGGGGGAAAGGCAAGGGAAGAAGCAGGTGCTTCACCTTCATTTACCATGTCATTCCACACATCGGTCAACCCTTGGAAGAAAGACTTCACCACGGTGACAATTGGTTTCCCCAATTCAGTGTAGTCGAGCCTCATTGGTGGTTGACGATCCCGCTCAGACCTCCTGACATGGATATCAGCGTTAGCTCGTTCCTCTACTTCACCACTCTCCTCTTGTCCTTCAGTTCCAGGATCATTCATCACATCCTCCAACCTGTCCGGGAGGACTGGGATCTCTTTAGGTTGGTCCTCACTCAAATCCTTGACCTCGTTAAACAACTCATCTTCTCCTGAACTGCTATCCAGCAGCATCCTTTGTCCCTCAGATTCAGTGGATGCACTATCATCCATCTTTGCTTCTCCCACAGATTCATGGAGTTCAGGTGCTGGTACGTCCGCAGCAGGAGGTGAGGTCTGACCATCATCTGGAGTCTGCTCATCGCCACATTGATCTGTTTCATGGTAAATTGATGTGGCATCAGGCATAACATTGGCACCTTCCGGAACATCCGTTGACTCAGCGGAGATTGATGTCAGGTTATTCTTGGCGTGACTGGAACCTAGGTCTCTTGGGACATTTTGCCTTGCAGCACCCCCAGTCGTCTCAGAGACTGGTTGTGTTTCGAACCAGGCAATGGGAACAATGTCCTCCTCGTCTGAAGACTGGTCAAGCTCCGTTGTCCTGTTGGGAGTATTCTGACGTGTCCTAGGCTTTCTAGCTCGTTTGGGCTGAGCACGCTCCTCCGTTGGTGCGGCAAGAAATCCGCATGGGAGTAAGAGGTCACGATGCAGCGTGCGCTTGGGACCCTCGCCGTTCTCTGGTCTAACTGTATAGACTGGGAGGTCTCCAGCTTTCTTTACTACCACATGGACTGTGGACTCCCACTTATCAGCGAGCTTGTGCTTTCCTCGGATACGCACGTTTCTGACGAGTACTCTGTCGCCAACGCCTAAAGCAGAAGGACTCACTCGCTTATCAAACCGAATCTTATTCCTCTCAGCTACCTTGGCAGCAGTTCTTGTGGCAACTTTGTAGCTCTGCTCAAGGCGAGATTTAAGGTCTTGTACGTATTGGGAATGTGACTTGTGTCGCTGTTCTTTCACTGGTAACCCAAATGCGAGGTCGACAGGCAACCTTGGCTGGCGTCCAAACATTAGTTCATATGATGTGAACCCAGTCACCTCACTTCTGGTACAGTTGTACGCGTGGACCAACGGCTTTACAAAGTCCTTCCAGTGAGATTTTTCTTGACTTCCCAGAGTGCCAAGCATGTCTAATAGAGTGCGGTTGAAGCGTTCCACCGGGTTGCCCCTCGGGTGGTATGGTGTTGTTCGCGTTTTGCGGATGCCCGCAATCTGACAGAGTTCCTTGATCAACCGCGACTCAAAATCAGGACCTTGGTCACTGTGCAGCTTCTCTGGGAATCCATAATGGATGATGAAATTGTCCCACAACCACTTTGCAACTGTTCGAGCCTTTTGATTTTGTGTCGGTCCAGCTACAGCATACTTGGTGAAGTGATCAGTGATCACGAGGATGTCCTTTGTGTTGCTTCTGTCTGGTTCAACAGACAAAAAGTCCATGCATACTAATTCGAGTGGTCGCGTCGTTGTTATATTCACCAGAGGTGCAGCTCTCTCGGGTAGAGCTTTCCTGCACACACACCTGGTACACGTCCTTATTTTCTTCTCAATGTCCAAAGCCATTCTTGGCCAGTAGAATCTAGCTCTGACTAGATCCACTGTGCGTTCCTTTCCCGTGTGACCCATGTCGTCGTGCAGACTGGTCAATACCACGTCCCGAAGTTCCTCAGGCAAGACTAACTGATGTTGGGGGTGTCCCTCTTCTAGGCGTGTTCTATAGAGGATGCCATTTCGGAGCTCAAACTTGTTCAATTCTCTCAACAAGAGAGGCAGATCTGGAAGCTCGGTTCTTAGACTAGATGGTGGTTTCACTCCGTGCTCAATCTGGGAAATGACATGCTTAATGCACTGATCAGCTCGTTGCTTGTCTCTGAGGTCCTCTTCTGAAAGGTTTGGGATGATGGGTAGTCCTCCAAGCCCGTCCTCATGACCAAAACTGTCAGGCACCGCATCTGCAGAAATGGCCAGGCTTTCAACCAGGGAGATACTACCATCGCAGTCCATTGCATTGTCGGTGCAATAGATAAGTTGTCTCTCACAAATGGCTTGAACGACCTCTGGATTAACCACTTCAATGTCTCCTGGGTCAGATAGGTGATGTTGAGTGAAACGACGTATCCTGTCCCACTCTTTCTGAGATGGTAGGTCATCACGCAGATTGCCGTGAGGGCGTCTCGACAATGCGTCAGCATCTCCATTTTGTTTCCCAGGGCGGTACTGGAGCTTAAAAGAGAAGGTGGAGAGTGCAGCCAGCCACCTATAGCTGGTTGCATCGAGCTTGGCAGAAGTAAGTATATAAGTGAGAGGATTGCTGTCAGTGACCACCGTAAACTGATTGCCATACAGATAGTCACTGAACTTCTCTGTCACAGACCACTTCAATGCCAGGAACTCAAGCTTGTGAGCCGGGTAGCGGGATTCACTACGTGATAACCCTGTGCTAGCGTAGGCAACAACACGCAGCTGCCCCTCCTGCTCCTGATACAAGGTCGCTCCGAGGCCGGTGGAGCTTGCATCCGTGTGTAGGATGTAGGGCAACGTGGGATCTGCAAAGGCTAGAACTGGGGATGTTGTCAGTTTGTCTATAATCATTTCGAAGGCCTGCTGGCAAGCAGGTGTCCAACGGTCCAGAAATGGTTCTTTTGGGTGGTAATACTGCCCACTCTTGTCTTTTGACTTGGGATGCTTCTGAACAGGTGGGTACCCCGATGTCAGGTCATTCAGAGGCTTTACTATGCTTGAATAGCCTTTGATGAACTTCCTATAGTACCCGCAGAATCCCAAGAAGGCTCTCAGCTCTTTTAGGCAGTGAGGAACTGGCCAGGTCCTTAATGCTGCTATCTTCTCTGGGTCTGTTTCCACTCCCCGCTCCGACACCACATGTCCCAGATAACGAACCGAAGACTGGAAGAACTTGCATTTTTCTGGAGACAGCTTCAGCCCGTACTCCTTCAACCGGTTGAGAACCTTGATGAGTCTGGCTTCGTGTTCTTCTAAAGTCTTTGAAAAGACTATCAGGTCATCCAGAAAAACTACAACCTCCTTCAGGTTCATGTCGCCCATGCACTTTTCCATCAGCCTCTGGAAGGTACTTGGGGCGTTCGTCACTCCTTGAGGCATGCGATTAAACTCCCAAAAACCAAGCGGGCAGACAAAGGCAGTCTTGGGCTTATCAGCTTCATCAACCTCAATCTGGTAATAACCAGACTTGAGGTCGAGAACACTGAACCACCTGGAACCAGAGAGTGCTGTGAAAGTGTCGTCCATCCTTGGGAGTGCGTACGCATCCTTCACTGTCTGCAGGTTCAACTTCCTGTAATCAATACAGAGGCGAACTTGACCATTTTTCTTCCTGACCACAACAATGGGAGATGAAAATGGAGACTCGCTCTCACGAATCACTCCAGCATCAAGAAGTTCTTGAAGATGTTTTCTGACGGCTTCCAAATCGTTTGGGTGGATTGGCCGGGCCCTGTGCTTGAATGGTGTTTGGTCAGACAGCTTGATGTGATGCTTTACTTTATCTGTCCTCCCAAAGTCAATATCATTCATGGCAAAGACTTCAGGCAATCCATTTAGCTTTTCCACAATTCTGTCTCTCCACTCTGGAGAAATGTGAGATTCCCCAAAGTCAAAGACCAGCTTAGGTTGATCAGGGGACTTGGATCCAGGTAGCTTGGTTGGCTCCTGACCCTCCATCGCACTCTGTTTGTGCGGTAGAATAGCCTGGATTGCATTGAGCTCAGCAATCACGCTCTTGGCTGGAATAGTGATGTCGTGCTCAGACGCATTAGAAATCACAACTGGTAGCCTGCATGGGGATCTGGTCGGTATGTTAAGGAGGCAGGTCTTTACTAGAAGTCCTCCAGGCAGAGATGATGTAGGGTACTCCACAATGGCACACTTCTCCGACTGGAGTCCCTTGACTGCTACAGTTCCCTCTAAAACAACAGTTTCTCCAGCCGGAACAACCTTCTTGTCTTTCCCATGCATCCTCACCACTCCAATGTTACTGTCATGACATTGTTCATGTCGCAGTTGTAATACTTTCAGCACAGTCTTGTAGCCATCTGCTGAAGGGTGGTGGATCACTGGACCTTTCTCTTTGTGCATGTTATATGCCACATCAAGGGTGTTAGTACCAATCAGTACATGAAAGCCAGATGTTCCACTGTCTGGGACCACTAAGGCCAAGGTTGGGACATCACACTCCTTCCCCAGGAATTGTTCTGGGAAGGTGATGGTGATTTTAATGTAGCCCAAATAAGGCACGGGTAACCCATTGGCACCTTCAACTTCCAATAGATCATACAGTGGCTCTATCTGTGTTTTGAACAGATGTTGATCAAAGAAGGACTTGGTAACCGTAGTCACTTGTGAACCTGTGTCCATCAGACAGTTAAACTGTTTATCTTGGATCATCACTTGGCATGTACTCTTTGTACCTATCAGTTTTGGGGAAACCTTCGAAAGGTGTTTCCTGACATTACACTGGTTCAAAGCAGCACTTAATTTAGGTGTAGCGTCTTTATTAACAGGGCGCTGGTGAGCTGCTACAGCCTCAGTTTGCCCTACAACTGAGGCTACATCTAAAAATTTTCATTGGGAGTTAGATGGTCGGTTGCATCCCAAAGACGCTGCTTTTCTCTTAGCTGACTTCTTTTTTCATCAACGAGAGTGGGGTTTGGTTCGTTAGTGCAAGTTGAGGAAATGTGGCCATCCTGACCACACTTGAAACAATACCAAGCCTTTGGCCTTGCATTCTGTTTTGGGTTGGAGGGCTTCCAGCTTGGTGCTCTAGGGTTAAGTTTAGGTGGTAGTGGTTGGCTGGATGTGTGCTCAGCGCTCCCCTTGGGTTTCGAGGTCTTTTGGGGTTTCTTTGACATCAATGCGGTAAGCTGGCTCTGAAGAGATGCGACCTGCTGTTTGAGTTCCGCCAACGTGTTGGACTCGGGTGGGATCACTACTTGCTGGCTGCAGGCACATGTGCTTTGCGAGCTAGTAATGGCCCGCTGTCGATTTGAGCCGAGGTGCTTCTTCATGCGTGTGACTTTGGCTGCATGTCTATCCTCTTCAGTACGGATCTGTAACAGGAGCTCTGCAAACGCTGGAGGGTGACTTTTCTTTTCTTCTAGGTTGAGGTCAGAGAGCAAGATGTTGTCCCAACAACCGCGGCAGAATTGTTTGAGAATATATTTGTCTGCTTCTTCAGCAGCAATTCCTCCCCTCTTAACAGCAAGGTTTAGAACAGCCTGGAGGCGGCAGAGGTAAGACGAAGCCTTTTCACCAGGATCCTGAAGAGTGTTCATAAACTGGGCGAAAAGTTCTTCGCCATCTTCAACAGTTCCAAAGGCTGCATCCAGCAGTTGAAGGTAAGTTTCAGGGGTAGCTTCAGGACTTAGCCTTTTAACAATATCTGCTGCAGGGGAGAGCAAGCTTTCAACCATTTTCCGAGACTTCTGAAGATTGGACAGAGTGGGATCTTTCCTGAGAAGCTCAGCATGTGATCGCCATGTGTCGTAGTCGGTCTCATTACTGGGTCTTGGGGTTTTTCCTGAAAATGGGTGAAGCTTGATGGGAAAATGTGGATATGTGTTACAGTCACTTTTCCTTACAATGTGTTCAACGATGACCTTTTGAACTTCAGGTGGATGGAGGTCACTCTCCCTGATGGGTAGATTTTGCCTCAGGATGGTGGGTGGCTTTGGTTTGGGGCAATCTTGACCGGAATCTGTTAAGGAGGGACTTCTGAACATCCGGTGCTCTGAGGTTTCAACTGTTTCAAGAGATGTGTCGAACGGTTTGGCTACAGATGCCTCATCAATGCTGTCAGTTCCAATTGCCTCACTGATCTCTGACATCATGTCTCTCAGCACTTCTTCGTAGTCTTTCCCACTTAATTTTGCCAATTTCTTTATCTCATTGAGGTAGGTTTTGGTAACATTGCAGCCAACCTTCGTAGTGTAAATGCTAGCCAAAGCTTGAACGAGATACCTGACACTTGGGTTCTCTTTGAGTTCATGTGTGTAAGGCAAAAGAGAAGATAAGGCTTCAATGGCGGCACCATCTTGATATTCAATAATCAGGTTTTTATAAAACTCTGATTCAGCATCAGTTACTGAAACAAGCCTAAAAGAACCAAATTTCTTCAGAAAGTCTATAATCTCCTCATCTTCTGGCGATTCAAGCAACCCACTTACAATCACTGCATTAGGGACTTTGATACCTGAGTTAGCTATGAACTCCATCTTTGGCAATGACAAACAACTTTTAAACAACTTTTTTTTTTTTTTATACAATTCCCCAAACTTGAGATATGTTTCACTGCTGACACTTAACTAGGCTCCTGGCTGGCTCGCCACTTTTGTAACAGGTATTACAATTAAACAACATGAGATATGCATTAAATTATTGTCTCAACGACTTTGGACCAGTATCAGAAAGTTCTAGGTAAGACTATGGAGCCTTGAAAGGATCAGCAGAGAAGGAACCACACAATGATAGAATAGATGTGATTTGAGTAGAAACTGTATTGAAAGTTGTAAAGTTTACAAACCCTGCCTGTCTAAAGCCGGCTTCCTACAGTGCACAAACGCACATTAAAGGGCCCAAAAATAAAATCAAAACAACATCCTCTTTAAGGAAATTCTCCAAAGAGTTTCAATTAAAGAGCTTCCGCTCCCGTTGCTCAGTCCACTTCTCTTTAGAAAGAGAAATTAGAGTTCCTTGTGTGTGTGTTTCTGTCCATTGGTTCGAACACTACCCGGGTAGATTTTTAAAGTGTTAGTCTTATCTGTATCAAGGAAGGTAGTAATAGTCCTGAGGTTCGCTGAAGATGGATCCCACGGCTGGCCACACCGCACTCGGGTCCGTCGACAGTCACTCTCTCGGGATTGGCTCGCCACTGAACCCACAGGGTTCAGATCTCAAATGATCCAGTCCTGGTCAAAAACCAATCGGAGCTCGTGGTGAGATAGCTCGTCCAGCTGACGCAGCTTCCCACGGCCGTATTTCACAGATCTCAGATCCAGGATCTTTCAGCTAATTTGGCGGTTGCCTCGTGAGTAGCGGTTGCCTCGTGAGTAATGGCTTCCACAACAGGAAATGTTGACTAACAGAAAGTCATCTCAAGGCATACTCGCCTCCTAGCGGCGGGGAGGGAAAATTACACCTCCAACCTTATGCAGCAGCACAACCCACAAATCTGATGTGGGTTACATAGTACACAGTACGAGTTATTGTAACTGACTGTAAAAAGTTAGCACAAGGAAAATAAACTCCACCTAAACTTGGTTTGACCCAGATAGACTGCAGGTCATAACTTCTTACCTGAAGCTCATTTCACCTGACAGTCGGACTGGCGGCCGCCTTGCGTCTCTCCACCTCCAGTCCTTTCCCCCATCCACCTGCTGGCCTCCACCACTTGCTAATTTGACTGAATGTGTGAAAGCTCCACCATAGCCACTACCAAACAACTGAGTTATTTTTACACGTCTGCCAGCATCTGTCCAATCCGCCACCTTTCACTGTTTACACAGTTAGGAAAAAAAGACGACAACAACAACAACAACAACAAAACATTGGGCCATTTAAAAGGCAAAATTAGCATCGGCCCACCGGGCAAATGGCCGGTATACCCGATGCCCCACAGACAGACTGAGGCCCCGCCGCTATTTTTGAGTGCAAAAATGTGTGGTCTCCAGCTAATGGAAAAGGCTGATCGCGTAGTGCTCTTTAAATAGAACAATTTGCCCCATTCTCTTCGCCCGTCATGTGGCCACATGTGGCGGGCTAGCAGGCTAGCAACATACAGGCCCGGGTTCGAGCCCTCGGCTCACTTCCCTCTGTATGTTCACCTGCTAGGGGGAGGTCCAGGCGGGCGATCTTGGAGTGAAAATTCCAAGTGATGACCTCTCGTAGCCTGGGCTTCCCCTGACTTTTTGCTTTGCTTTGCTTTTTTTCTTTTACCTGCCAGCAACAAACACACCTCCTTGTTGTCATGGCTACCAACGACCACTCTTCTTGTGCCAACAAGTCATTGCCTGACAAAACATTATTTCCTATGTTTCCCTGGCTTTTTTGCCTTTTTTATTTCTTGTGTTTTAGACAAAAAGAAAAGAAAAAGATCTACAGATTCAGGCTTTTCTTTACCTGTGGTAGTCGGGTAGAATGACGTCACTGACACTGCTTTAATATGAAAACAAACTTTCTCAAACAAAAAACAAAAACAAAAAAGGAGTGGGTCGGTGTGTCATCTTTACCGAGCACCATACATGTTTTGCTTCACATTCAAATTATTATTTTTCCTTTTCAAAAATAATTCAGAGAAAAAAAACAGAGAAGTCAAATATATCAAATTTGCACGAATCTTCTAGTGAAGGTGCCTCCTCCTTCTGACCTTAGGGTAACTAATTTCTCAGACAGTGACATGACAGTGCGCTGGGAAGCTGCAGCTGATGATGATGTTTCTTACCTCACTAAGTGGAGGCGACCTGAGACAGGTGGGGAAGAACTATTGGATTGTTGGGGTACATATTATGAAGTAAAAAAAATACAATATCTCAATAAACTGTTGTCCTGTGTCTTAAGGAGTATGAGATATCACTGTCTGCACTCTATGGAGATGGAGCTCAGAGTGAAGCTGTGGCCATACGCTACAGCACCTGTGAGTCACACATTTTCTGATCCTGAACGTTTGTCAAACTCAGGAGGGGAGAGCCTGAAACCATTTACCTAAGTGACATTAGCAGCAGTGTTCAGCCTAAAAAATAGACAAGTTAAAAGTCATGCATCCATATTATTTGTTTATTTATTAAATTATTTTCGAGACACTGTTAGTTGTTAGAAGCCAGTGTTTTAATGACAGGACATATATGACAGTAATGAGACAACCTAAGATATCCAAGATTAGCACAAAAACACAAATAGAATCACAGAAAGCGTGTTTCTCTCCCGTTAGTCTTTAGGCCCAGTTACCTTTTACTTTTCTGTGGTCAGTAGCCCTTCATGTCATATTCTGTCTCTATGTACAATATAGCATTACTAATACAAGAACCTGTATGTAAATGAACTTCATTGTGTAATTGATGGCAGTTCTCAAAGTACTAGTCACTTAAAGGTTAAATTTCACATCGAAATTCTCATATTATATTCTATTTGAATGTTTAAAAAGAAAAATATCACAGTATTTATGCTTTCACTGAGCATATACCTGCATCAATGATGAACTCTCAAGGCTGAAAAGTCCTGGCTTTGGTCAGCCACGGTCCACGCACACGTCACCAATCCCTGACTGCTTGATCATAACAGCAATTGGGCTGCTGGGAACATGACGGGCGTTCTTCTTGATGTTAACAAGGTGCTCACCAATCTCCCTGGGAACAAACGAGATTCCTAAGACAGACCGACAAAACAGATGTTAACAACGCTTATTCTTGTGTGTGCATGCAGCCCGTTTCAGTTGCTCCTGCTTCTTTCTCCACGCTTTAACTTTTATTACTTTCCCCCTCTGTCTTTTACTTAAGGGTTAATAAAGTATTTGGATTCTGATGAGTCTCATTGTTTAGCAAACTTCTCACTTATCAGACGGACACTCACCAATGTGAGCGTTACGCAGCATCTTCAGCAGGCAGGGCTCCTCTGGGCCTGAGGGTGTTGTAAGAGGGGCTGTCAGCTGGCTGAGGTCAAGCTCGCCTATGTCCAGTGGAATATCTGCAGCAGAGCCCGCCTTCAGTGAAGTATGTTGGCTGGAAGGCTTTCAGGCCCGTCTTTGCCACTCCAGGGTCAGAGACCTTCACCTTGTTTGGATGACAGCCTGCTCTGATATTCATCTGTGGGCACAAACACCAAAACTCAAGAGACTTTTCAGTGAGAAGAAAAGGCAAACCTTGCATGCCAGAGTGAAAGTGAGAGTGTGTGTGAGTGCATACTCACCCTGAATGGACTCTCAGGGATGTTAGCGTCTCCCCAGGAGACCATCACAGTGTGCTTCACAGGCTTACGTGGGGTGCAGGTGTATGTGCTGTTGCTATTATCCTTAACCTGGACATCCACAGAATTGACTTCACCATCCTGTGCAGAAGACAAGGGATTATAGTTCAATCAGATTTAACACACTGTATTTTTCGGACCATAAGGCGCACTGTCGATGAACAGGTCTGGTTTCATACATGAGGCGCACTGGACTATAAAACGCATTAAGCGAAACAAAACAGCCAGATAAGTCAAACTTTACTCAACTCTTTCTTCTTGCTTCCTCCACTTCCGTACCATTGATTCATTCATGTTGAAATCTCTCGCAGCTGCTCTATTCTCATGTTCTACTGCGTGACTGACAGCCTTGAGTTTGAAATCCGCTTCGTCAGCATGTCTCTTAACAGGTGGCATTTTGGGGTCATGATCCACACACAATACAGTAATATTATGTTGCAGCACAGTACGTATCACTCCGCCAGGCTCCTGACTACGTAGCCGTAATGCTCCGACAATCCATCAAGCGGTGCGACTTCATAGCTTACCAAAGTCGTACTAAAACATTTTTTGACAGATTTTTAAGCGCCGTGTATTACATAAAATCGGTTCAAGGTCAATAAGCACAACCAGAATTCATACATAAGGCGCACTGTCGATTTTTGAGATAATTAAAGGATTTTAAGTGCGACTCATAGTCCGAAAAATACGGTACATACAATATATTTAACATATTTGTGATCATATACAAAGCCAGATATACCTGGGCTATAATTTTCAGAGGAGCTTTTCCTCCTTGCTTGGCATCAACTGTGAGTTCACTGGGTTTTCCAACAGCCAGACCACTGCTCTGTAGGCCTGGACCGTACGCCTTAACCTAGAGAAAACTATTTTAAACAAACAATTAAAAAAGGAACAAGTCAAAGATCTACTATAGCCAAAAGATCATTTACAGACTATAGCGCTGTGAAAAAATATTTGCCTCCTTTCTGATTTCGTATCTTGTTCCATATTTGTCACACTTACACGTTTCAGATCAATAAATGTTAATATTAGACAAGAATGTCTAATATTAAACGGCAGTTTTCAAGGGGAAAAAGCTATCCAAACATACTTGGTCCTATATGAAAAAGTAATTGCACCGAATTAAATAAATTCTAACAACAGCTTATCAAGTTTAAAGGCGCTTCTGCTGTTTAACACGACCTCTGCTAGTTTCCTCTTTCTGGCGCAAAGCGGGAGATAAACAAGCAAGAGAGACGGGACTTGTGGCAGAAACGCCGATCAGCTGATCATTGATCAGTTTCATGATTGAAGTAGCAGCAGGAGAGGGAGAACGAGAGAAGAAGAGGCAGCTGTGCAGCAAAGACACAGAATAACTCCAGCTTTTTGTCTTTTTTTTATTGTAGCTGAAGTACGGGACAAATCGCTTTTATTTTCAGCTCAATACAAAACGCATAATATTAACTCTGAATACCAGAGGATTCCGTTTTTTATGGCACGGTTGGCTCTACTAACTAACCATATGAATAAAATAAAGTTCACCAGTAACATCATAGCACCCACCCAACTGTACAGAAACTCCATCATGCTAGCTAGTACACAGTACGAGTTATTGTAACTGACTGTAAAAAGTTAGCACAAGGAAAATAAACTCCACCTAAACTTGGTTTGACCCAGATAGACTGCAGGTCATAACTTCTTACCTGAAGCTCATTTCACCTGACAGTCGGACTGGCGGCCGCCTTGCGTCTCTCCACCTCCAGTCCTTTCCCCCATCCACCTGCTGGCCTCCACCACTTGCTAATTTGACTGAATGTGTGAAAGCTCCACCATAGCCACTACCAAACAACTGAGTTATTTTTACACGTCTGCCAGCATCTGTCCAATCCGCCACCTTTCACTGTTTACACAGTTAGGAAAAAAAGACAACAACAACAACAAAACATTGGGCCATTTAAAAGGCAAAATTAGCATCGGCCCACCGGGCAAATGGCCGGTATACCCGATGCCCCACAGACAGACTGAGGCCCCGCCGCTATTTTTGAGTGCAAAAATGTGTGGTCTCCAGCTAATGGAAAAGGCTGATCGCGTAGTACTCTTTAAATAGAACAATTTGCCCCATTCTCTTCGCCCGTCATGTGGCCACATGTGGCGGGCTAGCAGGCTAGCAACATACAGGCCCGGGTTCGAGCCCTCGGCTCACTTCCCTCTGTATGTTCACCTGCTAGGGGGAGGTTCAGGCGGGCGATCTTGGAGTGAAAATTCCAAGGGATGACCCCTCGTAGCCTGGGCTTCCCCTGACTTTTTTTCTTTGCTTTGCTTTTTTTCATTTACCTGCCAGCAACAAACACACCTCCTTGTTGTCATGGCTACCAACGACCACTCTTCTTGTGCCAACAAGTCATTGCCTGACAAAACATTATTTCCTATGTTTCCCTGGCTTTTTTGCCTTTTTTATTTCTTGTGTTTTAGACAAAAAGAAAAGAAAAAGATCTACAGATTCAGGCTTTTCTTTACCTGTGGTAGTCGGGTAGAATGACGTCACTGACACTATTTAATATGAAAACAAACTTTCTCAAACAAAAAACAAAAAAGGAGTGGGTCGGTGTGTCATCTTTACCGAGCACCATACATGTTTTGCTTCACATTCAAATTATTATTTTTCCTTTTCAAAAATAATTCAGAGAGAAAAAAAACAGAGAAGTCAAATATATCAAATTTGCACGAATCTTCTAGTGAAGGTGCCTCCTCCTTCTGACCTTAGGGTAACTAATTTCTCAGACAGTGACATGACAGTGCGCTGGGAAGCTGCAGCTGATGATGATGTTTCTTACCTCACTAAGTGGAGGCGACCTGAGACAGGTGGGGAAGAACTATTGGATTGTTGGGGTACATTATATGAAGTAAAAAAAATACAATATCTCAATAAACTGTTGTCCTGTGTCTTAAGGAGTATGAGATATCACTGTCTGCACTCTATGGAGATGGAGCTCAGAGTGAAGCTGTGGCCATACGCTACAGCACCTGTGAGTCACACATTTTCTGATCCTGAACGTTTGTCAAACTCAGGAGGGGAGAGCCTGAAACCATTTACCTAAGTGACATTAGCAGCAGTGTTCAGCCTAAAAAATAGACAAGTTAAAAGTCATGCATCCATATTATTTGTTTATTTATTAAATTATTTTCGAGACACTGTTAGTTGTTAGAAGCCAGTGTTTTAATGACAGGACATATATGACAGTAATGAGACAACCTAAGATATCCAAGATTAGCACAAAAACACAAATAGAATCACAGAAAGCGTGTTTCTCTCCCGTTAGTCTTTAGGCCCAGTTACCTTTTACTTTTCTGTGGTCAGTAGCCCTTCATGTCATATTCTGTCTCTATGTACAATATAGCATTACTAATACAAGAACCTGTATGCAAATGAACTTCATTGTGTAATTGATGGCAGTTCTCAAAGTACTAGTCACTTAAAGGTTAAATTTCACATCGAAATTCTCATATTATATTCTATTTGAATGTTTAAAAAGAAAAATATCACAGTATTTATGCTTTCACTGAGCATATACCTGCATCAATGATGAACTCTCAAGGCTGAAAAGTCCTGGCTTTGGTCAGCCACGGTCCACGCACACGCACACGTCACCAATCCCTGACTGCTTGATCATAACAGCAATTGGGCTGCTGGGAACATGACGGGCGTTCTTCTTGATGTTAACAAGGTGCTCACCAATCTCCCTGGGAACAAACGAGATTCCTAAGACAGACCGACAAAACAGATGTTAACAACGCTTATTCTTGTGTGTGCATGCAGCCCGTTTCAGTTGCTCCTGCTTCTTTCTCCACGCTTTAACTTTTATTACTTTCCCCCTCTGTCTTTTACTTAAGGGTTAATAAAGTATTTGGATTCTGATGAGTCTCATTGTTTAGCAAACTTCTCACTTATCAGACGGACACTCACCAATGTGAGCGTTACGCAGCATCTTCAGCAGGCAGGGCTCCTCTGGGCCTGAGGGTGTTGTAAGAGGGGCTGTCAGCTGGCTGAGGTCAAGCTCGCCTATGTCCAGTGGAATATCTGCAGCAGAGCCCGCCTTCAGTGAAGTATGTTGGCTGGAAGGCTTTCAGGCCCGTCTTTGCCACTCCAGGGTCAGAGACCTTCACCTTGTTTGGATGACAGCCTGCTCTGATATTCATCTGTGGGCACAAACACCAAAACTCAAGAGACTTTTCAGTGAGAAGAAAAGGCAAACCTTGCATGCCAGAGTGAAAGTGAGAGTGTGTGTGAGTGCATACTCACCCTGAATGGACTCTCAGGGATGTTAGCGTCTCCCCAGGAGACCATCACAGTGTGCTTCACAGGCTTACGTGGGGTGCAGGTGTATGTGCTGTTGCTATTATCCTTAACCTGGACATCCACAGAATTGACTTCACCATCCTGTGCAGAAGACAAGGGATTATAGTTCAATCAGATTTAACACACTGTATTTTTCGGACCATAAGGCGCACTGTCGATGAACAGGTCTGGTTTCATACATGAGGCGCACTGGACTATAAAACGCATTAAGCGAAACAAAACAGCCAGATAAGTCAAACTTTACTCAACTCTTTCTTCTTGCTTCCTCCACTTCCGTACCATTGATTCATTCATGTTGAAATCTCTCGCAGCTGCTCTATTCTCATGTTCTACTGCGTGACTGACAGCCTTGAGTTTGAAATCCGCTTCGTCAGCATGTCTCTTAACAGGTGGCATTTTGGGGTCATGATCCACACACAATACAGTAATATTATGTTGCAGCACAGTACGTATCACTCCGCCAGGCTCCTGACTACGTAGCCGTAATGCTCCGACAATCCATCAAGCGGTGCGACTTCATAGCTTACCAAAGTCGTACTAAAACATTTTTTGACAGATTTTTAAGCGCCGTGTATTACATAAAATCGGTTCAAGGTCAATAAGCACAACCAGAATTCATACATAAGGCGCACTGTCGATTTTTGAGATAATTAAAGGATTTTAAGTGCGACTCATAGTCCGAAAAATACGGTACATACAATATATTTAACATATTTGTGATCATATACAAAGCCAGATATACCTGGGCTATAATTTTCAGAGGAGCTTTTCCTCCTTGCTTGGCATCAACTGTGAGTTCACTGGGTTTTCCAACAGCCAGACCACTGCTCTGTAGGCCTGGACCGTACGCCTTAACCTAGAGAAAACTATTTTAAACAAACAATTAAAAAAGGAACAAGTCAAAGATCTACTATAGCCAAAAGATCATTTACAGACTATAGCGCTGTGAAAAAATATTTGCCTCCTTTCTGATTTCGTATCTTGTTCCATATTTGTCACACTTACACGTTTCAGATCAATAAATGTTAATATTAGACAAGAATGTCTAATATTAAACGGCAGTTTTCAAGGGGAAAAAGCTATCCAAACATACTTGGTCCTATATGAAAAAGTAATTGCACCGAATTAAATAAATTCTAACAACAGCTTATCAAGTTTAAAGGCGCTTCTGCTGTTTAACACGACCTCTGCTAGTTTCCTCTTTCTGGCGCAAAGCGGGAGATAAACAAGCAAGAGAGACGGGACTTGTGGCAGAAACGCCGATCAGCTGATCATTGATCAGTTTCATGATTGAAGTAGCAGCAGGAGAGGGAGAACGAGAGAAGAAGAGGCAGCTGTGCAGCAAAGACACAGAATAACTCCAGCTTTTTGTCTTTTTTTATTGTAGCTGAAGTACGGGACAAATCGCTTTTATTTTCAGCTCAATACAAAACGCATAATATTAACTCTGAATACCAGAGGATTCCGTTTTTTATGGCACGGTTGGCTCTACTAACTAACCATATGAATAAAATAAAGTTCACCAGTAACATCATAGCACCCACCCAACTGTACAGAAACTCCATCATGCTAGCTAGTACACAGTACGAGTAATTGTAACTGACTGTAAAAAGTTAGCACAAGGAAAATAAACTCCACCTAAACTTGGTTTGACCCAGATAGACTGCAGGTCATAACTTCTTACCTGAAGCTCATTTCACCTGACAGTCGGACTGGCGGCCGCCTTGCGTCTCTCCACCTCCAGTCCTTTCCCCCATCCACCTGCTGGCCTCCACCACTTGCTAATTTGACTGAATGTGTGAAAGCTCCACCATAGCCACTACCAAACAACTGAGT
The DNA here is from genome assembly GCF_057381915.1 of Diplotaxodon limnothrissa. Lineage (NCBI taxonomy): Eukaryota > Metazoa > Chordata > Actinopteri > Cichliformes > Cichlidae > Diplotaxodon > Diplotaxodon limnothrissa. The sequence goes on along the minus strand of NC_140608.1, from coordinate 18,347,111 downwards.
TATTTTTACACGTCTGCCAGCATCTGTCCAATCCGCCACCTTTCACTGTTTACACAGTTAGGAAAAAAAGACGACAACAACAACAACAACAACAAAACATTGGGCCATTTAAAAGGCAAAATTAGCATCGGCCCACCGGGCAAATGGCCGGTATACCCGATGCCCCACAGACAGACTGAGGCCCCGCCGCTATTTTTGAGTGCAAAAATGTGTGGTCTCCAGCTAATGGAAAAGGCTGATCGCACGATGTGCGCGTAGTGCTCTTTAAATAGAACAATTTGCCCCATTCTCTTCGCCCGTCATGTGGCCACATGTGGCGGGCTAGCAGGCTAGCAACATACAGGCCCGGGTTCGAGCCCTCGGCTCACTTCCCTCTGTATGTTCACCTGCTAGGGGGAGGTCCAGGCGGGCGATCTTGGAGTGAAAATTCCAAGGGATGACCCCTCGTAGCCTGGGCTTCCCCTGACTTTTTTCTTTGCTTTGCTTTTTTTCATTTACCTGCCAGCAACAAACACACCTCCTTGTTGTCATGGCTACCAACGACCACTCTTCTTGTGCCAACAAGTCATTGCCTGACAAAACATTATTTCCTATGTTTCCCTGGCTTTTTTGCCTTTTTTATTTCTTGTGTTTTAGACAAAAAGAAAAGAAAAAGATCTACAGATTCAGGCTTTTCTTTACCTGTGGTAGTCGGGTAGAATGACGTCACTGACACTATTTAATATGAAAACAAACTTTCTCAAACAAAAAACAAAAACAAAAAAGGAGTGGGTCGGTGTGTCATCTTTACCGAGCACCATACATGTTTTGCTTCACATTCAAATTATTATTTTTCCTTTTCAAAAATAATTCAGAGAGAAAAAAAACAGAGAAGTCAAATATATCAAATTTGCACGAATCTTCTAGTGAAGGTGCCTCCTCCTTCTGACCTTAGGGTAACTAATTTCTCAGACAGTGACATGACAGTGCGCTGGGAAGCTGCAGCTGATGATGATGTTTCTTACCTCACTAAGTGGAGGCGACCTGAGACAGGTGGGGAAGAACTATTGGATTGTTGGGGTACATTATATGAAGTAAAAAAAATACAATATCTCAATAAACTGTTGTCCTGTGTCTTAAGGAGTATGAGATATCACTGTCTGCACTCTATGGAGATGGAGCTCAGAGTGAAGCTGTGGCCATACGCTACAGCACCTGTGAGTCACACATTTTCTGATCCTGAACGTTTGTCAAACTCAGGAGGGGAGAGCCTGAAACCATTTACCTAAGTGACATTAGCAGCAGTGTTCAGCCTAAAAAATAGACAAGTTAAAAGTCATGCATCCATATTATTTGTTTATTTATTAAATTATTTTCGAGACACTGTTAGTTGTTAGAAGCCAGTGTTTTAATGACAGGACATATATGACAGTAATGAGACAACCTAAGATATCCAAGATTAGCACAAAAACACAAATAGAATCACAGAAAGCGTGTTTCTCTCCCGTTAGTCTTTAGGCCCAGTTACCTTTTACTTTTCTGTGGTCAGTAGCCCTTCATGTCATATTCTGTCTCTATGTACAATATAGCATTACTAATACAAGAACCTGTATGCAAATGAACTTCATTGTGTAATTGATGGCAGTTCTCAAAGTACTAGTCACTTAAAGGTTAAATTTCACATCGAAATTCTCATATTATATTCTATTTGAATGTTTAAAAAGAAAAATATCACAGTATTTATGCTTTCACTGAGCATATACCTGCATCAATGATGAACTCTCAAGGCTGAAAAGTCCTGGCTTTGGTCAGCCACGGTCCACGCACACGCACACGTCACCAATCCCTGACTGCTTGATCATAACAGCAATTGGGCTGCTGGGAACATGACGGGCGTTCTTCTTGATGTTAACAAGGTGCTCACCAATCTCCCTGGGAACAAACGAGATTCCTAAGACAGACCGACAAAACAGATGTTAACAACACTTATTCTTGTGTGTGCATGCAGCCCGTTTCAGTTGCTCCTGCTTCTTTCTCCACGCTTTAACTTTTATTACTTTCCCCCTCTGTCTTTTACTTAAGGGTTAATAAAGTATTTGGATTCTGATGAGTCTCATTGTTTAGCAAACTTCTCACTTATCAGACGGACACTCACCAATGTGAGCGTTACGCAGCATCTTCAGCAGGCAGGGCTCCTCTGGGCCTGAGGGTGTTGTAAGAGGGGCTGTCAGCTGGCTGAGGTCAAGCTCGCCTATGTCCAGTGGAATATCTGCAGCAGAGCCCGCCTTCAGTGAAGTATGTTGGCTGGAAGGCTTTCAGGCCCGTCTTTGCCACTCCAGGGTCAGAGACCTTCACCTTGTTTGGATGACAGCCTGCTCTGATATTCATCTGTGGGCACAAACACCAAAACTCAAGAGACTTTTCAGTGAGAAGAAAAGGCAAACCTTGCATGCCAGAGTGAAAGTGAGAGTGTGTGTGAGTGCATACTCACCCTGAATGGACTCTCAGGGATGTTAGCGTCTCCCCAGGAGACCATCACAGTGTGCTTCACAGGCTTACGTGGGGTGCAGGTGTATGTGCTGTTGCTATTATCCTTAACCTGGACATCCACAGAATTGACTTCACCATCCTGTGCAGAAGACAAGGGATTATAGTTCAATCAGATTTAACACACTGTATTTTTCGGACCATAAGGCGCACTGTCGATGAACAGGTCTGGTTTCATACATGAGGCGCACTGGACTATAAAACGCATTAAGCGAAACAAAACAGCCAGATAAGTCAAACTTTACTCAACTCTTTCTTCTTGCTTCCTCCACTTCCGTACCATTGATTCATTCATGTTGAAATCTCTCGCAGCTGCTCTATTCTCATGTTCTACTGCGTGACTGACAGCCTTGAGTTTGAAATCCGCTTCGTCAGCATGTCTCTTAACAGGTGGCATTTTGGGGTCATGATCCACACACAATACAGTAATATTATGTTGCAGCACAGTACGTATCACTCCGCCAGGCTCCTGACTACGTAGCCGTAATGCTCCGACAATCCATCAAGCGGTGCGACTTCATAGCTTACCAAAGTCGTACTAAAACATTTTTTGACAGATTTTTAAGCGCCGTGTATTACATAAAATCGGTTCAAGGTCAATAAGCACAACCAGAATTCATACATAAGGCGCACTGTCGATTTTTGAGATAATTAAAGGATTTTAAGTGCGACTCATAGTCCGAAAAATACGGTACATACAATATATTTAACATATTTGTGATCATATACAAAGCCAGATATACCTGGGCTATAATTTTCAGAGGAGCTTTTCCTCCTTGCTTGGCATCAACTGTGAGTTCACTGGGTTTTCCAACAGCCAGACCACTGCTCTGTAGGCCTGGACCGTACGCCTTAACCTAGAGAAAACTATTTTAAACAAACAATTAAAAAAGGAACAAGTCAAAGATCTACTATAGCCAAAAGATCATTTACAGACTATAGCGCTGTGAAAAAATATTTGCCTCCTTTCTGATTTCGTATCTTGTTCCATATTTGTCACACTTACACGTTTCAGATCAATAAATGTTAATATTAGACAAGAATGTCTAATATTAAACGGCAGTTTTCAAGGGGAAAAAGCTATCCAAACATACTTGGTCCTATATGAAAAAGTAATTGCACCGAATTAAATAAATTCTAACAACAGCTTATCAAGTTTAAAGGCGCTTCTGCTGTTTAACACGACCTCTGCTAGTTTCCTCTTTCTGGCGCAAAGCGGGAGATAAACAAGCAAGAGAGACGGGACTTGTGGCAGAAACGCCGATCAGCTGATCATTGATCAGTTTCATGATTGAAGTAGCAGCAGGAGAGGGAGAACGAGAGAAGAAGAGGCAGCTGTGCAGCAAAGACACAGAATAACTCCAGCTTTTTGTCTTTTTTTATTGTAGCTGAAGTACGGGACAAATCGCTTTTATTTTCAGCTCAATACAAAACGCATAATATTAACTCTGAATACCAGAGGATTCCGTTTTTTATGGCACGGTTGGCTCTACTAACTAACCATATGAATAAAATAAAGTTCACCAGTAACATCATAGCACCCACCCAACTGTACAGAAACTCCATCATGCTAGCTAGTACACAGTACGAGTTATTGTAACTGACTGTAAAAAGTTAGCACAAGGAAAATAAACTCCACCTAAACTTGGTTTGACCCAGATAGACTGCAGGTCATAACTTCTTACCTGAAGCTCATTTCACCTGACAGTCGGACTGGCGGCCGCCTTGCGTCTCTCCACCTCCAGTCCTTTCCCCCATCCACCTGCTGGCCTCCACCACTTGCTAATTTGACTGAATGTGTGAAAGCTCCACCATAGCCACTACCAAACAACTGAGTTATTTTTACACGTCTGCCAGCATCTGTCCAATCCGCCACCTTTCACTGTTTACACAGTTAGGAAAAAAAGACGACAACAACAACAACAACAACAAAACATTGGGCCATTTAAAAGGCAAAATTAGCATCGGCCCACCGGGCAAATGGCCGGTATACCCGATGCCCCACAGACAGACTGAGGCCCCGCCGCTATTTTTGAGTGCAAAAATGTGTGGTCTCCAGCTAATGGAAAAGGCTGATCGCACGATGTGCGCGTAGTGCTCTTTAAATAGAACAATTTGCCCCATTCTCTTCGCCCGTCATGTGGCCACATGTGGCGGGCTAGCAGGCTAGCAACATACAGGCCCGGGTTCGAGCCCTCGGCTCACTTCCCTCTGTATGTTCACCTGCTAGGGGGAGGTCCAGGCGGGCGATCTTGGAGTGAAAATTCCAAGGGATGACCCCTCGTAGCCTGGGCTTCCCCTGACTTTTTTCTTTGCTTTGCTTTTTTTCATTTACCTGCCAGCAACAAACACACCTCCTTGTTGTCATGGCTACCAACGACCACTCTTCTTGTGCCAACAAGTCATTGCCTGACAAAACATTATTTCCTATGTTTCCCTGGCTTTTTTGCCTTTTTTATTTCTTGTGTTTTAGACAAAAAGAAAAGAAAAAGATCTACAGATTCAGGCTTTTCTTTACCTGTGGTAGTCGGGTAGAATGACGTCACTGACACTATTTAATATGAAAACAAACTTTCTCAAACAAAAAACAAAAACAAAAAAGGAGTGGGTCGGTGTGTCATCTTTACCGAGCACCATACATGTTTTGCTTCACATTCAAATTATTATTTTTCCTTTTCAAAAATAATTCAGAGAGAAAAAAAACAGAGAAGTCAAATATATCAAATTTGCACGAATCTTCTAGTGAAGGTGCCTCCTCCTTCTGACCTTAGGGTAACTAATTTCTCAGACAGTGACATGACAGTGCGCTGGGAAGCTGCAGCTGATGATGATGTTTCTTACCTCACTAAGTGGAGGCGACCTGAGACAGGTGGGGAAGAACTATTGGATTGTTGGGGTACATATTATGAAGTAAAAAAAATACAATATCTCAATAAACTGTTGTCCTGTGTCTTAAGGAGTATGAGATATCACTGTCTGCACTCTATGGAGATGGAGCTCAGAGTGAAGCTGTGGCCATACGCTACAGCACCTGTGAGTCACACATTTTCTGATCCTGAACGTTTGTCAAACTCAGGAGGGGAGAGCCTGAAACCATTTACCTAAGTGACATTAGCAGCAGTGTTCAGCCTAAAAAATAGACAAGTTAAAAGTCATGCATCCATATTATTTGTTTATTTATTAAATTATTTTCGAGACACTGTTAGTTGTTAGAAGCCAGTGTTTTAATGACAGGACATATATGACAGTAATGAGACAACCTAAGATATCCAAGATTAGCACAAAAACACAAATAGAATCACAGAAAGCGTGTTTCTCTCCCGTTAGTCTTTAGGCCCAGTTACCTTTTACTTTTCTGTGGTCAGTAGCCCTTCATGTCATATTCTGTCTCTATGTACAATATAGCATTACTAATACAAGAACCTGTATGCAAATGAACTTCATTGTGTAATTGATGGCAGTTCTCAAAGTACTAGTCACTTAAAGGTTAAATTTCACATCGAAATTCTCATATTATATTCTATTTGAATGTTTAAAAAGAAAAATATCACAGTATTTATGCTTTCACTGAGCATATACCTGCATCAATGATGAACTCTCAAGGCTGAAAAGTCCTGGCTTTGGTCAGCCACGGTCCACGCACACGCACACGTCACCAATCCCTGACTGCTTGATCATAACAGCAATTGGGCTGCTGGGAACATGACGGGCGTTCTTCTTGATGTTAACAAGGTGCTCACCAATCTCCCTGGGAACAAACGAGATTCCTAAGACAGACCGACAAAACAGATGTTAACAACACTTATTCTTGTGTGTGCATGCAGCCCGTTTCAGTTGCTCCTGCTTCTTTCTCCACGCTTTAACTTTTATTACTTTCCCCCTCTGTCTTTTACTTAAGGGTTAATAAAGTATTTGGATTCTGATGAGTCTCATTGTTTAGCAAACTTCTCACTTATCAGACGGACACTCACCAATGTGAGCGTTACGCAGCATCTTCAGCAGGCAGGGCTCCTCTGGGCCTGAGGGTGTTGTAAGAGGGGCTGTCAGCTGGCTGAGGTCAAGCTCGCCTATGTCCAGTGGAATATCTGCAGCAGAGCCCGCCTTCAGTGAAGTATGTTGGCTGGAAGGCTTTCAGGCCCGTCTTTGCCACTCCAGGGTCAGAGACCTTCACCTTGTTTGGATGACAGCCTGCTCTGATATTCATCTGTGGGCACAAACACCAAAACTCAAGAGACTTTTCAGTGAGAAGAAAAGGCAAACCTTGCATGCCAGAGTGAAAGTGAGAGTGTGTGTGAGTGCATACTCACCCTGAATGGACTCTCAGGGATGTTAGCGTCTCCCCAGGAGACCATCACAGTGTGCTTCACAGGCTTACGTGGGGTGCAGGTGTATGTGCTGTTGCTATTATCCTTAACCTGGACATCCACAGAATTGACTTCACCATCCTGTGCAGAAGACAAGGGATTATAGTTCAATCAGATTTAACACACTGTATTTTTCGGACCATAAGGCGCACTGTCGATGAACAGGTCTGGTTTCATACATGAGGCGCACTGGACTATAAAACGCATTAAGCGAAACAAAACAGCCAGATAAGTCAAACTTTACTCAACTCTTTCTTCTTGCTTCCTCCACTTCCGTACCATTGATTCATTCATGTTGAAATCTCTCGCAGCTGCTCTATTCTCATGTTCTACTGCGTGACTGACAGCCTTGAGTTTGAAATCCGCTTCGTCAGCATGTCTCTTAACAGGTGGCATTTTGGGGTCATGATCCACACACAATACAGTAATATTATGTTGCAGCACAGTACGTATCACTCCGCCAGGCTCCTGACTACGTAGCCGTAATGCTCCGACAATCCATCAAGCGGTGCGACTTCATAGCTTACCAAAGTCGTACTAAAACATTTTTTGACAGATTTTTAAGCGCCGTGTATTACATAAAATCGGTTCAAGGTCAATAAGCACAACCAGAATTCATACATAAGGCGCACTGTCGATTTTTGAGATAATTAAAGGATTTTAAGTGCGACTCATAGTCCGAAAAATACGGTACATACAATATATTTAACATATTTGTGATCATATACAAAGCCAGATATACCTGGGCTATAATTTTCAGAGGAGCTTTTCCTCCTTGCTTGGCATCAACTGTGAGTTCACTGGGTTTTCCAACAGCCAGACCACTGCTCTGTAGGCCTGGACCGTACGCCTTAACCTAGAGAAAACTATTTTAAACAAACAATTAAAAAAGGAACAAGTCAAAGATCTACTATAGCCAAAAGATCATTTACAGACTATAGCGCTGTGAAAAAATATTTGCCTCCTTTCTGATTTCGTATCTTGTTCCATATTTGTCACACTTACACGTTTCAGATCAATAAATGTTAATATTAGACAAGAATGTCTAATATTAAACGGCAGTTTTCAAGGGGAAAAAGCTATCCAAACATACTTGGTCCTATATGAAAAAGTAATTGCACCGAATTAAATAAATTCTAACAACAGCTTATCAAGTTTAAAGGCGCTTCTGCTGTTTAACACGACCTCTGCTAGTTTCCTCTTTCTGGCGCAAAGCGGGAGATAAACAAGCAAGAGAGACGGGACTTGTGGCAGAAACGCCGATCAGCTGATCATTGATCAGTTTCATGATTGAAGTAGCAGCAGGAGAGGGAGAACGAGAGAAGAAGAGGCAGCTGTGCAGCAAAGACACAGAATAACTCCAGCTTTTTGTCTTTTTTTATTGTAGCTGAAGTACGGGACAAATCGCTTTTATTTTCAGCTCAATACAAAACGCATAATATTAACTCTGAATACCAGAGGATTCCGTTTTTTATGGCACGGTTGGCTCTACTAACTAACCATATGAATAAAATAAAGTTCACCAGTAACATCATAGCACCCACCCAACTGTACAGAAACTCCATCATGCTAGCTAGTACACAGTACGAGTAATTGTAACTGACTGTAAAAAGTTAGCACAAGGAAAATAAACTCCACCTAAACTTGGTTTGACCCAGATAGACTGCAGGTCATAACTTCTTACCTGAAGCTCATTTCACCTGACAGTCGGACTGGCGGCCGCCTTGCGTCTCTCCACCTCCAGTCCTTTCCCCCATCCACCTGCTGGCCTCCACCACTTGCTAATTTGACTGAATGTGTGAAAGCTCCACCATAGCCACTACCAAACAACTGAGTTATTTTTACACGTCTGCCAGCATCTGTCCAATCCGCCACCTTTCACTGTTTACACAGTTAGGAAAAAAAGACGACAACAACAACAACAACAACAAAACATTGGGCCATTTAAAAGGCAAAATTAGCATCGGCCCACCGGGCAAATGGCCGGTATACCCGATGCCCCACAGACAGACTGAGGCCCCGCCGCTATTTTTGAGTGCAAAAATGTGTGGTCTCCAGCTAATGGAAAAGGCTGATCGCACGATGTGCGCGTAGTGCTCTTTAAATAGAACAATTTGCCCCATTCTCTTCGCCCGTCATGTGGCCACATGTGGCGGGCTAGCAGGCTAGCAACATACAGGCCCGGGTTCGAGCCCTCGGCTCACTTCCCTCTGTATGTTCACCTGCTAGGGGGAGGTCCAGGCGGGCGATCTTGGAGTGAAAATTCCAAGGGATGACCCCTCGTAGCCTGGGCTTCCCCTGACTTTTTTTCATTTACCTGCCAGCAACAAACACACCTCCTTGTTGTCATGGCTACCAACGACCACTCTTCTTGTGCCAACAAGTCATTGCCTGACAAAACATTATTTCCTATGTTTCCCTGGCTTTTTTGCCTTTTTTATTTCTTGTGTTTTAGACAAAAAGAAAAGAAAAAGATCTACAGATTCAGGCTTTTCTTTACCTGTGGTAGTCGGGTAGAATGACGTCACTGACACTATTTAATATGAAAACAAACTTTCTCAAACAAAAAACAAAAACAAAAAAGGAGTGGGTCGGTGTGTCATCTTTACCGAGCACCATACATGTTTTGCTTCACATTCAAATTATTATTTTTCCTTTTCAAAAATAATTCAGAGAGAAAAAAAACAGAGAAGTCAAATATATCAAATTTGCACGAATCTTCTAGTGAAGGTGCCTCCTCCTTCTGACCTTAGGGTAACTAATTTCTCAGACAGTGACATGACAGTGCGCTGGGAAGCTGCAGCTGATGATGATGTTTCTTACCTCACTAAGTGGAGGCGACCTGAGACAGGTGGGGAAGAACTATTGGATTGTTGGGGTACATTATATGAAGTAAAAAAAATACAATATCTCAATAAACTGTTGTCCTGTGTCTTAAGGAGTATGAGATATCACTGTCTGCACTCTATGGAGATGGAGCTCAGAGTGAAGCTGTGGCCATACGCTACAGCACCTGTGAGTCACACATTTTCTGATCCTGAACGTTTGTCAAACTCAGGAGGGGAGAGCCTGAAACCATTTACCTAAGTGACATTAGCAGCAGTGTTCAGCCTAAAAAATAGACAAGTTAAAAGTCATGCATCCATATTATTTGTTTATTTATTAAATTATTTTCGAGACACTGTTAGTTGTTAGAAGCCAGTGTTTTAATGACAGGACATATATGACAGTAATGAGACAACCTAAGATATCCAAGATTAGCACAAAAACACAAATAGAATCACAGAAAGCGTGTTTCTCTCCCGTTAGTCTTTAGGCCCAGTTACCTTTTACTTTTCTGTGGTCAGTAGCCCTTCATGTCATATTCTGTCTCTATGTACAATATAGCATTACTAATACAAGAACCTGTATGCAAATGAACTTCATTGTGTAATTGATGGCAGTTCTCAAAGTACTAGTCACTTAAAGGTTAAATTTCACATCGAAATTCTCATATTATATTCTATTTGAATGTTTAAAAAGAAAAATATCACAGTATTTATGCTTTCACTGAGCATATACCTGCATCAATGATGAACTCTCAAGGCTGAAAAGTCCTGGCTTTGGTCAGCCACGGTCCACGCACACGCACACGTCACCAATCCCTGACTGCTTGATCATAACAGCAATTGGGCTGCTGGGAACATGACGGGCGTTCTTCTTGATGTTAACAAGGTGCTCACCAATCTCCCTGGGAACAAACGAGATTCCTAAGACAGACCGACAAAACAGATGTTAACAACGCTTATTCTTGTGTGTGCATGCAGCCCGTTTCAGTTGCTCCTGCTTCTTTCTCCACGCTTTAACTTTTATTACTTTCCCCCTCTGTCTTTTACTTAAGGGTTAATAAAGTATTTGGATTCTGATGAGTCTCATTGTTTAGCAAACTTCTCACTTATCAGACGGACACTCACCAATGTGAGCGTTACGCAGCATCTTCAGCAGGCAGGGCTCCTCTGGGCCTGAGGGTGTTGTAAGAGGGGCTGTCAGCTGGCTGAGGTCAAGCTCGCCTATGTCCAGTGGAATATCTGCAGCAGAGCCCGCCTTCAGTGAAGTATGTTGGCTGGAAGGCTTTCAGGCCCGTCTTTGCCACTCCAGGGTCAGAGACCTTCACCTTGTTTGGATGACAGCCTGCTCTGATATTCATCTGTGGGCACAAACACCAAAACTCAAGAGACTTTTCAGTGAGAAGAAAAGGCAAACCTTGCATGCCAGAGTGAAAGTGAGAGTGTGTGTGAGTGCATACTCACCCTGAATGGACTCTCAGGGATGTTAGCGTCTCCCCAGGAGACCATCACAGTGTGCTTCACAGGCTTACGTGGGGTGCAGGTGTATGTGCTGTTGCTATTATCCTTAACCTGGACATCCACAGAATTGACTTCACCATCCTGTGCAGAAGACAAGGGATTATAGTTCAATCAGATTTAACACACTGTATTTTTCGGACCATAAGGCGCACTGTCGATGAACAGGTCTGGTTTCATACATGAGGCGCACTGGACTATAAAACGCATTAAGCGAAACAAAACAGCCAGATAAGTCAAACTTTACTCAACTCTTTCTTCTTGCTTCCTCCACTTCCGTACCATTGATTCATTCATGTTGAAATCTCTCGCAGCTGCTCTATTCTCATGTTCTACTGCGTGACTGACAGCCTTGAGTTTGAAATCCGCTTCGTCAGCATGTCTCTTAACAGGTGGCATTTTGGGGTCATGATCCACACACAATACAGTAATATTATGTTGCAGCACAGTACGTATCACTCCGCCAGGCTCCTGACTACGTAGCCGTAATGCTCCGACAATCCATCAAGCGGTGCGACTTCATAGCTTACCAAAGTCGTACTAAAACATTTTTTGACAGATTTTTAAGCGCCGTGTATTACATAAAATCGGTTCAAGGTCAATAAGCACAACCAGAATTCATACATAAGGCGCACTGTCGATTTTTGAGATAATTAAAGGATTTTAAGTGCGACTCATAGTCCGAAAAATACGGTACATACAATATATTTAACATATTTGTGATCATATACAAAGCCAGATATACCTGGGCTATAATTTTCAGAGGAGCTTTTCCTCCTTGCTTGGCATCAACTGTGAGTTCACTGGGTTTTCCAACAGCCAGACCACTGCTCTGTAGGCCTGGACCGTACGCCTTAACCTAGAGAAAACTATTTTAAACAAACAATTAAAAAAGGAACAAGTCAAAGATCTACTATAGCCAAAAGATCATTTACAGACTATAGCGCTGTGAAAAAATATTTGCCTCCTTTCTGATTTCGTATCTTGTTCCATATTTGTCACACTTACACGTTTCAGATCAATAAATGTTAATATTAGACAAGAATGTCTAATATTAAACGGCAGTTTTCAAGGGGAAAAAGCTATCCAAACATACTTGGTCCTATATGAAAAAGTAATTGCACCGAATTAAATAAATTCTAACAACAGCTTATCAAGTTTAAAGGCGCTTCTGCTGTTTAACACGACCTCTGCTAGTTTCCTCTTTCTGGCGCAAAGCGGGAGATAAACAAGCAAGAGAGACGGGACTTGTGGCAGAAACGCCGATCAGCTGATCATTGATCAGTTTCATGATTGAAGTAGCAGCAGGAGAGGGAGAACGAGAGAAGAAGAGGCAGCTGTGCAGCAAAGACACAGAATAACTCCAGCTTTTTGTCTTTTTTTTATTGTAGCTGAAGTACGGGACAAATCGCTTTTATTTTCAGCTCAATACAAAACGCATAATATTAACTCTGAATACCAGAGGATTCCGTTTTTTATGGCACGGTTGGCTCTACTAACTAACCATATGAATAAAATAAAGTTCACCAGTAACATCATAGCACCCACCCAACTGTACAGAAACTCCATCATGCTAGCTAGTACACAGTACGAGTTATTGTAACTGACTGTAAAAAGTTAGCACAAGGAAAATAAACTCCACCTAAACTTGGTTTGACCCAGATAGACTGCAGGTCATAACTTCTTACCTGAAGCTCATTTCACCTGACAGTCGGACTGGCGGCCGCCTTGCGTCTCTCCACCTCCAGTCCTTTCCCCCATCCACCTGCTGGCCTCCACCACTTGCTAATTTGACTGAATGTGTGAAAGCTCCACCATAGCCACTACCAAACAACTGAGTTATTTTTACACGTCTGCCAGCATCTGTCCAATCCGCCACCTTTCACTGTTTACACAGTTAGGAAAAAAAGACAACAACAACAACAAAACATTGGGCCATTTAAAAGGCAAAATTAGCATCGGCCCACCGGGCAAATGGCCGGTATACCCGATGCCCCACAGACAGACTGAGGCCCCGCCGCTATTTTTGAGTGCAAAAATGTGTGGTCTCCAGCTAATGGAAAAGGCTGATCGCACGATGTGCGCGTAGTGCTCTTTAAATAGAACAATTTGCCCCATTCTCTTCGCCCGTCATGTGGCCACATGTGGCGGGCTAGCAGGCTAGCAACATACAGGCCCGGGTTCGAGCCCTCGGCTCACTTCCCTCTGTATGTTCACCTGCTAGGGGGAGGTTCAGGCGGGCGATCTTGGAGTGAAAATTCCAAGGGATGACCCCTCGTAGCCTGGGCTTCCCCTGACTTTTTTTCTTTGCTTTGCTTTTTTTCATTTACCTGCCAGCAACAAACACACCTCCTTGTTGTCATGGCTACCAACGACCACTCTTCTTGTGCCAACAAGTCATTGCCTGACAAAACATTATTTCCTATGTTTCCCTGGCTTTTTTGCCTTTTTTATTTCTTGTGTTTTAGACAAAAAGAAAAGAAAAAGATCTACAGATTCAGGCTTTTCTTTACCTGTGGTAGTCGGGTAGAATGACGTCACTGACACTATTTAATATGAAAACAAACTTTCTCAAACAAAAAACAAAAACAAAAAAGGAGTGGGTCGGTGTGTCATCTTTACCGAGCACCATACATGTTTTGCTTCACATTCAAATTATTATTTTTCCTTTTCAAAAATAATTCAGAGAGAAAAAAAACAGAGAAGTCAAATATATCAAATTTGCACGAATCTTCTAGTGAAGGTGCCTCCTCCTTCTGACCTTAGGGTAACTAATTTCTCAGACAGTGACATGACAGTGCGCTGGGAAGCTGCAGCTGATGATGATGTTTCTTACCTCACTAAGTGGAGGCGACCTGAGACAGGTGGGGAAGAACTATTGGATTGTTGGGGTACATTATATGAAGTAAAAAAAATACAATATCTCAATAAACTGTTGTCCTGTGTCTTAAGGAGTATGAGATATCACTGTCTGCACTCTATGGAGATGGAGCTCAGAGTGAAGCTGTGGCCATACGCTACAGCACCTGTGAGTCACACATTTTCTGATCCTGAACGTTTGTCAAACTCAGGAGGGGAGAGCCTGAAACCATTTACCTAAGTGACATTAGCAGCAGTGTTCAGCCTAAAAAATAGACAAGTTAAAAGTCATGCATCCATATTATTTGTTTATTTATTAAATTATTTTCGAGACACTGTTAGTTGTTAGAAGCCAGTGTTTTAATGACAGGACATATATGACAGTAATGAGACAACCTAAGATATCCAAGATTAGCACAAAAACACAAATAGAATCACAGAAAGCGTGTTTCTCTCCCGTTAGTCTTTAGGCCCAGTTACCTTTTACTTTTCTGTGGTCAGTAGCCCTTCATGTCATATTCTGTCTCTATGTACAATATAGCATTACTAATACAAGAACCTGTATGCAAATGAACTTCATTGTGTAATTGATGGCAGTTCTCAAAGTACTAGTCACTTAAAGGTTAAATTTCACATCGAAATTCTCATATTATATTCTATTTGAATGTTTAAAAAGAAAAATATCACAGTATTTATGCTTTCACTGAGCATATACCTGCATCAATGATGAACTCTCAAGGCTGAAAAGTCCTGGCTTTGGTCAGCCACGGTCCACGCACACGCACACGTCACCAATCCCTGACTGCTTGATCATAACAGCAATTGGGCTGCTGGGAACATGACGGGCGTTCTTCTTGATGTTAACAAGGTGCTCACCAATCTCCCTGGGAACAAACGAGATTCCTAAGACAGACCGACAAAACAGATGTTAACAACGCTTATTCTTGTGTGTGCATGCAGCCCGTTTCAGTTGCTCCTGCTTCTTTCTCCACGCTTTAACTTTTATTACTTTCCCCCTCTGTCTTTTACTTAAGGGTTAATAAAGTATTTGGATTCTGATGAGTCTCATTGTTTAGCAAACTTCTCACTTATCAGACGGACACTCACCAATGTGAGCGTTACGCAGCATCTTCAGCAGGCAGGGCTCCTCTGGGCCTGAGGGTGTTGTAAGAGGGGCTGTCAGCTGGCTGAGGTCAAGCTCGCCTATGTCCAGTGGAATATCTGCAGCAGAGCCCGCCTTCAGTGAAGTATGTTGGCTGGAAGGCTTTCAGGCCCGTCTTTGCCACTCCAGGGTCAGAGACCTTCACCTTGTTTGGATGACAGCCTGCTCTGATATTCATCTGTGGGCACAAACACCAAAACTCAAGAGACTTTTCAGTGAGAAGAAAAGGCAAACCTTGCATGCCAGAGTGAAAGTGAGAGTGTGTGTGAGTGCATACTCACCCTGAATGGACTCTCAGGGATGTTAGCGTCTCCCCAGGAGACCATCACAGTGTGCTTCACAGGCTTACGTGGGGTGCAGGTGTATGTGCTGTTGCTATTATCCTTAACCTGGACATCCACAGAATTGACTTCACCATCCTGTGCAGAAGACAAGGGATTATAGTTCAATCAGATTTAACACACTGTATTTTTCGGACCATAAGGCGCACTGTCGATGAACAGGTCTGGTTTCATACATGAGGCGCACTGGACTATAAAACGCATTAAGCGAAACAAAACAGCCAGATAAGTCAAACTTTACTCAACTCTTTCTTCTTGCTTCCTCCACTTCCGTACCATTGATTCATTCATGTTGAAATCTCTCGCAGCTGCTCTATTCTCATGTTCTACTGCGTGACTGACAGCCTTGAGTTTGAAATCCGCTTCGTCAGCATGTCTCTTAACAGGTGGCATTTTGGGGTCATGATCCACACACAATACAGTAATATTATGTTGCAGCACAGTACGTATCACTCCGCCAGGCTCCTGACTACGTAGCCGTAATGCTCCGACAATCCATCAAGCGGTGCGACTTCGTAGCTTACCAAAGTCGTACTAAAACATTTTTTGACAGATTTTTAAGCGCCGTGTATTACATAAAATCGGTTCAAGGTCAGTAAGCACAACCAGAATTCATACATAAGGCGCACTGTCGATTTTTGAGATAATTAAAGGATTTTAAGTGCGACTCATAGTCCGAAAAATACGGTACATACAATATATTTAACATATTTGTGATCATATACAAAGCCAGATATACCTGGGCTATAATTTTCAGAGGAGCTTTTCCTCCTTGCTTGGCATCAACTGTGAGTTCACTGGGTTTTCCAACAGCCAGACCACTGCTCTGTAGGCCTGGACCGTACGCCTTAACCTAGAGAAAACTATTTTAAACAAACAATTAAAAAAGGAACAAGTCAAAGATCTACTATAGCCAAAAGATCATTTACAGACTATAGCGCTGTGAAAAAATATTTGCCTCCTTTCTCATTTCGTATCTTGTTCCATATTTGTCACACTTACACGTTTCAGATCAATAAATGTTAATATTAGACAAGAATGTCTAATATTAAACGGCAGTTTTCAAGGGGAAAAAGCTATCCAAACATACTTGGTCCTATATGAAAAAGTAATTGCACCGAATTAAATAAATTCTAACAACAGCTTATCAAGTTTAAAGGCGCTTCTGCTGTTTAACACGACCTCTGCTAGTTTCCTCTTTCTGGCGCAAAGCGGGAGATAAACAAGCAAGAGAGACGGGACTTGTGGCAGAAACGCCGATCAGCTGATCATTGATCAGTTTCATGATTGAAGTAGCAGCAGGAGAGGGAGAACGAGAGAAGAAGAGGCAGCTGTGCAGCAAAGACACAGAATAACTCCAGCTTTTTGTCTTTTTTTTTTATTGTAGCTGAAGTACGGGACAAATCGCGTTTATTTTCAGCTCAATACAAAACGCATAATATTAACTCTGAATACCAGAGGATTCTGTTTTTTATGGCACGGTTGGCTCTACTAACTAACCATATGAATAAAATAAAGTTCACCAGTAACATCATAGCACCCACCCAACTGTACAGAAACTCCATCATGCTAGCTAGTACACAGTACGAGTTATTGTAACTGACTGTAAAAAGTTAGCACAAGGAAAATAAACTCCACCTAAACTTGGTTTGACCCAGATAGACTGCAGGTCATAACTTCTTACCTGAAGCTCATTTCACCTGACAGTCGGCCGCCTTGGGTCTCTCCACCTCCAGTCCTTTCCCCCATCCACCTGCTGGCCTCCACCACTTGCTAATTTGACTGAATGTGTGAAAGCTCCACCATAGCCACTACCAAACAACTGAGTTATTTTTACACGTCTGCCAGCATCTGTCCAATCCGCCACCTTTCACTGTTTACACAGTTAGGAAAAAAAGACGACAACAACAACAACAACAACAAAACATTGGGCCATTTAAAAGGCAAAATTAGCATCGGCCCACCGGGCAAATGGCCGGTATACCCGATGCCCCACAGACAGACTGAGGCCCCGCCGCTATTTTTGAGTGCAAAAATGTGTGGTCTCCAGCTAATGGAAAAGGCTGATCGCACGATGTGCGCGTAGTGCTCTTTAAATAGAACAATTTGCCCCATTCTCTTCGCCCGTCATGTGGCCACATGTGGCGGGCTAGCAGGCTAGCAACATACAGGCCCGGGTTCGAGCCCTCGGCTCACTTCCCTCTGTATGTTCACCTGCTAGGGGGAGGTCCAGGCGGGCGATCTTGGAGTGAAAATTCCAAGGGATGACCCCTCGTAGCCTGGGCTTCCCCTGACTTTTTTCTTTGCTTTGCTTTTTTTCATTTACCTGCCAGCAACAAACACACCTCCTTGTTGTCATGGCTACCAACGACCACTCTTCTTGTGCCAACAAGTCATTGCCTGACAAAACATTATTTCCTATGTTTCCCTGGCTTTTTTGCCTTTTTTATTTCTTGTGTTTTAGACAAAAAGAAAAGAAAAAGATCTACAGATTCAGGCTTTTCTTTACCTGTGGTAGTCGGGTAGAATGACGTCACTGACACTATTTAATATGAAAACAAACTTTCTCAAACAAAAAACAAAAACAAAAAAGGAGTGGGTCGGTGTGTCATCTTTACCGAGCACCATACATGTTTTGCTTCACATTCAAATTATTATTTTTCCTTTTCAAAAATAATTCAGAGAGAAAAAAAACAGAGAAGTCAAATATATCAAATTTGCACGAATCTTCTAGTGAAGGTGCCTCCTCCTTCTGACCTTAGGGTAACTAATTTCTCAGACAGTGACATGACAGTGCGCTGGGAAGCTGCAGCTGATGATGATGTTTCTTACCTCACTAAGTGGAGGCGACCTGAGACAGGTGGGGAAGAACTATTGGATTGTTGGGGTACATTATATGAAGTAAAAAAAATACAATATCTCAATAAACTGTTGTCCTGTGTCTTAAGGAGTATGAGATATCACTGTCTGCACTCTATGGAGATGGAGCTCAGAGTGAAGCTGTGGCCATACGCTACAGCACCTGTGAGTCACACATTTTCTGATCCTGAACGTTTGTCAAACTCAGGAGGGGAGAGCCTGAAACCATTTACCTAAGTGACATTAGCAGCAGTGTTCAGCCTAAAAAATAGACAAGTTAAAAGTCATGCATCCATATTATTTGTTTATTTATTAAATTATTTTCGAGACACTGTTAGTTGTTAGAAGCCAGTGTTTTAATGACAGGACATATATGACAGTAATGAGACAACCTAAGATATCCAAGATTAGCACAAAAACACAAATAGAATCACAGAAAGCGTGTTTCTCTCCCGTTAGTCTTTAGGCCCAGTTACCTTTTACTTTTCTGTGGTCAGTAGCCCTTCATGTCATATTCTGTCTCTATGTACAATATAGCATTACTAATACAAGAACCTGTATGCAAATGAACTTCATTGTGTAATTGATGGCAGTTCTCAAAGTACTAGTCACTTAAAGGTTAAATTTCACATCGAAATTCTCATATTATATTCTATTTGAATGTTTAAAAAGAAAAATATCACAGTATTTATGCTTTCACTGAGCATATACCTGCATCAATGATGAACTCTCAAGGCTGAAAAGTCCTGGCTTTGGTCAGCCACGGTCCACGCACACGCACACGTCACCAATCCCTGACTGCTTGATCATAACAGCAATTGGGCTGCTGGGAACATGACGGGCGTTCTTCTTGATGTTAACAAGGTGCTCACCAATCTCCCTGGGAACAAACGAGATTCCTAAGACAGACCGACAAAACAGATGTTAACAACACTTATTCTTGTGTGTGCATGCAGCCCGTTTCAGTTGCTCCTGCTTCTTTCTCCACGCTTTAACTTTTATTACTTTCCCCCTCTGTCTTTTACTTAAGGGTTAATAAAGTATTTGGATTCTGATGAGTCTCATTGTTTAGCAAACTTCTCACTTATCAGACGGACACTCACCAATGTGAGCGTTACGCAGCATCTTCAGCAGGCAGGGCTCCTCTGGGCCTGAGGGTGTTGTAAGAGGGGCTGTCAGCTGGCTGAGGTCAAGCTCGCCTATGTCCAGTGGAATATCTGCAGCAGAGCCCGCCTTCAGTGAAGTATGTTGGCTGGAAGGCTTTCAGGCCCGTCTTTGCCACTCCAGGGTCAGAGACCTTCACCTTGTTTGGATGACAGCCTGCTCTGATATTCATCTGTGGGCACAAACACCAAAACTCAAGAGACTTTTCAGTGAGAAGAAAAGGCAAACCTTGCATGCCAGAGTGAAAGTGAGAGTGTGTGTGAGTGCATACTCACCCTGAATGGACTCTCAGGGATGTTAGCGTCTCCCCAGGAGACCATCACAGTGTGCTTCACAGGCTTACGTGGGGTGCAGGTGTATGTGCTGTTGCTATTATCCTTAACCTGGACATCCACAGAATTGACTTCACCATCCTGTGCAGAAGACAAGGGATTATAGTTCAATCAGATTTAACACACTGTATTTTTCGGACCATAAGGCGCACTGTCGATGAACAGGTCTGGTTTCATACATGAGGCGCACTGGACTATAAAACGCATTAAGCGAAACAAAACAGCCAGATAAGTCAAACTTTACTCAACTCTTTCTTCTTGCTTCCTCCACTTCCGTACCATTGATTCATTCATGTTGAAATCTCTCGCAGCTGCTCTATTCTCATGTTCTACTGCGTGACTGACAGCCTTGAGTTTGAAATCCGCTTCGTCAGCATGTCTCTTAACAGGTGGCATTTTGGGGTCATGATCCACACACAATACAGTAATATTATGTTGCAGCACAGTACGTATCACTCCGCCAGGCTCCTGACTACGTAGCCGTAATGCTCCGACAATCCATCAAGCGGTGCGACTTCATAGCTTACCAAAGTCGTACTAAAACATTTTTTGACAGATTTTTAAGCGCCGTGTATTACATAAAATCGGTTCAAGGTCAATAAGCACAACCAGAATTCATACATAAGGCGCACTGTCGATTTTTGAGATAATTAAAGGATTTTAAGTGCGACTCATAGTCCGAAAAATACGGTACATACAATATATTTAACATATTTGTGATCATATACAAAGCCAGATATACCTGGGCTATAATTTTCAGAGGAGCTTTTCCTCCTTGCTTGGCATCAACTGTGAGTTCACTGGGTTTTCCAACAGCCAGACCACTGCTCTGTAGGCCTGGACCGTACGCCTTAACCTAGAGAAAACTATTTTAAACAAACAATTAAAAAAGGAACAAGTCAAAGATCTACTATAGCCAAAAGATCATTTACAGACTATAGCGCTGTGAAAAAATATTTGCCTCCTTTCTGATTTCGTATCTTGTTCCATATTTGTCACACTTACACGTTTCAGATCAATAAATGTTAATATTAGACAAGAATGTCTAATATTAAACGGCAGTTTTCAAGGGGAAAAAGCTATCCAAACATACTTGGTCCTATATGAAAAAGTAATTGCACCGAATTAAATAAATTCTAACAACAGCTTATCAAGTTTAAAGGCGCTTCTGCTGTTTAACACGACCTCTGCTAGTTTCCTCTTTCTGGCGCAAAGCGGGAGATAAACAAGCAAGAGAGACGGGACTTGTGGCAGAAACGCCGATCAGCTGATCATTGATCAGTTTCATGATTGAAGTAGCAGCAGGAGAGGGAGAACGAGAGAAGAAGAGGCAGCTGTGCAGCAAAGACACAGAATAACTCCAGCTTTTTGTCTTTTTTTATTGTAGCTGAAGTACGGGACAAATCGCTTTTATTTTCAGCTCAATACAAAACGCATAATATTAACTCTGAATACCAGAGGATTCCGTTTTTTATGGCACGGTTGGCTCTACTAACTAACCATATGAATAAAATAAAGTTCACCAGTAACATCATAGCACCCACCCAACTGTACAGAAACTCCATCATGCTAGCTAGTACACAGTACGAGTTATTGTAACTGACTGTAAAAAGTTAGCACAAGGAAAATAAACTCCACCTAAACTTGGTTTGACCCAGATAGACTGCAGGTCATAACTTCTTACCTGAAGCTCATTTCACCTGACAGTCGGACTGGCGGCCGCCTTGCGTCTCTCCACCTCCAGTCCTTTCCCCCATCCACCTGCTGGCCTCCACCACTTGCTAATTTGACTGAATGTGTGAAAGCTCCACCATAGCCACTACCAAACAACTGAGTTATTTTTACACGTCTGCCAGCATCTGTCCAATCCGCCACCTTTCACTGTTTACACAGTTAGGAAAAAAAGACGACAACAACAACAACAACAACAAAACATTGGGCCATTTAAAAGGCAAAATTAGCATCGGCCCACCGGGCAAATGGCCGGTATACCCGATGCCCCACAGACAGACTGAGGCCCCGCCGCTATTTTTGAGTGCAAAAATGTGTGGTCTCCAGCTAATGGAAAAGGCTGATCGCACGATGTGCGCGTAGTGCTCTTTAAATAGAACAATTTGCCCCATTCTCTTCGCCCGTCATGTGGCCACATGTGGCGGGCTAGCAGGCTAGCAACATACAGGCCCGGGTTCGAGCCCTCGGCTCACTTCCCTCTGTATGTTCACCTGCTAGGGGGAGGTCCAGGCGGGCGATCTTGGAGTGAAAATTCCAAGGGATGACCCCTCGTAGCCTGGGCTTCCCCTGACTTTTTTTCATTTACCTGCCAGCAACAAACACACCTCCTTGTTGTCATGGCTACCAACGACCACTCTTCTTGTGCCAACAAGTCATTGCCTGACAAAACATTATTTCCTATGTTTCCCTGGCTTTTTTGCCTTTTTTATTTCTTGTGTTTTAGACAAAAAGAAAAGAAAAAGATCTACAGATTCAGGCTTTTCTTTACCTGTGGTAGTCGGGTAGAATGACGTCACTGACACTATTTAATATGAAAACAAACTTTCTCAAACAAAAAACAAAAACAAAAAAGGAGTGGGTCGGTGTGTCATCTTTACCGAGCACCATACATGTTTTGCTTCACATTCAAATTATTATTTTTCCTTTTCAAAAATAATTCAGAGAGAAAAAAAACAGAGAAGTCAAATATATCAAATTTGCACGAATCTTCTAGTGAAGGTGCCTCCTCCTTCTGACCTTAGGGTAACTAATTTCTCAGACAGTGACATGACAGTGCGCTGGGAAGCTGCAGCTGATGATGATGTTTCTTACCTCACTAAGTGGAGGCGACCTGAGACAGGTGGGGAAGAACTATTGGATTGTTGGGGTACATTATATGAAGTAAAAAAAATACAATATCTCAATAAACTGTTGTCCTGTGTCTTAAGGAGTATGAGATATCACTGTCTGCACTCTATGGAGATGGAGCTCAGAGTGAAGCTGTGGCCATACGCTACAGCACCTGTGAGTCACACATTTTCTGATCCTGAACGTTTGTCAAACTCAGGAGGGGAGAGCCTGAAACCATTTACCTAAGTGACATTAGCAGCAGTGTTCAGCCTAAAAAATAGACAAGTTAAAAGTCATGCATCCATATTATTTGTTTATTTATTAAATTATTTTCGAGACACTGTTAGTTGTTAGAAGCCAGTGTTTTAATGACAGGACATATATGACAGTAATGAGACAACCTAAGATATCCAAGATTAGCACAAAAACACAAATAGAATCACAGAAAGCGTGTTTCTCTCCCGTTAGTCTTTAGGCCCAGTTACCTTTTACTTTTCTGTGGTCAGTAGCCCTTCATGTCATATTCTGTCTCTATGTACAATATAGCATTACTAATACAAGAACCTGTATGCAAATGAACTTCATTGTGTAATTGATGGCAGTTCTCAAAGTACTAGTCACTTAAAGGTTAAATTTCACATCGAAATTCTCATATTATATTCTATTTGAATGTTTAAAAAGAAAAATATCACAGTATTTATGCTTTCACTGAGCATATACCTGCATCAATGATGAACTCTCAAGGCTGAAAAGTCCTGGCTTTGGTCAGCCACGGTCCACGCACACGCACACGTCACCAATCCCTGACTGCTTGATCATAACAGCAATTGGGCTGCTGGGAACATGACGGGCGTTCTTCTTGATGTTAACAAGGTGCTCACCAATCTCCCTGGGAACAAACGAGATTCCTAAGACAGACCGACAAAACAGATGTTAACAACGCTTATTCTTGTGTGTGCATGCAGCCCGTTTCAGTTGCTCCTGCTTCTTTCTCCACGCTTTAACTTTTATTACTTTCCCCCTCTGTCTTTTACTTAAGGGTTAATAAAGTATTTGGATTCTGATGAGTCTCATTGTTTAGCAAACTTCTCACTTATCAGACGGACACTCACCAATGTGAGCGTTACGCAGCATCTTCAGCAGGCAGGGCTCCTCTGGGCCTGAGGGTGTTGTAAGAGGGGCTGTCAGCTGGCTGAGGTCAAGCTCGCCTATGTCCAGTGGAATATCTGCAGCAGAGCCCGCCTTCAGTGAAGTATGTTGGCTGGAAGGCTTTCAGGCCCGTCTTTGCCACTCCAGGGTCAGAGACCTTCACCTTGTTTGGATGACAGCCTGCTCTGATATTCATCTGTGGGCACAAACACCAAAACTCAAGAGACTTTTCAGTGAGAAGAAAAGGCAAACCTTGCATGCCAGAGTGAAAGTGAGAGTGTGTGTGAGTGCATACTCACCCTGAATGGACTCTCAGGGATGTTAGCGTCTCCCCAGGAGACCATCACAGTGTGCTTCACAGGCTTACGTGGGGTGCAGGTGTATGTGCTGTTGCTATTATCCTTAACCTGGACATCCACAGAATTGACTTCACCATCCTGTGCAGAAGACAAGGGATTATAGTTCAATCAGATTTAACACACTGTATTTTTCGGACCATAAGGCGCACTGTCGATGAACAGGTCTGGTTTCATACATGAGGCGCACTGGACTATAAAACGCATTAAGCGAAACAAAACAGCCAGATAAGTCAAACTTTACTCAACTCTTTCTTCTTGCTTCCTCCACTTCCGTACCATTGATTCATTCATGTTGAAATCTCTCGCAGCTGCTCTATTCTCATGTTCTACTGCGTGACTGACAGCCTTGAGTTTGAAATCCGCTTCGTCAGCATGTCTCTTAACAGGTGGCATTTTGGGGTCATGATCCACACACAATACAGTAATATTATGTTGCAGCACAGTACGTATCACTCCGCCAGGCTCCTGACTACGTAGCCGTAATGCTCCGACAATCCATCAAGCGGTGCGACTTCATAGCTTACCAAAGTCGTACTAAAACATTTTTTGACAGATTTTTAAGCGCCGTGTATTACATAAAATCGGTTCAAGGTCAATAAGCACAACCAGAATTCATACATAAGGCACACTGTCGATTTTTGAGATAATTAAAGGATTTTAAGTGCGACTCATAGTCCGAAAAATACGGTACATACAATATATTTAACATATTTGTGATCATATACAAAGCCAGATATACCTGGGCTATAATTTTCAGAGGAGCTTTTCCTCCTTGCTTGGCATCAACTGTGAGTTCACTGGGTTTTCCAACAGCCAGACCACTGCTCTGTAGGCCTGGACCGTACGCCTTAACCTAGAGAAAACTATTTTAAACAAACAATTAAAAAAGGAACAAGTCAAAGATCTACTATAGCCAAAAGATCATTTACAGACTATAGCGCTGTGAAAAAATATTTGCCTCCTTTCTGATTTCGTATCTTGTTCCATATTTGTCACACTTACACGTTTCAGATCAATAAATGTTAATATTAGACAAGAATGTCTAATATTAAACGGCAGTTTTCAAGGGGAAAAAGCTATCCAAACATACTTGGTCCTATATGAAAAAGTAATTGCACCGAATTAAATAAATTCTAACAACAGCTTATCAAGTTTAAAGGCGCTTCTGCTGTTTAACACGACCTCTGCTAGTTTCCTCTTTCTGGCGCAAAGCGGGAGATAAACAAGCAAGAGAGACGGGACTTGTGGCAGAAACGCCGATCAGCTGATCATTGATCAGTTTCATGATTGAAGTAGCAGCAGGAGAGGGAGAACGAGAGAAGAAGAGGCAGCTGTGCAGCAAAGACACAGAATAACTCCAGCTTTTTGTCTTTTTTTTATTGTAGCTGAAGTACGGGACAAATCGCTTTTATTTTCAGCTCAATACAAAACGCATAATATTAACTCTGAATACCAGAGGATTCCGTTTTTTATGGCACGGTTGGCTCTACTAACTAACCATATGAATAAAATAAAGTTCACCAGTAACATCATAGCACCCACCCAACTGTACAGAAACTCCATCATGCTAGCTAGTACACAGTACGAGTTATTGTAACTGACTGTAAAAAGTTAGCACAAGGAAAATAAACTCCACCTAAACTTGGTTTGACCCAGATAGACTGCAGGTCATAACTTCTTACCTGAAGCTCATTTCACCTGACAGTCGGACTGGCGGCCGCCTTGCGTCTCTCCACCTCCAGTCCTTTCCCCCATCCACCTGCTGGCCTCCACCACTTGCTAATTTGACTGAATGTGTGAAAGCTCCACCATAGCCACTACCAAACAACTGAGTTATTTTTACACGTCTGCCAGCATCTGTCCAATCCGCCACCTTTCACTGTTTACACAGTTAGGAAAAAAAGACAACAACAACAACAAAACATTGGGCCATTTAAAAGGCAAAATTAGCATCGGCCCACCGGGCAAATGGCCGGTATACCCGATGCCCCACAGACAGACTGAGGCCCCGCCGCTATTTTTGAGTGCAAAAATGTGTGGTCTCCAGCTAATGGAAAAGGCTGATCGCACGATGTGCGCGTAGTGCTCTTTAAATAGAACAATTTGCCCCATTCTCTTCGCCCGTCATGTGGCCACATGTGGCGGGCTAGCAGGCTAGCAACATACAGGCCCGGGTTCGAGCCCTCGGCTCACTTCCCTCTGTATGTTCACCTGCTAGGGGGAGGTTCAGGCGGGCGATCTTGGAGTGAAAATTCCAAGGGATGACCCCTCGTAGCCTGGGCTTCCCCTGACTTTTTTTCTTTGCTTTGCTTTTTTTCATTTACCTGCCAGCAACAAACACACCTCCTTGTTGTCATGGCTACCAACGACCACTCTTCTTGTGCCAACAAGTCATTGCCTGACAAAACATTATTTCCTATGTTTCCCTGGCTTTTTTGCCTTTTTTATTTCTTGTGTTTTAGACAAAAAGAAAAGAAAAAGATCTACAGATTCAGGCTTTTCTTTACCTGTGGTAGTCGGGTAGAATGACGTCACTGACACTATTTAATATGAAAACAAACTTTCTCAAACAAAAAACAAAAACAAAAAAGGAGTGGGTCGGTGTGTCATCTTTACCGAGCACCATACATGTTTTGCTTCACATTCAAATTATTATTTTTCCTTTTCAAAAATAATTCAGAGAGAAAAAAAACAGAGAAGTCAAATATATCAAATTTGCACGAATCTTCTAGTGAAGGTGCCTCCTCCTTCTGACCTTAGGGTAACTAATTTCTCAGACAGTGACATGACAGTGCGCTGGGAAGCTGCAGCTGATGATGATGTTTCTTACCTCACTAAGTGGAGGCGACCTGAGACAGGTGGGGAAGAACTATTGGATTGTTGGGGTACATTATATGAAGTAAAAAAAATACAATATCTCAATAAACTGTTGTCCTGTGTCTTAAGGAGTATGAGATATCACTGTCTGCACTCTATGGAGATGGAGCTCAGAGTGAAGCTGTGGCCATACGCTACAGCACCTGTGAGTCACACATTTTCTGATCCTGAACGTTTGTCAAACTCAGGAGGGGAGAGCCTGAAACCATTTACCTAAGTGACATTAGCAGCAGTGTTCAGCCTAAAAAATAGACAAGTTAAAAGTCATGCATCCATATTATTTGTTTATTTATTAAATTATTTTCGAGACACTGTTAGTTGTTAGAAGCCAGTGTTTTAATGACAGGACATATATGACAGTAATGAGACAACCTAAGATATCCAAGATTAGCACAAAAACACAAATAGAATCACAGAAAGCGTGTTTCTCTCCCGTTAGTCTTTAGGCCCAGTTACCTTTTACTTTTCTGTGGTCAGTAGCCCTTCATGTCATATTCTGTCTCTATGTACAATATAGCATTACTAATACAAGAACCTGTATGCAAATGAACTTCATTGTGTAATTGATGGCAGTTCTCAAAGTACTAGTCACTTAAAGGTTAAATTTCACATCGAAATTCTCATATTATATTCTATTTGAATGTTTAAAAAGAAAAATATCACAGTATTTATGCTTTCACTGAGCATATACCTGCATCAATGATGAACTCTCAAGGCTGAAAAGTCCTGGCTTTGGTCAGCCACGGTCCACGCACACGCACACGTCACCAATCCCTGACTGCTTGATCATAACAGCAATTGGGCTGCTGGGAACATGACGGGCGTTCTTCTTGATGTTAACAAGGTGCTCACCAATCTCCCTGGGAACAAACGAGATTCCTAAGACAGACCGACAAAACAGATGTTAACAACGCTTATTCTTGTGTGTGCATGCAGCCCGTTTCAGTTGCTCCTGCTTCTTTCTCCACGCTTTAACTTTTATTACTTTCCCCCTCTGTCTTTTACTTAAGGGTTAATAAAGTATTTGGATTCTGATGAGTCTCATTGTTTAGCAAACTTCTCACTTATCAGACGGACACTCACCAATGTGAGCGTTACGCAGCATCTTCAGCAGGCAGGGCTCCTCTGGGCCTGAGGGTGTTGTAAGAGGGGCTGTCAGCTGGCTGAGGTCAAGCTCGCCTATGTCCAGTGGAATATCTGCAGCAGAGCCCGCCTTCAGTGAAGTATGTTGGCTGGAAGGCTTTCAGGCCCGTCTTTGCCACTCCAGGGTCAGAGACCTTCACCTTGTTTGGATGACAGCCTGCTCTGATATTCATCTGTGGGCACAAACACCAAAACTCAAGAGACTTTTCAGTGAGAAGAAAAGGCAAACCTTGCATGCCAGAGTGAAAGTGAGAGTGTGTGTGAGTGCATACTCACCCTGAATGGACTCTCAGGGATGTTAGCGTCTCCCCAGGAGACCATCACAGTGTGCTTCACAGGCTTACGTGGGGTGCAGGTGTATGTGCTGTTGCTATTATCCTTAACCTGGACATCCACAGAATTGACTTCACCATCCTGTGCAGAAGACAAGGGATTATAGTTCAATCAGATTTAACACACTGTATTTTTCGGACCATAAGGCGCACTGTCGATGAACAGGTCTGGTTTCATACATGAGGCGCACTGGACTATAAAACGCATTAAGCGAAACAAAACAGCCAGATAAGTCAAACTTTACTCAACTCTTTCTTCTTGCTTCCTCCACTTCCGTACCATTGATTCATTCATGTTGAAATCTCTCGCAGCTGCTCTATTCTCATGTTCTACTGCGTGACTGACAGCCTTGAGTTTGAAATCCGCTTCGTCAGCATGTCTCTTAACAGGTGGCATTTTGGGGTCATGATCCACACACAATACAGTAATATTATGTTGCAGCACAGTACGTATCACTCCGCCAGGCTCCTGACTACGTAGCCGTAATGCTCCGACAATCCATCAAGCGGTGCGACTTCGTAGCTTACCAAAGTCGTACTAAAACATTTTTTGACAGATTTTTAAGCGCCGTGTATTACATAAAATCGGTTCAAGGTCAGTAAGCACAACCAGAATTCATACATAAGGCGCACTGTCGATTTTTGAGATAATTAAAGGATTTTAAGTGCGACTCATAGTCCGAAAAATACGGTACATACAATATATTTAACATATTTGTGATCATATACAAAGCCAGATATACCTGGGCTATAATTTTCAGAGGAGCTTTTCCTCCTTGCTTGGCATCAACTGTGAGTTCACTGGGTTTTCCAACAGCCAGACCACTGCTCTGTAGGCCTGGACCGTACGCCTTAACCTAGAGAAAACTATTTTAAACAAACAATTAAAAAAGGAACAAGTCAAAGATCTACTATAGCCAAAAGATCATTTACAGACTATAGCGCTGTGAAAAAATATTTGCCTCCTTTCTCATTTCGTATCTTGTTCCATATTTGTCACACTTACACGTTTCAGATCAATAAATGTTAATATTAGACAAGAATGTCTAATATTAAACGGCAGTTTTCAAGGGGAAAAAGCTATCCAAACATACTTGGTCCTATATGAAAAAGTAATTGCACCGAATTAAATAAATTCTAACAACAGCTTATCAAGTTTAAAGGCGCTTCTGCTGTTTAACACGACCTCTGCTAGTTTCCTCTTTCTGGCGCAAAGCGGGAGATAAACAAGCAAGAGAGACGGGACTTGTGGCAGAAACGCCGATCAGCTGATCATTGATCAGTTTCATGATTGAAGTAGCAGCAGGAGAGGGAGAACGAGAGAAGAAGAGGCAGCTGTGCAGCAAAGACACAGAATAACTCCAGCTTTTTGTCTTTTTTTTTTATTGTAGCTGAAGTACGGGACAAATCGCGTTTATTTTCAGCTCAATACAAAACGCATAATATTAACTCTGAATACCAGAGGATTCTGTTTTTTATGGCACGGTTGGCTCTACTAACTAACCATATGAATAAAATAAAGTTCACCAGTAACATCATAGCACCCACCCAACTGTACAGAAACTCCATCATGCTAGCTAGTACACAGTACGAGTTATTGTAACTGACTGTAAAAAGTTAGCACAAGGAAAATAAACTCCACCTAAACTTGGTTTGACCCAGATAGACTGCAGGTCATAACTTCTTACCTGAAGCTCATTTCACCTGACAGTCGGCCGCCTTGGGTCTCTCCACCTCCAGTCCTTTCCCCCATCCACCTGCTGGCCTCCACCACTTGCTAATTTGACTGAATGTGTGAAAGCTCCACCATAGCCACTACCAAACAACTGAGTTATTTTTACACGTCTGCCAGCATCTGTCCAATCCGCCACCTTTCACTGTTTACACAGTTAGGAAAAAAAGACAACAACAACAACAACAACAACAAAACATTGGGCCATTTAAAAGGCAAAATTAGCATCGGCCCACCGGGCAAATGGCCGGTATACCCGATGCCCCACAGACAGACTGAGGCCCCGCCGCTATTTTTGAGTGCAAAAATGTGTGGTCTCCAGCTAATGGAAAAGGCTGATCGCACGATGTGCGCGTAGTGCTCTTTAAATAGAACAATTTGCCCCATTCTCTTCGCCCGTCATGTGGCCACATGTGGCGGGCTAGCAGGCTAGCAACATACAGGCCCGGGTTCGAGCCCTCGGCTCACTTCCCTCTGTATGTTCACCTGCTAGGGGGAGGTCCAGGCGGGCGATCTTGGAGTGAAAATTCCAAGGGATGACCCCTCGTAGCCTGGGCTTCCCCTGACTTTTTTTCTTTGCTTTGCTTTTTTTCATTTACCTGCCAGCAACAAACACACCTCCTTGTTGTCATGGCTACCAACGACCACTCTTCTTGTGCCAACAAGTCATTGCCTGACAAAACATTATTTCCTATGTTTCCCTGGCTTTTTTGCCTTTTTTATTTCTTGTGTTTTAGACAAAAAGAAAAGAAAAAGATCTACAGATTCAGGCTTTTCTTTACCTGTGGTAGTCGGGTAGAATGACGTCACTGACACTATTTAATATGAAAACAAACTTTCTCAAACAAAAAACAAAAAAGGAGTGGGTCGGTGTGTCATCTTTACCGAGCACCATACATGTTTTGCTTCACATTCAAATTATTATTTTTCCTTTTCAAAAATAATTCAGAGAGAAAAAAACAGAGAAGTCAAATATATCAAATTTGCACGAATTCCACGGGCCGGCAGGTGGCGCAGAGCATTTGCCGGTGTTGTGCCTAAAAGTGATTGTCTGACAGAAAGTGATTGCCGTCCGCGGGAGCGTGCGCAGCTGCTTAAAGCTGCAGCGCCCAGATTACTTGCGTTTCCAGCTACTTCCGTGCAACTGATATAACGTGGGGCGAAAAAAACCCCCAAACACATTTATGCCTTTGTTGTTAGGCAAAGTTATGCATTTATGGAGCTTTAACGTTTCTTGCATATCTTGTAACCGAATTATGACGTTTATCAGAAGGTTGCTTTCAGTGAGTAGCGCAGTCACGAATGACTACAGGCATCACGATGGAATAATTAATCCCTACAGGTTTAGTATGTCTACCATAGCTGGACTGGCCATCGGGTATACCGGGCATTTGCCCGGTGGGCCGATGCTAATTTTTCATTTTAAATGGCCCAATGTTTTGTTGTTGTCTTTTTTCCCTAACCGTGTAAACAGTGAAATTGGCGGATTGGACAGATGCTGGCAGACGTGTAAAAATAACTCCGTTGTTTGGTAGTGGCTATGGTGGAGCTTTCACAGATTCAGTAAAATTAGCAAGTGGTGGAGGCCAGCAGGTGGATGGGGGAAAGGACTGGAGGTGGAGAGACGCAAGGCGGCCGCCAGTCCGACTGTCAGGTGAAATGAGCTTCAGGTAAGAAGTTATGACCTGCAGTCTATCTGGGTCAAACCAAGTTTAGGTGGAGTTTATTTTCCTTGTGCTAACTTTTTACAGTCAGTTACAATAACTCGTACTGTGTACTAGCTAGCATGATGGAGTTTCTGTACAGTTGGGTGGGTGCTATGATGTTACTGGTGAACTTTATTTTATTCATATGGTTAGTTAGTAGAGTTGCCAACCGTGCCATAAAAAACGGAATCCTCTGGTATTCAGAGTTAATATTATGCGTTTTGTATTGAGCTGAAAATAAAAGCGATTTGTCCCGTACTTCAGCTACAATAAAAAAAGACAAAAAGCTGGAGTTATTCTGTGTCTTTGCTGCACAGCTGCCTCTTCTTCTCTCGTTCTCCCTCTCCTGCTGCTACTTCAATCATGAAACTGATCAATGATCAGCTGATCTGCGTTTCTCTCTTGCTTGTTTATAGAATAGAATACTTTTATTTGTCAATTTCTTCAAATGTACTTGCCATACAAAGGAATTGAAATTACGTTTTACACTGTCCCATGCGTAGACATTGACAACAATAAGGTGCAGATGCACAACAAAAACAGCCCTAACAATAAGGTAATAAATAGTAATATAATAATATAAATAGTGCTAAAAGAAATACTAAAAATATATATATAGCAGCAGGTGTGTGCAATTGCAATGCAAGTCAGGAATGTTTTCAGTTCTTGGTTCAGAGAGTGTTTCCTTGTTGGAGAGTGTGCGTGGGTGGGGGGGCGGAGTAGAGTCCAATCTGTCTTCCTATACTGATACTCCTATATTATCTCCCGCTTTGCGCCAGAAAGAGGAAACTAGCGGAGGTCGCGTTAAACAGCAGAAGCGCCTTTAAACTTGATAAGCTGTTGTTAGAATTTATTTAATATCACTTTCTAGTAACAGCTGATGTTTGTTGGAGCCACAGCTGTAAAAGCTGCTGGCCATGATATCGGTTTGGTTATCTGGTGAGAGGGAAACATGAAGATGAAACCAGGAGATGTCCTTACTGAATCATCAGCGCTGAACAGGTGATGGAGAAACAGGTTTACCTTTTAGGTGACATGAATGGGTTGAAGGAAAGCCATGAACTGTTTCTGAGAGACAACTTACACCTTTTCTATGTAGCTGACAGCTGGTAACTGTGCAGGGGCGGGTCTAGCAAAGTTTTGCCATGGGGCCAGGTAGAGCATTAACAGGGAAAGGGGGCACAAAGAAATACTTTTCTTTCTTATTCTCATTTAAAATTTCTAGCTTTCAACAAATAATTATCCGAATCTTACAACCAAAGTTTTCATCCGATGTCAAATTTATAGAAATCCATTATTGTACATAGTAAGTTTTTTTCAGGGTCCCAACATAATTTCTTCAGAAGAAAGTACTGTACATGATGCCAGTATTTTCCCACATTTTCTAGATACTGTACTAGTACTTTGTGTAAAATGCCATCGAAAAGTCAGTTAAGTTTTATTCTTTCTCACCTGTCTTTCTGTCTCCTTTCACTTTTAAAAGGTTGCCATGTTAGAAAAAATATTTTGCCCTGCCATGCTGTTTATTGATGTGGTAAATGAATAGTTTATGAAAATATCACTAAATCTGTCATTTATTATTTTTAATATTCAGTAATGGTCATGTCTCACCTCTAGTCTTCTCTGTCTTAATTTCAGGTTTCCACCATATGTTGTAGATAGTTCAGGAAGTTAACTCAACCAAGCAGTCTTTGGGTTTCGGCTAAGTACTGCTTAGAATACCAGAATAGGGAGGATGGTGTAGGTTTAAGTTTATTAGATTGATACATATGTACCAACAAGACAGTGTACATCACTGTCACAACGACGTTTGTTTTCATTCAAAGGCTTTATGGTTTTTCCTATAATACCTGGTGGGCCGGTCTCTAGTCAAAATGCCCGGGCTGATTTTTTGTCCCAGTCCAGCCCTGATGTCTACTCTTGTTGTTCATATTTGTTATAAGACTGTCGAATAGTAGTTAAAACAATAAAGACCTATTGTGCCAGTATCACCATGACTCTTTCTTGTTTGTTCAGAATAACGACTGAACATGGCATTTTAGCGCTACCAAAAAATGATTGTGGCCTATAACCTGTCACTGAAACAATATTTCAGCTTCAAACTTGTTGGATATATTCCAGAAGGGTTACATGTGATATATTATATCCCAAAAACTCTCCAAGAACTGCTGAATAACTTGTTCAGGAACAATAAAACTGATAATATGCAATTTCCAACCTGCCAAAAAGTGATTGCCGCCTATATCTTGTCACTGAAAAAATGTTTCTGCTTCAAAATTGTTGGATATCATCCAGAAGGGTTACACGTGACATATTATATCCCAAACACTCTCCAAGAACTGCTGAATAACTTTTAAAAGAACATTAATACCGATAATATGCCATTTTCAGCCTGCCAAAAAGTGATTGTGGACTATATCTTGTCACTGAAACAATATTTCTGCATCAAACTTGTTGGGTATCATCCAAAAGGGTTACATGTGACACATTATATCTCAAACAATCTCTAAGGACTGTTCAATAACTATTAAAGGACCATTAATACCCATAATATGCCATTTTCGACTTGCCAAAAAGTGACTGTGGACTATAACTTGTCACTGAAATACTATTTCTGCTTCAAACTTGGTGCATGTCATTCAGAAGGGTCATTGTTACGCCCCAGTCTAGGGGTACAGGGATGCAACATAGGTTTGGAAAATTGCCCCGCCCTGGGCCCTGTTTCAGGAAGCCGGTTTAGAAAACTCAGAGTGAAAAACGATACGCAGGGTTGAGTAATCCCGACCTGTCCAACTCGGAATATTCGGTTTCAGAAAGGCTGATAACAATTAGTTCAGTCAACGCGGAGTTGCTTTAACCCCAAGTGAAGCGCGCGGACGAGGATACATAAAGCCCTGATAAGCGGAGCACAGATTAAGCGAGTCACCATGGAGACGGAGGGAAAGAAGGCGTGATCAATGTATTTCACAGCGCTTGAGGCCGAAATTCTGATGGCAGCATATGCCGATAACATGCAAATTCCGCGGAAAAAAGTAACACAGCCACAGCTGCGAAAGACAGGGAGCATGCATGGCAAAACATAGCCGACAGAGTCAATGCGTGAGTGTTAATATAAACATTGATCTAGGGATTTCCACCCATTTAACACGTTATTTTATTATTTTTTATTTTATTTTTTATTTCATACATTTTATTTTGTGATGTGATGTGAGCGCAGGTGCAACCCAACAGGCCCCAAACGTTCCTGGCAGCAAGTAAAAATGAAATATAAAAATATAGTCCAAACAGGTAAGGTGTAATTGTATTATGAGCCACAGTGCTTGGTCTGTTTGTCCGATGTAAATCAATTGCAGTTAGAGGCTACATTAATTTTCTTTCTGTAAGCACTTATTGAAATTATCTGAGCACATTACAAGTACATATTTGCTTACTCTGTATGCTCAAATGTGGCCCGTTATAGCCAACAGAAAAAAAGCGGAGGCCCGAAAAACAGGTGGGGGTCCTCCACCACCACCACCACTCACAGAGGCTGAGCAGTTGGCCCTCAGCCAAAACAGTGGGCGCCCTGTGGCCGAAGGCATCTCTGCGGGGACATCCTCTGAGTCAATAACCCCGCAAGACACAAGTGCCTACATAAGGGGTAAATCCAAAATAATACATGATGTGCATACATCCTTTCTTCACAGTCACCTTTGCAGTGCTACTCATTCATTTGATAAACTCTTTACCATAATGGATTATTTTGTAGTGAAGTTATTTTCCGACTGATTTTGCCTTCCCTCAGCCTTGGTTGTCTTTGAGAGCATAATGACAATGAAGTGTAAGGTGATTGGTATGTTTGTTAATTGCCATTTGGTCCCTTGTAAGTTATAAGTGACCTGTATAAACCTCATATTCTATCAGTTGATGGTGGTGGTGTACTGCATCTGGTGCAGCCTCCTGTTGAGCCAGACCAACATGCAGTTGTGAGTAATACTCCACAGATTATATGAGTGTACAGTAGAACAGCAATGTTGTTTATTTCTTTACTACAGGAAAATAATGAAGAAACATTGACAGCTGTTACAGAGGAGGAAGCAACAGAGACACTTTATGAGGTTTACATCTTTTAATACTTTGTGTACAGGAAATACAGGCGACCAATAAAGCCAGTTGAACAAAAAATCTGTTTATTCTTCTTTCAACATGTTGAGGTGATGGGTCAAAAGAAATGATTGTGACATATGGTGTCTCTGACTGCACTTCCATCTTGTATGTCCGTGGGAGGGTCAGGATGTTCATGGTTTGGATCACTGCTGATGTTTGGTTCAGAAGGACAGTGTTCTCCTCTAATTGTGGCAATGTTGTGAAGAATCACACATGCCACAATAATGTCACATGCCCTTTCTGGGGTGACCCTGAGTCTTTGCAGGCACTGGAACCGGGCCTTAAGCATTCCGATAGTCATTTCAATTCTGGCTCTTGTCCTGCAATTAGCCAGATTATATCGCTGCTGTGGGCCCGGTTCAGGGTCAGGGTAAGGGGTAAGCAAATAGGGTAAACATGGATACCCCCTATCACCAAGCAAGTAGCCAGTGAACTCTCCTAAGACAGAAGGATACACTTCAGTTCAAATGTCCCTGAAGCAATTGGTCTTTATATATTTTAAAGTATTCTCAACTCACCATGTCCAAATTTTGTGCTCAGTGTACATTCACGGAATATTTGTGAGTCATGGACAGAGCCTGGCCACTTGGCTTCCACATTTGTGATAATGTTGGCAGCATCATATATGATCTTCACAGTGCAGAGAACACAAATTAGCATCCATTACTATGATAAAATAATTTGTTAGTTTGAAATGCTACAGGGAACTATGTACCTGTACATTAATGCTGTGGAAAGACTTCCTGTTCACATAGTCTCCTTCATTTACTAAAGGAGCAATGACTGGAATGTGAGTGCCATCTATACAGCCAATCACGCCTGGGAACCCTGAAAATAAATGTAAAATTTAAGTAGTAGTCCAAGTATCACCACACCATAAATTAAGTTTCGTTCATCCTGATACCTGCAATTTTGTGGAATCCCTCTTTGATAAATCTTGTGGGTCTATGACCGGGGAACACCACAGACGAGTACAGGAGACGTTTCAGTGCAACTGTAACATTCCTGACTGCCCGACAGACGGTAGCCTTGGAAACGTGCTCAGCGTCACCAATATTATACAGAAAGCTCCCGTTTGCAAAAAAACGAAGTGCAATACAAATAATATGTACAGAACTGAGAGCATGTCCGCGATGTGTCACATGCGTAATATATGGCCTGAGGATGTTATTCAAATAACTTATAGATTGTGCTGAGAAACGGTAACGTTCGCACAGAAAATCATCAGGAAATGATAAAATGTCCAAACGCGCTCGAATCACTCTCTCCCGGCGGAGAGCTCTGCGGAGAATTTGGGCTTCACGATCTACTGGCTCTTCAAGGAAGGGACACGCCATGTCCGACACTTCCTACTGTCAGGTTTCCGACAAAGGGGCGGAGACAGTCAGGGTTAGTTGTAGTAAACCTGCTAGGGGGCAGGTTAGCTTCACGGAGTGTGTCGTCATAGTGACTCACTCAGGCTTCAGCTGAACTCGCTTTGTGAAACCGAAAACCCAGAGTTTTCGTTAACTCAGGGTATACTTACTCAGTTTTTCCACTAAACCGGCTTCCTGAAACAGGGCCCTGGTCCCCAAAACCATACACAGAGGGAAAACCAATCTCTTAGTGAATGGTGGTTTATTTTTCTACACTGCAAAAATGAAGCTCCGGGGTGAACAAAGGCCAAAATAACAAACAAAACAAGCTAAGTCAGGAGGAGGTGCTATCTAAACCCTATGTGAAATCAAACATCAAACAAAAGACAAGCGCTACACCTAACTCCCTAACTGAAATAAACAGGAGAAAACAGTGCAAGGAAAACAATAAGGCAGCTCACCCCTTCTGTTCCAGTGCTATTTACAATGTGCTATTTACAATGAAAACTAATGTACACACTATATACAGAACTCAGAAGGTCGCACAAATGTCTCAGGTTTTGGAGGCCAGGGTCAGGTCTGCTGCTGCTCCTGTCAGTGGCTGCCCCAGGACAACTGCTGGTGAGGGATTTTGAATGCGACCCATGATCGG
This sequence comes from Diplotaxodon limnothrissa, assembly GCF_057381915.1. NCBI lineage: Eukaryota > Metazoa > Chordata > Actinopteri > Cichliformes > Cichlidae > Diplotaxodon > Diplotaxodon limnothrissa. The sequence continues at coordinate 18,308,869 of NC_140608.1, read as the reverse complement.
CAGACCAATCGGCAGCCGTCTGCTCATCCACTCAGGGACCTGCAAAGACTTAAAGGCACAGACAAAGAAAACAACCACCAAAACAACCACCAAAACAGATTATGGCCAGGGCCATAACAGTCATATGTCAAATATTACATCTCAAACAGTCCCTCAGAACTGCTAAATTACCATTAAGGGAACAATAAAACTGACAATATGCAATTTTCAACCTGCCAAAAAGTGATTGTGGACTATAACTTGTCACTGAAACAATATTTCTGCTTCAAACTTGTTGGATATCATCCAGAAGGGTTACATGTGACATATTATATCCCAAACACTCTCCAAGAACTGCTGAATAACTTTTAAAAGAACATTAATACCGATAATATGTCATTTTCAACCTGTGCATAAAAAGTCAAATTTCAAAAATGTTGTAATTCAAAAATAATACAAAAAAAGGATTAGGAACACCAAGTAATAGGAAAGACAAGATAAGATAAGATAACTCTTTATTGTCATTGCACAGTCATACATAGTACAGTAGTACAATGAAATTGGAAAAACTGTCCTACGTCGGCACTACATATAACACAACACGACACGATATGACACATCACAACGTAACAAACAACACAACACAGTATATTAACTTAGTATAAAAAAGAAGAATAAGTGTATGTGTATTGCACACTGTTATTATTGCACATTAATTATTATTGCACCTTGTTATAAATATAAATATTATTGTTATCGTTTTAAACATTGTTACCTCCCCCTAAAAAGTCCAGGGAGGTATCCAGTCAGGTCAGCTATTTACATTGATCAGGGCTATTGCCCTGTTGTAAAAGCTGTCCTTGAGTCTATTTGTTCGGGACCTCAGCAGCCTGAACCTCCTGCCAGACGGCAGCAGCTTAAACACCCGGTGTCCTGGGTGTGTGCAGTCCCGTAGGATGCTGCGTGCCCTCTTGAGACAGCGAGTGCTGTACAGGTCCTTCAGGGAGGGAAGAGGATGTCCAATGATTTTTTGGGCCATGTTGATGACCCTCTGGAGTGCCTTTCTGTGTGCTGTGGTGCAGCTGGAGAACCACACACCGATGCAATATGTCAGCACACTTTCAATGGAGCAGCGGTAGAAGACGGTCAGCAGCTCAAAACAACGGTAATAAAAATGTCATTCCAATACAGCACTTATTAATTGAAACGAAAACCAAAAACAAATAACAATTACACCCAATTAAAGAAGAAACCACCAGTTAAAATAAACTAACAAATAGACCAGAAACAGGGGGTACAGCGGAAGCTCAACACCAGTAAACCATGGAACAACATATATATTAATTCTTTGCATACAGTAACTATGCTAACATGTTAGGAAACACAAAATAATTGAATAATCCTACAAACAAATTGCAATCAAAGCTGAACTCTAATGTTGTGAACAACACAGAAACACACACAGCAACACGAACATAAATTAATGAATTAATAAACAAATAAACAACCAATAAATATTATAGGAGACAACGATACAAAACAAGAAACATTTCAAAAACATTGAAAAATTGACAGCGACCCTAACTTTCTGACCAGCATGCTTCACAAACAAATGGGGTTTTTTTTGGTCTTGCGGGGCTTCTTGGCACAGCCCCTGTGGTACCACCGTGGGTAAATCTTGCAGCCAGTATGAATTAGACAAAACAAGGTAACACGAGTATTTTGTTAAAAGTGTTATACAAATAAGTATGTAAATAACAATCTCGCAAAATACTAAATCCCTTTGAGGCAATAATAATTTTAGGTTACTTTACAAAAGTAAAAAGAAAAAAGTTTATTTTGTGACCCAGAAAGAGTAATATTTCAAACTCCGCCACTCTGTGTTCCTCCGCCACTGCCTCATTTGAGTTTTTGGACGAAATGGATTCTGGGATATTGCATTTCGTCATTTCGAGCTGATTGCAGACCAGAACAGGCAATCAGATTTGTCCTTTTTTGTGCTCCTTTATGTCATCTGCACTTGTCTGTTTGTGACGTCTGCACTGTGCCGTGTTTTTGTTATTCAATAAATGCATTCCAAAAAAACAAAAAAACAAAAAAACAGGCAATCAGATTTTTTTTGCATCCAAGTCTGTGATTGGCTGGTTTTGTGGCACAAATATAACGGTGTACAGAAAGAGTTGAGCGTGCACAGGCAGAAATGTTGAGAGCGCAAGCAACACAATGTGAGCAAGCACAAGTGCAAAAACTGAGCGACAGGGGCTGCTATTGTGTGTGTGTTTAGATAATAGCAAACACTGAAATACATTTTTTGCACGCAGCAATGAATTTAGTTCACTCAAATTTACCTTTTCTTCGCTCAAAATAAATTTCTCCTCAAAATGCAACACTTGCACCTGCATTTTTTTTTACGTGCGCTCAGAATAGTGGCACAAAAATAACGCCATAGAAAGGAAGGGGCAGTGTATGTACAACATTCAAAGGAAAGGAGAAATAAGGAGGTGGTCATATCGAGAATAGGATTTGGACATACTGGTGTGAACACTACACTTTGATAAGGAAAGATAAAACAGGGAAATGTGACAACTGTGGAGAAGACGAAACGATAGAACATGTCATCTTACACTGTCAGAAGTGCAGGTGGAGAGATGATAACTGACCCAAAATCTCAGTAAGATAAAAATGAAACTAGATCTTATTTATTTACTGCAAAAGGACTCTAGAAGTAAAGGTTATCAGGCCTTATTCCAGTTTTTAAAAGAGGGTAAATTGTTTGGGAGGATTTTAGTTGTTGTTTTGTTGTTGTTTTTTTTTGTTTTGTTTTGGGGGTTTTTTTTTGGGGGGGGGGGGGGGGGGGGGACGACGTTCCAGTTCACACTTCATACCAGTTGGTGGCGGTAATGCGCCATTCAGTTGTTTACCAACCGTCAATAAAATTTAGAAGAAGAAGAAGTCTAGACTTTCATGACGATTTCACTGACACCCAATTGGCGCGCCTTGTGTCCGTTTGCCTCACAGGTACGTTGAAGCAATTATAATAAAAAAAAAAAACTGCGCACGGGTGGATTTGTGACACTCACAACAGGCTGTGTATTTGCTTTTAACCAAGACGTTATTTGGCCGTGACAGTCAAACGTCCAACAGTTGAGCTAAGCTAAGCGGCTATTGCTTTTGCTAGCTAACGTCGGCTAACGTTGAACACCAAAGATGTACACGAGTAACGCGAGATATATAACTTCGCAGGACTTCCGCGTTCGCGTATGCAGGCATGAGAGGGTTCTGTTTTGTTAACTGACCTGTTAAAGCTAACATGACATAGTAGTCTTTTTCAAAAAGCAACTGTATGGTAAGATTTGCTAATCCGCATTTTATATTATATTTGGGCTGGGTTTACCACATGTAAGCACTAGCGTATGCGGATTTTTATCTTGATTTTTTATGTGTCTTTGGCTAAACTTTGAGAAAAACGGTGTGGCTACGTTAGGTATATGTACCAATAAAACATCGAGCATCTTGACAACCGAAGCCGTAAACAGACCGTTTCTGTACCCTGTCTCCAAGACTTGTTTTAGAAGGTAATAATTAGTCCTGTTCATCGATAGAAACGCGCTTTGTTTATGTTTGATTTCCGTCAGCCTGCTTCCCTTTCACAAAACACAGCCGAACTAGTGCGAGAGTGAAGATGAAGAGATCCAAAGGCGGTGGTGACGAGGAAGCTCCCCGGCATAATGGCTCAGCGGGCCGAAGGAAAGCAGACCAGCAGCAAAGTGACGGGGACGAGGGTGGCAGTGACATCGGCCCAGCCGACCTGCAAGACGACGACAATGACCAGGGCCTGAGGAGAGAAATAAGGAGCAAATACAGAGACCTCATCAGCTCAGTACAACGTGAGTGACTACAGGCCAGCAGGTTTGGGGATGGCCAAAGTTGTTGATTTGTATGTATTACAAACAAATCCTTGATGTGCTTTTCTTCTTGTTTTGTTTTTCAGAGAACAGGGAAGATATGCTGAGCCCTTCAAACAACAAACTAACAGAGGTTTTAGAGGAAGCAAACAAACTTTTTAAAGATGGTAGGTCTGATACATGTAAATGAATAACACATGCCAGCAGATCAATCCTTTATACTTTACATTTTTTTGGTTGGGTTTTGGTGGCAGTTCGACAAGCGAGAGAAGCAGCCCTGGATGCACAGCTCCTTGTTGTGGCTACAGACCTGGGGAAGGAGAAAGCCAGCCAGCTGTTCTCCGAGGGAACCGCTTTCGATCCCACTGCTTTTGCTGAGCATCTCGTGAGTATGATTACTGTATCATGTCTGTCCTTCAGTCACCTTGCACGAGTGGTCCATACAGACCTTGCAGTTTTGTACAGTTGCAGTATTTCTGTCTGGATTTGTAACTCGAGCTGCACATGCTTTTCTTTTACCTTAAGTTATGTATGGTTAAAAAAAGGCAAGGAGGGCAAAACAAAGCTGACAGGAGTTTGTTTAGTGGACTCATATGATGGCCAGACAAACCCCAGTAATCATGAATTGTTAAATATCTGTCTGTAGGGCTGTGTGATATGATTGAAATATATCAGATGATGAAATGAAAACATCTATCGTTTCATATTATACGCTATCATTTGTTTTGTGGTATCACAAAATACACTGTTTATGGCAATATTTTCTTAATTGTTTGGATGGTCATCGTGTGGATGCAGGCACAGAGAATACCAGCAGAAAGAGTATGGAGAGAGTTTACGGATGAGAAGCAAAAAAATAAACCTTAGACTCAAACATTAGAACAGGCTTTTACCCGCCACACGGCTTGTAAGAAATACAAAGGAAATGGTGGCCGTTACAACTTGTATCTAAAAATATATAGTTTAATGTACTGCCCAAACACTTGACTCCAACTGAAAAGTGAAAACACTTCACACAAGTCGAGTTGCTTGAGATTCACAGAATTTACAGAAAATGGTGGATGAGAAATGTCTTATATTGGGATATGAGTCATATGGCACAGCCCTATGTTTCTTTATGATAACGCGGTAGCTATAGCAGCTTTGTACTAGTTTTTTTCCTGCTCATTTAAGTGAGTTATACAGACACAAATACTAATAAATGTAGGAAAATGTGCGATTTTAACACAACTTCCAAAGCATCACATACTGCAGTGGTCATGTCTATGTTTCTCTACAGTTGTCTTTCATGGGTCTGAACCGACTAGAAGATGATGAAGACGAGCAGCAGAACACCGCTAATGGCTACCTGCCACAGGACGCCTGGCACCGATTGGCCAGGAGAGCAGAGTGCTGCTTTAGGACAGCACCCTCTTTCCACTACATGTGAGTGATTTAGCAAGTCTGTTTACTAGCTGGGACTGCAGTGCCAGGGTCTTTGCCTGCCAACTAAAAATAGACTGATGTTCTGTGAAGAAGCAAATTAATAACACAGAAATTTTCTTTCGACAAGCGCACGTGGTCTTCTGCCAGTCCATAAAAGTAGAATAAGTGGTTCCAGATTTGCTGCCAGCAATCAAAGCGTCCTTGAACAGCTCTTTGTCGTTTCCTAAAAACCTTCCTTTCTCTTATTTTTTTTTCTCTTCCACCGTTTGCTCCTCCTGTCTCATGGAGTGCAAATAACAAGTGCTTGAGTGATGCCAGGTTGTGTCGTTTGCTGTCATAGCCTGGGTATACTCAACTTTGTACTTTTGTCTCAAATGGCAAAACAAGTTTGTTGTTTCTACCTTTAACAGGAGGAGATTTCTTGCATATTTTACAAAGTATTTTGTGGTGTTGGAATTTCTTGGCTGTTGTTTATGCAGTCTGGGATTGTGTCATTGTTGTGCCTGCTGGGAAATGTAAACGCATGACACTGTTGTACCACTCACATCAGGTTGCGACACTTTTATATCGCATAAAAATTTATGCTGGTATATTATGGATGGTATGATGTGGCACCAAAATTATACTGCAGCAGGGTAATGCTTACTCAGTCATACTCTGGCTTTTGCAGTCATGTGATGCTATTTTGAGAATTTGATGCTGTACGATGACGTGAATAAGGTCCCAGTCACACAGTCAGCAACCCCCTGGCAACCAGCAGTCGTGATGGAGAGAGATGTGTATTTCCTGACCAGCTGGTGAATGGTTGCTGCCCGTCACATGGTGAAATTGGACACAAAGAGGTCTGCTGTTCTGCACAAATATCCTTCTTTTAATTGTTTTTCACTGGCAGATTGCTCCAGCTGCCTGTAGATTGCATGCAGGAAGCTTTTCTGTAGACACTTGCCAGCAACTCTCCGAGTGGTCATTTTTTTACTACCGCGATGGAGTTAGTTGGTGAGTGTTTGCAGACAAGTTGGTGTCTTCCATGGAAACTACAAAGCAATCTGCAGGACTAAAATGATCACAAGGAGGCTTTTGGTGTGGCACCCTCTTTATGGCTGATTCAACCTACCACTCACCAATCAGTCAGGGAAGACACATTTTTCCCTCCCTGGTGGCGGTGTCATGTCCAATATGGTGGACAACTCTCAACAATGTGAGCAAAATGTCATCAACGCAACCTCACCTGTGGATTTTACATATGAGAAGTTCTAAACAGAAGGCGCATTGTCAAATTATGGCATAAGATGGAATAACACAGTGGTTTTATGTGGATACGTTTTCTGATTTTCGGTTTTTTTTTTATTTCTCATCCCTCTGGTTCTTTGCAGGATGGGCTCGTTCTATGCAGAACCACCTCCCCCAAAACAAAGGATAGAACGGCAAAGAAAAGCACCCAGCAAAGAAGCCAAAAGGATAATGCCTACTCAGGTAACTGAAATGACACTTCCATGGCTGCTGTTACCTACATGTAGTTTAAGATAAATGTAGTAGCCACCCCGTCCCTGTTTCCATTTTCCACACATACACAAAGTTTCGCCACATTATCCACCACAATGTTGGTATTTGGACCAAATGATCCCTGTGAATCTTCTTCTGTTGATTTGGAACCCCTGGAAGTTCTATTTTAAAGCTATTATTAGTGATCTTGATTTGAAGTTGGACAGTGATGTTAAATTAGACGGTAAATCAGAGTGGTCGTTAAGTCTAGTTTTCATCATTTAAGGCGATTGGCAACAGTCAATTTTTTTTCTTTCTAGGCAGCACTTTGAAACAGTGATCCATGCTTTTATTTCATCCCATCTGGATTACTGCAACTCTCTTTATGTGGGAGTCAGTGAGTCGCTACTCTTGCGCCTGCAGCTGGTTCAAAATGCGGCTGCACGAATGTTAACAGGAACTTGTAAAACAGAGCATATAACCCCTCTCCTGGCCTTACTTACTGGCTGATCGTATATTTTAAAGTTCAACTTTAATCTTTTCACAATCTTACCCCACCGTACCTCTCTGAGCTTCTTCACCCCTACACACTCTCAAGTCAGCTGACCAGCTGCTCCTGGAAGTACTGAGATCCACAAGGAATGTTAGGGGGACAGGGCCTTTTCTTGACTTTTTATTATCTAATTGTATTTCTTACAAATGAAATCAACAGATTTTTAAATTTATTTTTTTAATTTTGTGGACCTATCCCACTTATTCGGTGTGTCATTAAATGTCTTTTAGCTGAAGAAAATGGAAGAGTCGCAACAAGAAGCGACAGAAAAAGAAGTGGAAAGGATTCTGGGGTACCTGAAGAGTTATTACCAAGATGATCGTGAGTTTGAAGTCGACCTCAGAGACATTGCACGGCTGTGTAAACTATTAGTTGCTCACGTGTACTTTTTTCCCCTCTCCTTCTATCACAGCAACCTCACCAATATCATATTACGAGTTCGTCATTGACCCCAGCTCCTTTTCCCGGACAGTGGAGAACATCTTTCACACTTCTTTTCTGATCAGAGTAAGGAATTTACTAAAGATTTAAAGTGAACTCCAGTGCCTCCTGGTGACCATAAACAGGCATGACAGTTTCATTTGTGTTTCAGGATGGACTGGCAAGAATGTATCTTGATGAGGAGAAATTGCCATGTATAGGTGAGATGATGTGACACTTGTACTGTTCTGACTGGGGGATAGCATAGAAAATCCCTTGAGGTAAATAATGAAATAAAACAATGTTTTCATGTTTCAGCTCCTGTAGAGGAGGGGGAGGTGGAAGCCGGAGGTTCCACCAGCCGTAAACAGTGTATCCTCTCTATCAGCCCAAAGATATGGAAGGTTAGCAGGTTTTGGCCTGAAGTGCACATTAATTAAAAGCACGGTAGCTACAATCAAGATTTTGTTTTGTGCCTGTGATATTAATTGTAAAGTTTGCTTTGTCCTTCTCAGGAGCTCATAGATGCCTTCGACATCAAAGATTCAATTATTCGGCCTCCAAACACACAGAATGACTGACAGACTACACCATCTTCCCCACTGAAAAACCTAAACATTGTTCTTAAACGTTTTACTTAATAAAATTCAAGTGATGTGTTACAGTTTTATCAGTTGAGGTCAATGTATAATAATCGTTCTATTGCACATTTGTTTATTTTTTACTGTGTTTTAAGTTTGAATAATAAAAAAGAAATGAAAGTTTTTTAAAATTATTTTATTGCAACTCTTGAATATTGATACACAAAAGCCTTAACATAATATGCTTCTGATAATCTGAGCTTTGACATAACACATTGGTAGAAATGAAGGTTCCATGACTGGCAATGATCAAACCGGATATTAGCACAAACATCTCACACTAACTCGCCATGGTGGTGGAAGATTTTTATTTCAGCTTGGTTAGCAGACACATGGCTTGGGTACCTTGGATTTACTCAGTTGACCTTGAACTTCATTGTGAGGTCATCTGTACAACAGTTAAGATTTAACCAACATGGGTAATGTAACAGGACAATGATCCCAAGCAAGCAGCAAGTATGCAACAGAAAGGCTGTAAAAGAGAAGAATGGAAGTGTGGCAATGATCGAGTCAAAGTCCAGACCTCAAGCTGACTGAAATGCTGTGGCGAGACCTTAAAAAAAGCAGTGCAAATGCCTGCAAACCTCAATAAAGTGAAGCAACATAAAGACAAATGGGCTAAAGTTGTTCCATAACAATGTGAAAGACTGATGAAGTCACATAGATAGTGATTGCTTTAAGTTGCTGCTGACAGCAGTTCTACTTGCAGCTAATTTATTTTTCACAGAACTGTATATCGTTAGTGCAAGAAAGTTTGCAGTAAGGATTGTTTTGATATTTTGTTCATATCCCATAATTTCCTATGACGGATTAGTCTGTCCATGACATAGGAGTCTTAAGTCTTGCGCGAATCAAGGGAAAGGGAAAGTCAGGTTTCTTTTTACACTGGTTTTCTTCATGTAAACCTACTATGAAGCGTGATCACTGGAGTGCCGGTTTCTGCAGCTGGTCTGATCCCTGGACCATGTCAGAATCTTTTATCTGCCTGTATTTATGATGCATGGTTGTCTCAACTGGAAATTTTGTGAGTTGCTCATTTTTAAGGAGCCAAAATGTTATCTTAGTGATATTAGACTGCATACTGATGTTTTGGCCAACCTACCCTTACATATTTTTTAACCTTAGAGGTTCTATATCACTTCACAGTGTATTTATACACATACTCACGCACAAGCAGCCATTCAAAGCCCTGGCCTGGCACCGGGAACAATTTAGGCTTCAGTATGTCCAAGACCAGTCTGTTTTTTGCTTGTTTGTATAATTAGATTCCTTACAGTGGAAAGTCATGCTACATTAGACACAACCCAGGCCAAAACAGGCCAGACACAATGCTTTTCTATTGATCCTCCAAGTTTGGAGAGGAGGTTTTCATCACAGAAGAGACCACTCCCTTCAGGAGAAGAATGATTCATCATAGGATAAAGGTGATATCTCAAAACAACTTTGTAGAATCTGCCTTTATGCCTCTTTCTAAGGAGAAAAGGGACCCAAACAATGCCTGCAAAATACCTCCAGAAGCATAACAGGGAGCAGCCTCTGACCTCCTCTCTGTAGATGTCAGGAACTCATCAGGTATAGATATATCCCTGTTACTATGCTACAAAAATGTAACAAAAAGGTTGAGTTAAACAATAAACAGCTAAATCGATAAACAGCTAAAAGATAAAAGTTCTTTATTCTGTTTTGCTATTGGGTTTCTTTGTTATTCCATATTGGCTGAGTGAATATCAGTATGATCGAATTCATTTGGCTGAATGCACTGATACTATCAAACATACCCATCATGATGATGTACCAGCATCATCTTGGTTCTTTTAAAGAGACAGGCACACTTCGTGCTGCCTCCCATCTCTTCCTCTCTCCCACTCTGAGCTTTTTTCTCTCCAAAGCAGTGCTTCAGTCTGCTCACCCTGTGCACTGATGTAGAGTGAGGCTGCATTAAGACTGGAAAGAGTGGCTCCCTTTTTTCACTCTGATTTGATTTAGGTTGGACTCCTTATGTAATGTAGATTTTATATAACAATGGCTTGAAAATATATGTCAGAGGGACACCATGGGCAATGCAATGCAGAGCGTTTATTAGTCATTGAGGGACACACTCACACAGACACAGAGGCGTGCACACCCTCACTCTGTAGCTCCTGCAGAGATCTTCCTGCTTTGGCAATGCTGAGTCTGACTAACAACGATGCAGTTCTGCAGAAAGGTGCTTTGCCAGCCGTGTAGTGCCAGAGTCACTTCACCAGAGGAGGACATGGAATACAAGATGGGGAGCTGCATCGGAATCCCACACGGCAAGGTAAACAGAGGAGAGGTGGAAAACTGTGGGGCTGTCAGAGACTGGCTGCAGCATTGCATCCATGTCTGTGGGACTGAGCAGGGGATAGCATGGGAGAAGAACCATAGCAGGTTTTACTGGTCAAGTGCTGAGTCTTTACTGAGGAGAAAGCGGGGAGAGGGAAGGTGCATTCAAGTGTTGGAGGAGGGGCGATGTCAGCAGTAAAAAAGGAGCTGCAGAGACAGATCAGGGAGTAGGGAAAGGAGGAGCTGAGTATAAACGTGAGAGTGTGAGGCTGATCGTAGTCGAGGAAAGATGGGAGACAGACTGACAAGAGAAGGGATTGTTTACATCTGCAGATTCATTTAGTCCATAGCCTACAAATAAAGAAAATCTATAACAAGTGTGTTTGGTGAACAATGCGTGTACTGTTATTTATAGGGATGATGCTATCAGCACACACTGGGGCGCTTGGCTGAAAATAGCCTTTGAAGATGGCAGATGAGAGGATCCAAAAAACATTTAAAGCCTCTCTGTTGTCAAATCTGTAACTGGGGCTCCTGTTTGTTATTCTTCCCATCTGTCAGGTTGCTGTGTGAGTGTGTTGGTGTTGTCCTTACACGTCAGTCACAGGGAAATCTACAGGGAGGTGTTGGACTTAAAAGAGGACCACCAGACTGAAATCGAGGGGATCAGTAGATGTTAAGGTGTAGATATTAAAGGATGCTACAGGTGGTTTGGACACTTTAACACCATCTGCAGCCTCTTATGTGACAAGTGAGGTCTGACATGCCGTCCTCCTCTCCATAACGTGTGTCTTTGTTTACAATTCCTCGGCCCACTGACTCCCTGAGCAGACATGGCTTCCCCAGCTCCAGTTCGGTCTCCTCCCCTCCCTCCCTCCCTTGATCCTGTCCCAACTTCTGTCCCTGTCCTGCGTCCAGTGCAAAAAATAGCAACAGAGGAACCGGGGCTCCTCAGAAGACAGGACAGAAACACTGGCCTTGAGTCTGACAGTAAACACAGGTTGGAGGGGTTTGTCAAAGCTGGGGGGCACACACTGTAGCAGAAAAAAGACTTTTGTTTGGCGTGGTGAGTAGTTTTTTGGTGAGTTGCAGCTGTGTTAAAACTTTGGATTATATTACGGTGACATTGTTAAAACCTGTACTGAGATTAGTGTGACTGTATTCGATTAAGTGTGAGTGTTTACGGTTACTGGTGGTGTGATGGTGAATATGGGTTTAATCACAAATGTATCAACTTTATATGCACATCAATGCTTTGCAAAGTTCTGAGAAATTACGTGTTGTGTTGTTTAGTTTGGCGGTTTGTTTGCCCGCTGATGGACAAACTCATATTTGTCTGACCAAAGACATTCATGGCTCTGAGCCAAACCCGTGAACTTAAAAGATTACTCACGTTGAGTGATGGTCAGGCCGTGATGAGGTGAGAAGAGACCTGGCAACAGCCTAATCACATGATTTCCCCTCAGTGCTTTCTGGGCTGCCAAAAAGCCCCGAAACACTGCTGCCACTTAAAGTGCACACGTGTCACTATAGGGGCTGAAATTACACCCCAATCACACAAATAGCAAGCAGGCGAGCAGGGCCGATAAGCTGCCGCAGCACAGAATAGGTGTGATTTAATATGTGAGGATAGGATGTCCATTTTGTCTTTTGTTTTAATGTAAAAATGTGAGACAAAAAATGATTTCAGGCCATGCTTTGACTGCACGGATGGACTATATGGCCTCTGCGTTCTTTTGGAAATCTAGTTTGTGTGACAAAATTGTGCATAAGACTGTAATAAACGTCAACAGCAGTGAACAGGGCAAATATCTATTTATAAAGTCTTGCATATTCAGGTCAGTGCTTTCTGACTAAACAGAGCTACAGTCATACAGGGAATGCATTAACGGGCCTTTCCCTTTCACGGCTCAGCTGCATTACAGACAACACAAAAGTATCCTCACGAGACAGGGAGATGATTGTGAGAGAATATTTCTGCATCTGATGTATCCTCCAATGTGCTGATGCATGGATGCTCTGATGCTGGGAGTCCGTTTGTTTCATGTCTTTTAGACACGAGGTTATACAAAGTTACTGCAGCTGGAGATTAATCTAACTAATACACATTTCATGTTTAGAACAATTAAAAAAAATAATTCAACTGTCCTTCTACCAACGAAGCTCCAGCTTTCCCACATTTAAGGCCACATCAGCAGACTTGAAACCTGCACATTGGTCTTGGTGTAAGGTTCTTGCATCAGACGTCCCTAATCTCTAAAACAACACACACTTACAATTCCCCCTCACTCCACAGAAGTTTAACCTCATACCAAAGACTTTTAATCCTGTGACGCAGGAGTCTGTGACTACTGAGGGACGGCTGTTCAGACTCCAGGTCTCCTTGTTGACCTTGCTGTACGCTGATGGTGTCTCTGTTGCTAGTTTCTTACAGCCAGCTGATGTGAGAGGCTGTTGCTCTGGGCAGTTGTGGCCCTGCAGCTGGGTAAGCCATGGGGAACGAGAGCAGCACGACTGAGACATTGGTAAGGGCAAGCTTGCAGACGTTGGATAGCTAGGATCTCTACTTGCTGCTATGCACACCTTGAGCTCTTTTAACTAACACAGTCGCATGATTACTAACTTTTTGCTTCGGTGAAATACACGGGCTTTAAATGCTGAGGCTTGTCTAATGAGCATTTAGATAAGATAACATGGCTTGTCTTATTTTGTGATTTACCCTCGTAAAGCTGCGATAACGATAAAGATCAGATGTGTTATTTAATGACTCACAGCATGTGTCTTAATCTATGCCCATTGCTACACACCCTAATAATAATTCATGCCTTTATGATGTTTAGAAGGCCGTTGCGTGTCTCATTATTGCAATGTTGCTGTTGTGCACTTCTAATAACAAAGACAAACATACCAGAAGAAGGACACCTATAGAAAAACGGGAATTTAAAATGTGACTGAAGGACTTCAGAAGTGGAATTCTGGATTAACCTAATAGGATTAATTTAAACATTTGACTCATGAGCTATATGCTCCAGCACTAAGTACTCACAGACTGACTGAGCTTAACATGCTACTCCTCTTAAAAAAAATAGTGGCGAGTTGTTTTCAGTGCACTCTGCATGCAACTGCTTCTATCTAATGTAAAGTTGTTCCTTTAAAAATCTCTTTGTGAACCATTTCATTCCCTCGTTACAGCCAGAAGAGGGCGCTGCAGAAAATGTTGTTCTGTTGCCACCTAAGGAAAGTCAAAATGACTCCGTGCAGGTACAATGTGTGTGTGTACGTGTGACTGCCACTTTGATAATATTAGCTTGTGTGTGGGTACGATATTTGTAGTGCTCACAGGAACGGATGGCTGTGGCTTTTGTTCTTGTTTTTGCTTTTTTGTTTTTTTTTGTTTTGGGGTGGGGTATTACCACTCAAACTGTGCCTGTTCGTAGCAACTTTCATCATGATCAAGTCACCATAACCCATTCATGCCATGTGAAAGGTGAAAGTTGTTTTTTTTTTCATGGTAAAACCTTTAAAAACAGTGAACTGTCATATCAGTATGTTTAATCATGTGGTGATGACGCACGTGAACCTCATCGAAAGGTCATATTTAAAGCAGGAAGCTGCGGTCAATGCAGGAAGAAATTGTGGTGCACATTCATAAGTTTTTTTTAAACTACTCAACTATTATTGTGTGATGTGCAATGAACAATGTAATGAACGTTTATGCATATAAACATTATTTAACATGTTTTCAATAGAGTGTAATATTAGATGAAAAAGACAGAGAAAATGAAAAAAGAAAAGCAAGAATATCATAGCATTTATCATTTTAAAGATTTGATATAAAATTTCAATTTGTTCACGATAATTTGAGGCGTGGTTTCATAATTCTGCTTTGCATAAGAAATGTGGCTATACACAAAATAACATTACAGCACAATTAGTAATTTTTGTTTTATAAAATTAGGCCAAATCAGATTCTTCTTGGTTGTTATTTTTATATTTTCATTATTATTAAACTCTAGTCTTATGTCAGTCAGAGTTTTAAAATGAGTCTGTTGATTGAGTTTTTATTAAATTCTTGTTTTGCCTTCTGTGGAATAGTTTATCCGTGAGACGGCTTCTTATGGAGCCGTTGTTAAGTTTCTTATCCAGAATTGACATCCCTTGATTGACAGCGGGGTGAGCTGTGGCTCTAAAGGGCATACATGCCCACGTTTACGTGTAACCACAGCTTCCTAGAGCGTAACCTGATCCTCTCTTTGGGGGTCACTGCAGGCCTGACTCTTGGCCCAATTCCCAGCATTCACCTGCAGAGGCACTGTCAATGCTACCAACCACAAGACACAGCAGCAAGAGAAAGGGGGAGGAGGTGAATAGGGAAGGAAAGAAAAGAAAAGAGGGAAAGTTCTTAGACTAGGAGGAGGAGACAGAAGGAGAGCTGAGTGGAAAGAGTTTACAGTAGAGGGGGAGGAGAATGCTCAGCACTTCCACGAGGCCAGCACAAGTCAAGTTAGTCAGTCTCAGCAGCAGCAGCAGGTTTGGTAGTGTAGTGTTTCTAGAGACCACACACACACATACACACACTGGAAGAAACAGAGGAGGCTCATGGAAATTTAAAGGGGGAGCGGCAGTGACTCTACAAAGAGGACAGGGCTGTGGAGAGGAGGAGAAGGAAGTACAGGAGAGGAGGAGCGGGAGCGTCAGCAGCATGTGTTGCAGCATGTTTGTGTTCTCGACTGCCCTCCTTCAAAACACAGAGCCCTGCAGAGCCTGCCTGCACAGTGTGAGCATAGTATAAGGGTAGCAGAGAAGCTGCACTGCACTGTAGAGTCACCTTCAGGACAGTGGAGCACACTGCTGGGTAAGTGCAAGAGAGATGAAATGAGATAAAGCTCGTAGGACGTGCAATCAAAGGTGTGTTTTATACAGGAGGGTGGATGGAGTGGATATGTTGAGTCGGTTTTGTGTGTCTGTGGGTGAAGAGGGGACCTGTTCCTTCTTCAGCACTCCTCTTTCATGTTTACAGCAGTCATGTGTGAAGCATTAAGGCTTTTTTTCAGGGCTCGAGCATTGACGTTTTGAATAGAGAGTATTTGCAGCACAGGCAGTAATAGCCAGTCAGCCTCGCTGTCTCTCACTGTGGCTTTTCGTTTAGTTCCTGTGGGTTAAATATTAACAAAAGGTGCTTTCTGCGTAGGGATCGAACAAACAAAGAGCAGGTGTGATTTTCCACCTTCTTGACCTTTTAAGAAATGTTGAATGAGTGTTTGCTGTAAACTTTGGCGTGCTTTTCCTCGTCATTCTCTCATTTGAGAAAAGGTACGGGTTGTATGTTTTCTGTCTTTTGCATGACAGGCAGGAAACAGGAAACTCGACACATGGCAACATACAGTTTTCTCATGACTGTGCTGATCCCAGCGTGCATCACTGTTAAGGAGTGAAGGAACTGTTTTAACACCTGATTATATAACATTAATCCAGAAAATAGGAGCAGCAGGGAGATCACAGACATTCAGAGTGACACTCATACCTGCAGCAGGCCTTTTTTTTTTGCATCCGGTTTCTTTTAATGTTTTATCTTCTCTTCTGCAGCCAGTTGTGTAGCTGGGTTTCTTGCTACAACGAGAAAAAAAAGAATCTAAATTAGAACATTTAAAAATAAACTAAGACGGCATGACACCATTCTTGTGCAAATGTCTTTTAAAAGTCTAGCACACAATTTTTGTGTGTGTTCATGCAAGCACATTCTGTGCTTAACATGTCCCACAAAGGAGGCTCTTTGTGGTCACACAGGTGAGGCCAGTGACTCAGAGCCTGCAGCCCAAATTTATTTGTTAATGTGTCTCCAGTTTCCACATTAAGGAAATACAGCGCTAAAGCGAAGCTCCAGCGTAAGTTGGTGTTTTTCTAGTCGGTCTTGAATATATTTTTTTGTTTCTGGCTTGAAATAGTTTGCAGCATTACTGTAATCACATCATATGAGTGAAGACGCTAAAGCAAGTGTATATAAGGTCAAACTTGCTCTCGTGTAAGTGCTGCATTGAATTGATTTAACCTTCGTTTCTGCTTGCAATGACTGCACGCCAGCTATGAGTGATTCATAAATAATCAATGTGCTTTAATACTGAATCTCAGCAGATCCTCAAAGGATATCATTACCACTGTGTGGCTGTATCCATACTCACACGTGAAATCAACTCACTGGCTAAAATCAGGATCTCTGTGTAAAAAAGGAAACACTAAATATAACAGGCAGGGCTGTGTTAGATCTCTAAATCTGGACACGCGAAACAAATGAAAAGAAATAAGAAAAATAACCTCCGACTCTCCACCTCCATCCACAGACAAGAGCACCCCAGCTCTATTGCATTGCAGCTTAGCTGAGTGTTGTGCACCGTGAGGCTGTTATTGTCCTCATAGCGAGTGCTGTGGCTGTGGCTATATCCTTTCCAACTGACTGTTGAACAATCAGGAAATAAAAAGCAGATGAGAGTTCAGATTATTTCATTTACTGTATTTCAGGTTGCTTGGAAAAATGATTGGCTCAGATAAAGACACATCTGAAGCAGAAGATATCATCCAAAATACCTGCTCTTGTCTGTGCTGCTTAATTATGCTTGTCACCATCCAGCAAAACTGGTTTGGCTTTAATGATTATTATTTCAACACCTTGGGAAAAAATACATTTGTATTTCCTCAGAGGTGTTTGTGAGGTGGAAAGTACTTCTGATGACAATATTTTTCAATTCATTAGTTGTTTTTTGTCCCATTCAGAGGACATGCTCAAATGTGGGGTGTAAACAAAGCTGCAGAGATTAAACTGCAGTGAGCCGGGATAAATGCTAGGATTTAATACTGGAAATAATCTTTTAATAGCATAAGAAAAGCACGTTGAGAGACGTATCAGATAAGACGTCTGAGTGGAAGGACGTAGTTCAGCCAGTGTGGCCTTTACATTATAACAAACAAACACATGGGTGGAGTTATCTGCTCATGTGATGTCTGGCTTTGAGCATTAATTTGTGGGTGTTCCCGTGTTTGCCCGCGACATGATCACACTTGCTTAAGTATACACGTGTGTGTGTGTTGTGTGGCAGACTCCCTCGTGTAGCTCACTGGTATCCTTCACCGTTCCTGCAGGCTGAAGCTCGAGCCGAGAGTTCGACCCAGAGGGACGACGGAGCGCTACTGACCGAGGTTTCCACCAGCCAGCACAGCCTGCTGTCTCAGCCCGTGCTGCCAGACATCCCAGTCATCACCGGGGTGGAGGAGAGCCGAGGCACGGCCGCAGACCAGGAGGACAAGGAGGAGCTTGAGTTTCCTCACGACCTGCTGCCCAGTTTAGATTTCAGCAGCGAGCTCAACATCTGGGAGTCCTCACTGGGGTAAGTGGAGGGGTTACACACACATACACACAGACTTTTACACTTCAGAAGACATAACTTCCTGGATACTTACTCCAACTCTAACCATAATCACTACTCCTCTAACCTGAAGCCCTGCACTCACCCTAAACAAAATCTTCCCCCTTAAATTGAATCTTTTATATAATTGGTGACATCTGGTGGCGTTACATAACAGATCTGCGCCCAAACACAGACTGTACTTGTAACACCACAACCATTTTGGGATGGTTCCAAGTTATGCCGATTTACAGAGGTCCTTTTAACTACTCTGACTTAAGAATTGAGGTAATGCTCTGGCAATTTGTTTTTGGCTTTATCATGCATAATCAGATGAGGATTATCAGGTTTGATTTGCTGCTACAAGTGGCAAAAAATCATTGAGACAGAGCTGATTCTTAGTGCTGGTGGCAGAATTGATAGTGCAAGATTAAACCTGGCAGTTTTGTCAGTGTCATCATAAACATCAGTGACGATCACAAAATGAAGAAAGACTCATTCTAGAAAGACTCTTTAGTACTGAGGAATGTAAACGGCTACAATTGTTTGGTTTCTTTGTCTACTTGCCGATAAAAGTAAGTATTCTTCTTTTTCCATTAGTGACAAATAGGCCTCATAAATGACTACCCACGCATTTTTTTGCTGGCTTTGTGTACCGCAGGTGATTTTAAAGGCCTGAAAAATGAATTTTCCTTTTTCTCCTTCTCACGACTTGAACAGATTCGTGTGTTTGGGATATTTTTTTGTCATAACTTTCTGGTTTTTCTCAAGTTTCTCTTTTTCTAGTTTAAAGTGAGCAATACTGAAAACATATATCTCCGAAAAAAAGGATAGAAGTTTGGGAAAAATATCAAAATAAGCTGACATGTTAACATATTTTCTTATATTGCCAGAACTGTCCGTCAGTTGTTCCTAATACTTCTCATAATAAATATTAAATGTAGATTCAGTTTGCCCTTAGAGCTTTAATTGTCTGTGTAATAATAGACAGTTAAATATATACCCGATCAGAATGCTCTGTTAGCTGGAACATCTGCAGTTTCCATGTATTTCCTTCATCGTTACATTTTTTTACATATAAAGGGAAAAGGGGTCCAACCTAGACTAGCAAGGAGTAACTAATAAAGTGGCCAGTATGTGCATACACTAATAATACTGTATAATACGTTAAATATTACTTTTTTTTATGGCTGTGAGGAAACACACTTGTAACAGTTTATTTAGTCAGAGTGAAAGCAAACCTGTTGTTGATTTGCTTCATGTGTGAATATGTCTGCATATGTGTGTGTGGGTTTGTGTTAGCAGAGCTAAAACCAGCTCAGGTGACA
The DNA here is from genome assembly GCF_057381915.1 of Diplotaxodon limnothrissa. Classification (NCBI taxonomy): domain Eukaryota; kingdom Metazoa; phylum Chordata; class Actinopteri; order Cichliformes; family Cichlidae; genus Diplotaxodon; species Diplotaxodon limnothrissa. The sequence continues at coordinate 18,289,435 of NC_140608.1, read as the reverse complement.
GGAAATGTGAACAGGTGAACCCCCTGCTGGCGGGTCTGCAGCATCACATAGAAGTCAGTCAACCATTGCTGTTTCAAGATACAAGGTACCTCATAGGTTCAGCATGATGATGGCTAGACGGCTGTCCTCTGTGCTGTCAGCAGAAGGCGTGGTGATAAAGAGTGAAATTAGGGAGCATGGAGAGGAACAAGAAGTTGGCAGGGTGATCTAATGTTTCTAACTTATGCTCGAGCGTGATGGGTATGATTGCTGTGGCTCTGCAGCAATCACGCCTTAACATGGTCTGATGTGGTCAGTGTTGCCTGCTTTTATCTAAAGTTAAATGCACTAATTCTTCTGATGCTTTGATGTCTTCTGTCAACCAGAAGTATAAGTATCATTGCTTGATGTGAATTTGTAAAAATGTACAGGTAAAACAAGTGAAAAGCTTTGAATAACTAGAAATATCAAAACTTCAGAAAGGACAAATCATTTGAAAAAGCAGAGTTCCTGCTTTGTTGCGTAGTAAAACTGGACACCTGCACACAGTTTAGTCTGTTTTGCTTCTCCACCCTTTAGCAGAGACTGCCAAGTGAACATGTGAGGACAGACGCTGTGTTTACAAGGATCTGGCAGAGTCTTTATGCAGAAGTCATGTGTGACTGTGTTAACCAATCCCTCGTAGTGATCCTCGGTGATATTCCTACTCGCTTTATCGGAACTTCTTTAGAAAAGAATGCGTTAAAATAACGAAACTTGAACGGACTATGCTATGACGATTATAGCTTGATAATGATGGTTATTCTCTGTAGTCAGACAGCGTGAAAGATTAAAATGGTCCCTCATTTTCCTTTAATGCAGGTAATGTTTTAGCAGTGACTCAGCAGGTGCAGATGAATGGCATTAAAGTAGCACGAATGCTAAATTATTTAGGCTATAAAACTGTTTCCAATAACCCAGAAACTACCCATCACTGTAATCAGGATGAATGACTTGACACTATTTCTCATTATATATAATCAAACTAATGTATGATGAGACTACAGTAAATAATTTATAGTTCCAATAAGAAATTAAATCATTTTAATTAGATGATAAATTTCGCTAGGCTTTTAAGCTTTTGATACACACTGAAAATAAGAAAATCATACCAAAAAACTGAGATGCTGAAGGCGTGTTGCAGCAGGGTTTGAAATAGGTGAGTAAAACTGCACAAATGCTACTTACTGCAATGAATTTTGGAGTGCATGTCCATTAACAACCGTCTTGTATTCTTATAAACGGCTGATATTATTTCTTGTAAGAGAATCTGTATCTTAGAAAAGGCATCCCGGGTGCAGTTGTGTGTCATCTGTGCATGTCACAGAGTGCTGTGTCAGAGCATGGCCTTCTACTGGGCAGCTGTTTCTGTGTACTCCTAACTCTGTCACCCTACCCTTGCCTCAGGCCTCACGGCTGCGACCCACTTGTCGCAGATGTCCAGCTCTTAACTCAGCCTGCTGCCACACCTTACCCGGGTAACAGACCCCTGGCCCCTTCCCCATCCACATTCTTAGACCGGGAACTCCAAGAGGCCTTCCAAGAATGTGAAGAACAACTGGTGTCACTGGGCATAGTCACTCCCACTCAGCCTTGCAGCCCCGAGCCCGGGACGTGGTGCAATGAAGGGAATACAACCGGAAAAGTGATGGCTAACAAGTCCAGTGAGTCATCGTCTCCACCTCCAATCGTTGTCCAGCTAGGACATAGCAACGGGGGCCATGGAAACAGGAATGCACATGGAAACAGTGAGACAGCAGACAGTCAGAAGGATACAGTTGTGTTTAGTTTTAGGGATTACATACTAGGCACTGTGAATAATGATGGGACAGCAGAGACTGAAAACCTGAAAGCAGAAAAAGAAATTAAGACAGATGAAGAGAAGGAAGCACCCACGCAAATACAATTAGAAATGCCAACATATTCAGCTGGAGAACAACCAAAACAGGCTGTGTTTAGTGATCATACAAACGATCTAAGACAGGGAAATGCTAATTCCAGTGCATCTGTGGGGGGGAGTAGCACTGTAGACTCTGATGTAGTGATTAGGAAGAAAGACACGGAGGCAAAGACAGACAAAGAAGAAAATCTAAGTGATGATTTCAGTGCTGGTGTTTGTTTTGAAACAAAGGTAGGTAATTCAGCTATGGAAACATCAGAGCGTAGCCCTCGTTTAAGGGATAGAGACGCATTACCAGAGCTGCAATCAAAAGGACAGACAGGAGCAGGCAAGCACACTGTGGAGCAGGAATCAGACCCATACAAGCAGAGTTCAGCTGGTGATAAACAGGCCGCCCAGAACAAAGAGGCAAAGAAAAAGAGACACAGGAAAAAGAAAAAGATGGAGAAAAGCCCGGAAACTGGGCAGGAGGCACGCACAGCAGTGCAATCTGAAAATGAAGTCATAAATGCTGGAAATCCCACCGATTCACCTTCAGGTCCTGTGATTTGTGGGCAACACCCTGACAACAGGCTTGATTACAAGGAGCAGCTTGAAGGAAAACCCACATCCAGCTCCCTACTATCATCTCCTCATAGCAGTCAGGATCATCTTACTCCCTCAGCCTGTTCACCTGCACCCATGCGGGCTCTTTTGCAGAAGCCTCATCAATCAGACAACCATAATGATCCCCTAAGCAGCATAAATAAAAGCTCCAATGAAAGCCTGCAGTGGGGGCAACATGTAACCGGAGGTGAAACCAGCAACCAAAATATACCCATGACACATGTCCAAAATACAGCGATCAATCAAGCTGCTTCTAGTGATAAGAGATCAGATACACAAACATGCCAGGCTTCAGTTACAGAAGCAAAAATACTCACACCCGAGAATCACGTCCCACTCTCCAACAGCCGAACTTGTGTGGGAGAGAGTTGCATGGAGAGCGTCCTTGAAGAGGCTTTAGCGGTGGTTACTGCGTTGCCACTGACAACACCCACACTGCCAGAAGTGATAGAAAGCGAGGGAGAGGGAGAAAGCGTGAGGTGTGATTTAGTGGAGAGAGTAGCTGCTAGAGCAGTTGCAGAGAGTGAGGAAGGAGTAGAGGAGAGAGGGACAGAAAAGTGCCTCATTTCTGCAGACGGAGAGAGGGACGAAGTCCTGGGCAGCCCTTCTCGGCTCGCGTTAATCTGTTCCCAGGCAAAATGCTCACTTGCATTGTCAGCCAAAGAGGGACCGGCTGCAGCTGAGGAAAGCTGCACCAGCAAAATGCCACACAACTCGGCCGAGAGCGAAATCAAGGCACCGAGAGAGGCGACCGCTCGGAGTTCGCGCAGAGAGCTGTCACCGGCCGAAGAGGGAGATGCAGAAAAGGAGCCACAGTGCTTAGAGGCTTTTATCAATACTTCTCCCCTTGGGCTACTTACTGGTTCTGATTGTCAGGATCACATTGCCGCGGGATCAAAGAGAGAAGGAGAGGGAGGAGGAGAGGAGGTGGTAGAGAAAGGAGGGCTGGTGAGAGAGCACAGTTCATTCAGCCAGCCAGAAGGCTCTGCTAGTGGGCTGTCATCTGCTCAGACTGAAAGGTGTCCGCCCACCGATGTTGCCGAGTCACAGCTGAAATCACAGAGCTGGAGGGAGTCGATCGCTACCATCACTGAGAGCATCTGCACCGAAGAGGAGCGTCTCTGTCGACCCCGCCGGGAGCACCGTGGCGCAACAATTTCACCTCTCCTCCTTGACGCTGAGCAGAGCTACAGTAAAACAAGCGGAGGCAGACGGGCCGATCTCGATCAGAAGTTAGTGTCAGAGGAAGGGCTGGCTCTGGGACGCACTTTCGAGGAGTCATCCGTCACAGAGACAAACTACAGTCGAGTCTTCCCGTCTTTAACCTCACGCCAGCATTTGATCACTTCAGAGCAAATCCCAGTTAAGCAACAAGCGAGCAACAATCAACAGGTTCAGCCTAGTAGCACAACAGAAGCAGAGACAGTCGAAAGTGCAGCCAAGCTTCAAGTCGAAGCCTATAGCCAGAGCAACAGTGGTAGCACCGCTATGTCTGAAGTCGGTGTGTATCTATGTGGCAGGAGTGGAGGTAACAGAGTTCACTTCATGGATGCAGAGAAGGAAATGGGCAGTTCCTCCGTGGATCTCAAGACCATGCCGGTGCCAGCCCTGGACTGTGCGTCTTTACCCCCGCTGACTGTTCACGAGCAGTTGCGTCATCCTGTTTTTGAGGCCAGCTATACTTTCACAGACTTTCTCAACTCAAAGAAGCCAGACATCCCTATGAATCCAGCTCCTACCAAGGATGAAGCAGCTGCGTTTTCAGAGGCACAGAAAGATGTCTGTTTGGCTAAAGGGGACACGAGGACTAAAGAAACAAAGGAGAACATTGCCACAGATCAATCACATAGTGACAGTTTGAAGACAAACACTGTAGATTCACAGTCGGTGAACAGCTCACAACAGCTTCCACGTCCTGCTGAGGAGACTCAGACTGGTAATAAAGGGTGCTTTGATGTTTTACAACCACCAGGAAGTGCCATCTCTGAGTCAAATCATCTGACATTTGAACTGGTCACAGCAAAGGCAGAGGCGGAGACACAGAAAGATGCTGCAATTGTGTGTTTGCCCAAGGAGGAGGAGGAGATTAAGAAGGTGGTGGCAGAGTCTAAAGGTACAGCTGACATTGACCAGCCTCAGGAATCACCTTTAAGTGCTACTCCTGTCATTCTTGAAGAAAACAAAGGGAACCAGCATAACTGTGCACCTTTAAGTGGTGTTGACACAAGTTCAACATCTGAACCTGTGACCTTGACTTGCGCAGCTCCTCTGCAGATGAAGCATTGTGACCCAGCTGATCAGCCTGTTATGCAATTAGGTGAAAAACCTCCTAACGAGCCAGTTAACCCAGATATTACGAAGGCTGGGGAAGGGCCCAAGTCCCCCACCGGCTCTGCCGATCCCACAAAGGACGCGTGGGTGACTTCAGAAGTGACGGCGTCTGACGAGTCAAGCACGTTTATCGGGCAGTGTGTCAGTAATCCTGCTTTTGAGCTGCAGCCTCCTGGCCCAATGTTGAGTCACCTAGAGTTCGTTACCGACTCTGATGCATCTGTCTCTGAAAAGGCATATAACTGCAGTGCTGATGGTGACAGCAGCAGTGACTCCAGAGAGGTGGATGCCCATAAGAGCCGAGAAGTGACACACACTTCATTAGCACAGCATGCTGAGATCGGCGATGTCTATGTTAACGCTAATGAGGTCTTGCCAAAATTGGAGAATTTAAATTTTGATACTAAAGAGTCTGCTGCTACCAGTAATGTAAATAGTCAGTTATCACAAGAGGAAAATCCGATTCCACCTCAGCCTCCCAGCGATGCAGTGACAAGAAATAAACCTGCTAATGTAATTCCTCTATCTCAAACAGTGCCAGACTCTGCTGGCATTAAACCTATTATTTGTGAAGCCTCCATTAGGGATGACATCACAAATGTCAGCTACCCATTTAACTCCGACCTGCCCGCCAACGAGGTTTATGATACAATTAAAGGGGACAATGTGAAAGAAAACCACACAATGGGAGATCAGACCGCCATGTTGTTTGAAGAGCAAAAGAAACAAGCTAAAGAGGCAGCAATGGATAATCAAAAGGAAGCAGCAGACAGCAGCAAGCAACAGACAGGAAAGACAGGCACAATGCCACAACAGAATAATGAAGCAGATAAAGAGACTATAGAAGAAATTGGAGCCCTGCAGCCACCACACGCATATATGGGACAAAAGAGTGAATTGTCATTAAAGGATGTGAAGAAGGAAAAAGAAATAAAGAACACTTTTGAATCCAAAAGCGAGACTGAAACTTGTTCCTCATCTCCCAGCAGATTTCCGGGATCATCCGAGGACGTGCTGCGTGCTGACTTAGAGTCTAGTAGCGAACCTCTGACTGTTTATGATTCCAGTTTGCGCCAAATTCCGACAGCAGCGCTGGAATGCAGCTCTGACTCTGCACCAGATTTGGGTGCAGCTCTTGGCCAATCACAGTCCACACCAGATCCAAATTGTTTTGCTCAGCAACAGGAGCACCATCAACAGTATCTGGGATCCAGACATCCCACAGAGGCAATGTCAGGTGGCTGTCTAGAGGGGGGAGAAAAGGCTAACGATCAGACCCAGACACTGGTTAAGGGAGTAAAAGGAGCCCCAGAGGAAGGAGACAGCTCTGCTGGGGATATTTGTCAGTCAGGAAGCAAGGATGAGTTAGCAGGTGATGCCAGCATGAGCAATGAAGGAGTGATAAAGTCAGTGAAAGGCGAGGATGCTTCACTAGAGGTTCATAGGTTGCCATCTTCCCTTGATTCAAATGAAATTGATGGGAGAAATGCTTCACCTGATGCAGGGATAGCAGCGGGTTACTCTCATGTAAGTGAGACAAGTCAGGAGACAGATGAGAATGAAAGCCCAGGGTTAGAGGGGTCAGGTAGAGATTTAATGCCAGACACTGGGTTTGTGAGTGATCTGAGTGATAAAGATCAGCAAAAATGTGATCTATCAGCTGTCTGTCAAGAGCAGAGTAGAAAATCCGAGCTGTCAGAGAATCTGGTTGTATCTGTTGAGCCTGTTTCACAGGAACACGAAAGCTCATCTTTTCATATTCCCATTTTAACTAAAGATAGCACAGCTAGTGATGCTATTCATGCAGATTTTTCACCAAGTACAAACCAGGCTGGTGAAATTTCTATGCACACATGCAGCTCTCTGCCAGATCCTGCCGCGCATCCAGAAACTGGAGGAGAGGATTTCAGTGCTGCTGTGGCTCTAAAAAGCACCGGTAGTGAAAGCGTTGCGTGTGAAAGTCAGGATACAGTGTCCAGGCCTCATGGGCTGCAAAGGCCCAATAAAACCTCAGCCACACAAAACAGCCCAATAGAACAAACACCCATAAAAGGGCCTGATGTTGAGGAGATGACAAAGGAAGATAAAGAAGCCTTGGATGAAGGGAATGTTAGCGAGCAGGGTGAGGAACAAAATTGGATAAAAGTCATAGATGGTGGGGCTTTGGGAAAGCAGGGGGTTGTGCATTTAGCAGGAAGTGATAAAGAAATGGGCTCGGGATCAATCACCGTTTTAGGCAACTCCCAAAGTGGGGAGGCACAGATTAGCACGGAGGTTGCTGTTTGTCACTCTGATGGCAACACCGGTCCTTGTAAGGCAAGGGAAAGTGACAGTGATGCAACAGAAAAAATGACTGCGGACGTGGACACAGGCCCATCTGTTGTTTCATCAAAATGCCTAGAAGATTTCGAAACTCTTACCCACTCAGAGAAACCACAAGATGTGGTGCCACTGTCAAAGCCCCCAGATGACACTGTGGTTAAACCCACTGCTGCTGCCTCTCGGTGCGAATCAGAATCACTCGATAGAGCTCCAGCCCGCCGCCCTCCTGCTGAACAAGTAGAAGCTGCTGAAGCAGACACAAACTGGATAAAAGCGCTCAGGGAAGCTGCATCCCATTCTCAAAGCGAACAAGTGAACCCAGTGGATGCCTTAAGGTAAACGAAAGAGCGTGTGCTTATTTAAAATGATCATATGAGCCAAATATGTTAGGAACTGCAGATCAGAGCAGCGCAGTCAGAACCTCACAGTGATACAGATGTATCATGTTGCATGTTAAAGCTCAGCGTGAAAAGGCAAAGAAAATAGAAAGAGGAAAGGAACGAATTATGAACTGGACAAACAGCTACATTTTTTTTTTGTGTCTTTTACCAAAGATTTCTGGCATTTTGTTCCCCTAACTTAGCATTCAAGTAGCACCATGTTCAAGGCTTGTTTGAAGGGATATTACAGAGAGCAGTGTGACAATGAATATGAATGAGGAGGTAAACACAGAGCTGCACTTTGTATTAACTCGAGCTCGGGTCAGATGACTGTGCCTGTTGGAGTCTAATGGAAGTAATGCAGCCCTTTATATTCAAAGAGTGACATCAGCCGTGACATCGTCCCTGGTCCCCTGGGCAAGAATGAGCCTTTCTTACACAAAACACACTGCTCAACACAATACAACAACATACCTAGAGCACTTCACCCACACACATCCTCTTGCTCACACACACATTTTTGATTTGTGAGTAATTCCTTGAGCATGTGCTATAAACTAAACAACAAACCCCCCACCTCTTCTCTTCTTCTGTTGTTTTTTTCTCAGACCCTTTCCATCTCTGGAGTCTCCTCAACAAGAGTTTCTCACTCCGACTGAGGAGATAGCAGCTCCCGTGAGACAGGAGAAGACCCCACCACCAGAACTAGCAGCGGAGGAGACAGCAGAGATCCCACCTGTGAATCTTGTGAAGAAGCCAGTAGACCTTCCCAGACCTTTAAAAAAGGCAGGAGATCTCCTAGAATCAGCACATGAGATAGCAGAGCTTTCCAAACCACCGCAGAGTATAAAAGTAGAAGAAGAAGAAACGACAAAGGCAGAGCTTCCAGAAGCAGCCAAGAAAGAAGAAGAAGAGCATCCAGATGAGGTTCAAGAACCAAAAAGGAAGCAAGTTACTTCAACAGAAGTAGTGAATGAGGAACAGGCAAGAGAAAGGACAGATGAGATCCCAGAACCAACAGCTAATGATAATGAGCTCGTAGAACCAGCAAAGTATGAAGAACAAGAAACAACAAAGCCGACTACAGAGTCCCCACAGTCAGAGGAGAAGCCGGTCAGCGAGCTGCCAGTGGAGCTAGTGGAAAAACCTTTAGACATCCAGCCCGTGGAGCCAGCTGAAGTCCTAGCTGAGGAAACTGCAGCGACAGAGGCTGTTCAGGATCCGGCTGCAGAGCTACGGGACAGTGGGTGAGTGTTTTTACTGTCTGTATCACATGCTTGTCATATTTTTGAATTGATGCCCACAGTTTCCAGTGGAAACACATTTCACCGCTTTAAGTAAAACAGCCAACTAATGTTTCCTTAGAAACTCCTTTAACCAACAGACTCGCTCTTCTTCACACCGCATTCGGGGTCTGGATTCAAGAAAAGACGTCCATTTAACCCCCAGCTGATCTGAAGTTTTTGTGGTTTAGTGATTTCCCAACTGGAGATCATTTATAATTCAAACAAAGGAGATTTTGTCATAACATTTCCTTTGTACTGATCTATCAGATGCATTTCATTGGAGCGAAGATGTGTGTAAAATAGGGAGCTTTGGGGGACATGTGCTTTACAGGTCAGCTGTGCGTGCCACACATTTAAAACTGATTTCCGTGTGCTTGGAAAACAACCTTGGTGGATTTGTTTTGGCTTTCAGACACTTCAACGGTGTCTGGGTGACTGTTCTCTCTACAGAGGTTTAACAGTGCCTACGAACTAATACGAATCTCAGATGTATACTGATTTATATGTAGTTGTTGAAATTTCCAAGTTAAATAAGCGCTGTAAAGCAGTGTATCAGTCAGTGTTAATGTAAGCATTTCAGCAGCACAAGTTGGACTGACTAATTCCTTTAGCGAAAAGCCAGATTTCTCACTAGAATTAGGTAAAAGCACAATGCTTTTCCATTTACCTCTCCGTGGGATCCATCCCTTTCGGCCTATCTTCATTAACTCAAATTCCCTTATTTGTCACTGTCTCCGACCACATGCCGTGGAGCCATCCCACATGCCAGATTAGCACTTGCTGCCTGTCAGTCTCAACACTTGTCCCATCACTGCTGTTGGATCCACACAGCATTGTTCAGAGCAGGAAAAAGGAAGAATGTTATTTCCCTGAGGTTTCATCAAAAGATACAGTTACTGTTGCGTACATGTGCCACAGAAACAAACGTGACAGCATATGATATATGATATGATACGCGTGTGTGTGTGTGTGTCTGTGTGTACATTGTGTTTTTTTTCTCTCCGCCCCCGAAGGCTGTCCGAGCTGTCAGTCCTACTCAGTCTGTGCGGCTTTGTGAACTGAAGCTTGTAGTGGGAGGAATTTGGGCAGGCACTCAGCCCCACTGAAGTCATTTGCACAGACCAGACAGAGTGGAACAAAAGCCAGGGTTCAGAGAAACACTCGAGCATGTGCTGCGGTGCGAGTTTGTTTGACAGAGTTAGTCCGAGAGTCAAAGAGAGAGGAGAGGAGGACTGGGACGTGCGGTCATCGGCTCCGCTGTTTTGGAGTTCAGGTCATTTCCATCGCTTACTGTAATTACTGTAACCTCTGAAGTCGTGTGATGGCTGAAATCTGGGTGAGTTGACAAACAGTAGCTCTGGTAGTTTTATGTGTGCATGTGTGTGCGTGTTTGCGTACGTCCTTCCAGGTGGATGCAGCAGATGGTCTGTAGGTAACTAGTTCTAATTATGCTCTGCCTCTGCTGACCTCACCAGATGGGTGGAGGGGAGGGAAGAGCAGAGAGAGACGAAGGGAAGAGAAGGCTTTTCCAGAACTAAGTTGTGAAATGAAAGGTGCACCTCCTCCCATGTTAAAAGAAAAAACAGGTTAGAACACGTTATGCTTCCTTGGAAATCTCCTCAGTAATGGTAAAGATCAACACTAACAATCAAAGTTGTCCATAAATCCAGTCTAAATCATAGCTCTGTGATTTAATAAATGTTTTTGGGTCTTCCAGGAAACATTGAGGGCTCGTGACTGCATTACATAAAAGTATCATATAAATTTTTTTTTTCTAAAAAGCAGCACAGCTAGTTTTTTTCTGTTGAGGAACGCAGGAAAACAGCTGTGACTCTTTAGCCCAGAATGTGGGATATTTCTCAAAACAGAGGTAGGATGTCCTATAACCCACATTGTACTGTAAATAGATGTGTTGCCATGGTAATAGTAGGTTCATTTGCCTGTGCCGGCACAAGTGGAGTAAAAAAAAAACCCACTTTCATGCCTGCCTAATAATACTTTAAGCTCAGCATTGGCTAATGATTATGAAACGCGCATTCGTGTGTTCTTAAACAGTCATCCTTATAAACACTCATTAAACACACTCTCTGGACTTTGTGTCTTGTTATTTCTTGTTGGTCGCTTTCAACTTGTGTGCGTGTGTTTGGCGTGAATGCTGTAGTTGGCAAAGTCATGAGCATGGGCGTTAGAGGATCGGTGCTTTTTTCTGAGAATTGTCATATCTGTGCTCTCTTTGAACTGCCCGTGAGGTGCCTTTGAGTAATGCGCACAGCTGAATTACTTACAGTAAACTCTGTATTGAGCAGACTCCAGGTGTTAATGCCAACAGTAGAACTAAGCTGTTTGATGTCTGGCTGTAAATGAGCACATGTGCTCCATCTAATTTGTTCATCCCACTCTGGAAGGAGAAGCCTCTGTTACTTCATGCACGTTGGATCTGGAGGCAGAACCCGGCTGGAAATCGCCAGCTGTTAACCTGAGCGGGTCAGCTGATATTAGCTACATTTAGAAGGCAGCGAGTCAGAAAATACAAAATGTTTTTGTCTTCATGCCCCCCCAGGACTGCTTTTGTCCATCTTCGGAGGCAGCAGTGAGCTTTATGACACTTTTATGCTTCTATTTTCAAACTGCATGTGCCAAGTTGGCCGCAGATGCTGGCACATGTATAGCTTTGGCCTTCTGGTGTAAGTTTCTAATTGTGGGTAAAAAAAAAGAGAGGAATGGGACCAAATTAAAAACAGAAAAAAAATCTGATTTGAACTCAGAGAACATTAAAAATCATGTATGCAGTGGCCTTGCATCAATTAGAAAATTCCCTGCTTTGTAGTGGAATGATAATAACCACATTGTTAAATGTAACCTGTAACTTGCTGCGCCCTTAAGAAAAGCACACACCCTCATTAAATGCTATTAAGTTCAGGCTTTGCTGCGGAGAGAGAGGGCGAATAACTGAGCTCTGTTTCAGTCTGACACGAGCTGGCAGGGGCATTTAAAAAGTGCAGCTCAGCAGATGGTTGAGCGTAAGCACACGATACATGTGCTTTACTTTATGGAGGCATTGTGAAGCTCTATTTTCCAGAAGCGACTACTGGGATATTTTTAGCACTAAACAGGAGGCATGCCCCAAGTGGGGAACAGCTGCAAGGGCGTCCATCGCCTTGCCTGTCAGATTAGAAGAGCCTACCACTCCTGATAAGCAGGGCCTGGATCAGTGCCAAATCCACTCCACCAGGTGGCCGATGATGACAGAGCCGCACTCCCTCAAGTGGGCTACTTCTCCGTAGGGCAAGCATGGACTATCGTGTAAGGGGAGCGATGAGAGAGGTGACAAAACGTTCTTAGGATGGTTGGAGCGAGTCTTCTGTTTTTCAAGTCGCTGCTAGGTTTAAGTGATGGCACAGAACAGAGCGATCCTCCTTACATTTACTCTGCTCTGTGGTGAGTTTACTTCATGGGCCATTTGGATGGGAATTTGGAGAAAAACTGAGTGGGAACTCCAAATTTCCAAACTTGGCTTTCTTGTTTTGGTCTGTTTGTTGATGTTTTGTGTTCCCTCCCATGCAGGCCCTCCCTCGGTGACAAAGTAGAAAGCGGTCACCTGGCCCCCGCCTCTCCTCAACCACTACCCTCCGATCACCACCTCCTTCCTACTCACTTCCGAGACACCGCAGAGTTCCCTACCTCCGTCCCCACACTTCCAGAGGGTCACACACTTGAAGCCCTACCAACCCCGCCTGCGTCCCCCTGTCCTCCTCACCCAGCCCCTGCCTCCCCTCCTGCATCTTCTGCTGACCCCTGTGAGGATGTTTACCCCGCTTCTGCACCCTGCCATATCCCTTTAAGGTATGAACATGTGGCTGCTCCTGAACCTCTTCATCTTTTTGGCACTTGTAAAAAGGTGATGTGACTGTGTGTTCTCATTCAGTCCTTGACGTAGATTTGCTGACACTTGTCTCTTTAGCGTGCTTCACAAAAAGTAGTCTTCTCCTTATCCTGTTAACTGTCATTAGGTTCAGGTCAAATTACAGCATTAAACTGACATCTGGCACACTTGATTAACAAGTCTTGATTCTTAGAGGTACTAAACAGAAAACTAGTCAAAATCAATCATCTATCCTGTTCAAATATTCAAAGCTAAAGGACTATTTTAGCATTGTGGTTAATATTCTTATTATATTCTGTCTTCGCATATCTTTGTGTGCTTGAATATGTCTTTGGTGGCTGCACACTTTTTTCCAGTGAGAAGTAGACGCACATCAAAAAAGACACTATTATCCTTTGTACAAACCAAGAAAAAAAAGATAAAATGTGTTGTTTTTTCTTGTGATTGGGGAGAACTGGGTTATATTTTGTGTCTTCGGGCTAAGTTAAGCTAACTAGCTACAAGCTCCTGCTTCATATTTACTATGAAGGTGGCATCAGTCATATCTAATTGTCAGCAAGAAAGCATTAGGTGTGTTTGCTTAAATATTGATTTATTCCTATATGAAAAATTGTGACATATATTTCCTGACAGTGCTGGCCATATATAGATAAATGATACACAGCATTGTTGACATTTTCTATATAAAGAACCACAGCTATGTGAACACCCAGTCTCATTACACCACTGACAAAATTACAGTATACCATTGCTATGCATGTCCACCACATGGACTCAAAGAAAATAAGATTTGCAAAATGTGAACTTAGTGGTCATGGAAAGCCAAATGCATACTGTATAATTGTGGCTTGTTAATGGTGAAAATAGCAGAAACACCAAGACAAAATGTACCTATTGATGCTTAAACATTCCGCAGTTTTTACTATTGCAGTGCAGTCTAACCAAGTAGTCCTTTAATGTGGTATAGCACATATCTTGACCTTTAACTGGCTGTTTCAACTTAAGAAACATTATTTTTCTCACTGAATTACTTGACACTGTGATTACTATTTTATTGTTTCAAGTATAGTTTATTCATTTAAACATTCCCCCGCAGCCGCTTTTGGCCTTTGCAACTGTATCATAGACTTTATTATATTAGAAGGAATGACTCAGCCACTTTCCCTGTTGCAGTGTCATTTACCACCAGCAGAGGGTTTGCAGAGTCCAGTCTTCATGTTGTGTTGCCAGACTGTGTCTGCACTCTGCCGTCTGGATGCTGCAGTAACCTGGAGCACACATGAATACACCTCAGCTCTCCTGTGCCGGATTATGCACATATGCTCAATTAGAGCAAATGACCAAACCTGTTTTCTGCACATTTGGTTGTGGCAGATGTAAACTGTGTGACTGTTCAGCTTTGTGAGCATACCCCTCACTAAGAGTTGATTTTGAGAATGCAAGGCGAGCATATTGATGCTACATTATTTATATCTGAGAGGCCTGTTAGATAGAACTGGAGAGGAGTGGAGCACCAGTGCGGCAACATTGACTGAATATTCTGATTGGATGCTCGAGTTTCCCATTTATCTGCACGCACAGCAACAGTGCCAGTGCGGCTGTATATATAAATTTAATCTGTAGATTGCGTTTTGAGTTATGTGCACTGCAAAAACACCTCTTAAACACAGGTTATTATAGTATTAGAGTGCATGTGCCACACCCTCTCTGCTCCTAGACATTAATTTGACTTATACACTGGGCAGTATTAAAACTATTTTTAATTGAAAATTGACCTTTATAGCTATGAGGTAATGAAAATGCCAATACGTCAAAAAACAAAAACAAACTTATATTTTGTCCCTTTTTCATAAATGACTCATTGATTTTCAAGAGTAATAATTATATCACATTGAGATGAATGCAACAGAGCCAAAACAAATATTCTGAATAATTAATCCGTTAAAGCCTCCCACACATCTTAGAGACATGCTTTTTTGTGTGAAGTAAGTTCCTGACAGCTGACGGGATTCTGGCAAAAGCCCTCAAAACAAAAGCTCCTCCCATGCTGTTACATTAATTGGCAATTCATGTATTTCAGAATATGGACAAAGCAAGATTATAGGATTTAAACAACTCACGCTCTTCTTTGAAATGTGTTTGTGGCAAATGTGTTCTCGCCGCTATTTTACGTGACCACATGACTGTAATCAGGATACTAGACTGATGGCTATCTCAGCTCCAATTTAACAGCTTCTTTTTCATTTTGAGGTGCTCCACTTACTCGCCTGCTCTCGTCTTTTACTTAAACAAAAAGAAATCCCACTGAATCTCAAGGTGTGGTGGAGGAGTGTACTGTAAGTGCCAACCCGAGGAGTCAGTCCCACAAGTGATTAATGGGAGGAATGCAGGTTTTTCTTGGCATATAAGAATTAAAGCTTGAGACTACTCTGCTCAGTCAGCAGCTCTAAGGCAGGAGGATCAGAGGAGCATGTGTCATCATCTAAAGTCAAGATTCCTGTAAGATGTATCCTAGAACTTCTTGATTTAATGGAACGAAAGCATAGCTATTCCAGTCTCCCTGTACTTAGGAGTTACACTACAAACATGAACAAATGCGGAGTTAGTGTCCCATTTTCGATTATTGCCACAGCTTTGTCACTGGTAACATATTTGTCGGTGACCCCTCGTGCACAGTGGATGGGAGCGTTGTGACCCGGAGGTGAACACTCCAATCAGGAGGCGAACTCTCAGTACAGCTTTGATTTGCAGTGACCCAGTGACCCATGGAAGCAAAAAGCCCCCTACTGCTTACAGAGCCATGGATCGTTCTACAGCTCACTGCTGAGGGCCAAATTTTTGTGGTCTCTTATGAAGTTTTTTTTTTGGTGCCACATTATTCGATATATAATTGGTTTTGTTTGTTTTTTAACTTTGAGACTTTACTTGCTCTCAATGTGGACCCGCTACACTGAAGTTCCTTTCATAATGAAGCTTTCTACATCATAAAATTCTAGTTATGCTTTAAATGATTATTTTCCAACATGTCCTGCATTCTTCTAATCATATTTAATGCAGACAAAGCTGTATGTTGTGGATTTTTAATACACCTAAAGTTCATTTTGAAAGGACTTCAACAAGGCTATATATACATATGTATATTGTATATATGGATTGTGATGACCTGATTCTTCTTGAGTGGCGTTATGAATTTTTCAGATAAATCTGCCAGAGCTATATCTTCCAGTGCCTGAGTCTGCTGAATTTTTCATTTCTTCATTTTTTTCAGCGTGCAGTCGAAGCTCAAGTTTAAGGCCAGGCCCTTAAAGCTGCGACAAAAGGTGGATGTTTATGTCAGACATTCAATATGACAGGAACATGTACTCCACAAACAGCACTGCACTAGATACTACAGCCTGTATATGGAATCATCTAGAACTTGTATGTGCTGAAGTCTCAAAAGGAGTAGAAAAAGAATAGAAATAACATCTTCTTTTGTTTTTTTACTTAATTTCTCTGCACAGAGATTAGTTTCCATTTTCCAGATGTGCTAGGCTCTCTCCTCTTTTTTTGGTTTTACCTTGTGTGTCGACCATGTTCACCATGCTTCTGTCTTTGTGTAAAGCCTCTCCACTCTTCAGATGAAACATCACATATTATTCTAAGTGCAATAAAAGACCTAGTGAAGGTTCCACATAATGCCAGATGGGGAGACTTGTCTATACATGCTCCCACCCAGCACACCCAGTCTCCACCCACTTTCGTGTTGCCCCCCTTCCAAAGCATCCAATCTTGGGGGAACACTGGGCGATCAATATTTTTTAGAAGGGGTCTGTGTTGTGAGTTGTGGGTTTTGAGTTTGCTTGTCCCCTCGGGTCGTGGAATATCGATTGTCATGCCCATCAGAGTCTCAGATCACATCGATATTCTTTGTGAAAATCAGGGTTAATGGACTCCCATGTTTACATGCAAACACTTCCCCCTTTCAAATGCTGTGTTAGGTTTTGGGGGGGGAATTGGAGATTCCCCATTTCATTGTGTTTTTTTTGTCCTCCCAGGCAAAGATAAGATACCTGATACCTCAATACAGCAACTCACTGTGACTACCAGTCCCTCGGGCTCATGTTATTGTAGTGAGTCCTCAATTCCTCACGTTCCCATGAGTCTACAATGGATTTATTCTTCTCATATTTCCAGTGCCTCTCTTTCCTATTGCTCATTGACAGTCAGTAGGAAATATATTGTTTCTACTCTTATTTCCATTCTTTGTATGTCACACAGAAATGCATTAAAAAAAAAATTTTTTCTTTGTTTTTATAATTTGTGTTTTTTTTCATAGAGGCACTGTTCGACTGTCTTCAAGGGAAGACTATAGTGGAGCTGAAGTTGAATAACACACATTCACACTCACGCATAGTTTCTCAGAGTCTATTGTTTACCCCGTGCATCACTCTGGTTGGCTAAGCCGAGTGCTGGAAGCTTCCATTGTGTGAAAAGGAGGCACAAAAATGACATTTTCACTATGCAGCTCATTGCACGAGTCAGAGGGACCCTGGCAGGAGAGAGCCAAATTTGCAAGGTGCTGGTAATGCGGGAGTGAGGGACAAACAGAGTGAAGGGGAAAGCGTCTCTTAATCAGACTGGATTTGGGGGGAGAAACTGCTATTGTTTGGCTCCCCCATAGTTGCAGTAGCAGATGAAAAAAAGAAAAGAAAAGCTGCTTGTCTTTTTAAAGGCACAGGAGGCTGGTGTCAGGGGAGAGAGTGAAGGAAAGAGGGGGGAGGAGGCAGCGAGAGCAGCAACACCGCTCAGCGATCTCAGCAACCAAAGAGACAAGAGGCACCTCTGAGAGACTTGCATGAAAACAGGATTACACTTACATCCTTTTTGTTTTGCTTCATTCCCTCTTTTACATCCTGCTCTTGGATATTTTGTTCCCTCCTGTAGCTTTATTTAACGCCAGATGTGAAGCAGGAACATTCCCCGTCTGTAGAGGTGTAGAGGATCGGGGATGATGTGCATGAAGTGAGGAGCCCTTAATCATCCCGTGTTTTGCTCCTGATGCGAGAAGCTCGCTCATCCTCTGCACTGCAGCACTGTACGCTCAGCCAGCCTCCGGTACAGGCTCCCTGCCTGCCTGCTCTGCAAGGATCACCATCAAAAGGAGGAAGGAGTTTTGGGGGTAGCAGGTGGATGTGGAGGGTGGCCGGAGAACAGGAAGAGGCAGGGGGGGGCAGGGGTGCTGAGCTAGTTGAGGATGGGAGCCAACGAGTCCATGGAGCAAGGACAGAGTCCCTGTCCCTCTCAAGAACACATGTGAGTGAACTTAACTTTAACTCTTGCATCGCTGCTCAGTGTGGCGTCTGAAGATGTTCAGAGGTGTGATCAAACCCATTAACAAGGAGAACAACATCATAGATCCATTGAGAACTGAGGTGTACTGACATGTGGTGTGTTTGTTTTCTATGAATTCATGGCTTTGCCTTAGTCTTTCATGCCACACGAATGCTCAGTGTGCCGTCACTTGTGACTATAGGTGCATACAGGGCTGATTGTTGGTTATGTCACTGATACGGCTGAGAGATGAAGGCTGAAGACAATCCCTGTGGCTCACTTTTTTGTTTCCCTCCTCTGTTGTTGTTGTTTTTGAAACCTTCCCACTTCAGCCTATTAGCTCTTCCCTATGCATTCTGCCCACAAAACCTTTCCAGCCTGTAACGCTCCTGTGTAGCCAGCTGAGGATGCCAGTATTGTTTTGTTGTTTGCTATTGTGATGTCAACAAGGATGAGGAAATCGGAGCACGTGTGCATGCAAATGCACATCGTTTTGCCTGCGACTACAGTACGGATGAGACCTGGCTCAGCAGAGCCAGAATACAGTGCAGCAAGTACTGCTGGGAAGCTGGTGGGGTGATGTTTCGTTCTCTGGGAAGGAGGACGCGTCTGACGCGCTGGGAGTGGGACGTGGTGACTGTGTTGAAATAGAACACGCTGCATGTGTGTGTGGCTGCGTGTGTGGGGTGGGAGGGAGTTACCACGGGAATATCAGTGGATGAGAGAAAGGGAGTTAGAGGGAGCGAGACGGAGCAAGAGTGCTCCACTTTGCTTTGTTTTATTTATAACTCAGACACACTACTGCGCCCGGGGGAGCAACAGAGGAGAGAGATCAGGGAAATGGACTGAACGCTGGTGTTTGTGTGCTGTAGAAATTAAAGATTAATGGCATAATAAAGTCATTTTTCATCTTAAAGTCCTACAAAGTCTAGGCCTCGGAGGACTGGATACTTTTGTATTAATATTCACAACTCACTGCTGTGAGCTTTTATCACAGGCTAGCTGTAATAAAAGTCAGCAGCTATTTTTCTTAAAGGTGTGCAGAGCTTTCCCAACCATTAATAGTACGACTTCTACTTTACTCCATCAGTTGTGGAACACTGTTTAAGGCACTAATAAGAAGCTTTCACACATCAAAACATTATATGTTACTAATCGGAGTGTAAGAAAAAAGACCAAATTACTGACTTTTAGTTCTTTTCAGTCACATTTTATTTTAAAATGTAAAACAAGAGTCCAAGCTCTTTAATCATTAGTTATTATTAATCTCTGGTTCTCATGTCCTGTCTTTCTCCCTTCATCCTTAACTGATTATACCAGATGGCTGCTTCTTCCTGAGCCTGGTTCTGCTGGAGGTTTCTTCCTATTAAAAGGGAGTTTTTTCTTTCCACTGTCGCCAAGTACTTGCTCATAGGGTGCCGTCTGATTTTGGGGGTTTTCTGTCTATTACTGTAGTGTCGTTACCTTACAGTATAAATCATCTAGAGGTGACAGTTTTTGTGATTTGCTGCTATGTAAATAAAATTGAATTTAACTGAATGAGGACTGGGGCATTGTCTCTCGCCTACCTTTGCTTTCCAAGGTAGGAGAACGAACCAAGCATCTGATCTCATAATCCAAATGGAGAGAGATGTTGCAGCCCCCTACTTGCCGATCGCCTGCTTTACTGGCGTCAGCCTGGCCTGTTGCCTTTTAATGCGCCATCTGCTTACAGTCATTGGTCAGATTAGGCTAAGTGTGGTATTACTCATAAAGATTATCTTAGCCTGACATTCTATCTTAATGGCTTCCTTGTTCTGAGACTTTGGACAAATGACCCCAGATTACAGGTGATCGCTGATCAGAGTTGACGTCAGCCTGGATGGAGATGAGAGACGAAAACTTCAAACCATCTGCTGTTTGAGAGATTATTTTGATAGTGCAGGTTCAGTAATCATTTGCAGATGTCATAGTTGTTTGTTTTTTTTCCACTGTAAATCCTCTGCAGGCTGCTCCCTGTTAATCCCATCCTAGAAACTGTGCACGTGCTTTTGTAAAATGAAAATAGGTTGTAGCGTACAGTGGCTATGATGCAATATTTCATATTCAGACTCATTCATCAGTAGGATAAATGTGTCGGAGCTCCCTCTGTTGGCCTCTGTAGTTAAACTATCTAGGACAGGCATAGTATGCCTCTATATTTCATTATGATGCCATATTTTCCTCTTCCTTCTCTGTTCCTAGTATAGATCAAAACACAGCGTTACCTTATTAGAAAAGACACTTTGTAAAAGTTGTGCCTTTTTCATTATCCATTTTCTTTGGTGATAATTAGTTTGTCACTCATAATTGCTATGAAGCATCCAACAGATTAAGATAAAGATTATTGCTACTGCTACTTTACACTGTTCTTTCCCTTTTTGTTGGGGGGGAAGTAGGTTCTTTGTTGGCCAAAATGCTAAAAGCAAATCACAAATCTGCCCGATGCTGAAACCCGTGCAGAGCTGAGAGTGGAAAAAAAATCGCTGGATCAGGAGCAGAAAACAAAGATGTAATGAATTGTAGAGGTTTAGCTTTGGGGATGTATGACAGTCAAGATTTGATGGAGGGAGTGTGCAGCAGCTAATCCTTTAAGGCTAATCAAACAGCAGCTTGGAGACCATCAGCCTGCCTCTAGTCCTCCCTCCCTTCTTCTTTCCCCCCCCATCTCATTCCATGTCTCCTTATTTCTCTCTTTAGTGACAATGGCAGATTTACTCTTTTTGCAAAAAACGGACGATTGCTCGTCTCAATTTACAATTTAAAATTTATTCTTTTGAGCCGGATTCTGTTTTTGTGTCGGTTTTAACCCTGCTCCCCGTTTCTCCCGGCGGCTCTCCCTCCAGCGCTCTGAAAGCTGTTTAGACAGACTGCGTTGGATTCGGTTGGAAGCAGCGACACAGCTGGCTGTCTGAAAAGCAGCATCTTCCTGCCTCACGCTGCAGAGTTTCTGTCTCCAGGCAGTCATCTCAGCCTGCGAGAGGCTGCTATTAACTGCTGCTCTCTTTGTCTCCGCTCGTCCCCATATTCCCGACTGCTCTCCCACACCCTGCTCATCTTCTTTCTACGTTTCATCAGCTGCTATGTAGCACAGGAGCTGCTGCTGATATGGTTGCATGAACACAGTGGGCATTCCCCGGTGATTATTATTCATCTTATTAATTTCCATGATATCCACATTTAATTATATAAATTCTGTCGGTGTTTGATCGAATAGATGCCAGTGGAATAAATTAGAATAATGATGGCCAATAAGGACATTTACTGGATTAAGTAATAGAGCAAAAGTAAATAGAAATTGATCATGTTTTTCCTAATGAGCTTTGAACAAAAGGATGCTGATGCAACAGCTGCTTACCTCTGTGTAGATCTACAGTGTGCATTTATAGCATTTCACGTATCATAATATACTTCACTCAGTCAGCTGTGGGGGCCTTTTTAGGTTGTGTGTGTATTTTCAACAGCGTGGATCCAGACAGCTTTTTTTCTTCCGTATTCGTGGAACATATGGCGCGAGCAACTTCTAGTTACCATAGCAACACTGTGTTTGCAGTTGCATGAAAAATGCTATCCACAAGGACATAAACAGAGCTCTGAAATGAGCCCTAATTACTTTGTTATTGCCTTTTTGCTTTATTTGCATACATCTGGAAAGTAGAAGCTTTTGAGATTTTTTTTTAAATTTATAAACATTAACTAGGCGGCTAAATTTCTTTTTTATCAATGAATTAACTGAGTGGCTTTATTTTGTACAGTAAACCTAGATCGGTGGTCTGTAAGCTTATTTGCTCTTTGCATATTACTCCCTGTAAGTGGGTCCTTGTCCTTGAAGCTGTCTGTGTCACTGCCTGCCTGACCACCTGAATGTACAAAGCAGTTACTAGTGACTGATCCAGATGGATTTGTAGGCATACCCGTCTTATCCTGCTGGGACACACTAGGCCCTCACAGAGATTACAGCTCTGTCTCACATCTAGACCATGTGCTGTCTCATCTGGCATCACAGCACCTTTGTAGAGTTAAGATAAAAAAAACAAGTATTAATTACGCCCACCTAATATTTGATATGCTGTTGGTGTATTAACATTCATGTTTTAGATGCATGCGATATTGTTACAGCAGTATCTGCTGTTGCTGTAATGTAATGCTACATTACTGCTAGCTTGCTTGGTTTCTATTATTGACCACATTGAAGGCTTAAGTGGTGTCCCATGTACCCTTCTCATTCATGGTACACATTTATTTCAGCCATTGAAAGCTTTGGAATTTGCCTGGGGGGTAAATCTCTGTGTGTCTTTGCTTGAAGAAAAGCAAAATTTGTTGAATTCAGGCAGGAATGGACAGTATGAATAGAAAAAGATTAAAGGGTGCTGTAACATATATTACATGCCAGTTGAAATGGTGTTATTGCAGTACAGTATAATATACAATCCAAGAGAATGAGGTTTAACTGGCTGGTGTGTTTTAGACCTGTGCAGTGTGGTTATAGCAAAGATTTTCAGGAAAAAAGGAGGAAGGGGTAGAGGGATGGAGGAGTGAGAGAGCGAGAGAGAGCGAGAGAGAATATAGTGTACTGCTGGAGGTGGGCTTCTGCAGGCGGTCGCATTTAGATTGGGAGACAGCATTTCCTACTGAACAGGAGTGGAGACAAACTGATATGGCTACAGATGACAAAGAAGAGCAGCATGAAAGGACTGTAGATTAGAGACAAAGAGATCTGGATACTAGACGACAGAGAGAAAGAGACAAGGCAGAGGGAAGGCTGCATCCAGGATCCTATCTGTGGGCTCCTACCTGTGTGTCAGGCAGTAGCTCTTGTGCGGAGAGGTGCAGCCCACCAGCAACCATGGCAGTGAGTGCGTGGCAGGCTCTGTCTCCACTGCAGTGGGCTCGATGGGGCTGGGACACTCTGCTGGGTGGGGCAGGAGACGGGAACAGCCCAGACGCTGATCCGGCTCTGGGGCTCCTTCGCCGTCTCTCCTGGGGCTCACGTCATGACAGCATGATCAGGGCTGCCAGGGAACCGGTCAGACAGAGGTGAGACAGGATGGGGGACCGGAATCATATACCGTCAGATAATCCATTGATCAGCATAGCATTAAGCTGGGTAGCCAGGCTATGTTTCCAGCTTCGCTGCCACTTGTGTACTTGAGTGTGTTTTGCTGAGAATGATCAGATGTACAGACTTTATTTGCACGCAGAAAGCTTTAATTTCTCATTGTTTTAATTCAGGTGTTTCCGTATTTCCTGTGTATTTCCTGTATTTTATAGCTGTCATATCTCATCAAGGCTCTTGAGGCTTTCTGGTATATTTGAGTCTTAGTGTGTGCTGTGTAAGGTAATGCTTTGTCTCAGGCGTGTCGTTATCTGTCACCTCACTGCAGATTCAGCATTCTCATTGGAGCACCTAGAAATGAAAACATAAACTCATCATAGCCTGGAGCTTTTTAAATTTTTTAAACCATCACACATGACAGGAAATACTCTTACTGCCATTCCCACATGATGTACTGCAAGCGTGTAATAAACTGTGTAGCCTCTGATTAAAAATACCTCCAACATACCGTGACATAAAGAATAACATTAGAGCTGCACGACTGGAAAATAATTCTGTCCTTCGTGATGATATTATCTTTCACCTTTTTCTTGAGATGGATGGATATTTATGTTAATGAGCCTGATATGGGTCGTTATAGTCCAGTGGGTATCGGCCTGCTTCACAGCACCTTTCACTTAATGTTTCCTCATCTTTTATTGTAGGAGCTCAGACTCTGATGGCGCTTTTGAGACCCCTGAATCTACAACTCCAGTGAAGGCTGTTTCTCCAGCTGAGCCTCAGATAAAGCAAACAACATCTGACGAGAAAGGTACAGCAGGACAATTATTTCATGACCTTTGCTTAGTTTTATACCGATTTAAGCTGTTTCACTATTGAAAAAGTGTTGTTACTGGATGGATTGTTACACCACCTAGTGGAATGAAGTTGTAATTTAAATCTGCCTTTTTTTTTTTGCCGTGTCAGCCTACAGCGCTCAGAGCTACATCTCTGGGGACACTTTATTCTCTCTTTTATGTGTTTTTTTTTCATGCCTTTTTGTCCAGTTGGGACATTCATTGAATTATTTATAACACATCCATCTCTAGAGTTTAAAGTGTCACACAAAGACAATCACACAGCAGTTAAATTCTACCATAATCTACAGTACTGTGCAAAACTTCACCCCTCATTTCTTTATATTTTTCAGAAAAGCAGGAAATAGGCCCAGCAGTTTATTAAAATATGTGCAAATACAGATGGGAATAAATAAAGCTTTTACAATTCTACTGAGCTTAGTCAATATTTGGTATGACCATCTTTATTTTTCAACACAGCCTGAACTCTTAGCAAAGGTTTCGTGCTGAAAAATGAAGCTGTTGCCATTCAGATGCTTACCAGATGGTACTGTATGGTGGATCAAAATCTGACCATATTTTTCTGTATTCATAAATCCCATCAATTTTGACAAGATTATCAAGAAAAGGCTAAAACGCCTCCCCATAAAATGATAGGGTCTTCACTGTACTTTATTCTTTGGCAATCACCTTGCAAAAATATGATTTCATGCATGTATAACTGTATCTTTGGTATTTTTCACTGATTCGAAAAAAAAAACAAGCAAGAAAAAGCATGTTATGTTCGACTGAATGGTTGGATTAGTTAGACTCTAGAAATCTTTGTCTTATGTTCCACATCTTTCAATCTCCTTTTGCAGTAGAAGACACCTCAATCACTGATCCTACATCTGACTTCACTGCAGCCGAACTACCATGCCATTCTGAGTCAAATACTTTTGATGAAAACAAGCCCATCGCTGCCAGTGGTACATATAACATTGACTTTTTTGCTGCAGAATCAACGACTCACACTCTAACCCGTTCTCTGAGCCTCCAGGGAGGAGAACTAGATAGTTCTGCTCTGTTGGACGGATCACCTTCAGGAGGTTTCCGTCCACACTCCGAGTCTTTCAGTGTAGGCACTGAGAGTGCCCCAGGGACACTCCGCAGGCCCAAGAAAGGTCGTCCTGGGTCTGTAAAGAAAAAGCCTCTTCTCAGACAGAACTCTAACCCAGAGAGCCCAAGGCCAGACTCATCCAGCAGCACCCCAGAAATTAAGAAGCGGGCGAAACCTCGAACAGCCAGCCCTCTCCAGGCTCAGGAGGAAACTGAAGGAGGCTCTGCAACACCGAGTCCTGGAGGAACGCAGCGAAAAGCCAGAAAGACCCGTGTTGAGACTCCTCCTCCCCTGCCAGAGGAGACCAATCATACCACCCAAGAGGAGAGCCTTATTGTTCCTGCCTTACCTTTATGCCAGGAGGAGATACCCCTCCCTGAAAGTCAAGCAGACAAAGAAGAAACCCCCATCCCTCCCAGTGGCTCCTACAAATGGGATCCAGACAACTTTGAGAACATCAACCCCTTTAAAACCGGAGGTAGTAAAATTGCCAATTCCCCTGTTTTGGGTCGTAAGGAGCCTGTGTGTGCCCCCATTTCCACCCCTCTAGAGAGTCCCCCCGTCCCATCTGAGGAACCACATTACCCCAGTCCACCCGCTCCTATTAGAGAGCCAGTCACGAATCCTGAGGAGCAGCCCATTATACCCAAGCGTCAGTCACTAAGACTGGAGTTTGACTACTCCGAGGAAAGTGGTGAGGCATCACATCAGGCCTCTCCTCCACCTAAGAAGCTAGGCAAGAAGCCAGGTGCCAAGATGCCTCTGAGGAAACCAAAGCTGGGGCTGAAAAAGGCGCCTCCAGCACAGACAGAGCAGCTGGACAACATTCCTCCGGCATCTCACAACAGCAACGAGGATGAAATCCCGGCAACTAAAGCATCTTACACCTTTGAACTCGACAAGTATGAAGATCCAAACTTGAATCCATTTACTTCAAGGAAAAGTATCACCAACTCCCCCAAACTATCCAGGCCGCCTTATAACTTTGATGACTCCATAGACCCTTTCAAAAGCTCCAACAAGTTGGCCAATTCCCCTCCTAAGACTTCTGCCTCATTTGAACTGTCATCCAATGACAATGATACTGAAAATGACAACCTCGGGGAATTAGAGGACCAGAACCAGAACAAACCTGCCAAGAAGAAGAAAACTCCCATCAAATCGTAAGTTCACTCTGTATTACCAGAGGATTGTCTATTCACAGAAAAGTCTGCATCAGTCTGTGAGGATTTTAGGTTAGTCTGTGTTTGTATGTGGTTCTCTAGCCAGTTTTGCCAGTGTCCTCTGTCTGTCTGTCTGTCTGTCTGTCTGTCACCTGTGTCTGTGTATTCTCATATGTCACAGGAAGTCCAGGGGTGTGTCTTCTCTATGTTGTTTTTTGTAAGTACAGGGACAATACAGCCATCCACCCTTTTGCCCTCTAATTCAATCTGGCCCTCTTTGAACCAGCATGTTGCCCTGTTGTCCCTATTAACAGAAACATCAAAATCATTTGCGCTCGCTATTAAATCACTGAAACTCATCAGAAACGTACCCATTTTAACTGGAGTATCCATGCCAGTTTAAATCACCCATAATCCCTCCAATAGAAGATCCAGTTAGTAAATTAATGCTATATTTCTATTGACTTATGGATGGATAGTGGTGAAAAACTCTCTTGTTTTTTGTTATTTTGCTTTCCTTTTTTACACTGAAGTATCTGCAATAATTTTGTTCATTTGTATCCAGTTGTAAGTGTTTAACAAAGAAGGTGCTGGTGCCCCCTCTGGTGTTCATTGTTTGCTATTGAGGAAAGAACGAAAGCTACAGTGTATCAGCGTGTGCCAGGATCACATACAGTTTGAAACAGGCTGGACCAGAAGCTACCTTTCTTTTAATGCAGTGAACTACAACTTAGTGATAATATTTAATCAAGGACCCAGATATCATAAAAAACATGTACAATGTCAACAGTATGTTTTATTGCATGTGAATTAGAGCAAATTTGGCTCAGACCACATACTGTATCTGATACTACTGCTATTTAATATATTTTTACAGGGATACATAACCCTTTTATTAATTCAGGCATGCATTACACATTAAACACTGAGCATAAAAACAACAGGGTCTATGCAGTCCTGTGAAAAACTAAGTACATCATTACTGCTTTGATAAAAATTAAGGGGGTAAGTAGTAGCCAGGTGCTGCTAATGCACCTGATTAACTGATCATCACTGAAGCAGCACTGTAAAGAAAGGTTGGTCAAAATTCCTCCACAACAATGTGAGAGACTGATAAAGTCTGAGAAAAAAGAAAACTGCATAGAGCCGTGTGAAAACTTGTTTTTGCACGTGACTGTATGTATTTACAGTGTAAGTAAGTGTAAAATTGGATAATTCCTTCTAAAGGTTGTTGCAAAGTTCTAATAATTAAGCTACAGTATTGTTTACCTCATCATCATGATCACTAAACCTGGAAAACCAAGCTGCTCATAACATAATATTAATTTTCCATTACTCTTCACTGTCCAGTTACTAACTATAGATTCAGCCCTCTTCAGAAGCATTTACTGTTCTATCCATTTCAGCCACACACAGTAAGCAGCACTGTTGCACATGTGGAAATGAACTATGCAAATTAATGTTTTTTGCAATGATGATTTTATGCAAAATCCAGTCTTTCCAACTAGCTCATATTTTAGCATCTACGACTACACAAATGCTATATAAATGTGCAGCAAATGCAGAATTAAATACAGATAATGATTGACTCTAGAGTTTGACGGTGGATCTTTTTATATCCCCTCAGTAATACTTTCAGAGTGAAGAGGTCGCCAAAGAAATCACCCTTATCTGACCCATCACAGGTATGTATCTGATATGCAATCTCGCTTGGCTCTCCCGCTTTATCTATGTGCATTTCTCCCTCTTTCATGTGTCATCACTCTCTGCCGCCTTTTTTTGTGTCGCAGGATCTTATACCCGCAGATGAACCTTCCTCCCTTCACCAGCAGGATGACCATGCCACAGATGAGGAGAAACTAGCCTCCTCCACCAGTCATAAGTGGGCAGCCCTGCACGACATGGATGGAGATTTAAACTCTGACCAGCAAGACTTTCCTCAACCGTGCGACCTTACATCCTTTGTTAATGAGAACAGCCTTCCTAAGGAGACTCCAGGTGAGGCATAACTGTCTGACTCTCTGTAACTCTCGGTAATTCAGAGCTTATGTCTGGATAAATCCTTACATACTGTATATGAATCAGAAACTTTAGCTTTTATTCATACTGCTGTGTTATTGATTTTTCTTGTGGCAGCGATATAAGTCTGCTGGCCCAATTCTGTACTACCCTCTGACCTTACGCAAGAGCCAACGCTTCCCAGAGGCTATCTGGTTCACCCCATCTGGGTCAGAGATGGGAAAACAAACAGCCCTGCTTCGTCCTCTGAACTCGTCAAACCAGAGCTCAGCACACCACTGATGTGTCTCTTCATTTTGTTTACTGTATCTAATGCTTTGTTTTGCCTTTCCCTCTCAGTACAAGACTATGAAATTGAGTACATGGAGAAGATTGGCTCCTCTTCCCCAGTGAGTATTTAATATTACAGAGAGATTGTATTTGAGCTTGTCTTATGGTCACTACTTTTAGTATTTATAGCATTTATTTTACATTGTTTGTGTGCTATATGATATTTTAGCTTTTAAAAGTAGATAGTCTTCGTTCTTGTTTTTAACCTTGTGTGTCTTTTAGCCTCCGTCTGCAAAGAAGCCATCTTTGTACTTGAAGTTGGACTCAGTATCTGACAACTTAACCAAAAATACATGTGCGCATGGATCTGAACCCAGCTCCCCCTGCACAGGGTAAAATAGTTTACTTGTTACGCTTGCAACTTTGTTTCTTTGCTGTACTACGTAATGGTTTTGTTAACGTATACTATGTGAGTTTTACACTGCATTTTTAAGTCCCTTTCTTATTCTCGTGTGTGCTAAGTGTACACCACAAATAATGTATAATGTATTCGTTTCAGCTCCTTCAGCAATGTTTTCATTAATGCTGTCGTCCATCATCTGCGATGCATTACATGCCGTGCCTTTCCCCGCCTCATCTCCTGTTGGGTTTTTCTCATTCTGTGCAGGAGTTTTGAAGAGATGGAGGCCCAGATTACAGCAGGTATGAAGACACCGGTGCTCAGCTCCCGGCCTGGCCCCGAGGGCTCTGCTGCAGACAAGGGCAGGAAGAGAGAAAGCGAGGTGCTCAGTCGAACACAGAGCACCGAGATGGAGGAGCAGGTAAGTCAAGTGCCTTTGCGGACATTTAATTACAGTTAATTTGTTGTGCATAAATGTAATTTACACTCATGTCTAGTCATTACCATTTAAGGGGAAACTGTCATGTTTTTTGATTTCGGAGCATTTGCACCATGCTGTTGTTTAGTCACAAGGGGGAGACAGTGCCACGCTGTAAATGCTTTGTCATAGGCTGTGACTCAGCCCTCCAAAGTGAACACCATCAGTCACAGGGATTCTTATTAAATCCTTGTCACTGATAATGAAAAGCCAGTCAGTCACACTAGGTTCCCAGCTCAGATTCAGCAAACCACCTCCCAATGCTGCCACTCAAAAAAAAATCTCAGCGCTTGCTTTGCCATGCTGTCCCCCTGCCCCCTCCTCCCTCCCCTTCTGCCTATACCTCCTGGTGCCCTTGAAGCCCCCTAGCCAGGGCCCCGTGGAGGCACTTGCGCCAGCCCTGGCCATGCCCCTGTTAGACAGGCTGTCTGAGTGTGACGACCCCCTGCAGTACCTGGAGCCTGACCTGGCTGAGACCAACCCCACAGCATTCGCCCAAAAACTGCAGGTGTGTTGAGAAACCACACAAGACCCTACTTGATAAATTTGCCGACCCATATTTGGGCCTTGATATTTGTCTCTGTGTGTGTTTTTGTACAAAACATTATTCCCCGTTGTGTCACTGTGTTACATCCTGCCTTTTCATTTTCCCATTTTTTCCTCCTCCTCCTCCATAAGTTGCAGGTTTTTTTTTAGCTTGCTGGGTAAAATAGATTACTGGTGCATAAAATGTAGATGGCAGATCAACTCAAATTTCATGTGTTTCCCTCTTACTCTGTCATTCTTGGGCTGCAACCTCTCCTCCCTTACCACTGAAATTCGGCCCTCCCAATGTGTGCGGCCAAGGAGGAGCTGGTGCTTGCTGCCCTGAGGATAGAGGCTCTGCAGGTAGCCAAAAACATCTCTCAGTGCCCCTCCCTCTCCACTGTAACCCCCCAGGTACTGCGCTGAGTCAGCCTGCACCTGCTGTATGCAAGTGTGTGTGTGGGTGAACAAGTGTGTTTGCAAGAGCAAAAGATGCATCTTGAATGAGGGATTAGCGAAACGCAGGTGCACTCAAAAAAATGAAACGTTGACTTTAATTAAAATTATTTTGTCAACAGGTTCCACGAAATTGAATTATGTTAGTTTAAAGCAAAAATCTTTAGTTCATCTAATTTAAAAAAACTACTTAAGATTAACAAGACATATTTAAGACTAACTAAATCAAGTTATGTTGTATGAACATAGATGATATATTTTCAGGTTAGATAGTTTAGATTAGTTACTTCAACACATTTCTTATTTGTGGCAGTAAAATGTTAAATTTAAGTTAGATTAATTCAAATATTATATTTTCAGCCACCTTGTGCTTTATTAATTAGTTTTACATAAATCTATTTTGTCAACAGGTTCCACACAAATGAATTAAGTACATCCAACTTATTTTTTTAAATTTATTTTATTGCCAACACATTCAGTGAGCATTTGTGTAAACCCAGTCCAAAATAAAACACAACAGCTCATTAGGGTTAGTAATTAACAGTATGTAGACAGATGCAACATCAAGACTTTAAATTAAATGTCTGTATCTACCAGAAATAGAAGAAAAAAAAACGCATTGAAGATCACATAACACATTGATAAGATGACACTTGAGTTATGCACATGTGATGCTAGTAAGGTCTGTGAGTGTTTTTTTCTTTTAGTGTCTAAAATGGATAGCAAAGTTGCTATTTGCAATGATTGCTTAGGGTCAGTCCAGTAACACAATGCCAATGAAGTGCTTTCCTTTAACAATGCAAAGTGAAGTGTCCACCTCAACAGCCACAATTTAAAAAAAAAATGTAACAACAACAACAACAACAACAATAATAATAATAAATAGTCCACTGATATTAGCAATCAAAGAAAATTACATCACCATCCCAAATAAAACTTTAACAAAACATGCCAACATTATGGTCTAACAATAAAACAGCTTGTCAGCGTTCAGTTTTTTTGCAACAGCACAGCAGTAACCATTTAACACTCGCCACTGTCAACATTTATTTTACCAGTGTTTGGGCAAAAAACTTCAGATGTAAACATTTTAACATGGAAACAATTGTTCGTCTTTAAAAGTCCACAAAATATACATTCATCCTGCATTCCCAACTTGGATGATCTGATATCCTCGTGTTGGTGTTGTTCCCAGACCATCATGAAAATGTTGTTCCAGGTTCAACATTGCAAGTGACCAATCACATTGTTGTGACGTTATTCTATTCCAAGCCATTCGTGCATTTATGAAATTCCAGTGTTGCAAGGACAATATCAATTCTGCTTACTGTTTATTAAAGGGTTACGGTTAGGGTTAGGGTCAGTTGATCGGCGGACAGAGGCGGTTTCACGCAGCTTAAGTACAGTTTTTTGTTTTACGCCGGTTTTTCCCGAAGTCGCAAAGGTATGACGTCACAACATTCTGATTGGTCACTTGCAATGTTGATCCTGGAACAACATTTAGTATGATGATCTGGGAACAACACCAACACGAGGATATCAGATCAACCTCCTAACTTACCCTTATTTTTAGTATGTATTGCAATTACCTTTACAATGCACACAATGTAACACAAACTGAATATGAATATATTTCCACCTCATAACAATATGCCTTGAACGCTAATATACACACCACCCTTCAACATTTCTGGTGCAGTATCATCTCTCAATTAAATCCTTTAAATCTCAATACTTTTGTCTCTTAGCTTTCAGTCTTGAGGTTAACTGAGATTCAGTGCATGTATCCCACCCATTAAGAGTGCACATGCAGAGGCCAGGTCTTCCAGGTCATGCAGGACACACTAGATGGTTATACCCACATCGGCTGGAGGAGTGCTGGCATCAGCTCTTTCGATGGTAAAGATAGCAAGGGTAATTTGTTCCAGCTCCCTCTGAACAGCTGTAGCTTAGACACAAAAACATAGAAAAATGGCATCCAGTTTTAAAAAAAGAAAGAAAAAGGGCCAAAGCTACCCTTTAATGACGTAAACACAATATTAGGAACATGCACCCCAGTGTGCCACTATTTCAGACTACAGATTCAACGATAAATATAAATAGTTTGGGTATACAAGAAGATTTCCCAAAACATTTAAACAGGTTCCATGCAAATTACAACAACAACAACATTACAACATGCGACAACATTAGTTATTCAAAATTTGGTTTAATACAGATAAAAAACTAAACTAAAATTACCAACCAATTATTCTTTGAAGAGGATGCTTGGGTCTTCATTCAGGTAAAAAGGTAGTGCCCTGAGGACACACTCCCTCCCCTTTTCAATGGTTTCCTTCTGTAGAGAGTGGCAGAGATACAGGAAGAGAAAACAGATATACTTTAGGATGACAGAAACTCACATTATACGCAAAATGAATGACATATCCACTGCACAGATAGACATGTACACAAGACCAACTAATCATCACATGGACATGAATAGTTAACCTGTTGGGCAGGGTTTCCACCACATTATATATGTCCATAATGGAGGTAAAGACAAACTAATACATCATCTTTTTTGCATTCAAAACATAACATAAAAACATTCACTTCTGGTTTAACCTAAATCAAGGGATCAGATTTTACATATGTTTAGGTAATTTAAATTTTCCAACGTTTTGAGTACCAAACTTTGTCTTGCTTAATATAAATGTAAGTGCACTGTGCAGCTACCATACACTAGCTGTTTAAATTTGAAAATGATCTTATTAGCCATAATATTTTGCTACCAACAGAATAACGCACCTGTGTGGCTGGGGCCAAAGTTTGTCTAATTTTCTTCCCTGCAACGCCTCCTTTTTTCTTGAAGACTTTTATGAGCTGGTCAGTGTATTGGTCAAGTTGTGTAAAAAGCCTTGGAACATGTGCAGCAGTAGTAATCCTCACATATTCTGCTTCCACCTGAAAATATGTCAACAAACACAACATACTGTACTGTAAATATACATACTATATGTACACATATACAAACTAAAACTAATGTAGTAAGACCTCATTAAAGCTATAATTTTAACACAAACATTTACACAAAATGCTAATGGAGCCATTACAGCTTTTATTGTTATTTATCAAGTTCCAAAAAATATTGATCACAGCTGATCTGAAAAGAATTTCATGCCTCAGGCCCTTGAACTGCAACCTTTACCATGGTTCAGATGTGGAGAAGAAATAACAGGGGCATGGGATGGGTCACAAAAGAAAACTTAACTTATAAAACAGTTTTGTTTTTAAAAGTATAACAGTTCACATACCACATACAAGCTCAGCAATACCACATACACCACATCAGTATAGGAGGGAGCAGGTAAAGGCAGGATCTGAGATTTATAAAGAAAAAAAAAATTAATTCCTTAATTTCAAGAAGCAAATTATTGTTTGAATTACAACTAAATAAAATACTACTCAGAAGAAAAGCAAGAGATTGACACTGCCATGTGCAAACTTTCTATAGAAGCAATTATCACCAGGTCTGTCGACCTCCATTGTCTGTCCACTCATATGTCTTGAATAATTTTATTAAAAAAAATTAAGTGTGTACTTTCACAAACTGTAATTTATAACTACATTGATATGTATAACTCCGCTAGGAAACATGCTGTATTTACAGACCATTTTTACATAATACAGATTACTGATAGAGCAGAACAATGGTGTCACAGTGGCTTTCGCCCTTGACTTTTTGGATTTTAAATGTCACTTTATGCTATCCTTGCTATCCTATTCGATATTTCCGACTCTCGGATTACAGAAAAGGAATCCCAAGAAAGCAAATGGAAAAATAACCCCTTGAAAGAATAACCCCATGAACCCCTGTAGCTAATCCCTTAATAAAACAAAAAACAATAAAAATGTTTCTTACACAGTCCACAAAATAAGCATGTCCAGGACCCAGTAAAACTAATGTAAAACAAGCACACGCAAACGATATAACATGTCTTGTAAGACAAACGCAAAATATAACCATGCTGGACATATAGATACTACACAACATAGTCAAAGAAAAAAAGTGGTCTTACCTCTCAAAGAAACAGCAGCTTGGCGCCAAAACAGCCTTTTTCAGTTAAATTTGAAGTCTTGTGCATGAGCAGGCACAAGCCGTGAAACCTTCTTGTTCTGCGCGGTTTCATTACAACTGTTTTTGCATTACTGCCACCTTGTGGATATACAAGGTATATCGATCCTAATTGACTTAACTTAAATGTTATGCGATCAAGTAACACATTAGTATTATGTACGTTGAATAATAGACACAATTACGTAGACTTGATTAGAAAAACATATGTTAACTTAACAAAAACATATATTTTAAGTAAAATGAAAATAAATAATTAATATACACTGAACAATCCACCTCATTCATTTTTTTGAGTGTGTGTGTGAAATGCACATGTGCGTGACTGTGTGTGCGTGTGTGTGTGTGTGTGTGTGTGTGTGTGTGCATGAGTGTGTCTCAGCCTGCCTCTCCCTCCCCTTAAACACACCATTTTGAGTGTGACTGTGAATCCATGGCCTTATCAACATGGTGGCTGTACAGCTGCATCCACAGTCCCGCCACCTTCCGCGTCCCCACATTGGACTCTAACATGGCTTGATGCGTCCCAGCTCCCACCCTGACTACCAGCGAGCTCCATTAAGCCTTAGGAACCAAGTGCTGTGTCTTAGTCCCTTGCCTTTGTGATGCATGTTGGGCAACATGCATGTTGCCTGTTTCATGAGAAACTTACGTCAGCATGAATGTGACTGGGAATGTCTCACATTAGACTCGGCAGCTGAGGAGTTACATATTACGGTGCAGATCTGTTGACGTTTCATGATCACCTCCCCAAATCCCAGGTCACATTCTTGTTTTGTGATTTGGTCCATCTATTTGACTAACAGTACTAACAAAACAGCGTTAGGCAGGGTAAGTAGTACCTGGGAATTTGCTGGTCCAAATTCTGAGGCAGGTGCTGAACTTAAACTCTTGCAAGAGTTGGAGCAGGGCACGCACTTCCCACCTACGTCTTTCCTTCCATGTCTCATTCTGTTGTCCCACGCATTTTACAGTCTCGTCTCAAGAAACCCAGTACTCGCCGGTGGAATATCAACGGTTCACCCTTACTCAAAGTAAGCGCAACATAGTTCCCCCTGTGATGTGTTCACGTCCACCCATAGCGCAGTCCAAGTACTTCATTATAAACACATAGTTTTAATGGCTCAGTATGTCAGCAGACCAGATTAATGTCCTGAATATAAGCTTTAAAGGTGATTAAAGGTGTTCACATCTGCACTGGTTAAGAATTATAGCTTACTTTTTTGTAAAACCAAGATAAGGGCGATAAACGCTATTATTCATAGAGTTTGAAGGTAATTGCACTCCAATTATAGCTGAAATTCAGCACTTTAGCCTCCTAGTAATGGACTGTGAAGCCAAAACTGTCATCCAAATTCTTGCAGACTCCACTAGATTGTCTAGTCTAATAGATCCATAAGTTACAGAGAGTCCATTAATTTGCTGCCTACCAAAAGCTCTTTGTGAGCTGTTATGTGCAGTTACAGCTATGTAGTATGTCTGTTGTAGCCTTTGTGCATCTAATAATCAGTCCTCTCTGTCTTTGGGGGATGTGGCTTCGACTTGTGTTTTTGGGTCTTTTTTGTTAGCATTAAATCTACAATTAAGGCATTTCGTGTAAAGAGAGGTTAGATTTCAGTGTGCTCACCTTGTCTGTGTCTGAAATTGCATACTAATGTGTTATTTATTATGCTGATATCATGTGTGTGTTTTTTAGCCAGTCCAAAACATCTTTGCATTACCTGTAGTACATGTAGTATATTACATGTAGTACCTGACGTGCAGACTGTTTCTGGAGGATTATTAGAGTGTGCCAGCAGAAAACACATCTCACAACATAACAGACATTGCTCAGTGATGAGTAAGGCAGCAGAAATTAAACAATCCAGTTTATTTTCCTTTTTCTATTTTTTAGTCATTACTTTGTGCATCTCAGCTGAGGTTGGGTTACCATGGTAACTCATCTCCAACTTGAAACCTGGCTCTCACTTCAGTAGATAAACAACAGTGAACATTTTGAGTGTTTAGTTCATGGCATTTGGCATGGTATTTCAGGTGCATCATTGAGGCTTCATAGACGTGAGTCTTTCCTCGCAAAACAAATACAAAGCAGGTTATCGTTAAAAATCTGAATCCTGCATGTTTTGTCCCATGCAGTACAGTCAGTGCTGTTAATGAAAAGTCTGTGACATTTGCCTGAAGTACTACTAAACGAAAAAAGCTCTTTATTTAACATGTGATTCAGGATGATTTACTAAAAGGGGCTTTTTGTTAGCGGATTCTTGCTGCAGCTTTACCAAAGAACCACAGGTTTGATTTGTTTCCTTAAAGTCTCTGAACCTGAACCTTTCTGTATTGGTAGATAAAAACCTAATCAGTATCTGACTGATGTTTGTTGTTATATGTACTTGACCGTTTCTGTTCAGAGAAGTAATGCAATTAGCTGTACAGCCGGACCAAACACTTAACTCTTTCCAAAGTAGCGGTAGACCTCTCCTTGTCTCCTGTGACCCCCCATCATCAAATCCTCCTGTAATCCCTATCTACCAAGGATAGCTAAATCCTTTTCAGAGTTTTCAGGGACCCAAACGTGGTACTAGAACAACTGTATTTTAATATGATAAAGTGAGGAGGCTTTTATTTATTTTGTCATAGGTTGCAACGGACACTTGGAGATGCATTTGGGTTTGTAGTGTCTATACTTTAGATCCAAAGTCTGACTCTTTCTAATGATTAACCCTGAAGATTTTCTGATTCACCTTAGCCCTCATCACATTACAGTCTCTGTAGCTGTAAAAAAATGAGTTAAATCCTGTGATTCTAGGAACAACGGGTAAGACCTGTTAACTATGCTCTAACATGCTTTAACATTAGACTAACATATCTATCCCTTGCTGCCCAATCTGCCCCCCCCTAACCTCCCTCTCCTGTATACTATCAGCTGCTGCCCACCTTCCCCTCTGTCTTGCTTGGACCCAATCACATTCAAGCTCTTTCAATGAGCAGTTGACCAGGACTGCTCGGCTGGGGCCAGCATCAGCCAATAACACGGCTAATACTGTGGCAATGAAGACTGTTTCATCCAATCATGTAGCAGCTGACCAAGTCTTCAAGAACATCCCTGGCTTGCCTCATTTTGTATTGTTTTTGCTGTGTGGCACATTTTGATATAGTTTGACGCTGCCTAGCAGTTTGGTTCAGTCCAGAATGTGCGAGTGACCCTGAGGGCGAGGGTGTCCTGCGGTTGCCACAGCCTCGTTGGTAACAGGTTATGTTTGCGTCCTTTCTCTCCTCTCCTTTGCTTTCCGGAAGCAGCACAGAGACGTGTCATCTTCACTAGAGAGTGGCGTGTCCAAGAACTCGCTGTACTCCAGGACCACGGCCAGCTACATCGAAGGGGAGAGTCCCCACTTGCCCAGAGAACTGGACCACTCTTTGGGAATTGCACGAGAGGAGGTGCCCTGAAAATATTTCTTGTTCCTCCGTAAGTCATTGTTTGTTCCTTTAAGTCTGCATCTCACATTTAATGAAATGATTTTGTCTCCATCCTCAGATTGTGACAAAGGAGAAAGAAGTGCTGGAGTGGCAGAGGAAGTATGAAGACAGTCGACAGGAAGTGGTGGAGATGAGGTAAGAAGAGACACCTTGGGTTGTTATCGCTTTCATACACCAGGATCCCACACGCAGACACTGAAGCATGAATCTAACACCTAGCTGTGTTTCGGACTCCGCCCATTATCAACCGCCGAACCTCTCAAGCGGTTTATCTCGCTTAAGGTGTCAGACAAGGCCATGATTAACGGGAGACTGGATAGCCATTTAAAAAAATCAACACCTCGTCCTGTTGGCAAGGAGTAGAGATAAATAGATGGAGATCATGTGATGTAAATGTAGAGGTTTTACTGTTAAAAAGTTATATGTGAGAAAATATCCTAGGTTATGCTCAACTGAGCTCGTAACTAGCAGTAGCTACACTTGTTTCATGATGATCAGTCTAGGTTAAATTCATAGCTTCCAATTGGGGTTTTGGGAAAGATGTACAGTAAAGAAACTTTACTGTGTGTCAGCAGGTGGCGGGTGTCAGCTGTCTGCTGCTCAGTTAGTGTGGATAAGTCGGAGCTTACTTCATTTGAATGATTAGACTTTGGATAAGGAGAGGCTAAGAGGCTAAGGGGAAGGCATGGCTAATCTATCCTCTTACCTCTGGAAACTTGCTTTTAAAAAGACGAAGCTTCGTACTGGGTCCTGTTGCTTTTCTACTAGTTGTGTCGAGACACTTCAAACAACAGAAATTCAATTTGATTTTGAAAAGTTGTGCAGTAAATTTTGGAGCTAATTCAAAGCAAATTCTCCATTTCCTCTAAATACGGCGCATTTACTGTAAACCTGGACGGCGATAAGTAGCTCACAGGTGTTTGTTGGAAGGGTTCGAGCAACAGGCGGGTGGTGCAGGGCTGCACATGTCAGAGGGAGAGATGGGAATTTTTGGAAAAAATAGACTTCTTGGTATTCGATGTGAGGAGTCTTCTTTTTTGACTTTTTATGTGACATATACTGAAGATTTGCAACTTCTCATCCACAGGAGAATTGTAGCTGAGTATGAGAAGACAATTGCCCAGATGATAGGTGAGTTCACGTAACCATAAGCACGCAAATTTCATTTTAAAGCTGCTATTTTTGTTTCCCGTACTCTTCCACTTTATTTTACTCTTGTTCATTTGCAAACTGATCTGCTATAAGGTCCTTGTGAGGCCTTACCCAGTGCTACTGATCACAGATATTTGAATCTTATTTGAATTTTTTTTCTGTCCTTTGCAAAATTTCGCTTTTCTCTGTGTTTGCTTTCATATTTGAATGACGTGAACTGAATCCTCATGTCAGTGGAGGGGACAGCACTCTCCTTTGCCCGCTCTTGTTCAGCTTCTCTGGACTCATTAAATTTCACCGCAGGCTCACACTCCTGCATTATTCCTGCTCTCACCCACATCTTCCTTTCCACCTTTGAACATCCCCGAAGATTTGATTTTTTTTCTTTCACTGCGACCGGCTTTTTCTTTTTCCTACTCTCATTAAAACACTGTCACACACAGGAACAGTCTGCCTCTGCTAATGTCTAACACTCGGCTCTGTCACGTGTCTTGCCCTCCCAGCTTGACTTAACACAGTCCCTTCTTTTCTGTTCTGCTCCCATCTTTGCCCCCCTTACTATTTGATAACCCTGACAGGCATGCCAGGTGAGTAACGAGGAATTGTCTTTCATTTGTTTGTGTCAGCTCGCATCTCTCCATCCGTCCATCAGAGAGGGGAGCAGCTGTGCTCAATTTCTTCATCTCATTCAGAGCCATTCATTCATTTGTTTGGTTTTTGGGGGGGGTTTGGCTTTCACCCTGCAGGCTGAGACTAGTTTTTAAAAGAGAGACAGGACTGAATCTAATGAGTTTTAAAAAATGACTTTGTTGTTGTTATTGTTCATGTAAAGTACAATATTATACATATTCAGTCAGATGTAATACACACTGTAAATCTGTACATGAACACGTGCACTTCACCCATGACTGGCGATGGCTGTGAAGTCATTCGTGCAGATTTGGTGAGTTAACCGAGTTGCTCATCGATGGGAAATGAAAGGGATATTTGTAGGCTGAAATAGTGTAGGCACATTGATATTTAACACTGAAAGGTCTTGAGGCCACTCTGATGTTTCTCCTCTGTTTTTCTTTTCTCATTGTTCAGCTTTTTGTGTTTTGCATGCTACACTGGTTTATCAGAAATCCTCATATAGTGTAGTAAAACATCTTGTTGAATCATACTACCACAAATACATTTAGATATATTGTGAAAAATGTCAGAGAAGTCTTTTGTGTGTGTGTGTGTTTGTGTGCTGATTGGGGTCTTTTAACAGTATTTTTACCCATAACAGCAGTTTCTTCACCTAGTAGACTCTTTATCTGCATCCTCTCTATGTGTGTCCATCAGAGGATGACCAGAAAGAGAAATCTCTTTCCCATCACACCATCCAGCAGCTCATCATGGAGAAGGACCAGGCACTGGCCGACCTTAACTCTGTGGAGAAGTCTCTTGCCGATCTCTTCCGTCGTTATGAGAAGATGAAAGATGTGCTGGAGGGCTTTCGCAAAGTAACACAATTTATTCCCAGGTTTTTATCAATATGAACATCTCGGTTGGTCATCTCAGATTTTTTTTACTTGCCCCCTTGTGTCACCCACATACAGAATGAAGAGGTATTGAAGAAATGCGCTCAGGAGTATCTTTCAAGGGTTCGCAAGGAGGAACAGCGATATCAAGCCCTGAAAATTCATGCAGAGGAGAAACTAGACCGGTGAGTCTGTGCATATTCTTATTATGTCACATTTTCTGCAATAACTGTGTTATTTTCGCCACCACACTATCTACACTGTAAATGCAGTAAATGTAGTACAGTAATGCAGTGTCTTATGTGAATGCAAGTAAATGCTGGTGCTTTTTAAAGCTGCTAATTTTTTCACTATGTGCATTTCAGTTTTTCTTACTTCCTGAGCACAAAAGCTCATGAACAATATAAATTTTTGACTTCAAATACTTTGGTTTAAATGCTTATTTCAGTTCTTTGTAGTCATATTTTATTTATTTATTTTTTCTCGATATGTGATGTGATTTCTAGCGTTTGTGGGACTGAGAACAGTGTTGAAGTTTAGCTAGCAGTGAGTCTCCATAACATTGGTACTTTCCTGTACCAAAAACTGTTCTTTAAGTGTACAGCATAACTTATTGTCTGAGCTGAATTATGTTTGTATATGAGTCAGTGTAATTGGAAACAAGTCTAGCTAGCTAGCTAGCAATGAGTCTAGCTAACATTGCTAGCTGAAGCTAAACCAGTATTTACAGTGGCTCGTATCGAAACATATTTCTATAGATTACATATGATCCATATTAACTCTTTGTTGACTTTTATTTGCTTTTTAGATTTTATAGGCTTTTGTGAGTTGCGAAGAGGTGATTTCTTGTATCATTTGTGTGCCTCCAGGGCCAACGCAGAGATAGCTCAGGTGCGGGCCAAGGCCAAGCAGGAGCAAGCTGCCTCTCAGGCCAGTCTGAGGAAGGAGCAGATGAAGGTGGACTCTCTGGAACGCACTTTAGAGCAGAAGGTCAGTTTTAGGATATAAGAAGATATTAAATTAAAATTTTCTAAAGTTATCCAAGTGTATAATTTTTTGTTGCTAACTGTTTTACAGAATAAAGAGATCGAGGAGTTAACAAAGATCTGTGATGAACTAATTGCTAAGATGGGGAAGAGTTAGCAGGCCACATCACAATGAAGCCAAGCAGAAAATGAAGAGAAGCACTCCTTCTCAAATTGATGGACCTCTAAGACCAAAGTGGTCTTGGGGTTGTATTTCCTACTGACCATGTGTATACATCATCCACAGGATTGGCTTCCTCCTAATTACTCTGTATATTTTTGATGTTTCAGTGTATCGTACTGTATCAGGGGGTCTGCTTTCAAGTTTTATCATATCACTAATGAGTATGCCTGTGTGCGCGAGTGCGTGTATGATAATGAGAAAGTGCAAGCATTGTTTATGGGTTAAATTATCTATTATGATGTTGCCATGACAGCCACTGAGGGAGAAGACTGTTTACCCACTCCTGTTATTGTCTCCTCTTAATAAAGAGAAAGATAGACTTTGAAGATGAGAACCAGATTGTTAGAGTTATCCATAAAATGGTGATGCACCACTAAGAGAATACAAGCGATCACTATAGATTCTTGCATGTGAGAGATAAAGAAGAACTTGTAATGTTAATGTTTGTATATACTGTAGGAAACAAGACTTGTGCATTTTTGATAGTTATTCTGTTGTCTTCAGCCACTCCCCTCACATAACATTGTAGATATTTGTCATACTTGTCATAGCTTTTTTGATGAAATTGTGGAACTTTATTTTTGGGATTTTATTTTGATAAAAAGCAAACTAATTGTGACTGTGTTCAGTTGTGACCAGAAGTAATTTAATTTTGGATGAACCTGTCCTAGTCCTGCAATGGTTGTTTGTCACACTGAGGAATAACTTCTCTGCACAGCTACTGTACAGCATCTGCTTACAAAGTGCAATAAAAGATGGCAATACAGCATGCTGAGTTTAATTTGGTTCTTTTTTCTCATTTCCCCCCCATTTTTACATCTTTTATATTCCTCTATGTGATATCCACCCATCTTAATAGTACCATGTTGTACCCCTTCTTTCCCTTTAGAGATTTTGGCCCATATTGACATGACAACATCACACAGTTGCCTCAGATTTGGTGGCTGCACATCCATGATGTGCTTCCAATAACACCACATCCCAAAGGTGCCCTACTGATTTAGATCTAGTGACTGGAGGCCATTTAGGGACAAATGGCACATTATCATGTTGGGAACAGGAGAAGAAGTTTACACTGTGCTCATAAACATGGTCATAAACATGATCTACATGGTAAGCGTGAAATAGTCAGGCTTGAGTGTTTAGTAAGGTGGTAGGTAAGCAGACACAGCAGAGATTTTGGATTCCCAGTGAGCTCTGTTATACGTGAAACATAAACCAAACCTCCCCCAAATTAACTAAAAAAACAAAAAGCACATGGAATAGGACTAGCCCCCAATCATAATGTCATGCATACAGTGCCCTGCAATTAACACTATTAGAATATGCTGCATGCAAACATATCCAACCCTTTTCACTATAGTGAACTTCAATTCAAATCATGTACACTTTACAAATTTACTTTCAAATTCAAAAGAATTAGTTGAATGACTTGTTGTAATGCTTAAGAATAAATCAGATTGAATACTCACAGATTTGATAACTGTGGACCCCATAGTTATCAAATCTGAGACACAGTATCAATCATGTTGATTACAACTTTCCAGAAAGTTGAGAAAATACTTAAATTAGTAAAGCAGGGAAGAGGTGAAAGATGCACAACATTGTTTTAGCCTCTTAACCATTTAGAGGCAGTCCACCAAATTATAAAGCAATTAAGTAAGTAGTAGCATTCAGCAGACACATAACAATCACAATGCTACTCCATGCACGCTGGACAAGAAGCAAGCTGGTAAGAGAGCTGCTTTTATATCAAGCTTCTCCAGTTTATACAAACCCTCGCTTTGTGCAGGCTCATCACAGGGCATCATTTTTTTTTATTTTAATTTTGCTAAACTTTAGTTTTTCCTCCTAACTTCTGGCAATCTGCTCACTTTGTTCTTCTCTCAGTCGTCACTCTCTTCACGCTCCTCTTTTGCACCTAAAATCACATATAAACATATTATATTTATCAATAAATTGCCATAAAAATAATTTAAGTTAAATGATTCTAATTGCAGGC
Source organism: Diplotaxodon limnothrissa (assembly GCF_057381915.1). Taxonomy (NCBI): domain Eukaryota; kingdom Metazoa; phylum Chordata; class Actinopteri; order Cichliformes; family Cichlidae; genus Diplotaxodon; species Diplotaxodon limnothrissa. The sequence goes on along the minus strand of NC_140608.1, from coordinate 18,245,614 downwards.
TGGGGATGTGTGTTTGATGACGTCACTTTGACTTATTACCTTGACTTTAACTGCATCCACTGTCCATACGTCCATTGTGTTTCATTTTGCTGTGTCTCCTTCTCTTCCTGTCTCTGTCTTTGTGTTGTAATCCAAAAGGTCAAAGTAAAAGTGAAACCGAATTTATAACCTCAATAACCAGAGGTGTGGACTCGAGTCACATGACTTGGACTCGAGTCAGACTCGAGTCATTAATTTTATGACTTTAGACTTGACTTGAAAAAATGTTCTAAGACTTGTGACTTGACTTGGACTTTTACACCCATGACTTGGGACTTGAATTGGACTTGAACCGGTTTACTTGAAAAGACTTGATATTTTACCCCAAATATAAAATTTAACATGCATATTATATAGAGATTGAAAATGTGACGTCATTCACGGGTAGAACCGCAAAGGATTCTGGGAACTCGTGGCAAGCGGTACTAGCGCACGCAGGCTTTCAATTAAAATCAGTTATACAGCGATAAAAAGAAACACAAAAATGTCAAGAAGCTGTTGTATTATTAACTGCAATAGCCGGTCGCATGACAGCCACGGGAAGCCGACGGGTAAAGAGATCGGTTGTTATCGGATTACGTCGTTGAAGAGAAATTGTTCGAGCCATGTTTCCGAAGTAACAAAGAGGCGACTGGATTGCAGCCATTCAAAGATCAAATATAACGTCCCAGAACACTCCAGCTCACAGGTTAGTCTGCTCCAAGCATTTACACGAAGGTCAGTGTTTTTTAGTAGTTAATACGTCATTTTCATAACATAATTGGTGATATAGGTTACAAGCAAGTCTGGCGCTGAACAGAAATTGTGGCGCTATGCTCCTTTATTTATTGTGCATAAATAGTGAATTGTCCTGACACAATATTGCGTTTCGCTTATGTTATTATGGTACATTGACAAAAACATATACGTTTATTCACAGGATAAAACAGGTTTTTTTTTGTATCACTAATTGCCCAGTACGATTACAGCATACAGTATTGTTGTCACTGCTACATTTCTGTGATGCTACCAGAAATTATTTCCACCACTAATTAATTACCGTTGAGCTCAAAGGTTATATTAATAAACGGTTAAGGAATGTGTATTTATGACGACGATTTGTGAGATTGGTAAACTTATGATACGTACAATGGTCTTTCGTTCTACACGGTGCATTTCAAGGTCCTGCACCCATCCGTCGGTAAACTGTACCTGGGCTTGTTGCAGTGACCGGAAGTTACTAAACTTCATGAGTGTGTGCACTCACTCCAAGAACCGTATGATTATTAATATGCATATAAATAAAGAAGCTATTTTGTGCAAAGATGTCAACTGTAAGAATGCTGTGCATAAACATTTACTCTGCTCCATGTATGATGATATAGTGACTGCTCTGTATAAAAGTGGCACACTGCTTGATAAACAATATAAGCATAAGAAACCTAACATCAGACCTGGCTGGAAAGAACATGTATCCATGTACCATGATGAAGCTCGCATAGCTTATAAATGTTGGGCCATGGCTGGAAGACCTAAACAAGGCCCAGAATTTGAACAGAAAAAATGTGCGAATGCCAGATATAAGTACGCTGTTCGCTTTATAACTAAAAATGAGCAAATGCTAAGAGCAGATTCTTTGGCCAGGAAAATGCTGTGTAATAATACGGCAGATTTTTGGAAAGAGGTGAAAGCTCTTAATAACTGTAAACCATCTCTACCATCAACTGTTGAAGGTGTTTCTGGGGCAGATAACATTGCAGCATTATGGAGACAGCATTACAGTGTGTTGTTTAACTGTATAAAAAGTGAACCATATGAGGACAATCTTGACATGAGTAATGACACAATAAGTGTAAGGACACATGAAGTATATGAAGCCATTCATAGGTTGTCTGATAATAAATCCTCTGGTTTGGATCACATCACTGCAGAACATTTAAACATGCTAGTGTAAGGCTAGCTCCTCTTTTAGCACTCTGTTTCACTGGGTTTATGATTCATGGCATATTACCAGACTCAATGCTGTGTATTTTACTGGTACCAGTTATGAAGGACAAAGCTGCAAAAGTGAGCTGCTTGGATAATTACAGGCCAATTGCACTAGCCAGTATTTTATCTAAGGTGTTAGAAAGAATCTTGTTTGACAGAGTTAGTGTGTTCATCTCTTCTCTGGATAATCAGTTTGGCTTCAAAGCACGGCACTGACATGTGCATATATGCACTCAAGGAAATAGTCAGTTTGTATAGGGCTAAAAATTCATCTGTCCTCATGTGTTTCATTGATGCCTCTAAGGCTTTTGATCGAGTGAATCACAGAAAACTTTTTGATAAATTGAAGACACGGGGAGTTCCTCAGTACATCGTGAGGATTCTCTCTTACTGGTACGCTCATCAGAACATGCAGGTTAAATGGGGAAGCAGTATTTCTGCCCCCTTTGGTGTCAGCAATGGTGTTAGACGGGGTGGGATTTTGTCTCCAATTTTATTTAATTTGTATGTTGATGATTTGTCCATACAACTGAGAGCCTGTAACACTGGGTGTATATTAGGTAAAGCACTGATAAATCATCTCATGTATGCAGATGACCTGGTTGTTTTTAGTCCAAGCAGTGCTGGGTTACAGGATCTTCTTAATGTCTGTACTGAATATGGTGTGCAATATGACATTGAGTACAATGCTGCTAAAAGTGCTGTTTTGATATGTAGAACCAAGCAGGATAAACAGCTAAATTTCCCTTTGTTTAAACTGGCACAAAAAACTCTTGAAGTTCATAAAAAGGTGAAATACCTCGGTCACTTTATTACTGAGCAAATGAATGATGATGATGACATATACAGACAACGGTGTAAGCTCTATGTGCAGGCAAATACTATTGCACGCAAATTCAGCTTTTGTTCACTTCCAGTTAAAGTGGCTTTGTTTAAAGCGTATTGCACACCGCTATATACTGCCCCCTTGTGGTCATCCTACAAACAATGTAGCATGCAGAAGCTGCATGTTGCATATAATGATGCGATGAGAATCCTTTGCAGGATACCTAGAAGTGGTAGTGCCAGCCAGATGTTTGTAGCTGTGGGTGTTTGGACTTTTAAAGCACTTTTAAGGAAGCTAATGTTCAATTTTAGAGAACGACTGGATGGTTCAAATCAAATCAAATCACTTTTTATTGTCACATCACATGTGCAGGCACACTGGCACAGCACATGCGAGTGAAATTCTTGTGTGCGAGCCCCACAAGCAACAGAGATGTGCAAACACAACAACACAAACGAGCAAAATACAAGAATGGCCAACCTGAAACTAATAAATATATGTACAATATATAATAGTGTATGCATTTCTGGATGTGTATACTAAATATTTTCCTACGTGTGTGTGTGTGTGTGTGTGTGTGTGTGTGTGTGTATACACATTTTTACAAATTAAATAGTAAAAAAAAAAAAAATAAATAAAAAATAATAATAAAATATATAAAATATACAGAGTTGAATATGTGCAAAACAAGTGGCATTTATATACAGTGTGGAGTGCATAATGTTGAAGTTCCAGTAGTGAAGCTGAGGTGTCTATGACGTGTTCAGCAGTCTGATGGCCTGATGGAAAAAGCTGTCTCTCAGTCTGCTGGTACGGGACCGGATGCTGCAGAACCTCCTTCCTGATGGAAGCAGTCTGAACAGTTTATGGCTGGGGTGACTGGAGTCCTTGATGATCCTCCCCGCTTTCCTCAGGCAGCGCTTCCTGTAGATGTCTTGGAGGGAGGGAAGCTCACCTCCAATTATCGGTTCGAGTAACAGTATAATTTTAGCACTCACAGATCCGACAGTGAGTGGTTCCCGTTACTCATCCAGTCTCAGAAAGCACTGGTTAAAGTGTTTGTGTATTTATTGATTTATTTTAAGTAATTGTGTTTTATGTATATTATGGTTTTATGTTTTTACAAATGTTTTAGATACTTATTTATATACATATATATTGTAATGACCTGGCTGGGGTTGTTAGCCAGGTGCATTCTGGGTATTGTGTTGTCTCTGTGTTTTCTATCGTTCTGCTAGTTCATATGTGTTTGATTTGCATGTTGTGTTAGTGTTATGTTAATGTAAGCCACAGTGAAGTTGATGTGTGTTCTGTGGAGGGGGGTGAATTGGCATGGTTGGCTGACACCGCGACTCTATGTGGTGGGAGCGTGATAGGGGTTCGGTGTCAGCAGTGTTACGTTGTTGTTGAAAAAGATGGTGAATAAATGCCTGTGGTGAACCACTACTGCCTCCTGCTGGATTATTCGGGGATTACCAGTCTGCTGCTGAGACGCTCGGGGTCATGCGGTGTACGAGGCACGAGCGCTCTCCATTCATTGCGAAGTTTAGCGATAGCTGCTAGCGCCCCGCTAGCCGTTTAGCTAGTGAGCAGTTTAGCCAGTCAGCTCCCCAAACCCACAGTCGCTACAATTGGTGTCAGAAGTGGGATTCATGAGTGTCTAGCAGACACTATGGAGCCGACCATAGGCGAATTAGAGCGTGTAATCCGAGACAACAGCTCGCTTCTGGAAAGCATGGCTGCCGAGACCCAGCGGAGAAGACCCGAGCTGGGGCAGCCAGAGGGCCACAGCGCGCCCCGGAACAGCCACCCCCTGCTCTCCCTGCGACGGGAGGGGATTCCTGGGGCCGCACCACAGCTTCCTGGCAGGACGGCTGCTAAGCTACAGCACTACACTGGGGCGACGCAGCTGGAGCCGTATCTGGCCCAAGTCACGCTGGCTGCCACTCACAACGGGTGGGGTCAAGAAGAGACTGCCACCCACCTGGCGCTTGCACTGGAGGGCCCAGCGCTCCAGGTTCTGCTGGACCTGCCCCCAGAGGAGCAGCGCGACCTCCGGGCCTTGACCACGGCGCTCGGCAGACGGTTTGGACAGAGACCACCAGCCGAACAGAGCAGGGAGGAGCTGGCTTGCCGACGCCGACGCGAGGGAGAGAGCCTGGGGTCCTTTGCTGCGGACGTCCGCCTCTATGCCCGACGGGGCTACCCGACATTCCCAGGAGCGGCACGAGAGGAGCTGGGTCTCCACGCCTTCCTGAGGGGCCTCACACCGGAGAGGCTGCGACAGCATGTCCGGCTGTCATCCCCCCGAGACCTGGAGGAGGCACTGAGGGAGGCTGAGCGGGCTGAGGAGGTGCTGCGGGGCGAGCCAGGGACCCGACGATCGGCCAGGATGGTCGAGCGAGAGATGAACGCGTCCCAGTCGGATGAGGAGGAGGAGGCCAGACGAGCCCAATCAGAGGCAGTTCCACGTCGGAGGCGCCGGACGGACTGCTGTTATCGGTGCGGGGAACCTGGTCACCTCGCCCGGAACTGTCCCGCACCTAGTCCTCGGAGCCGAGTGACATCACCGACGGGAAACGGCCACGGGGTGGGACAGTGAGGGAACCCCCACCCCAATCGTTAAACCCTCTCCATGACACTCATCCCGTGGTGGGCCGCTGTGGGTCCACCCGTGGACTGTACCTGGACTGTATAGTTGATGGACGGTCTTGCCGGGCCCTGGTAGACACGGGGTCCACCATCTGCTTGCTGCGAAGGGGGGTGCTCCCGGAGACGGGTGGCTCATTGCCAAAAGACTGGACCCCTACTCACACAGCGTTGTACACTGTCACAGGAGAAAAGACTGTGATGCCGGGGAAAAAGACTCTGCAGGTGGTGGTGGGAACGAACAGTGTGAACCATGAGTTCTGGCTTGCCGACATAACAGACGAGTGCATTGTTGGACTGGACTTGCTGGCCCACTGGGGGGCACGGGTCGATGTACCGGGAGTTGCCATCCACCTTGGTGCTGAGACCGTGCAGCTTCAAGTGGGCCGCGGTAGCCAGGGACAGACCCCCACCCCACCAGCACCCCCAAAGCCCTTACGCCCCGCAGCTCCATGCCACAGCCAGGGGCCGAGGGCGGCAGGGGTGCGGAAGAGGACCCAGGGGGTGGACGTAAGCAGGGCCAACATCCCGCAGCCAGAGTCGCCGCCTAGCTCGGCAGTCTCCCCGTCACCTGAGACTGTCGCGGCAGTAGAGGAGCTTGGGCGGCGAAGTGGGGTGCACCTCAGTGCGACACAGCAGCAGCAGTTGCAGAGCCTCTTGGCAGAGTTTATGGACACTTTTGCCGCCAGGGAAGAGGACTGCACAAGGACGGGCCTGGTGCAACACACTATAGACACTGGAGCAGCTGCTCCAATCCGGCTGCGGCCCCACCGCCTGCCCCTCGCCAAACGCCAAGCTGCCGAGGGACTGATAAAAGAGATGGCAGCTAATGGCGTCATTGAACCCTCGGATAGTCCATGGGCCGCACCTATGGTTATGGTGCGGAAGAAAACAGGGGGGTGGCGCCCTTGTGTGGACTACAGGCGTCTGAACGCGGTCACCCGCAAGGACTCTTACCCGTTACCTCGCATCGATGACGCACTGGATTACATCGCTGGGTCCAGTTGGTTCAGCTCGCTAGACCTCCGCAGTGGGTACTGGCAGGTGGAGCTCGCTGCCGAGGCGCGGCCCAAGACTGCATTCACCATAGGGCAAGGACTGTGGCAGTTTAAGGTGATGCCTTTTGGACTATGCAATGCACCAGCCACGTTCGAAAGGTTAATGGAAAGGGTCCTCAAAGACATTCCCCGTGCCCGCTGCGTGGTCTATTTGGATGACTTGCTGACTCATGCTAAGGACTTTGAACAGGCCGTGGCCAACCTACGAGAGGTTCTGACTGCCATCCGCGGGGCCGGACTAAAGCTGAACCCGGCCAAGTGCAACCTTCTTGCTCGCCAGGTGAAGTTCCTGGGACATGTGGTGAGCGAACAGGGGGTGGCTACTGACCCCGAGAAGGTGGTTGCTGTGGGGGACTGGCCTACCCCATCGAACGTCGCCGAGCTACGAAGCTTCCTGGGGCTGGCCTCCTATTACAGGAGGTTTGTAAAAGACTTTGCCACCGTCGCTAGCCCCTTGCATCAGTTGACAAACAAGGGTCAGCGGTTTGGTTGGACGGAGGGCTGTGCAACGGCTTTCGAGCAGCTGAAAACTGCCCTTGTGAGTGCCCTGGTCTTGGCGTATCCTGACCCCAGCCAGCCTTTCCTTTTGGACACCGACGCCAGCAACGTGGGGGTCGGAGCGGTGCTCTCCCAGAGGGGAGAGGCTGAGGAGCGAGTGGTGGCATACTACAGCTGCAGCCTCAGCCGGGCCGAGAGGAATTACTGTGTTACCCGGCGTGAGCTGTTGGCTGTGGTCCTGGCGGTTCGTCACTTCCGACCTTACCTCCTGGGCACTAAGTTCCTGCTCAGGACAGACCACGCCAGCCTAACCTGGATGCTGAACTTTCGCCAGCCAGAGGGTCAGGTGGCCCGGTGGCTGGAAATACTACAAGAGTACGACTTTGAGGCCCAGCACCGACCAGGGCGGCAACACGCCAACGCTGACGCCCTGTCCAGGCGCCCCTGTTCTGCGGATGAGTGCCGGTACTGCAGGCGCATGGAGGAGCTGGACCGGGGTCCGACATCGGCAGCAGCAGAACCTGAGGGTGTGGATGAAGGGCAGGAACCTTTCACCGCGGCGGAGCTACAGCAGCACCAGGTGAGCGATCCAGCGCTGGAGATGGTGAGGGACTGGATGGAGGCAGGGACACGGCCAGACTGGTCCGCCGTGTCTTCCCAAGGGCCCGAGACAAAGTCGCTGTACTCCCAGTGGAACAGCCTGGAGCTCCATGGCGGTGTAATCTACCGGCGGTGGCGAGCGCCAGACGGGGGAGGCGACATACTCCAGCTCCTGGTTCCCCGGGCCTTGCGGCCTGAGGTCCTCCGCTGGGTCCATGGGGCTGCAGGTACTGGCCATTTTGGGAACGGCAAGACGTTGCGACGGCTGAGACGGCGGTTCTACTGGCCGGGGTGTCGTCAGGACGTGGAGATCCACGTCCACTGCTGTGACGACTGCACGGCGCAGAAAGGTCCCAGCCAGCGCTCCCATGCCCCATTGCAGCAATACCTAGTTGGGGCGCCAATGGAGCGGATCGGAGTGGATATCCTGGGTCCATTCCCTGTTACTGATGCCGGCAACCGGTATGTCCTGGTCGCGATGGATTATTTCTCAAAGTGGCCAGAGGCGTACGCGGTGCCGGATCAGAGTGCGGTGACGACGGCGCGGACTCTGGTGGATGAGATGTTCACGCGGTTTGGTGTACCGGAGGAGCTCCATAGCGACCAAGGGAGGAACTTTGAGAGCCAGGTGCTGGGAGAAGTGTGTCGGAGGCTGGGGGTGAGAAAAACGAGGACCACCCCCCTCCATCCTCAGAGCGATGGTCTGGTTGAGCGGTTCAACCGCACGCTGGCCACCCAGCTGGCCATCCTGACCAGCCAACATCAGAGGGACTGGGACCAACACCTGCCCCTTGTTTTGTGGGCATATCGAACAGCAGTGCAGGAGTCAAGTCAGTGTACTCCTGCAGCGTTGATGTTCGGAAGGGAGCTCCGGACCCCGGTGGACTTGGTGTTCGGAGCGCCCCCTGAGCCGGAGATTGCTGGTGGACCAGAGATGGACTACTTCCGGCGGCTCAGGGAGCGGTTGCACACGGTGCATCAACTGGCAAGACGGACATTGGAGGGAGCCGGGGCCCGCCAGAAACGGGCGTATGATACCCGTGCGCACGGTCCTATGCTGGGGGCCGGAGATCGGGTCTGGGTGTTCTGCCCCCAGAGGAAGCGGGGGCTGACCCCCAAGCTCATGAGCCACTGGCAAGGCCCGGGCGAAATCCTGGAACAGCTGTCGGAGGTGGTCTTCAGAGTCCGGATGCCGGGGCGGGGAAGGCGGGTGGTGCTACACAAGGACCGGCTGGCGCCATACCATCCGCTTGCCCCCAACCCGCAGGCTGGTGTGCAGCCTGGGGACTCCTCGCCCCCTACGCCCGGCCCGGAGGGGGGTGCCATGGATTCCCAGTCGAGGCCGAAGCGTACTCGACGCCGGCCCGGACATTTGCTGGACTACAGTGTGGACAGTTAAGGTTGTGGGGACACTAAACCTTTTTGGGAGGGGGCTGTGTAATGACCTGGCTGGGGTTGTTAGCCAGGTGCATTCTGGGTATTGTGTTGTCTCTGTGTTTTCTATCGTTCTGCTAGTTCATATGTGTTTGATTTGCATGTTGTGTTAGTGTTATGTTAATGTAAGCCACAGTGAAGTTGATGTGTGTTCTGTGGAGGGGGGTGAATTGGCATGGTTGGCTGACACCGCGACTCTATGTGGTGGGAGCGTGATAGGGGTTCGGTGTCAGCAGTGTTACGTTGTTGTTGAAAAAGATGGTGAATAAATGCCTGTGGTGAACCACTACTGCCTCCTGCTGGATTATTCGGGGATTACCAGTCTGCTGCTGAGACGCTCGGGGTCATGCGGTGTACGAGGCACGAGCGCTCTCCATTCATTGCGAAGTTTAGCGATAGCTGCTAGCGCCCCGCTAGCCGTTTAGCTAGTGAGCAGTTTAGCCAGTCAGCTCCCCAAACCCACAGTCGCTACAATATATTTAATGGTGTATACCTTGTGTTGGGGGGGGGGGGGGGAGTGTTGTGTGTGTGTGTGTTTTTTTTTTTTTGTTTTTTTTTTTTTTTTTTTGTCTTGTTTTTATGGACATGAAGTCTGCCAATTAAGATTGAATTGAATTATAAAGATCCATTAGAGTGTTCATCATATCGTCCTATATCACTCTTAAATGTAGATTTAAAAATACTGTCAAAAACACTTGCTCTCAGGCTAGAGCAACATCTACCATTGTTAATTTCTCCAGATCAGACAGGTTTCGTGAAGGGTAGGCATGGTTTTTTCAACCTGCGCAGGTTTTTGAACATATTACACACCAAGTCAACTACAACCCCTGAAATTGCCTTATTACTCGATGCTGAGAAGGCATTTGACCGGGTGGAGTGGGATTATCTGTTTTATACTCTGCATAAATTTGGATTTGGCCCTAATTTCATTTCATGGATTCAGTTACTTTACTCCTCACCTATGGCACGTGTTAGAACAAATTCGTTATTCTCTTCTTATTTCCCACTTCTCCGTGGTACGAGACAAGGTTGTCCCTTATCCCCTCTTCTTTTTGCATTATCAATTGAACCACTGGCGATTAAACTGCGAGCTGACAGTTGCATTAAGGGCATCTTCAGAGGTGACCAGGAGCACAAAATATCCTTATATGCTGACGACCTCCTGCTGTATATGTCAGAGCCTTTATGCTCTCTTCCCCGTGCTCTTGCCATTTTTGAATGTTTTGGTAATATTTCAGGTTACAAGTTAAATCTGCATAAAAGTGAACTTCTCTGTGTCAACTCTATAGCCAGAAAGATTTCATTTTCAGGTTTTCAATTTAGCGTTAAATCAGGGTATGTGACCTATCTGGGGGTTAAGGTTACCCACTCATACAAAGATCTTTATGAAAGAAACTTTGTCCCGCTGCTTAAAAATACTGAGACAGATCTTCAGAGGTGGAACAATTTACCACTGTCATTAATTGGCCGCGTCAATTCTATCAAAATGAACATACTTCCCAAGTTCCTTTACTTATTTCAATGTATCCCATGCTACTTACCCAATAAGTATTTTATAACACTGAATAAGCATATCTCTGCATTTATTTGGAATGGCAAAAGTCCACGAATTCGTAAAGATTTCATGCAGAGGACTAGGCCAATGGGTGGATTAGCCTTGCCAAACTTTCAGTCTTATTATTGGGCAGCAAATATTCGTAATATGCTGTACTGGATGAGTAATGTTACTACAGAGACTCCAGCTTGGCTCCAAATTGAGTCATCCAATTGTGGCGAAGTTTGCCTATCAGCTTTGTTGAGTTCAGCTCTCCCATTAGAGCTATACACCTATAAACGTAACCCTTTGTTGTATGACTCGCTCAGAATCTGGGTGCAATGTAGGAAAAGGTTGGGGTTACACTTAATGTCAATTAAAGCACCTATCTGCTCAAACCATATGTTCCCACCCTCCATGATGGACTCTGCCTTTAAAATATGGGAAAGTAATGGCCTTAGAAATATCAAAGACCTTTTTGTAGATGGGATTTTTGCCTCATTCACGCAGCTCCTGAAGCAGTTTAATGTTCCTCGGCAACATTTTTTCCGCTATTTACAAATTCGTCACTTTGTAAAGAGTCGATTTCCTTCATTTCCGGAACTACCTGAGGAAACTTCTTTGGATAAAATTATTAATATAAACGTTCATAAGAGAGGGGCGATTAAAGAAATCTATGCTATACTATTAGATCTTCAATCTCCTTCTCTCTTCATCCTTAAAGCACAGTGGGAGAAAGACCTTGGGATGACTATAACAGATGAGCTCTGGCAATCTTTTCTCCAGAGGGTACACTCTTCTTCGATATGTGCCAGGCATGGGCTCCTTCAATTTAAGGTCCTACACCGATTACATATCTCCAAGGAAAAGTTAGCCAAGTTCTATCCAGGAGCTGACCCTCTGTGTAACAGATGTAAAGCAGAAACAGGTTCGCTCCTTCATACCTTTTGGACATGCCCCAATCTTCATACCTATTGGGTGTCTATATTTAACACTCTGTCAGAGATGTATAACGTTAAATATGAGCCTTCTGCTCTAACGGCTATCTTTGGGGTGATACCTCAAGACATCACTTTGCCAAAATGCTATTCGAATTCTATTGCCTTTGCTTCACTTATCGCAAGGCGCCTTATACTTTTAAGATGGAAGCAGGAAGCTCCTCCCACACATGAACAGTGGCTTGCGGAGCTCATGAGGTTTTTACATTTAGAAAAGATGAGATATACACTGGCAGGTTCAACCACCAAATTTCTTAGGGCATGGCAGCCATTCTTGATGTACATGGAAACATTTAAAATGACCACCTTATCATGACCAGATACCATATCTCTATATCGCTATCATAGCTAACTGTACGCTGAATGTCCCTTATACATTTTATTTTTCTATTTGTTTGTTGTTGTTTGTTTGTTTTTTGTTGTTTTGTAGGGGTTTCTTTGGTTTGTTTGTTTGTTTTTTCCTTCTCTATTTCTGTTATCTTTTGGGGTATTGTAAATACTGAACAGCAAACTACTGTATGTTCAATGTTTTGTTGTTAACATGCTGCTGTGACTGAAAATAAAATTTATAAAAAAAAAAAAAAGATTGAATTGAATTGAAATAAATATGCTAAGATGAGATAGCTGACTTCATCTAACTAGCAAATGTTGTCCAGGCTACGTTGGTGATACAGTTTTTTTTTAATGTGTATGATATTTTTGTCATGCGATTTTAAAGCTGGTCCTACAACCGCATCCAAGAATAACATGCAGCGTATCTCAGAACTGTCGGTGAAAATTATTCTTGGAGCTAGGTTTAATTGAGCTGCATTTTAAAGAGGTGCAATTTCACAATTTGTGTATATTTTCTAAGTTCACTATTTTGTCATGTGTTGAGAAAAACACAGATTTTAAAATTACATGGTCTAATATTTACATTTAGCATAACTGCAACATTATTTTTTCGTTTTTTTTTTTTAAAGACTCGAAAGGACTTGAAATTCAAAGTTTCAGACTTGTGACTTGACTCGGACTTTTACACCAGTGACTTGAGACTCGACTCTGACTTGCCTGACATTACTTGAGACTTGACTTGAGACTTGAGGATAAAGACTTGAGACTTACTTGAGACTTGCAAGACAATGACTTGGTCCCACCTCTGTCAATAACGTTTAGAACTACACTCAAACTGAATGTGGGGTGCTGCTGGCCATGTACAGGAACATCCATCTAAGTTGCTCTCACCTGGATCTGAAGCTGTACTGTAATCAAACACAGAAGCCTAATTCGACCAGAATAGGCAACTTTAACGAAACTAGACAGTAAATATCGGCTCCTTGCCTGGCAACTAGTGATAGTGCCAGCAGACTAAGAAAGCTAAAATTAGCTAATAATCTCTGGTGAGCTAGCTGATGTTAGCTAATGTTTTGGGTGCTATTTAGAGAGCAAATATATACAAACAGGCACTTTTTAAAGTCACATCAGTGACCCTGTGTTATCAGAAGAAGTTTCCCTTTTGCTTCCTAATGTTTCAGTAACCTGTGTTTTGAGCATACTTGTGTCAGGAAATTATCTCTTCATCTTCTTCTTTCTGCTGCAGCACCACAAATCTTCTCTAATAATGATAAGTCACTGCTAGTGAAGCACACAGATGATGTAAAAAAAAAAAAAAAGAATAATAACATGTAATGCTATTGCTACTGTTATGGTTATTTTTAGTGGTGCTTGAGCACTCCTGAAATGGGTTTAAACTTACCAATGGTGGCCATTCTCATATGATCTATGGACTCAACAGGGCACTTTCAACCAAATAAGTTTCGCTCACAGGATATTTTCTCATTTTTGGACCATTCTCTGTAAACTCTGGGGACGGCCGTGTGGGTGATCTACAATTTCTGAAATGCTCAGACCCGACAAATATGGCAGCAGCAGTCATGCTCTGGTCAAAGTCACTTAAATCAACTTTCTTTTGATGCTCATTTGTAACTGCAACAGCTTTTTCCTCACATGAGAAATGCGAGTTTAGACCAGGCAAAAAAAAAAAAAAAAAAAAAGTATTATGATGAAATACACTTGCACAGCACTTCTTGTTTTTGAAACTTTTAATTTTTCAAAGATGTAAAATGAGGGATACATATAACTCAGGGTTTGTTTTTGCAATCAGTAAAAGGTATGTGAAGACATGTTGATTAACTATGCTTTGATTAAATAAAATAGACAAATTTGGGTTCTGCAATAACACGAAATCCCAAAAATAGAGAAGGGGAAAACCATTAGAACTTAAAAACAACCAACAAGAAACATCACAGGGTGGAATAACGAGCACACCAGGAAGTGATAAGAACTGCAGGGCACAACACAGGTCTGAGACTGGGGTAAGTAAACCTGAATACTAAACACACGAGACAAGTGGTTGACGACTTAAAACAGTTAGGTTAGTTGTTCCTGTTAAGTTACTAAGGATTAAGGTTAACCACAACACAAGGGAAGTGGAAATTATGACGAAACCTTAAACACTAAACTGAGTGAAACCAATGAATCTTGTTTAAAGAAAAATTATGCAAAGCTCCAAACACTGTGCGAAGGAAGAACAACTCAACAAAAGATAAATCAATCTACACCAGTAACCAGAAATAAATACAAAGGAATATATGATGGGGGAAAACTAAACTGCGGACAGAAGGCATTTGAGTTGTCCAAAATTTAGTCAAGCTTGAAGGTGCTGATTTTGGAGCAAAGGCTTTTTTTATTGTTCAACACCCTCTTAAATCCATGGTGAAAACTCACCTAATTGTGGGCAGTGGTGCAGGTGTCCCAGCAGTTTCCACTGTATGACAGTCTCAAACCTTCGTTGTTCTTCAGTTGTTCATGAACATCCTTCTTCTTATCTGAGGGTGACAGTTTGGGGCTTCTTCCAGACTTTGACAAAGTGAAAATACATCCAAAAAAAATTTGATACAATTGTTTGAACTGATTATCTTGGAAGATTATCTTAGAAATGGCTCCAAGAGACCTTCAAAGGTTGTCTAGATCTGCAATTCTCCTTCTTAGATCTTCACTTGGACTTTCCCACTGTTCTGAGTATTGGTCAGTCTAATGAGTGCTGTGAACCAAATCCTTGCTTTGCTGGCAAAGATGAACTACCACTCTTCACTCTGGCACAGCTGGCTGCCGGCAGAGCCCGCGGGCACACCATTGCAGCCCCCCCTGGCTTCTTCTCTGTGGCTGCTGGGTGACCCCTCGTCTGGGGCTCTCCACAGCTCTTACCGGGAGGGTGGCAAGGATGCACCTCCGATGGTCCTCCTTGGGCTCTCGCACTCTGGGTCCTCTGGATGTCTGGGGCCTGGATCTCCTCCATGCGCGCTTCATGCCCTGGGGGACAGGCCTATGGCTCCCTACACCCTCTAGCAGATCATTACATGGAGAAACCTTTTGAATACAAGCACGCTCATCCACACAGGTGTGCACGCAGGTGTACACACAGGTGTTCACTGTTCTGACACAAACTACACCTTTCTTGGCTGCTACCTCAAAGCACATTGAGCGCTGTCAGTCCTGCGTGTTGCACAACAACGTTCATTATTTAGTATTTACTGTTATTTACACTTAGCTGGATTAATGCAATGGTGTTGTGTTTATTATGTCGCTTTTTTGCTTGTTTTCTCTTGATCCGGGAGATTTTTTTTTCTTTTTGTTGTTGCCCCTACCCAACACCTGCCATACGTAAGTACTTTGGCACGACAACCAGCAGGGACAAGAAAGCAAAGAGCCAAACTCAGGATGGGTGTGGCCTCAGCAAACTGTTAATGCGAGAGAGTCAGAATGAAATCCATTATGTGTCCTCTGTCCATCCAGGCTGCAGAAGCAACTGTTGTTGTTTAAGACAGAGTGGTGGGCCCCAGTTGAGGGGCTAGTAATCTCCTGGCTAGTACAGGAAGGAATATCAGCTCATCTGATAGCTCAGATTAAGCTCAGGGGGCTTTAGGAGCAAACAACCTGCTTTTCATTGTGTAGTCGGGACAAGTGAGGACCATCAGCGCCATGAGAGCTGTCCACTATTGTCTGCTGCTTCTGTTTTCCCTGGTCCTGCTAGCAACCACCTGTAAGAACTTTTTCTTCTTTATGCACCTCTGTTTGCTGGTTAACTGTTTGTCCATCTTTCATTTCATCTCGCCTCCTTTCAGATACTGTACGTTTCAACCCTTGCATTATAAATAATAGTTTGTGTTTAGCGTTTAGTGTATTTAATGTGTTCCTGAAGAGTAAGACCGTGTTAAACAAATAACTAAAATGAATGGCTCCACTGTACATTCTGACTTAAGGAGCGTAGATGCTGGACATGATGGACCTACAGTTATTTCTCGGGAAAAACCTGACATGTTTCATAACTTCAGTAGGATCATTAAACATTAAGTCCTTTTACTGACCTTATACTTTATTTATGTCATGTTCACTAATTGCTGTCTGCAGTGATTCTGATGGGTTTCGTGTCGCTTCAGTCCATCACTCTCCACTATACACCCAAGAAGCACGCACTCCCTGCAAATAATCTCTTAATAGGCCTGGAGGCTAATACTTACAGCATGTGTGTAGAGCGACAATGCCGCGGGGATAGATTGGGGCCAACTGCAAACAACAGAAAGTATTTATATACCAACTCAGTATACGTGAGAGCACATGTGCAGAAAACGGGCCGATTATGCAATTTCTTTGTTTCACACGTGCTTTTGTAGCTTCGCTGTTTATTTGTGGTTAGGTTTTGGTAAGTTATTAGATAATTTAGCTGGTTTCATTTAAAAAAAATGCCACATCTTGTTGTATATATGGAAAAAACTTCTCTTTTTAATATCTGTTTCTATCAAAACTTAATGATGACAGACCTATCCGGAGTTGAAGGAGGTTATTTTGATGGCCAGTACAGGAGATATGCTGCTGCAAAGTATGTTTGAAGCTTTTGGTGACTCCAGTTCTGATCCTCTTAGGAAGCAGCCTTAAGTTTGTCTGGAATTTAGGAGATGGATGGAAAGTTTCAAAAGGAAGCCTTTAAGTATTTCAAAGGTCAGTTAGTTTTCAATTAACAGCTCCCTCCTCGGGAGAGCTTTAGAAAGATATTTAAGTGTTTTATGTGCTGAAGTGGGCTCTGAGGCATTAGCTAAAGTTTAGAAAGATGTATTTTTTTAAATGTGTGGGCACTGGTGAAACACTTTGGTTGATTTGGGAAAATTCATATGAAGGAAGTTAATTAATTAGTGCTGTTTCTCTTCATATTCCCTCTGGACCCAGGGAAAGTCACACATTTATAAGCCCTTCATGCACTTGCCAACCTATAGATCCTGTGTAAATATGAATTAGAAATATCTAAGCTTCGGACACTTGTTGGCACTATCCCATGCAATCATCTTCAGTTATCTAAAGCAAACATTTGTGTCCTATGCTGTAGAGGTTTTTCACCCTGACAAGATATGCATGTACAGCTGACTCTTTCTTATATAGTAGCGCTCTGTTCCCTTTCAGGTGAGACTATACGATGTTATACATGCATGGGCTCCAATAACGATGACTGCAACCGACAAGGCTCCAAAGCTTGTCCTGGCTACTCTGATGCCTGTGCTGTAGTGGTGGGCCATGACAGTGAGTCCAACAGTGACAGCGTAGTAGCCTTTCTTTTTACTAGTTTAATTCCAACCTTCCACCAAAAAACTCCATTTGTTTCTCTTGTATATGTGCGTGTGTGTCTTTTTTGTGTGTTAAATAGACGACAGCCTGCTCTCTGTAGACACATCTCGGGCAGCAGGGGGTCTGAGGCTTTTAAGGGAATGAAGAGATTTGCTACTCCTACTCAATGAATGTCCTTAATTAGGACACCATGTGTTCATGGCACCAAGACAGATTTACCAAATCTCAGCCAGCAGATCTTTTTTAAAAAAATTTTTTGGCTGTAGATATGATATTTTTATTTTAATATTTTATAATCAATAAAAATCATTTGGACTAAATTCTTAAAAGGTGGTAGGTTTAGCATTAAACCTGCAACTTGTAATATTTCAGCTGGGAGTTGTTTACTCTAATGCTGTGTTTAAACCTGCATTAAGTGTTTCAATGGTCTGCTGTGATGAAAACAACAACAACAAAGAAATCGCTGAAAGCAAGACTAGCCAGGAGAGTTTCTTAAAGCAACAATTTAGCATCGACTTATATTGATTGGACGATGGCGGACAGCTTCTAAATGAGAGTAACTGGCTTCATTTTCTGTTTGTTAGGTGGCGTGATGAAGTCATGCTCTTACAAGTCCTTCTGCAGCCAGGCCAACAGTCAGGGCTACAGGGCACCAGGTGTCAGAGTTCACTGCTGCTACAGCAATGACTGCAACGTAACAAGCTTCGCCAACCAGCTGCCTGGACTTACCTACTTACTGCTGTTTTCTTCCATTTTCCCACTGCTTTTTTAAGTAGACGACTCAATCAAGCCCGCATGTATCCGACTGCCAAATAACACTGCCAAATTCCATATTCCATGCCATCCTTGTTACCATTTCACTTTGATTTACCTTATTTATCTGCTAGATATGACTGTGTGGATTATATTCACCGTGTTCCACTGAATCTATTAAAAAGTACTCAAGTGAATGTGTCTTTCAATGGATTTCACTAAGCCAATAAGTAGATCCTAAGGGAAGTGCTGAAATAACAGGCAGATATATATATATATTTTTCCTGCATTGAAGGGGAAGAAATAGCATTTGAATTTTGAATTTCTCATGTTACTCATCCTGGTTCCATGCAAACCCTATAATTTTTTGAAAGTGCAGGAAAAAAAGAACTAGAGTAAGTTTTTACCAATCATCTGTCAAGATATTACTCCGTGCATCTTTCAGGCTTCACATACCAATACAACCATGAATGTCAATGTAGTGTGTCACGTACAAATGCAGCACTAAGAGTTCACGCCACTGGTGTGTTGTTATATTATTAGCCTTACCTCTCAATCTCATGGCTGAGCTGTGTGAAATATGATGAAAGAATGCTACTCACACACTGAAAAGCCATATAATCCTTTTATATGGTGGTGGCCAGATGTGTTGCTCTGATGAGGTTAATCCATGTTAGAGAAAGGAAGTCTGGCCACACTTTAACAGTGGATGGTGAACAGGTAGATGCTATATAATAACTATCTGTGCTGTCAATTGTGTCATTGCTTTTAATTTTATTACCAGCTTCTTTCCAATTTCATTGTGATGTACATTAAACTGGGCTGTTGATATCTTTATGTATTTTATTTCGATCATTTATTTTAATATAGTTCCTGTGTCTTTCTTTCTTTTTTTTACATTTAAAAAATACAATTTAATCCTCTTTGAAAAAGGGGATTCTTATCCTTTCTGTGTGGTGTATATACTATGTTGTAAATAAATATATATTCAACTACTGAGTGGTGCAAATGTCAAATGTAAAGATACATTTATCTTGCAGTAATTCTATAACTACAACCATTAAAAGAAATCTTTTGTGAAAGTCGCTGGGTTAACGTCGTTTTTCTGTTCCCAAATATCAAAACAGAATGAAAACTATCTTCTTTAATCAAGTTGATTTATGTTTTTGTGTTTTTCTAAAAATCCTGCTGATTTCAGCGTCAGACTGAATAACTTAACCTGATTGCTGTGTTTTTGCCTTCATATATTTTTTAAAAGGGTTATTAACTGGCTGGCTTAAGCTCTGTTTCTGACACAACGCTGGTCAAATAATGGATTGTTTGTTGTGAAGCACCTTTTTACTCACTTGCACACTCAAAGGGCTTCCTACAGCAAGTCTCATTCATCCAATCAAACACAAACACTCACTTTCATACAGCCCTTTTATTCATGCCTGAGCACTTTCTAACATTTGTGCACACACTTGCACTCCGATGGATACATCAGAGGTAACTCTGGGTTCAGTATCATGCCCTCGGATGCTTCGGCATGCAAAATGGAAGGGTCGGGACTGAGCCACTGACCTTCTGGTTGGTACACCTGAGCCACAGCTGCCATCATTATTCTTCCATTATTATAACATCACTGACTGTCAATCTCACGCACAGTACCCGAGGAGAAATATGACTTCCTTTTTCAAAGAGCAAAAATGTATTAAACATATGACTGTGTTAATACTGAGAGATCTTTTATTTGACCAAGACTTATTTTGTACAGGAATAACACTCCAGCACTCCAAGGTTCTATGTGAATTTGGCACTAATGCACCATTTACGTGAGGTATTGCATTTAAATGTGTGCTGACACATTTAAATGCACCAAATATTTGCAAACCAAACAGTTGGACACAACAGCTGCTGTAAGATTGATGCTAACACTCTGCATTATGTTCATACGTGGAGAAGCTATAACACTGAAATCTGTTGGACTGATGATTCCCGCTGGTTATAGCAGAGCTTGTTGAAATATAAAGAAACTTCTTGTGTGTTAATATGAATGCTCGTTTATTTCCTAGCTTTGACCACACAGTGAGGGTCACTAGGAGGACAACATGATATAAATCTCTGTATTCATTTGTGTGTGTGCTCACCATAAGTTCCTGCTCTGGTACTTCTCAGTTTCTCCACTGTGGGGCAGTCTGGCCACACTTGTGACTGCAGCCGAAGCCATCGAATATTATTGCAGTTCATATTGACCAACCACGCCTCATGGGTACTGCTGAATCAATAGTGATAATAATTATACTGTTTTATTGCTGTCTGATGGGGACTGTGCTTTATTTAAATGTGAAAACACCCCAAACCCCCCTCACGCTTCCTGCTTTCAAAGACTCGCTCTCTTTTTCCGTTATGTTTTTTTCTCTCGTGATGTCCTGCTGCTCTCTCCTTTGACAGGTAGGTGTGAGAGTGTGAACGGATTGCCCCGGTGGGGGATAGACACTGACCCCAAACCGTGAGTCTCCACGTCAGCCCCCATCAGCTTCATTTGAAAGGCCTCTTTCACCTTAATTAGGATGGGAGGTGAGGGTTTGCCTAAACATGGAGGGCCGATGGAGGGTCAAGAGGTCACGGTGCAGGCGGGCTGGGTGTCCAGTGTTTGTCTTTTCGGACTCATAGTTCACTTCAGAGTGTTCAACATTGTTAAAGCCATGCTTGCAAGTTCGTATCTCGGTTGCACGACTGCCATGACTGAAATGTCACCTGCACTTTTCTCCAACAGACATATTCTAGGACAGAGTTTCTAATTTGATGGAGGATTTGAAAGTGCAATCATGGACAAAGCCCCCGCTGAATAGGAGCGTCTCCGGACAATAACACCATGCCCTATTCCCCACATGTGTGAGTTAAAACTGAAGGTCATTGCCATGGTAACTTTGCTGTTTAAATTGGAGTATGTTTAATCCCAATCCTCTGGCACCTGAAGACATTATCACTGCAAATCCCGCCGTCAGTCATCAAAAGGATGAGCCGGCTGCCCTTTAAGGGAGGCTGTGCGAAAGTAACAAGGCTGAAGAAAAGTCGTGTCTACAGTGGTTTCTAAAGTAAACCAGACAGGTTTCACTCCTTGAGAATGCCACCAAATGTCCCACATACTGACATATCCGTGATTATTATTATATTTTTTTTGGATGTGTGGGTTTGTGTGTGTTCTGTCTTTTTGTTAGAGGTTTTATCAACGGTGTGAGTGTGTTTTGATTCGACTATGCCTTGGAAAAAACTGACATCTTCCAAGGAAACTCATCTGCTGTCACACATATCATGCTTCAGTATTTTTGCTCTAAGTCTGCCTGTTATGGTTATGGTCTTGTGATATTTATTAGGCTGTTATGCTGATTGTATGACCTGTAATGTTGGCAGAAAGTAGCAAAACTCATTAAGTTGGAGAATGCAAATCGTTTTCTATTTTTTAAAGGTATCGTTGTAGCAAAAATGTGTTTTTCAGTAATGATCTGTTTTTTTCCAGCATGCAAATAGCTTGTTGGATAAATTAGGTTGATGACATCAGGCAGATGGTCTGGTTAGAGGCTCCTCCCAATCAGTGAAATGAACTTATGAACCACTGGTGGAATCCAGGTCCTGTCCGCATAATCAAACCTGTTCATCTAGGACAGAAAAGGCTTTTCTTTTTTATTATTTGTTCCAGGATAGATTAGACTGTCTTGGGAACACTGAATTTTGGATGCAAGCCACCCAAATAGCTATAACAGAGATAGCAAAACAAAGAGGTGTGTCGAGGCCAGCAATCTAGCTTTAAATCATTGATCAGTCACTGTCAGAGTAATGACGGTCAAAATCACTTACGTGGTAGACACGATGACCAGGGGTTTTGAAAAACAAGCAAACACATCCCAGATGAAAGCGTACACTCTGCTTAACATCAAATGCTTGTGCTTTTTGTGGAGAGAGCAACAAAAGCACTCAGGGGGAATGACAATGGGTGAGACGATGACTGTGTTTACAAGTGCCCAAGCCCTGGCTGGTTGGCCCGGGTTCACCCAGCGGTCACTGGTTCTGAGGTCTCTGGGTCTCTGGTCTTTTTGAAAAAGATCCGTGAAGCAGAATTAAAGTGATCTACCTCCGGACTCTGGACAGAGGACCATAAGGTCTCCTGGTCTATGAAACAGGGAGAGGAACGATACAGAGGGAGTGAAAGGGGGAGAGTGGGGTGACTGAAGAGGGAGCCAAATAAAAGAGGAGAGGAATTATGTGTAATGAGTGTGTTCCCCTGCCAAAGCTACTTTGAAATGTGACTAAATAGCCCACCTTCCGTGAGGCTGTCTACGGCTTACGGGCAGCGAAGCCGCCCACTGAGAGAACCTGAAGCTGACACATTATTGCAAAGACTCAGGCAGTGTACAGCTTAGACGTTTGGATAATATTTTGCATTATAAAGCTTTTCAAGAAACATAAAGCCAAAACGATTTGCATGGACGTAATGTGCTTGAGATGAAAAATAGTAAGTCTTTCCATTAAAGTTAATCCCTACTGCCTAAATTTCCTCCAGACGAAAGAACTAGTTTCTCTGTTTTTGCCTTAAAGTTTCTACGGTAATTAACTTACATGCTCAAGCATTGCCTTTTATTACATCTACCATACTGGGAAGATGTGTATGATAATTGTTCCAACCTCTAAAGGAGTATTTTAATTGAAAGAAAAGCAGGCTGTTTTGAAATCATGAGCAATTTTCATGAAATATAAGCATTTTTTCTGCCTCATAAACAACAGATTTCAGATTTCACAGCTGTTCATTAGTGGATGCATCCCATTTAATATGCTTTGAGATAAAACATATACAGAATCGCCACTATATGTCCTCTGTAGTTTTTATATCCTGTCTTTGTCTTCTTATATGAGGAGACACTGTTCGCACTGCTTGTGTTTCAGCTATAGCTGCGTTACAAGCTGACTTATTTGTGTTATCCCCCACAGAATGAGCAAAGCAGCAGGATTATATGGAGCGAGGGTTCCTATGATGAGCTTTTTGTAGAATTAACACAGCTCTGCTATTTTTGTCTTTACAGGAGGAACAAGAGCCAGACTCTGAGTTTTTAGTTTCTTTTCCTTTTTACTGGGAAATTTTAAAACTATGACAATTTATCATGAACAATTTACATAATGCAAAGAGTGTCAATTATATCATGGAGAGTTCTGGAGAAGGACTATATAACTGTGTTGAATGAGCAGAGAGGGAAAAGGGTAACAAAAGAGAAGACAGGAAAGCAGACCTTGGAGCCAAAACCAAATCACATCAGTAATCGGTGCGACCCGGGGTGAGGGCAGACTCAGTCAGCCGTACCATGCAACTAGGATAATTAGTTTTGGAAAGGAATATCAACTGATATAATTGAACACTCCCCACTAATGAAGATCCTCTGTGTTGTCGCTATTGAGGCGCTAATTGACGGGAGAGGAATGGATGGGATGGGTGCAGGTTGGGGGGTGAAGGGCTGTGCAGGATATGATGGTGGACGTGCTGTCAACGCTGGCAACCAGAAGTTTTTAGGTTTGCTGATCTCTATTAGACAGATTTTATTTAGTAGTGGGTGACTCACTATCTGCTTTCGCTCACATAAAGGTCTGTTAGTGTGTGCATGGCGGGCTAACTGTTTACTGTGTCTCCTCTTAAGGCTTGCATGGGGATGAAAGAACATGCCACAGCATTTAGACTGTTTAGAGCGGTAGAGAAAAAGGTGGTTTCTTAAAAAAAAATATTCACAGGAGGCCGCCGGTTGAAGGCGGTGGGAGCATAGGGGTTGCACAGGTCGTGTTGGGAGTTTCGATTGAGGGAAGCAGAGGGTCGAGGATTTGTGGAGGGAGGGCGGCGAGGAGGGGTCATGGCGAAATCAGTTCAGGGAGTAATAGGAAAGCAAATTGGTTTTGACAAGTTTGGGGAACTGGAAGTAATGCCGTCTTTTTAAAGGGGAGTTGAGGGAATATCCAGCAAACCTATGAGATAATCAGGGGTACTATTCAAAAAGCGGGTGAGCGGAAGGACTCAATCCAGAACACAGGGCCTGCTGATGACCCTGAAGGGACAGAGGAACCGGGTCAGGATTCATGCACGGCCAACAGGGGGCGACAGGTGGAAAGCAGAGTGATATATTTATGAAAAAGGGAAAGGTATGTCAAGACAGTCACAGTTTTTGTTTAAAATTTTCAAAACGCATAAATTTTTACTTCTTTTCAGTCACAAATAACGAAATAATTAAAAGTTTGATGACTGAGGACCCCGTTCAATGTTTTTATTGGATAGAAGACATACAGTGACTGAAAGAAGCCGTGTACCAATGACTAGATGTCCCAGAAATACAGATGCAGCCATAATAAATCAAAGGAGCCAATGAAATCAGTTTGCGGGCTGCATCTAATTTGTAAGTGATGGTGATGGGGAATAAGATTTTACCATAAAATCTACATAAAAACATACACATAACCACTGTGAACCCATTAATTTATGTTTTAAAGTCTTGATTATAGTTTTGGGTCCCCATCCCATGTTTTCCTGGAGTCAGATGTTATCAGTTTCCATTAAAGGCACTAAAACTAAATCACAAAGTAAAATATAAGAAATAACATCACTCACTGAGAAAAGGCAAAAACATCCTGTATGGAACACAGCTAACCATATCATTGGTCAGGTAACTGCATTAAGAATACTTTGAAAGGACCAACACTTTGAACATGCTCAAGAGGTTGCTCTCAGTGACTCAGATTACCTGAGGTGACACCAGCTGCCTCCTATCAAAGGTTAGCGCACATAGGACATGCGGCCACATACTCCCGGACATCCTGAGAGAGAGAAGGCCACCAAAACAACCTTTGTAAAAAGGTGACAGTTCGATTCCTACCCGGATGGCAGGTAAACCGCGCGGTGTGTGCCCAGTGGATAACCTTACCCCTGACCGCCGAGGGAACATACAATCTACCTTCTGGACCAGTTCCGGGGTCGGGCTCTTGTTGCTGAGCACCCTTTCTATCTCCCAGGTGAGGGTCCCCACAATTCACGAGGCCGGCAGAATGGGCTTCTCCTTCTCCTCAGGGTCTGTGTCTGGCGCGAACTGGCGTGACAAGGCGTCAGGTTTCGTGTTCCGGGACCCGGGCCTGTAGGTAATGGTTAGGCTAAACCGTGCAAAAAACAATGCCCACCTGGGCTGTCGGGCGTTCAGGCGCTTAGCCGCTTGGAGGTAGGCAAGGTTCTTGTGGTCCGTCCAAACGACAACAGGATGTTCGCTCCCCTCCAGCCAATGCCGCCACTCCTCCAGCGCCAACTTGATGGCAAGAAGCTCCCGGTCGCCCACGTCACAATTCCTTTCGGCCTGAGAGAGACAACGGGAGAAAAAGGCACAGGGGTGTAATTTACCTTCCTTGCACTGAGAGAGAACCGCCCCAACTCCCGAATCAGAAGCGTCCGCTTCCACCACGAATGGCAGGGCGAGGTCAGCCTGGGCCAGGATGGGGGCCGAGGCGAACAGGCGTTTGAGACGGTCGAATGCTTGTTGAGCTGCTGGAGATCACAGGAACGGCTGTTTGGGCGATGTAAGTTGTGTGAGAGGCAATGCTACCTTACTGAAGTTCCAAATGAAACGTCTGTAGAAGTTGGCGAATCCAAGAAAACTTTGCAACTTCTTCCGGGTGCCGGGCACAGGCCACTCCAACACAGCTTTGACCTTAGCCGGGTCCACTCGCAACCGGCCCTGTTCAATGATGAAACCCAGAAAAGAGACAGTTGAGGCATGAAACTCACATTTCTCCGCTTTTCAAAACAGCCGATTCTCCAGCAGACGGTGCAACACCAGTCTCACATGCTTAACGTGCTCAGCTCTGAATCTGGAGAAAATCAGAATGTCATCAAGATAAACAAACACGAAGTGGTTCAAAAAGTCTCGTAGAACATCATTTACCAGGGCCTGGAAGACAGCAGGGGCGTTTGTGAGTCCAAACGGCATTACCAGGTACTGGTAGATGGGTGTTGAAGGCCGTCTTCCACTCGTCCCCCTCGCGGATGCGGACCAGTTGATAAGCATTGCGGAGATCAGGTTTGGTGAAAAGAGTGGCTCCTTGAAGGAGTTCAAAAGCTGGGGCGAGCAGAGGTAGAGGATATTTGTTTTTGATCGTGATTTTATTTAGTCCCCGATAGTCAATGCAGGGGCGTAGGGTCTTATCCTTCTTGCCAACAAAAAAGAAGCCTTCGCCCAAGGGAGAGGTGGAGGGGCGGATGATGTCAGCTGCCAGCGAGTCCGTAATATAGCGCTCCATAGACTCGCGCTCGGGTTTCGAGATACTATAGAGTCTGCTAGTGGAGAAGGGGGTGCCTGGAAGCAAATCAACCCCGCAGTCATACGGACAATGGGGAGGCAGCGATTGGGCCCCGTCTTTGCTAAAGACTTGACCTAGGTCGTGATATTCGGCGGGCATGGTTGACAAGTCGGGGCGAGTGGGCGGCCCCGCAGGATCGTCACACATGCAACCCGGCACCGCAGAGCGTAAACACTGCTCATGGCAACGGGTGCTCCACCCCACGATACATCCCTTGGCCCAATCAATCTGTGGATTGTGTCGCTGTAGCCAGGGGAATCCCAAAACTAAAGGTGTGTCAGGTGCCTTGAAGAGAAACAGGGACATCTGCTCAGTGTGATTGCCGGAGATTTATTATTTATTATTTAGGAAGCTCTTCAGTAGCCAACTCACGTTTGACGTTCTCATTTAAGCGGTTTAGGAAGGCTCCTCGTAGCGCCTTCTCCTCCCAGCCAGTCTCCTCAGCCAGGATCCAAAAATCCATGGAGAAGTCTGCCACGCTCCGCCGGCCCTGCTTTAATGTAAACATGCGATGAGCAGCTGTCAGGGTTACATCCTTTGTCAAACACACATCGAAATTTGCTCAAAAAAAATCACTATATGAGATGGAAGGCCCACAGCAGAGCTCATCCGGTCATGAGCTCAACCATGAGGGTGATCTTGGCAATATCAGAGGCATAAGCTTGAGTCTGCTGCCTAAAAATCAGAGAGCATTGAATCAAAAATCCCCGTCTTTTGTCCAAATCTCCACTGAATTTTTCAGGTACAGGTAACGTGTGTTCTCGCTGTGGCGGAGGTGGAGATGGAGGTAGAGGACAGACCGCCGCTACATTTTGAATAGGTGCTCTGGGTGACACCCCCATTCAGTGTGTCAGGCTGAAACAAACATGCTTGCGTTACCCATTTGACAGCAACTCATTATTTCAAGTGCAATAAAAGCTTCCCAACAAGTGTTAATCCATCTAAATTGTTTGTTTGTGATGATAGTTTTGTGTTGTTTCTGGGCTGCCCACAGCAAAGGAAATGTTTGCAAGGGGCAGCAGATGTGTGTGGTTTTTGTGTTCCCAGTCAGAGCTGTGTGCCTGAGATAACCACTAAAATCCTTTTTTATTAATTCAGATCATATTTGGATCAAGGTGGGGACCATCAGTCGACACCTTGGACAACTAAAAACTGACCCAAAGCAATTTGCTACAAATGTGGATCATTTTTTCAGTCAACATCGCAATTGAGATGTCAAAAATCTAGCCCAGTCTTATTACGTACAGATTAGAAATACTACAAACATCAAGACGCTGCTTCCAAATAATATAATTGAACTTCTTATCCACACCCCCCACTGCCTTAGATTACTGCAAGTCATTGTATGACTAAACGATGCTGCAGTTTCTCATCTATTGTTAGCACACAAAGGCAGCTGCAAGACTACACTGCACACCACAAACACTTGACACAGGGAACGCATCCAGCATTATACTGGCTTCCCATTTGCTACAGAATCCAATTTAAGATTTTACTGATTACTTTTAAATCACTACATGGTATGGCTCCACTTTATATCTCACAGCTCCTAACACCTTATACCGCCCCCAGGTCTCTCAGAGAGAGAATCAATTACTGTTACAGGTTCCACAGTTCGGGCTTAAAACAAAAGGGGACCGTGCTTTCACTGTTTCAGCTCAGCGCTGCTGAAGAGACTTCCTCCTACATTTAGATCAGCACATTAAAAAGAAAAAAAACCCTTTATATATTAGGGATATCCCATCTCTTTGACATCATATAGATATAAGAGTTAAAGCCAAATGTGTAAAGCAGTGTAAGCCTAAGCTTTTGATGATTGTGGTTACTTGTAGAGATTACTGAGCTCATTCTTGAAACTTTGGCTGTATTGAGTATGAGTATAAGGCAAAGCATGATAAATCCAAAACACATTCATCAGCCAGTGCTGTGTCTCCCTTCAGCTTCACTGAAACAGAGAGCAAGTGGGGTAAAATTGCAGTTATTGTTGAAGCACTGGGTACTGCTTGCGTGAAAAGTGACGTCAGCACAGAGCAATAACCGTTTACACTTGCACTTGAGGAGCACTCCACTAGCTGCAGTCTTTGCCTAAATAATAGGTGTTACTGCTCAGAAAAAGAAAAAAACAGGACAAGTCAGAACAGGAACAAAAGCAGTTGGAGACATTTTTGAAAGTTTTCAGCAGAATCTCTCACCTTTTCCAAGAATTTCAGCAATTCCCCTTTGTGCCATCAAGGATTTTGTCTATTCTCCTGCAGTGATGTGTCATAGATGTGCCTGCACCCAGTTCCAAAAATTGCGCAGTCCACAACAAGCTGAAATGATGCTCAAGTGCACCAGTTGACAGCAGTAATGACGTCACTGACAGTGAAGCACAAACCATGCTTCAGCTGGTGAGGGGGCAAAAGGGCTAGGATTAATTTACACAGTGTCTTTTTGACATGTTGGGAACCGTACAGCTGTTTAATTACAATTATAAGTCATGACTCACTAATAAGCATAGCATGATGCATTTTTGGAACAAGGGTTTGTTCATACCAGGTTTTACTTTAACTGCAAAAAAAAAGAAAAGAAAAAAAAAGGTGGTGGTGGGGGGGGGGGGAGTAATCTTATAGCTGATATTGAAACTGTGTGAAATTAAAGGTCAAAGCAAGGCGTAGTTTGCTTTTGACTTATCCAGCCACCTTCATGAGCACAATGTGACATGGTCCAAATACAGGAGAACAAGTATCCATGCAGACTGTTTCGTATTCAGGTGACTGTGCCACTCATGCACAGATGCCATTAGAAAAGCTAAAACTGATCATTTCTTTACCTACACTTCAAACAATTTCAATACTCCTTTGAAATTTTTGAAGGTTGTTCTGAAGACTTAGTTGGACACTGGCATAAAGCTTCTCCCATACAATATTAAGGACTTGCACCAAATTTCTGACAAGGCTGACATGCTTGGTTGCTTTAACAAGCATTTATTACCTCTGGTCCATTGTTTGAGTCTCTAAATATCACTCGCGAGGACTGCTGCTTTTTTCGTTTTATTCCTGTGACAGTGTCAGAGGTGCATAAAGCCCCCAAGCTTTTAGATATTAGATAATCAGCATTTCTTTACCTTTATTTTTGAGCATCATAGGCCCATGTCCAAATCAGCTCTGGTTAATGTTTAAGCTCTGTTAGTGAAAGAGTTTCTTTATCTATTTATGACTTTTGACTGACTTGTAGAAAAACCACTGTACAGCTTTAAAGTGATAACTGTGTAGATTCAATAGACAAAAAGTAAAATGCCTACATCTCTACACACCTTTACTGGATCATAATAATTAAAGCAAAGACTTTTCCAAACAAGTCTGTCAGAAACATTCAATTTGAAAAAGACACGTCACGTCAGTAGAATAAGGCTGTAGTGTAGTGATCAGTGATTGCTTCTATTTATTTCACTCAGGAATTTCAATTTATCTTTATAACCTGCAGAGGTGGGACCAAGTCATTGTCTTGCAAGTCTCAAGTAAGTCTCAAGTCTTTATCCTCAAGTCTCAAGTCAAGTCTCAAGTAATGTCAGGCAAGTCAGAGTCGAGTCTCAAGTCACTGGTGTAAAAGTCCGAGTCAAGTCACAAGTCTGAAACTTTGAATTTCAAGTCCTTTCGAGTCTTTAAAAAAAAAAAAACGAAAAAATAATGTTGCAGTTATGCTAAATGTAAATATTAGACCATGTAATTTTAAAATCTGTGTTTTTCTCAACACATGACAAAATAGTGAACTTAGAAAATATACACAAATTGTGAAATTGCACCTCTTTAAAATGCAGCTCAATTAAACCTAGCTCCAAGAATAATTTTCACCGACAGTTCTGAGATACGCTGCATGTTATTCTTGGATGGACCAGCTTTAAAATCGCATGACAAAAATATCATACACATTAAAAAAAACTGTATCACCAACGTAGCCTGGACAACATTTGCTAGTTAGATGAAGTCAGCTATCTCATCTTAGCATATTTATTTCAATTCAATTCAATCTTTTTTTTTTTTTTTATAAATTTTATTTTCAGTCACAGCAGCATGTTAACAACAAAACATTGAACATACAGTAGTTTGCTGTTCAGTATTTACAATACCCCAAAAGATAACAGAAATAGAGAAGGAAAAAACAAACAAACAAACCAAAGAAACCCCTACAAAACAACAAAAAACAAACAAACAACAACAAACAAATAGAAAAATAAAATGTATAAGGGACATTCAGCGTACAGTTAGCTATGATAGCGATATAGAGATATGGTATCTGGTCATGATAAGGTGGTCATTTTAAATGTTTCCATGTACATCAAGAATGGCTGCCATGCCCTAAGAAATTTGGTGGTTGAACCTGCCAGTGTATATCTCATCTTTTCTAAATGTAAAAACCTCATGAGCTCCGCAAGCCACTGTTCATGTGTGGGAGGAGCTTCCTGCTTCCATCTTAAAAGTATAAGGCGCCTTGCGATAAGTGAAGCAAAGGCAATAGAATTCGAATAGCATTTTGGCAAAGTGATGTCTTGAGGTATCACCCCAAAGATAGCCGTTAGAGCAGAAGGCTCATATTTAACGTTATACATCTCTGACAGAGTGTTAAATATAGACACCCAATAGGTATGAAGATTGGGGCATGTCCAAAAGGTATGAAGGAGCGAACCTGTTTCTGCTTTATATCTGTTACACAGAGGGTCAGCTCCTGGATAGAACTTGGCTAACTTTTCCTTGGAGATATGTAATCGGTGTAGGACCTTAAATTGAAGGAGCCCATGCCTGGCACATATCGAAGAAGAGTGTACCCTCTGGAGAAAAGATTGCCAGAGCTCATCTGTTATAGTCATCCCAAGGTCTTTCTCCCACTGTGCTTTAAGGATGAAGAGAGAAGGAGATTGAAGATCTAATAGTATAGCATAGATTTCTTTAATCGCCCCTCTCTTATGAACGTTTATATTAATAATTTTATCCAAAGAAGTTTCCTCAGGTAGTTCCGGAAATGAAGGAAATCGACTCTTTACAAAGTGACGAATTTGTAAATAGCGGAAAAAATGTTGCCGAGGAACATTAAACTGCTTCAGGAGCTGCGTGAATGAGGCAAAAATCCCATCTACAAAAAGGTCTTTGATATTTCTAAGGCCATTACTTTCCCATATTTTAAAGGCAGAGTCCATCATGGAGGGTGGGAACATATGGTTTGAGCAGATAGGTGCTTTAATTGACATTAAGTGTAACCCCAACCTTTTCCTACATTGCACCCAGATTCTGAGCGAGTCATACAACAAAGGGTTACGTTTATAGGTGTATAGCTCTAATGGGAGAGCTGAACTCAACAAAGCTGATAGGCAAACTTCGCCACAATTGGATGACTCAATTTGGAGCCAAGCTGGAGTCTCTGTAGTAACATTACTCATCCAGTACAGCATATTACGAATATTTGCTGCCCAATAATAAGACTGAAAGTTTGGCAAGGCTAATCCACCCATTGGCCTAGTCCTCTGCATGAAATCTTTACGAATTCGTGGACTTTTGCCATTCCAAATAAATGCAGAGATATGCTTATTCAGTGTTATAAAATACTTATTGGGTAAGTAGCATGGGATACATTGAAATAAGTAAAGGAACTTGGGAAGTATGTTCATTTTGATAGAATTGACGCGGCCAATTAATGACAGTGGTAAATTGTTCCACCTCTGAAGATCTGTCTCAGTATTTTTAAGCAGCGGGACAAAGTTTCTTTCATAAAGATCTTTGTATGAGTGGGTAACCTTAACCCCCAGATAGGTCACATACCCTGATTTAACGCTAAATTGAAAACCTGAAAATGAAATCTTTCTGGCTATAGAGTTGACACAGAGAAGTTCACTTTTATGCAGATTTAACTTGTAACCTGAAATATTACCAAAACATTCAAAAATGGCAAGAGCACGGGGAAGAGAGCATAAAGGCTCTGACATATACAGCAGGAGGTCGTCAGCATATAAGGATATTTTGTGCTCCTGGTCACCTCTGAAGATGCCCTTAATGCAACTGTCAGCTCGCAGTTTAATCGCCAGTGGTTCAATTGATAATGCAAAAAGAAGAGGGGATAAGGGACAACCTTGTCTCGTACCACGGAGAAGTGGGAAATAAGAAGAGAATAACGAATTTGTTCTAACACGTGCCATAGGTGAGGAGTAAAGTAACTGAATCCATGAAATGAAATTAGGGCCAAATCCAAATTTATGCAGAGTATAAAACAGATAATCCCACTCCACCCGGTCAAATGCCTTCTCAGCATCGAGTAATAAGGCAATTTCAGGGGTTGTAGTTGACTTGGTGTGTAATATGTTCAAAAACCTGCGCAGGTTGAAAAAACCATGCCTACCCTTCACGAAACCTGTCTGATCTGGAGAAATTAACAATGGTAGATGTTGCTCTAGCCTGAGAGCAAGTGTTTTTGACAGTATTTTTAAATCTACATTTAAGAGTGATATAGGACGATATGATGAACACTCTAATGGATCTTTATAATTCAATTCAATCTTAATTGGCAGACTTCATGTCCATAAAAACAAGACAAAAAAAAACCAAAACACACACACACAACACTCCCCCCCCCCCCCCCCCAACACAAGGTATACACCATTAAATATATATATGTATATAAATAAGTATCTAAAACATTTGTAAAAACATAAAACCATAATATACATAAAACACAATTACTTAAAATAAATCAATAAATACACAAACACTTTAACCAGTGCTTTCTGAGACTGGATGAGTAACGGGAACCACTCACTGTCGGATCTGTGAGTGCTAAAATTATACTGTTACTCGAACCATCCAGTCGTTCTCTAAAATTGAACATTAGCTTCCTTAAAAGTGCTTTAAAAGTCCAAACACCCACAGCTACAAACATCTGGCTGGCACTACCACTTCTAGGTATCCTGCAAAGGATTCTCATCGCATCATTATATGCAACATGCAGCTTCTGCATGCTACATTGTTTGTAGGATGACCACAAGGGGGCAGTATATAGCGGTGTGCAATACGCTTTAAACAAAGCCACTTTAACTGGAAGTGAACAAAAGCTGAATTTGCGTGCAATAGTATTTGCCTGCACATAGAGCTTACACCGTTGTCTGTATATGTCATCATCATCATTCATTTGCTCAGTAATAAAGTGACCGAGGTATTTCACCTTTTTATGAACTTCAAGAGTTTTTTGTGCCAGTTTAAACAAAGGGAAATTTAGCTGTTTATCCTGCTTGGTTCTACATATCAAAACAGCACTTTTAGCAGCATTGTACTCAATGTCATATTGCACACCATATTCAGTACAGACATTAAGAAGATCCTGTAACCCAGCACTGCTTGGACTAAAAACAACCAGGTCATCTGCATACATGAGATGATTTATCAGTGCTTTACCTAATATACACCCAGTGTTACAGGCTCTCAGTTGTATGGACAAATCATCAACATACAAATTAAATAAAATTGGAGACAAAATCCCACCCCGTCTAACACCATTGCTGACACCAAAGGGGGCAGAAATACTGCTTCCCCATTTAACCTGCATGTTCTGATGAGCGTACCAGTAAGAGAGAATCCTCACGATGTACTGAGGAACTCCCCATCTCTTCATTTTATCAAAAAGTTTTCTGTGGTTCACTCGATCAAAAGCCTTAGAGGCATCAATGAAACACATGAGGACAGATGAATTTTTAGCCCTGTACAAACTGACTATTTCCTTGAGTGCATATATGCACATGTCAGTGCCGTGCTTTGAAGCCAAACTGATTATCCAGAGAAGAGATGAACACACTAACTCTGTCAAACAAGATTCTTTCTAACACCTTAGATAAAATACTGGCTAGTGCAATTGGCCTGTAATTATCCAAGCAGCTCACTTTTGCAGCTTTGTCCTTCATAACTGGTACCAGTAAAATACACAGCATTGAGTCTGGTAATATGCCATGAATCATAAACCCAGTGAAACAGAGTGCTAAAAGAGGAGCTAGCCTTACACTAGCATGTTTTAAATGTTCTGCAGTGATGTGATCCAAACCAGAGGATTTATTATCAGACAACCTATGAATGGCTTCATATACTTCATGTGTCCTTACACTTATTGTGTCATTACTCATGTCAAGATTGTCCTCATATGGATCACTTTTTATACAGTTAAACAACGCACTGTAATGCTGTCTCCATAATGCTGCAATGTTATCTGCCCCAGAAACACCTTCAACAGTTGATGGTAGAGATGGTTTACAGTTATTAAGAGCTTTCACCTCTTTCCAAAAATCTGCCATATTATTACACAGCATTTTCCTGGCCAAAGAATCTGCTCTTAGCATTTGCTCATTTTTAGTTATAAAGCGAACAGCGTACTTATATCTGGCATTCGCACATTTTTTCTGTTCAAATTCTGGGCCTTGTTTAGGTCTTCCAGCCATGGCCCAACATTTATAAGCTATGCGAGCTTCATCATGGTACATGGATACATGTTCTTTCCAGCCAGGTCTGATGTTAGGTTTCTTATGCTTATATTGTTTATCAAGCAGTGTGCCACTTTTATACAGAGCAGTCACTATATCATCATACATGGAGCAGAGTAAATGTTTATGCACAGCATTCTTACAGTTGACATCTTTGCACAAAATAGCTTCTTTATTTATATGCATATTAATAATCATACGGTTCTTGGAGTGAGTGCATACACTCATGAAGTTTAGTAACTTCCGGTCACTGCAACAAGTCCAGGTACAGTTTACCGACGGATGGGTGCAGGACCTTGAAATGCACCGTGTAGAACGAAAGACCATCGTACGTATCATAAGTTTACCAATCTCACAAATCGTCGTCATAAATACACATTCCTTAACCGTTTATTAATATAACCTTTGAGCTCAACGGTAATTAATTAGTAGTGGAAATAATTTCTGGTTCATCACAGAAATGTAGCAGTGACAACAATACTGTATGCTGTAATCGTACTGGGCAATTAGTGATACAAAAAAACCTGTTTTATCCTGTGAATAAAAGTATATGTTTTTGTCAATGTACCATAATAACATAAGCGAAACGCAATATTGTGTCAGGACAATTCACTATTTATGCACAATAAATAAAGGAGCATAGCGCCACAATTTCTGTTCAGCGCCAGACTTGCTTGTAACCTATATCACCAATTATGTTATGAAAATGACGTATTAACTACTAAAAAACACTGACCTTCGTGTAAATGCTTGGAGCAGACTAACCTGTGAGCTGGAGTGTTCTGGGACGTTATATTTGATCTTTGAATGGCTGCAATCCAGGCCATCCGTCGCGTCTTTGTTACTTCGGAAACATGGCTCGAACAATTTCTCTTCAACGACGTAATCCGATAACAACCGATCTCTTTACCCGTCGGCTTCCCGTGGCTGTCATGCGACCGGCTATTGCAGTTAATAATACAACAGCTTCTTGACATTTTTGTGTTTCTTTTTATCGCTGTATAACTGATTTTAATTGAAAGCCTGCGTGCGCTAGTACCGCTTGCCACGAGTTCCCAGAATCCTTTGCGGTTCTACCCGTGAATGACGTCACATTTTCAATATGCATGTTAAATTTTATATTTGGGGTAAAATATCAAGTCTTTTCAAGTAAACCGGTTCAAGTCCAATTCAAGTCCCAAGTCATTGGTGTAAAAGTCCAAGTCAAGTCACAAGTCTTAGAACATTTTTTCAAGTCAAGTCTAAAGTCATAAAATTAATGACTCGAGTCTGACTCGAGTCCAAGTCATGTGACTCGAGTCCACACCTCTGATAACCTGACATCCAGAAACTGGTGAAAAAATTGAAGTTGAAACTTGTGTCTGTGTTTGCTTTTTTGTGTCTTCATCATTACTTACACATGCTGGATATTGTCTACTGTGGTTTGCTTGGATTAATCCGAACCTTAAAACATTTACTTAGCATTGCACGTTATGTGCTCGAGTTGGATGGTCTGCTTTGAAGACGCAACCACTGAGACATTCATATTCTGCTCTAGCCTGCTCCCAGCTTACTTACTTCCATCCATCAAAAAAGTTTTCATTTTCAATCCCAAGACTTCTTTTTATTATTCCTAAAGCCTAGACTGAATTTGAAGAAACTGATGTTCAGATTTTAGTCTCTCTCGTCTTGGAAATTTACTAAGAAATAACTAAACGAGCAAAGCTGGTTGCACAAATGTTGGGTGTTCGTTTTAAATGACCTGGAGACATTTGAGGCTGTAGATATTATGCCTGAACATTATTCCCTGAGACATTTACTTATTCTCATGTTAGGTTTCCTCAGCTTTGAAGTTTATAATTTTAATTTTCAGTTTTCCTGTTGTAAATAAATAAACGAAATACTTTTTGTTTATTTTGCTGTTGTTTTTGTGAGCATTACTAGTCTATATAATTAATTGGGCCAAGACACATCTGCACAAGAGATTTTCACTATCACATTTTCCTAGTGGGGTGGTCAATCCCCCATTTAAGAAGGGGAACAGGAGGGAGCTCCAACTATTGTGGGATCATACTCCCCAGGAGAGTCGGTGCCACGGTGCTGGAGAGGAAAGTTAATTCGTTAGTCAAATCTATGAAGAACAATTGTGATTTTCATTTCAAAATCGAGTTACTACCTCAGGTGGAGGTGTTTAAGTATCTCAGGATCTTTTTCACGAGTGAGGGGAGAGTGAAGTGTCAGATCGACAGACGTGCCGTCGCGGTGAAGCGAGAGCTGAGCATAAAAGTGATGCTGTTGATTTACCGATCAGTCTATGCTCCTACCCTCCCTTTTTGGTTCCAAGCTCTGTGGTGGAATAGAAAGAGTGAGGACATGGATACAAGTAAAGGAAATAAGTTTCCTTCAAAGAGTGGCTGGCCTCTCCCATAGAGATAGGGTGATGAGCTAGT
The DNA here is from genome assembly GCF_057381915.1 of Diplotaxodon limnothrissa. Classification (NCBI taxonomy): domain Eukaryota; kingdom Metazoa; phylum Chordata; class Actinopteri; order Cichliformes; family Cichlidae; genus Diplotaxodon; species Diplotaxodon limnothrissa. Next base: position 18,208,330 of record NC_140608.1, on the reverse strand, counting down.
TCAATGGAGAGGGACAGAGTAGAACTGCTCCCGCTGAATATTGAAAAGACCCAGATGTTTTAGGTATCTGAGTAGGATGCCCCCTGGATGCCTCCTAGATGAGGTGTTTTGGGGATGTTCTACTGGGAGCAGGCCCTGGGGCAGACCCAGGACTCGCTTGAGAGATTATCTCTCGGCTGGCTTAGGAACACCTCGATGTACCTCCCTGATGAGCCGGAAGAGGTGACTAGAGAAAAGCAAGTCAAAGCTTCTCTGGTCAGACCGCTGCCCTCATGACCCAAACCTGGATAAGCGGTAGAAAAGTGGTAGAAAATGGGTGGATGGATGGATGGATGGATGCACACTTGTATTAACTTTCCTAGTTTAAAAAAATGTAATTGCCAAATGAGACAAGATAAGTAAGACGCAGAGGTACATCTAAGTTATTTTAGGAATGACGGGCTCATTTTCATGAAAAAGTTCGCTACTCACTGCTAGATATTTTCACTTTTGATAAAGAAAGATAAGATTTTTTACGGGTTCAATCAATGTCTGTAGAGGAAGTTTTTTAACAGACTAACTAGCAGACAGACAGAATGAAAGACAGAAAAGAAGATGTGAACAGTGACAGACAAACAGATATCCTGAGAGACACAAAGGCAGGCAGGAGGGCAGGCAGACGATATCAAACTACCGTCCGCTGTCACACATCTCTGAAATCAGTCATCGTCCCTAACAGCAGGCTGCCAGCCAGATCAGCTCCACTGGCAGCCGACTAAACAGACTGCTCACAGCAGCCAGCATAGAGATGGACTGATGCAGAACAACCAGCTAAGGTGTTTGAACACAAACAGAGGATTAACAGAGTTCTGGGCACTGAGGTGACAGTATAAAATAACACCAAACAGGTCCACTCCACGGGACGGCAGGTCCAAGCAGGCGTATGATTTCACACTCATTTCAAATTAATGTTGGAAGATAATGGAGTCATGTTTATGCTTCGTGCTGTCCAGTTTGCTGGAGCTGATTTAAATTGGAAAGAGGGAAGGAAGGCGTCCGTTTATAAAATCCACTTTCCCCAGTTAGACCAGAAAGGCAGAGGATGATCTTTTGTTGGGCTGAAATTGAATTCCTGATGGTGTCAACACAGAAGTAAATGGTTGAGATAATGTCAAATATTCTTCCTGTGCCTGCTGATAACTGCGTGACTTGATCCCTTTCTTCAGATAACATCACTTATATAATGCGGCAAGAGAAGACACACAGGTCTGATGCAAGGATGCTACCACAACCCTTCAACCCGTAAGAGTCTGACTCAGAATGCAATTTGCTGTTATTGTCAACTTGACAATTCCCAGCTGGAGAGAAAACATGCGCACACCTGTATACATGCACACATACGTTAGCTGATGTTTCACAATGTGGCAAAAACGTAATCAGATTTGTGAAGTGTTCAGCACTTGGATATCGCACTGTCAGATAACTCTATTTGGTGAGACCAACATCTAAGGGTACTTTAAAATTATTCTAGTCAGGCCAGCATGTCATCTTACCACTAACACTAAATTCATGTTTTTCATATTCACTAGGTTGCACCTAAGATTATTATGTCTCTTAAAAATGCATCACCTGACCAAGTTTTGGGGATTTTTCTAGTTAAATCTGAGAAGTAGAATTTCTTAAGGAGGCATTTTAATACATTTATAGTGATAACAGGTTATACCAAGGAGTCTTGATTCAGGACTGATTTGCTCCTCATTGCTAACAGCCTCCTTCGCCATGTTTTCCATGTGACTCCATATCGCTTCACATTAGTGCAGCTCGCCACAAAGTAGCTGCAAGAATCAGCACGCGGTCAGAGAAAAAAGACGGGTAAAAAGAGAAAATATTCAAGGCCTTGCTCCCACTGTCAGCTTTCACCTCCTTTCCCTTCTTGTTCTTGTTTTCACAGCCCTTAATCCTGGCGGCTCCAACGTGAAGCGGTCACAGGTTTTGACAGCAGACTGTAATGACCTAAGCTGTTCTCTGCAGGAGGCGAGGAGGGTAGCTGGGGTAAGTAATTGGGAGGGGTATGGCCGGATAGAGGAATGTTGTTGGGGAGGCATTTATTTGTAGGTGTGATGCAGTTTTATATCTTGCCCATAAGGGCCTGTGTGGATAAAAAAAAACTCTGGCTGTCTAGGAAAAATAAAGAAATGCCATCTTATAAGGCAGATCATCAGCATCTATTTGTGTTTTAGACCAAGATTGTTGAGTGATGATGAGTATATTCACAGTTTGATCATCATGCATGCATGAGATCACAAAGCATGAGCTCCGTTGTACATTTAAAATATTTCTAGTCAAAGCAACAAATTAAATGTACCAGTAGCATCAGAATCCAGTCTCTGCATCTTGCGTATGATGTGGTTCTGTTGGCTTCGTCTGGTGGTGGTCTCCAGCTCGCTCTGGGGCAGTTTGTAGTCGAGTGTCGAAGAGTGTGAATGAGAGTGGCCTGAAACCATGGTCCTCAGCTGGGAAAGGATGAAGTGCCTGCTGCAGATCAGGGACAAATTGACACAGGAAATGCCAGAGTTTAAGTACCTTCATGAGGACGAGAGACTGGCAGATGGGTTGGGGCTGCATCTGCAGTGATGTGGACGCTGTGCCGGTCCATCATTGTTAAGTGAAAGCTGATCATAAAAATGAAGCTCTCAACTTGCATGTCAAAATACGCCCCTACATTCACCTATGGTCAACAGCTATATGTAGTGGCCGAAAGAATGAGGCTACAAGCAGCGGGAATGGGCTTTCTCCAAAGGGTGACTGGCCTCTCCCTTAGAGAAAGATCAGTCGTTCAAGAGAGGCTCAGAGCAGAGTTGCTATTCCTTCAATAGAAAGGAACCAGAGACAAGGTGGTGTTATAGGCTATATTATATATATATATATATATATATATATATATATATATATATATATATATATATATATATATATATATATATGAGGATCGCAAGTTCGATTCCTGCCTGGGGCGTCTGTATCCAGTAAGGGTCCTAAGGCTAGACCCCCTATGCTAAGCGAGCCTACCGCAGACATGAGCGAGACAAATAAATATGAAGGCATGCCGGCTCGGACGTCGCCCGGATCAACAAGGTCCGCGTCAGGTGTTGAGGAACCAGGGCACCCTGACGAAAAGTGGGCTACTGGAACAAGAAGGCATCGGTGGGCAAGAGACGAAAACAGGGCGTTGTTGGAATGCTACTACGCAAGTAACCCCGGCGGAAGGGGCTACATGAATAGGATGAGGGACCTATGGATTCTTCGATACCCAACATCCACAATGACGGCGAAACAACTAGTAGCTCAGTGTTCCAACATTCGAAAGAAGGGACTGCTCTCACAGCTAGAGATTGACGAGGTACAACACAAATGCTACGGCAAGGAGGAGTCAGGACGCCAGGTCAGGGGGGCGATATCATCACCCCCACCCGAGATTGGGTACATAGCCCCAAGTGCGATAGGAGAAGGATCGTTGAGTGCGAGAGGAACTGACCTGAAAAATAGGATCATGGCCAAGCTTGAAACCTCGATCCCCCGTAGCCGGTTACCAAGATTACGTGAAGTACCCTCAGAAGGTCTGCTAGATGATGTTAATGCAGCACTACGGGCAATACCTACAACCACGATTACCGACACTAACAAGCTGATCTACAATACGGCAGCAGTGATCAGTGAGATGCTTGGCTACACGTTGAACAGCGACAAGGGGCAGTACCCTCCATGGAGAAGGAGGCTAGAGGGCAAGATCAAAGTAGCACGGAGGGAGGTTAGCCAACTAACGGAGTTGCAGAAAGGTGCGACAAATAAGGTGCCTAAGAAATACAGCAAGCTGTCCATACCTGAGGCCTTGGAAACTGCCAAGCAAAGACTCACAGCCTTGGCCAGCCGCTTGAGGAGGTACACCAGAGAGATAGAAGGCAGGAGAATAAACCAGCTGTTCTCCACAGAACCAGCAAAGGTGTACTCTCAGTGGCAAGGGAACAATAAGAGAACAGCACCACCAAGGCTGGAGACGGAGCAATACTGGAAGAGCATATGGGAGAAGGATGCAACCCATAACGGCAATGCTCAGTGGCTAGAGGATCTGAGGGCAGACCACAGCAACCTCCCTGAACAGGGTCCAGTAACCATCACAGTGGCAGATATCCAAGAAAGAGTCTCCAGTATGAAGAGTTGGACAGCACCAGGGCCCGACATGGTTCACGCCTACTGGCTGAAGAAGCTGACTGCACTCCACGAGCGTCTGGCAGCACAAATGAACCAGCTGCTAGTTAACGAGAGACACCCGGAATGGCTAACTGAAGGCCGGACGGTCCTGATCCCCAAGGACCCCAAGAAGGGACCGGTCCCCTCCAACTACCGACCAATAACCTGCCTCAGTACTACATGGAAGCTCCTGTCAGGCATCATATCGGCTAAGATGAACAGGCACATGGGTCAATACATGAGCGGGACACAGAAAGGAATTGGCAAGAATACCAGAGGCGCAAAACACCAGCTACTGGTAGACAGAACAATCAGCCGAGACTGCAAGACCAGACTGACCAACCTGTGCACTGCCTGGATTGATTACAAGAAGGCCTATGACTCAATGCCCCACAGCTGGATACTGGAATGCCTAGAATTGTACAAGATCAATGGGACCCTAAGAGCCTTCATCAGGAACTCAATGGGGATGTGGCGTACAACACTAGAGGCCAACTCCAAGCCCATAGCACAAGTCACCATCAAGTGCGGGATCTACCAAGGAGATGCTCTGTCCCCACTGCTGTTCTGCATAGGCCTGAACCCCCTCAGTGAGATCATTAACAAGACTGGCTACGGATACCGACTACGGAACGGAGCAGTTGTCAGCCACCTCCTGTACATGGATGACATCAAGCTGTATGCCAAGAGTGAACGAGACATCGATTCACTGATCCACACTACCAGGCTATACAGCAATGACATTGGAATGTCGTTCGGACTGGAGAAGTGTAGTCGGATGGTATCAAAGAGAGGGAAGGTAGTCAGAACTGAGGGGATTGAACTACCAGAAGGCAACATTGCAGACATAGAGGACAGTTACAAGTACCTGGGGATCCCGCAGGCAAATGGGAACCATGAAGAGGCCGCTAGAAAGGCTGCAACCACCAAGTACCTGCAGAGGGTCAGGCAAGTCCTGAGGAGTCAGCTGAATGGTAAGAACAAGATCCGGGCCATCAACACGTACGCCCTGCCCGTGATCAGGTACCCTGCTGGGGTAATAGGCTGGCCAAAGGAGGAGATAGAAGCCACTGACATAAAGACAAGAAAGCTCCTTACCATGCATGGAGGGTTTCACCCCAAGTCCAGCACCCTGAGGCTGTACGCTAAGCGGAAGGAAGGGGGCCGGGGACTGGTGAGTGTCAGCACCACAGTCCAGGATGAGACAAGGAACATCCAAGAATACATTGGGAAGATGGCCCCAACTGACCGAGTGCTCAGTGAATACCTCAGGCAGCAGAAACCCAAGAAAGAGGAGGGAAACGAGGAACCATCATGGAAGGACAGGCCCCTGCACGGTATGTACCACCGGCAGATAGAGGAGGTGGCTGATATCCAGAAATCCTACCAGTGGCTGGACAAAGCTGGACTGAAAGACAGCACAGAGGCACTAATCATGGCAGCACAAGAACAAGCTCTGAGTACAAGATCCATAGAGGCTGGGGTCTATCACACCAGGCAAGACCCCAGGTGCAGGCTGTGTAAAGATGCCCCAGAGACAATCCAGCACATAACAGCAGGGTGCAAGATGCTAGCAGGCAAGGCATACATGGAACGCCATAACCAAGTGGCCGGCATAGTGTACAGGAACATCTGTGCCGAGTATAACCTGGAAGTCCCAAGGTCAAAATGGGAGATGCCCCCAAGGGTGGTGAAGAATGACCGAGCTAAGATCCTGTGGGACTTCCAGATACAGACGGACAAAATGGTGGTGGCTAACCAACCGGACATAGTGGTGGTAGACAAACAGAAGAAGACGGCCGTAGTGATCGATGTAGCGGTTCCGAATGACAGCAATATCAGGAAGAAGGAACACGAGAAGCTGGAGAAATACCAAGGGCTCAGAGAAGAGCTCGAGAGGATGTGGAGGGTGAAGGTAATGGTGGTCCCCGTGGTAATCGGAGCACTAGGTGCGGTGACTCCCAAGCTAGGCGAGTGGCTCCAGCAGATCCCGGGAACAACATCGGAGATCTCTGTCCAGAAGAGCGCAGTCCTGGGAACAGCTAAGATACTGCGCAGGACCCTCAAGCTCCCAGGCCTCTGGTAGAGGACCCGAGCTTGAAGGATAAACCGCCCGCAGGGGCGTGCTGGGTGTTTTTATATATATATATATATATATTATATGATACTAGAAGCAGGCCCCGGGGTAGACCTAGAACCTGGGTCACAATGCAGCAATTCAGTTGATTTAGGTATGAAGACGTGCTCAAACCGAGCATGGGGATTTAAGTGACATGAATGCGGCATGGTTGTTGTTGTCACGCTTGTTGGTCTGAGTATTTCAGAAACTGCTGATCTAACAGAATTTTTCCACACAATCATTACTGGGGTTTACAGAGAATGATCTGAAAGAGAGAAAAGGTCCAGTTCTCTGAGCAAAAATACAGTGTTGATCTCAGAGGAGGACTACTTCAAACTCGTAGAAAGGCAACAATACCTCAGATTACCACTCATTGAAACCAAGGTGTGCAGAAGAGCATCTCTAAATGCTCAACATGTTAAGCCTTGAAGCAGATGGGCTACAGCAGCAGAAGACCACACCATGTGGAAGTCCTGTCAGATAAGAAGCAGAGGCAGCAATTCCCACAGGCTCACCTAAGTTGGACAAACTTTCTGCCAAAACATTCAGCTGGTAGCATCAGAAACTTGTGTAACCAGTATTAAAGCATGGATCCATCAAGCCTCATATCAATGGTTCAAGTTTCGGATGCCTTAGTGCCAGCTGAGGATTGTTTAAATACCACAGCTTACCTGAATAATGTTGCTGACCATGTTCATCTCTTTAGGTAGAGCACTGAAATGGCCTCCATAGTCCCTAAGTCTCAATCCAACAGAGCATCTTTGGTCTGTGGTGGAATGGGAGGGTTACATTAAAAACAAGCAAAAGCAACTGTGTGATGCTGTCATATCAATATGGACCAAAATGTCTGTGGAATGTTGCCAGCATCTCGTCGAATCTATGTCACAAAGGGTTAAGGCAGTTCTGCGGCCAACAGGGGGTCAAATTGGGTCCAAGTATGCTGTGTAGGCTTTTGTCAATAAATAAGAAGTCACTTTGGTATCTGAAAAATAAATCTGATAATTTAATTAATTCTATTTCTTCAAGTTTGAATTTGCGACCCTAAATGTGCCACTGTTCATTCATGAAAGTGATTCTAGAGGCAGTCTACCTCTGACAAGGTAATTTGCTTCCTTTTGCTGCTCTTGGTTTTATGTTTATGAGTTCAGTTTGGGCAGCTTCTGTATAAAGTTTTCATTCCTCTGTAAAGTGTGAGAGAAGCTGTGACCCACGAATGATGGTCAAGCACATCAGTCAAGCTGAAATGAAACAAAACTAGGGAGCGGCAATGTGTGCAGCCCAGTGACGGTCTGCATAATTTTGTGAACCAACAATTCCTGAAAACCGAGCCAATAAACGCTGATGCTTGATGCATATTTCATTGTAGTGCTAAAAGTTTTAAATGGGGGAAAAAAAATCCTCACATGCCAGATACCAGGCCCTGAACACATATTCCAATATTGAAATTCAGTGTTGTTCACCTTCAAAAGATTTTTTCTTCACTGCTGTTAGTGTAATTGCTTTCTACCCCCAGCCACTGAAATAAAATGTCCAAGGTAATAAGGCTTGCTTTTCTTCCACAGTGTTCTAGTCTGATGGTAGTGTGTTTCAGCCCCAGACAGATGCATTTTTGCATTATTCCATACAACAGGCAAAAATATGAGAATCTTTATCAGGCGTGAATTGCTCTCTTTTTGTTTATTATTTTCATTCCAGGGTCTGTTCCTCAGTTCTATCTTTATTTCTTCCACTGTTTTACAAACCTCATCTCATTACTTTTTATCCCTCCACAGGACCACTAGCTGCCTCACCTTCCCATTATTAAGCCTCTAGCTTGCACACCTATGCAAACTATAGCACTCAAAGGGCCCGATGTTCAAATTATAAAGGCCTATTCCCTCAGGGCCGGGCCACTCAAGTCCCAATATGAGATAGAGAATTGCAGAGTGTCCCTTCTTATATACCAATCAAGTAGATAAATAAAGGTTTAATTAAGAAATGCTCCTCAAAAGGGATATAGGGTTTGGGGGTTGGTGAAGGAATGGAGGAGGGGGTTTGAAAGGCACTTTGAGCATGAGAGGCAATACTCGAGCTTAACCAATGGAGTAAAGCACAATAAAGGGATATTTATTAAATATCTTAGAGCCCACAGGTTATTGAACATCCCAGACAGCATAGACCATTTATAATGGGAAAAAACTCCATTAAAAAGAGAACCATTACAGCTTGGTCATTACAAAACATAAATTAATCAATTCAATTATTTTGCATTTTATCACCTCTACCAAAGAGCGGAATGCATCTTATAGGTGACGCATCAAGATTAATTGCTGTGAAAATTAATTTGGAGAGTAATTCTAATCATAAACAAAATTACATTTTGCTTTATCAGGATGAGTCACAGCAGCGGTATATGCTGTGCGGATGTCCTCTCCCCACGGCGGAGTTACTCTATGAATCCAATCTGTTATAAGCTTGCTATTAATTTGAACGTATTGAAATGCCCGGTGAAAAAAATTCAGTCATACATTTAATGAAAACTGCAAAAAAAAAAAAAAAAAAACAAGTTTAGGAATAAAATAGTCTTGTGTTTACAGGTGGACAAAAAACAAAACTGGGGTATCCAAAGAGAGGAGGTGGTGGGTGGTTCTTTGTAAATTCAGTTTTTGTATCTTTCCAGGGACGGTGATGATAATTAGAAAACCTTCAGGCTTTTACAACACAGATCCTAAATTTATGCAAGTGCACCCAGGATAACCGGTGCCACTTCTAAGGACAAAGAGATTTGCATCATTTCACTTTTTAGTTCAATGCACTTTATATGAATTTAATTGATAAATAAAGATGAATCATTGTTTTGTTATTGATACTGTTCTCATGTTGAGCCATTCAAACCTTTCCTTATTTGGCCAAAGAGTTTCAAATCTTTATCATGTGAATAAAATTCGATGAATGAAATGAATGCAATCATATCTGGCAGCACGGCGAAGATCCTGAGTTCCATTACCGTCAGGTCAGCGTCTTTCTGTGTGGAGTTTGCATGTTCTCCCTGAGTTTTCGTGGGTTCTCTCCGGGTACTCTGGCTTCCTCCCACAGTCCAAAGACGTGCAGTGGGGATAGGTCACAAACTGCCCATAGGAGTGAGTGCAAATAGTTGTCTATGTGTTAGCCCTGCGACAGACTGACGACCTATCCAGGGTGTACCCTGCCTCTCACCCTAAGACAGCTAGGATAGGCTCCTGTGACCCTGGAAAGGGATAAGTGAATGGATGGATGGATGAAACCATATCACTTAAAATCTTGGTTATACACTTCAAAGAAGAAAAAACATTTTCTTCTTTTTACAGATTTTCAAGAAATTTTGAAATAATAGTAATTTTGAAATTACTATTGTGTAAAAGATAAATAAATTTTCACCAACAAAATGCCTCGAACCAAAATCACTCCCCCTGAGGTCATTGTTTTGCTGAGCCTCTGTGACCACCAGTAAACACCAGTTCTGGTTTCTCACACACTTGTGATGCCCATCTTTTGGAAATTCCTAATTTTCTCACTTCTATATCTATAAGCACAGGGACATTTTTGGAGTTGTTTTTCTCAATATATAATTACTCTTGGAGAAGTTGTGCCCATTCTTCAAATCCAAGAAATGTTTGTTTAGTAGCGTCTTCTCTTTGTTTTGCCATGTTTACTTCTCAAACTCAAACTGAAGGAAATCACAGTCAATACAGTCTTCAAACACCTACCGGTGTTCTGCAAAAATGTACTTGTCTTTGGAGAATAAAAATAGGAGCAATAGGTAAGAGTTTGATAACCATACTATATCCATAAGGTTAAACTCAGAAAAACTGTATTCAAACTGGAATGAGATGTGTGGCAAAATGGAAATGGGTTAAGGAGAGAATGAGTAACAGAAAATAACAGAAAGAAATTTTTGCATGCAATAGTGGCTCACGTTACCCTTTGCTAAAGGCAAGTTAAACAACAACTGGGTGAACAGTTATTTACTTTATTAAACAGATGATAAAGTATAACTCTAGCCATAATTATTAGTAATCAAATTTCCCATCCCACTAATTTTATTGGTATTCATGAAAAAATACTACAGCTAAGTTGTTTACACTTCTAAAACCAGAAGCTTCTCTGCAACTTTCAGAAGGAATATGCACGGGGTCTTAAACTGAATGAAACATTTTTAAGCATCACAAAAAATAAAACAAACCCCCCCAAAAAACAAGCTCAGTCTAGCAACTCTGAGTTACAATTCATTCACGTTTCACTCACTGCCACTTTATTATCACTTCTAATATAATTAGCTAAAATGAAATAAATGACTTTTGATGTGAGGTTATATCAGTGGGTGAAAACAAGCATCCGTCCATTTTTTTCCACTTATCCAATTCGGGGTTAAAGCTGTCACGGGGCGAGAGGCAGAGTACACCCTGGAAAGGTCACCAATCTATCACAGGGTTAACACATGGAGAGAGACAACCATTCACACCTTCGGTCAATTTAGAATTGCCAATTAACTTTACCCCACGAATGTTTTTGGACTGTCGGAGGAAACCGGAGTGCTCAGAGAAAACCTACACAGAGACGGGAAGAAGATGGAAATTCCACAACAAAAGTCTTCAACTTTTTTGAAGTTGTACTTAAGCTACTTAAGTTATTCTTTAGCAAGATGGAAATGAAAATTGGGAATAAATTTTGAGTAAGATGACAAAAATTGTGTTTGGTTGCCAAGATACGGTGGTGGGTCATCCTATCTGCTATAGTTCATTTGTCAGTATCAGTTTCAGAAAACATGTGCTAACTTTTATATACTCAGCAGGTTCGTCTTTCTGTTTGTACAGACTATATCTGTAACATAACTTGACCAGATAAAAATGTATTTTCTCAATAAATCTCCATAAGGGTTCGCATGGCAACCATGTTATGAAAACTTAATGGTAGACTTCACCAACCTCTCTGCCATTATACAGTACTTTCCATAAGTGGAGGCTTTCTGCTCCATTGTGCTCAGTGATTACAGGCCTGTGCAGTGGTGTGCACTTGAAAAAATGCTGCTCCTTTTTTCTTTTTCCTCCCACTGGCTTAAGTATTGACAACTGCTCTAAATTGCAACAGAGAAAAACATGTTTTCAAAGTGCAGTTTTGTTTTTATGTTTTTCTGGGAATACGGTCCAAAAACCTGAGATTAGATTACGCATGTCAGAAGTCAGACTGGTTTTGGATCTCTCTGTGTATCTGAGGTGAGAATCATTTTTTCTTGCGTCATCACACATTTGCACCTTTTTCCAATCTGGTTGGTTTTGGAAAATATACCCAGAGGTGACAATACAAGACCAGTGAAATGGTGTAGCCATGCTTGCAGATGTGCTCACACCTTATCCTGTCTGTCTGTCTCGTTCTGTCACTCTGGATATCTCCAGCATCAACACACACACGCGCTCGCGCACATACGCACAGAGAGCATATGCCTTCAGTCGCTCAAATGAGTATTGTGTGGTCAGATCCCACTACTGCGTGTCACAGTTTATGGGCCTGCTAGCTTTTAAGTGGCCTTTTAAGATGTTCTGCTGAGCCATTAGTAGCACTTCACCATAAAACTACATCATTTAGGGAGCTGACTCATTGGATTGTGCCTGTGCCCTTAAAGACTGAGGTTGCCCAGCAGGACTAAGCACAGTTCTGTCCTTTGTGAAGTGAGTCTGTGCCAGCGCATGCTATTTTGTTTCTGCACTCACTGCACATATATATATGTACCACATCTATGTCTGCAAGTAAGCAAATGTTTAACAGAGACACTGAAATAAATTGTAATCAGTCCCCCACATCTCCACCAGGGACCTACAGGGTCCAACTGACCCACGTCCATCCTCCATCCCTCCCTTTCTGTCCACAGCCACACTACACACATCACACTCCTGCCTGAGGCCATGACTGACTTTCTCTGGAGTTTGCCATGATGTAGCATGCAGTGTAGACAAGCTCTCTCCATGGTCCCCTCAGAGAGGGGTGTGTGTGCAAAGGTTGACCGATTTAACAGCTGCTGGGTAATACACAGAAAGTCATTTGTTAAAATCTAATTGATTGCTCCATTTCCACCTCTGCACTCAGTGGATGTTGTATCGGCTGTGTGAGTGTGGCTGAACAAAAAATGTCGTCTGTCCGGTGTAAGACAGCCCTTTTGTTTCAAACATTGAAGGACTTCTATTGAAGTCTATCAGACTACCCTTCACTTTGAAAAATGAAAAAGGGGTTACGCAGTGCATTAACATGTGATGCCAACAGCTTCTGACCAGTTTTCAGCCTTTGGATGACTGTGTGTGTGACAAATAGGGGAAGATAAAAAAACACTTTGCACTGTCATGTTGTCCTCATATATCTGGAAAAATATGAGTGTTTAATACCCCTTGTGTCGTATCCCTTAGCTATAGATACTGTGTTTGCACATGCAGGTATCTGTTTATAGTTAAATAAGTGCAATATAGTGACACAAGCCTCTGAAGTTTGCACTTTTATTGCATGCTCTACTACTTCTTGCACCATTTATTTTCACATCTAATCAGCAGTCCTTCTTCTAGCTATTCGCCGACATTGGAGGGATGTTTCAGGGATCAAAGCAGTGCCCTTGCTATCCCATGCCAGAGAGACCTTTCTTCCCGTTTCATTTTCACCTCCTTGCAAGTACCAGACCCTTTTATCTGGACACATTACCCAGAGATGCAGCCGGCAGCTGTGTTCTCACTCCTCATAACACATTTGTATACCAACAGTTGGATCTAACCCCCCCATCCCTTTGGACTCTTGGGGAGCAACTGGGATTGGGCTAACTTAAGCCTGTCTGACCATGTGACAATGACACCAGGGCCATGCCTGTGGTCCATGTACCTCAGAGCCACTTAAAACGCAATCATTTCACATCAAAGCAATCAGCCACCACCTCCAGGCACAATTCTCACCTGCTGAGCAATGACCTGGCGAGCACTGTGTACACACTTTCCCAAGCCTTCCCGCCTCCCTTTCTCACCTCGCTCCAGCATGTTTCTGTGACCTCAGTCGGCATATACCACCGTACGCCTACATATTATCATCAGCGGTGCCTTGCCCATGTTGAGTGCCCGCCAACCATACATATGTGCTCAGAAGGAGGCTCTTGTTCTCTGTGCATTGATGGCATAGAGCAAGCAGCTAATTATAAAACCCACTCCGGGTCCCTGGCTGTTCGTAGACGTTGCTACTGTGCTGCTTCCTGCAGAGTGGGGAAAATGAGCCTGTCAGCTCAGTCCCAAGTTGCTGTGTCGAGTGCAAATGAGGTACGACCCCGGAATCCTCATGGGGAGCTCCACGAGGGAAGGTGGCGCTGGAGGCTGCGTAAATACACACAGACACGCATACGCACTCTAGGCTGATGGCTCTGATTTGTGAGCTGTCAGCCAAAGTGGGTCAATATGTGACAAACAAGAGGGACTTTCAGATCCTCCTGCCAGCCAGAGCAGTGTGATCGACCAGCAGGTCTGTGCCACTCTGGGGCTCAGTTTAGACAGCCCAAATACCCACAGAAAATGAAGTCGCATTAGGGCGTAATGAGATTTTTCCCGTTCTTTATGTATACAATGTGTGATTAACCTCCTCCCTGAATGCCACCTTTGTGCTACTGTTGATAAAAAAGAAAGAATGTCTGGGGGACCCGATTCAAATAAAAAGCCAGCACTTTGCCTGAGTTCTTGTGTGATCAGTGCAGTGTAATGATGGCCAGGTGCAGCTTGTCATTATGGAAACTCAAAGGAAGGCACAATACTTTCTCAAGTAGGCAAATGGGTGACGAGAGACAGCAACATGCCACTGAATATTAGAAGTGTCCTGGCACCCCCAGCCCTTCCTGTCATTAAGTCCCATCAGTGTCTGAGCTAATTTCGTACTGAGTGCCCGCCATGATCACAGTCTCACATGTGCACAGACCAGCCGGCTTTGATTCCAGACTGCTTTCATTTATCCATCTCTGAGCTTCCCTTTTTCTTGGCTCTCTTCATCTACGCTCCTGCGTTCCCTTTCTGTAGCGCGGTATTATTAGCGGCCGTACAGAATTTTTGATTTCATTTATGTGATTGACAGCCAAGGTGATACCTTCCTTTCATTTGCATATTATGCCGTTTACTCTCCATACCTGCCACTAATGGTGGTGATTCCCAGACTGCTGTTCCTGAATTAGTATGCTCCGGCCTGGGAGTCACGGCTGCTAATCAGAGGCTGTGGTGAGAGGAGAAGGATGGCTTCAAATTATATCCTTCACAGTCAACAGGAGGTGCACATGAAAGTGCGACATCCCGCCGTTTTTCTCCGAGCTGAGGAAGTTTGCAGATCGACAGTGACAGCACCCCGCTTACCTCTGAGACACCCACTAGAGCATCTCCAATTAAAAGCGTCCTATGATTTCCTCTATTAATAATAAATGGTTCTGAGCTTGGCAGAGCTGTGATTGGTACGTGTCTGCGAGGCTTTTTAGTACATGTACACATTTCTGTCAGCAGCATATTTGCTCGCTGCTGTGCTCCTAAGCATGCCTGTCTATCTTTTTTTTTTTTTTTTTTTTTTAGAATAGTGCCCATGTGCAGTGCCTTTTCACGTACTTTCACTGCGGTGTTCAGTTTCATGTGGTCTCCACCTCCTATCTGTGGTGGTTGTTACCTCGTAATCACAACTGAAAGGCCATAACGCGCCTCTCTGGAAACTGAAGATGCCACATCGAATTTCAGCAGGAAATCCAAAGAGGTGCCACTGTCTTCACCGTTGAGGTAGATGCCGGGAAGCCAGAGACAGTTTTCCAGGAAAAATGTGTTACTGCAGACAATGTGTGTCCCTGTGACTTTTGGACAAACATTGATCAGGTTCCCAAACACCTGGAGTGATGCAGCATTTTACGAAAGGCATGGCTGCTCTGTTGTTAGCGTGATTGCAGATTAAGGGCTTCATAATCACCTCAAACCCAGATAAAAAGCCGGTCGTACAGTTGGTTGAAGCATGCTGACAGCTGCACCGCACCACCTCTCATCATTATAACGATAATTGAAGACACACTGGTGTGGAAGTAGAGGGCAAACCCTTGTTTTTGTTTTTGTTTTTGTTTTCAGGGCAGTTTGCACAAATGAAGCTAGTCAATGTAGTGGATAAAAAAACTTCCCCATAAATAAGCCGGGAAAATGTTTTCTCAGAGGACAATGAGGCTGTCTGGTGAGGGCATGACTTCAAAATGACACATGCACCTGGTTGCACTGTTTCTCATTTAGCAAACACAGTCCATCACAGTGGTGTATCGTAGCAGTGCAGGCTGAAGCTAATGCATCCTGATTGCAGGTTTATTTACATCTCCTATCTCTACAGAGCAGCCCTTTGTATTAAACTGTCTTTAAATGCCTTTCACTCACTGTTGCAGCAGTATTTCCTCAATGTCTCCTTCCTGCAGTTTCAACTGATTTTGCTAATGCCTCCGGGACTTAATCAGTATGCATGACTTAAGGTGTCAGTTATCAACTCAAGGGTGGGTTTTCAGGAAACATTATCCTTCTCCTCTGCCTGATTTCTACCTGAATAATAACGTCCGTTGTGAATGCATACAGTGGGTAATCAACTCAAAATTCACTGTGGCTGTCATGCTAACCAAGACCTTTTCCAGAGCATGTCGGCAGGATACAGTTTAATGACCACAGAGCATACTACAGGACCTAAGGAGAACTATGAAAAACACACAATGACAGGAGAGGGTATGGTTTTGGAGGAGGTATTTCTCTTTTTGCCCTCCTCCTCACCTCCTCTCATTTGACTTGTTTTTTTCTCCAGTCACTTTTCACTCTAAATCGCCAGACAAAAAAATATCCCTTGTGTCATTCTTATTGTCCTGCTTTTTCATGCTCTTGAATTTCTATTTGCTTTTTTCTTTGAATCAAATGAAAACCTTACTCACACGCTGAATAGTCATCATCAGTTTTTGTTAGCAATCCAATTTCAAGAAACGTGACTTCCCAGACCTCCATCACAAGCAAAGTAAAGACTGAAAAGTACAGACAATTTAAACTGTAGATTACGATGTTATTGCATGTGTTTATCACCTGATCGTGTTTATAGATATATTCCTGTGTGTCATTATTAATCTATGTTAATGGTGGTGTAATGTCACAGTCGGTTGAGCCTGTGCTGCTCAGGTCCCAGATTTTTCTTTTTCATTCTTTTTTTTGTTTTGTTTTGTTTTGGTTCCCGTTCGATTGGTCAGCTTTGTTCTCCTGCCTTTGACATCTTTCGGCCCATTAGTACCTAATGAGTATTGTTTAAATGACACAGTTTACTTGCATATTGTTGCTGACCCGTCTTATAACATTTCGTTAGAACGTTCAAAATCATCTCAGACTGGTTTGTTAAACATGACGGTGAGTTCACTGAACTCAAATGGAGCACTTTTAGAATGGGTTCGAGAGATTTGCATCATGGATGTGCAGTCAACAAACCTGCAGCTGCAGTGATGTTTTCATGTTAATACTGACCTAAATTCTTGAGGAATGTTTCCAGCACCGTGTTGGATTTATGTCATGAAAAAAAGGGTACTAGCAAGATGTACCTAACAAAGTGTCTTCTCTTTTGTCACGTAGCCTGTTCCTGCTGATGTTTTCCTAGTTTTGCACCCGGTTTAAGCTTTTCATATTTCCACATGTCCAGTTTAGTTTGAGTTGTGTCTCCAGGTCTTATTTTTTCAGCCAATAAGGTCACATTTCTGTTAGTTATCTTGTATTCCTCTTCTTGCCACATATTTCACCATCACTATCCAACAAAGGTAGGTCAAACTGCAATACGAGGAAGCAGAGGATGCTGAAGTAGCTGCAAAGTCACAATATGACAGATACATTATAAAATCTTATTTTATGAGCGATCAAAAGTGAACGAATTCATTTACATGATTACGCTTATGGCAAAATGACATACATATCTGATTAGGGCATTATTCATTGGTGTCACTCCTGACATTTCCTTTTCACTGATGACAAATGTCCTGCTGCAGATGTCAGCAACTCACTAATCACTCCAAAACATTAGCTAGGCAAGTGAGCTTGAAGTCTTCATGGTTCTGTAATAGCAGGTAAGACAAAGCAAATTCTCTGAGGTCATGTGTCCATTTTTGGATGCTTATGTGCTTATCTCACTGCTGGAGTTTCTCACTGAGGTTTTCATGGGATTTTTCCCACCCCAAAAGCATGATCACTTTATATGTATTTTTTTTTTAGTTTATAGAATACGTAATAGGTTAATCAAATCTGCCTTTGCTCTCTGAGCCTTAAATATCTATTCATCACGGAGTCTTTGATAAACTGCATAAATGATGTAGCTTCACTTCAAGACATTTGCTAAATTCTGTAGTGCAAAGTTAAGTGTTACAGGCTTGTTGCACACACTGCATGCTTAGAGGAGTGTGGGTGACAAAGTTGGTGCAATTTTGCAGGAAGAAATTATTTAAGGCAGAAAAGGTAGTGATGCATTTTCTGAGGGGGCACAATCACAATAGGACACGACTGGTCCAACACTCTCACAGCTGCTCTTAAAATGGAAAAATTTTTTTTTCACTTACCGCAGTTTTGCTGACAGCATCAGGCTCACAGTTGATGGTTCTGGAGTAACTGAATTCACTTCATCTAATACTAGTGTGAGGGGAAGGGGGTAATCTAAAGAAGTAAATCCCAACAGAGATCAGAAAATATCTGCTGGCGTGCACCGAATTAAAGAAATAGATAGTTAGGGCTTCTGTAAGGTTTCCCCAATGATGTGCAACTCCATAGTAAATACATAGCAATTAAATGTGGTTTTTTTCTTTCATAGAACAACAAAGAAAAAAAAAACAGTCACCCACAGGAATTACAGAGGTCAGTTCACAGCTCTAAGTGTTGGACAAAACAAATATATCACCACATACATAGACTGCATTTGGTTCGCTGAGCCTTCGCAGTCCTTTGCCACAAGCCATAACAGATTAATTAAATCCATTTCAGTTGCTGATTGGCTTCATTTTTCTCTCTGCCCAGATAAAGTGGAATGTAAATGCCAAAAATTAAAGCTTTCTAATCTAAAAGCAATGCAGTGCAGCAGTGGATTAATCTCTTCAGTGCCCCTCAACACCAACCAGTGTATAATGTTTCAGACAAGTTTTATTAGACTGGTTTTAATATGTCACTGATAGGATAAAAAGGTAGCACAGTCATGTGGTGGTCAGCCTCATGAAACCACCTGGTTTGAATGCACCTGCCAGCTGGGACGTTTCTTTGTGGAGCTTGCATGCTCTCCCCGTGGCCTTCCTCTGTACGAAAACATGCACGTTACGTTAACTGTTAATTCTAAACTGGTTGTAGGTGTGAATTCTTGTTCTCTCATTCTATCCCAGCTGGAATAGGTCAAAGCCCCACCCACCCATGACCCTAACTTGGATAAGAACAAGAAAAGGAATGGATGGAAGACCTAACTGAGAGTAAACACATGATAAAAAGGTAACAATTATACTATATCATTGCTTTACTTTACTTTTTAACGATGCCATGATCAAATGTAGGCATATAATACATAACTTTATATTCTGTTTTTGCAAGTTTCACTGCACTGATTAAATGTATAGAAAGCTGCTTCCAGCTGCTCCTTTGTCACAAAGGGTCACCGTGGGGTGTGTTTGAGTTGGCCTTCCTGACCCAACCCCAAATGGGATTAATGTCTCTGGCTGGAATCAAAGCAATAGTCGTTTGCCAAGCGAGTGTGTTAACCACCACACTATGGAGGCACTATATTAATTCAATGTATGTACACTAGTATTAGTAACATTATATGTATAATAGTTTATCATCTATTAATTAAAAAATGTGTATTGCTTGTTCAAAATGGGACAGATTTCCATCTTGAGTCGCAGCTTTTGTTTCATATTTATGTGTTTCTTTAAAGCACTTAAACTGAACATTCCAGTAATGATTTTCAATTATTTTTATTGAACAAAACTGAGGTGAAAACTTTTCTTTTAAAAGATTGGTTGTCACTCACGAGTAAGAAACATGAAAGAAAGCCAAAACATAATCATTCAAATTAGAAATAATTGCCAGTGAGTGACACTATGAGACATTTGGCTCTGTGCACTTATGGCCACAGTCTCTTGTACACAACAGGTATTTAGTGTCATTATAGCTGCTGTCACTTTCTTTCAAAAGAAAAAAAGAGGAACTGAAGACACTTTCCCATTTCAGTGGCTGTAGGACAAACCTTTGTATCTGCAGCGTTGAGAGAGCTTGCTATGAATTTTTGCTCTGACAGCATGTAGTACAATATGACTGTCCGTTGTTGTGGCCCTTGTTAGATGAAGAATGGCCCCCTCTACACAGAGCCTTTTGCCATCTTTTTGTCTGCAGGAGAGTAGTATGATGTGACCTTTAATGGCTGGCAGGCCAAAGGAGAGCACAGGACTTATAAGAAATGGCAGATCTGCAGCTGACCTTTAATAAAAAACCCTCATATTGCATTAAGACTCTTTGATCACTCGGATTATCCACTGCTGTCTGAGACCTCACTGGATCATTTCGAGCAGCCAGTCTGCGTCAAGGTACTGAAGAAAAGAAAATTACAAGCATCATAAACAAGGGTCAAACTTTAACTTAAAAACATAGTTTATCATTTATACTGGTGTGTTTTTGAGGCGATACACCTTTTAAACACGACAGCACATAATCGCCAAGACACACAATGTAGCACACATCAGCGATACTGTATGTATGTATCATGACAGTTAAAAAGCTTGTGGAATTTCTCTTTAAACTGCGGACAGTTCTCAGGATTAAAGCTGGCTATTTCAAGATGTTTTTTTACCCTCTGTGTCTGTTCGTGTGAGTCATTTGAAGTTGTGACAGTCGACAGATGAGCCCGTATGATCACGCTATAACAGCCGTACGAGTCTTGTCAGAGCCACTGAGAAGATGATAGACTATTATATAAAAACAAAGTTAAAGGTCGCTCTCAATAACGTTTAAGTCGACCACTCAGCTTTCATATAACTGAATCAATTAACGTGAAATCTGCCCAGTCTCCTTTCATTAGAAGAAAATATGTCAAGCTTGTCACTCCATTTGGCATACAGAAATGCTCCACATAGATTTTAATTAAAGACCTACACAAGTTCTTTGCAGAAAAATGTCATATTCTGAGGGCTACAGCAGAGCAAAGGACCTTTAACCTGATAATTACCATATTTGAGCTCTTCCAAGTCTGTGATCTAATGTGATGTATATTTTAAACTATTACTTCTCACTATCACTATATAAATGCCAATTCACTTATTTAAAATGAGATGCATAAGTGGAGGAAAAAGCTTTTCATCTCTTTACCAGCTCATTGTAATGAATACTGGGTTTCCACTTCAATGTAGATAATATTCATTGAATTGCCACTTTGTCAAAGTCTTCAAGTTTCTGCAGCCCTGACATCGAGTGGACCAGCCGCAACATTAAAACCACTGACAAGTAGACAGAATAACAAGCATGCGTCCTTCTCCAACAGAATAACGGCTGCTTTAGTAAACATGATGAAGAGCTCATACGAGATGACCAGGTCACCCCAGATGGCAACCTGATCATGCATCCCCACATCCAATAAAGGATGTGTTGGAACAAGTCAATCTAGGTCACCACAGGAACCCCAGAGGCCCCGTGTGTATTGTTGGCAATGAGGAGCTGCACAAGATTAAGCAGGTAAATTATTGCAGTAGCTGCACTTGTTCTTGTATAGTGCTATTCTACTCCACAACATGCTTCACTCACCCATTCACATGCATTCATGCAAGCACTTCTTTTTTTATACCTAACATTCACACAGTCACACTCGGATGAACACAGCCTGATGTTCAGTATATTGCCCAAGGTTACTTTGGCATGCAGCCGTGGATCAAACCACCATCCTTCCTTCCACCATCCCTAGTTATCAGATCACCATGTCAAGCTTCAACTCATTTGCCTTTTTACGTTCACAAGCTCTCCGTGTCTGTTTTGTATTCTCTGTGTTCTTCTGGTCCTGACCACCGAGCTGTTTACCTTGTGGTTCTATGTTTTGTGTGTGTCAGTCCTGCAAAATGTGATTCTAGACATCCCCCATTGCAGGAATTAAAGCAAAAATCTCGAGCATGTGGCTTTTGTCAACTTGATAGCGTCTGAGCATTTGATGATGCATTTCAGTTTCAGCCTGCAAAATTAAAACAAATGAGCTTACAGAAGCTGAAATGCTGAAGATGACAGACAGGAACTGCAAAGTCTGATAATAGACTGGGTTTATCACTGTTAGTGGATGCTTTCAGATCTATCCATCTATGCATTGCTATAAAAAATATAATGAGTTGCTTTCAATAAATGCTATGAAGATATTCTGTCATTTCCTTTTATCTAAAGAGATCTTTTCAGCAGTTTATCCGTCATACTGTGATTATAATATATGTAAATGTTCTGCACACAAAATGAGAACATGCAAATTGCACATTGAGTCTCAACAAATCACAAAATGAAAAACAGCTCATGGATCCTTCAGCACATCCCTCCACACCAATGCCTGTTGCTGCAGTTATTCTGCAAATTTCCAGAAATACAAAGTTAGTCTACAGAAGTCCTCACTAACTGTTTTAAGATACTTTGTGAGAACCATTTTTTATGACGTACAGCTTACTAAAAATAAACTTTAAATCTTTGTCTCAAGCATAATGTTTAGATGACAATCTGGCACATGACAATATATTTGAAAAAATCAGGCGCAGGTGTTGATGAGGTGCCAGACACATTGTGTTTTGTGTGCTATAATGTGAATGTGATGCTAATTATTGAAGTCCCTGGAGATGCTAGCAGTTGCTCCTGGACCAGGTGCTCCAGCTTCCATCTCATCTCAACTTGCTATTTCTGCCAAAGCTATCGCAACCAGCACAGCCGCGAATCAGAGTCAGTGAGGTGTTCATAAGTATAGCCTTGAGGGGCAAGGCACAGCTAAGAGACACTCCTTTGATACAGCCCCTTTACGCTCAACTCCACCCATCTCTGATATCCAAATCACTGCTGTCCCATATGGACGAGGTAATTGACTTAGTGATTTAAAGGGAGCCTGACCATCTCAATTCTCTGCATGAGTCTTGGAGATAAAATGTAAAAGATTGTCCTGTTAATCTGCTCACAGACCTCTTCCATTTTGCCGCAGAAATGCAGCGACCCATCAGCAATGCTAGGTTACCAGGATGTGCAAATCTTTCATTCTGCCATAATTACCACGTTACAAAGGGCTGTGTTAAATTACACCAGGAATAACGGCTTTGTGCATGTAGAATTGTGTCTGCATCTAGATACTTCTGTGTTTCTAAGCCCACACATGTAAAATAAATAAATAAATCTATATATACATATATATATACATATAGATATATATGTACTCAGAACAATGTCTTAACTACGCAAGTTTCAAATAACTATTAAAGGTGTTTACTTAATAGCATTTAGAGAGCTAAAGGCCACTACACAAGCGACACGAAATAGAGATTTTGGATTCGAACTTGTTGTGTAATGCATATACACACTGAAAACGTTAGGTTTTTTTTGTGGGAAATTCATCCTCAAAAAGCTCACAGGGGAAAAAATGGAGTCAACGTGAAGCGATGATGAGCCGATCCTGATGTTTCTAAACAAGAAAAGGAAGAAAGAGAAATTCTGCAGCTGCAGGGAGATTTTCATGGTTTGATCCAGGAGTGGATGCTGTATAGAGACGACTTTTGTTGTATTTCAGTGGGGACTATTTTCTGTCAGTGGGGTAGTCGGAGCTCTTGTCAGCAGAGTTAGGATAACATCTGAGGAGGCAGAGAAATAATTTCAGAAAACTGATTGACCCAAAACAACGTCTAGCTGTGGGTCCGAGGTAAAATAAGACAATTTTATTATTTTTGAACAATGAAAGCACTTGTTGCAGTGGTCTGATTGGCTACTTCTGTTTATTTCAATTGTATTCATCAGAATAGTCACAGAAAATAAAATGTCATTTATTGGTGCAATAAAACTATGTTATGTTTAAGGTACACGCTCAGCGCAATTATGATACAATTTCAAATGTAATTTTAGAAATATTACTGCTTGAAGACTGTTGCCAGGTCAAGGTTTGTGATGGGTAAATTAACAGAAAAGTGAAGAGATGAAGCGCTAATATACAACTGTCCATTTAAGCAATGGAGGGGACAATAAAGTTGATCACTTATGACATACTAAAAACACATAAAGCTCAGACAGCTTTGTGTGTCATTAAAAACTGTGCTTTTTAACTGAAAACAAATGGCACATGCCACTCACGTCCGTTTAATTCTAATAAAAATGAATTCCTCTGCAGCTCACTGGCTGCGATTAGAAAGTCCCTGTCTGTCAACCATGTTCCTCCAATGATTTATGTGCTCTCTGTTTAATTGCTGGTTTGGGAAATGCTCAAGCTTGTGGCAATTGGCACATTCTGACCTGGACACAAATGACATCCATTCAAAAGCAATGAATTTCCATCACCTTTCTTGTCCGTACTCTAGATTGGTTCTGCGTCAAACTGTCATTAGGATCACTCACATAATTCACAAAATGTGGCTGATGACATCATTCGTGTGGACTCTCAATTAATCAATCATTTCATGCATGCTGAAGCAGAACAGGAGCACTGGAAAAAACTTGGACTAAGACAGCAACCATAACTCGATATATTACATTAAACGTGTGGGAACAGTGTGCTTTTATTTGCCTGTTAGCAAGAATGTATCCAATTAAAAACAACTCTTTTTGGATTAAGCAGGAATACTGTTTCATGAAGCAAGTTGAGTGGAAAGCATCTGTAGCTTCTGAAGTGACTGCAACCTTCTCTGGTAAATGCTAAAGTATGATAAATGATCAAGCAGTGTTATTTTACAGTTGGTGTGTGTTGTCCCATTTTAAAGTCGAAATCTAGGAAATTTGTTCCGTAGTGGTTTTTGGAAAAGCTATTTACAGCGTGCTTGCTCTATACTGTATCGTGTAAGAGTCGAGGAAAAAACATCAAAAGCTTCAAATGTGTGTCCATTGTGCTTCCGTCTGGTGTCAAGCCTCAGGAAGAAAAAGGACAGTCTAACAGCTTCAGACTTTTTGTTTTTGCTGACCCCCACCTGTGAGATTCTACCAAACACGGCAGAATAAAGCTACCTCTAAGCTCTTAATATGTACCTCCTGCTCACAGATCTGTCTGGAAAGAATGACCCCTGGTGCACGGTGGGCAGTAAAGCCAGGAGGAGCTCTCTGTCCTGACTGTTAATGTCACTGCTCAGCTCAAACCTCTATGGATTTCTGTGTTTTTCACCATTATTTTCTCAATCTGTGTTGCTTGTCTTTTTCTTCCACCTCACCTGTTTGTTGTCTGTCTGTAACACATTACAAAAAAATGTGTTTCAACTGAAAATGTCCTGTTCTTTTTGCTGTTTGCAGTTCCTTACAATTACACCGGGTCTGTCTCCAGACAAATCGAAGGGGCCAGCTTTGTCTCGGTGACTGTGCGCAGCGCTGACCGATCAATGGGCATCACAGTTAATACCCTCTCTTGTTTTTGTTGAGTTCTGGAATGTTTGTTGCTGATGGATACGCCCATAGACTGCTTTCCTCTTTGTCAGATCAAGGCATTGCACTGCCTGGGGACGGCTTGTCGATCCCAGCCTGTTTAAAGTGATCAGAGTCACTGTCCACAGAATCAATAGGCATCTACTTCTCTCCCTCCTCCTCCCTTGTTTACTGGCTCCTTACAAGACTGACCAAAATACCCCTGCATATCCCAGCCGTCACAGGGCGAGACGCAGAGTACATCCTGAACAGCTGACCAATTCCGAGCAGGGCTAACACATAGAGACAATCATTCACTCTCCCATTAACACCTCCTGTCAGTTTAGAATCACATTAACACAACCGCATGCATCTCTTTGGATTGTGGGAGGAACCAGGACCTACTTGTTATGAGGTGACAGTGAAACTATTGTTTCAGTGCCGCGTTACTGTCTAATGTGCAGAAGAAGCATGGTGTGATAGACAACTGCAATCCTCACTCACTACTGACTTCATCAACAGATTTGCCTCTTTGCATCTTCATCCAGACGCCAACAAATGAGATCCGGCACCCATCACACAGAGACAAGTACAAGGAACAATAGCAGAACTTGCACTGCGAGATCTTGTTATGGTCCTGGCAGGTTTGGGGTTGTCTCTTTGTTCTCTCTTTCTTTCAGTCTCCCTTTTGTCTTGAGTCCATCTCTCAGTATCGGGTAGATTTGTGGGCAGGTGCTTCCTCATCGGCTGCCTACAGGTGAAGCTTCTCCCGCTCGAGCTGTCTTTCCCACACCTGTTTCCAGTCATCACATCAAGCTCTTAGTATTTAAAGGAGGGATGGTGATGCCGTTTTCAACCAGGTCTTTAAAACCAATACGGTGGTAACCAGGCCCTCTTTGATACCTGGAAGTTAACCCTGTTTTTCTATCTACACCTTGGCCACTCCAAGCATTGCTTTCATTTACGTTCCAGTTCATTCCTCCTTTTTAATGAACACTATGTTGCTATATACACTATGCTGCTGCGACTGTGATGAGTTTGATTCTTAAATTGTGCTTCAAACATAGTCCAGAGGTGTATGAGAAGACCCTGAATGTGAGTTTTAAATCAAGTAAAATTTAAATTTCCATGGGCTGTTCTTGGGACTTTTTGATCACATTTCCTGTGTGGTGGGATACACCGAAGGTATGATTCTGCAAACTGCTAAAAAACATGAAAAGGAAGTGGGGGAATAAGAGCTTGTAGTGGCTTTGTCGTGCAAGGCTCATCCTGCAATGCTTTGTGATGTGAGAAATTACTTTTTTGGGGGGGGGATGTTTAATTCCACTCACCTAGAATATTTGATTCCTATACCAATTCATTCATTTGATTTATGTTTAAAATAATATCACACAGTCTTACAGCTAGACATTTAGGAATGAAGATCTCTACTGCTACTGAAGCTGCCAGAATAACTGTCTACATTGTTTAAGGATTGTGCAAGTAACCTGTAAGCAGGATTGGTACCGGCTCAAAGAGATACAGACAGGTTGCGATATGGCCAACTCCAGCAGATTATTCTCTTTCCTACTGTCCAAGGAGCCCTTTTTTGACTTTCACATTTCTATAGTGGTAGTGCAATTATTTTAATCTACAGTTTTGTTTTTAATATGCAGTGGAAGTTGCATTTTATAAAATTCAACTGTGTTTTTATAGCAATTTATGAGGCTTTTAATAATTTAACACAAAAGTAAAAGACACAGGGGTTACTTGTTTTATTTGTGTTGACAAAGAAAGTTTTAGTTAGGATAAAACTAAACTTTATAATACAGATGGATGGAGTTAAAAAATTGTGCAATTAAAGAACTTAATAGGCCGAAAATATTTTGCAAAGCACTTGTAAAAAACCCCATTAGGAACTGAAAACCTTCCAATCAATAGGTCAACAAATTTATGTCTTTGGTGAAGCACTCAGTAGTCATCACGGGGGGGGGCAGTGACAGAGAAAGCTAAAGCTATTTTTACTCTGAGGAAAGAAAGTATTGTTTTACACAGAAACTGTCAATGGAGTTAAATTATCTTTGTGCACTACGACTCAGGAAAATAAAAGGCATCTGAAAAAGTGGGGCGAACGAAGATCAAAAACTGTCTTACGAACCTACTGTATGTCAAGACTGCAAGTCTACAGCAAACAAGAAGCTGTAGTGTTTTTATAGGTCATAGAAAGTTTGACCTTAAGACAGTTATAAAACATCCTGCAGACTTCAGATTTAATAGGTTCACAGAGGGGTTGGGAATGCCTTCAGTTATTTTTATGGAATAGGGGCCATTTATCCAAAAGTAATTATTTATAGTGGACACTTTGGCTTGATGATTATGCAGGCAAAAAAACCATCAAAAATTAACATCTTAGTTTTATTTACAGCAACATCTCTTGCCAATATTATAATATAGATAAAATATAGAATAGCTAATACTAGAAATAACTTTAAAGCAATTACATGGGATGCTGTCTGCTTCATGAGCCACATTAGTAAGGAATCAATATCTAGGCCATTTCCATATGCCATAAAACAGACAGTCCTCAAATCTTCCACAGACTGCACTGGCTCTGGCTGCTCTCCATTTGGCTGTGCTAGTGTACGGCGCGTTATGTAGCATCAAGGCTGATGATACCCAGTTTATTAAAGTGCATGTGGCATCCGATAGACAGCAGCAGGTGGTGGGGATGCTCTAAACTTTAATTTGAACATTTCAGGGCTTGTGTTGCAGATTCCTGCGACACCACACAACATTTCCTATTTGGAGTCAGTTATATTAACCCCAGTTTGTGCCCTTCGTGTCTCTCCCTGTGTTTTTATTGTTATGATCTCAAACATATGACAGGAATATCACATTTATATTATGTGAGTGACGCAAGATCCTATCCTCGGTTTGCCAGAATAGTGGAAGTAAAGCTTCACTACCTGAGAAATAATGGTCTTTTTTTTTTTCATGCACAATATGGGATTGTTTTTTTTTTTCTTTTTAAATCCAGATGTTTAGAGGAGTCTTTGAAGATTCTGGAAACAGCTTCTGAATCGACGTTGTCAAATGACCTTCTGGGTTTTTGAAAGATTATGGAACTGAAAATGGGATGCTTAGCTCTGTGACTTGAATTTATTACACAAACTGAGGATATTGTTATGTAGTCTGTGTGCTTTACAATGCTCTTGGCTGGTATTTTGACTAATGCTTTCCAATGACATATTACACATGCTTTCACCTTTGACATTAGAGCTTTTGTGTTAGTGGTCCCGACATGAAAAATGATACGTCACCAGATGCAC
The DNA here is from genome assembly GCF_057381915.1 of Diplotaxodon limnothrissa. Lineage (NCBI taxonomy): Eukaryota > Metazoa > Chordata > Actinopteri > Cichliformes > Cichlidae > Diplotaxodon > Diplotaxodon limnothrissa. The sequence continues at coordinate 18,180,077 of NC_140608.1, read as the reverse complement.
GAGTTAATTATTCATCAGTACATTTGTAGTGCAGTCTAAGTATCTTGGAAGCTGTGCTGTGCACATTGTGTGAGGATTAAATTTAGAGAATCGAGCTGCAGTAATGCAAAAGACTGGATTCAAAAACGTTTATAAGTCTGAGAGGGTTGACAGCAACACAGGACTTCTGCTTCCTAGTGAGGATCACTAATGTATCAGATTAAAGAAACTGCTGCTGCTCGTGAACGCTCGGGGATTTAAGGCACACACTGAAGTTCAATCTGGAAAGAAAAAGCATTTTACCTCTGCGAACAAACATCGAAATAACATCATCCACACAAGTCTTTCCCGGAGGATTTTCTATGGTGATTCTCTCATCTCTTTATGAGACTTTTACATCTGAGCAACTTTATTCATAGCTCAAAGAGGAAACAATAGGGAATCCATCTTACGGTGTTTTGGATGTGAGAAGCAACGTGGCTCATGCTCATTCGCCTTACCTTGCCACTACTTTTCCAACAATAAAACATTACTCACGCTAAAAGCAGCTTAGAGAAATTAAATCACCATGTGTCCTGGCGGCTCAATAGACTTGCGTCTTCACTTGGATACACAAGAAGATACGATTAATCCTCTGGTGTTTGGGCACAGCGCAGAACTCTACATCACAGTAATTACTATCATCTATGCCAATTTACACCACATGATAATAGAAATCTAAAAAAAAAACTAAAAGAAAACTAAACAATTCAGGTAATTACACAACAGTGCTATCACAATAGTCTTGTTGCATTATTATTTATAAGTGCACGGGCCTGTGTTTGAGTCAGTCTCTAGGTCCCACTGGAGTCTGTGATATGTTTATGTGTTTATGCGAGTGTGTCACCCTCCCTTAGTGCCATTCTCAGTGTCAGTGTTGTAGTCATTCTGGCTACAGTTATCCCATCGCTGCGGTGGATTTACTGGCAACATGCCCCCCCTCCCAACACTCCCCTCCCTCCCCGGCCAGCTCTTTAATTACCCTGGCCTATTGATCCTCCAAGGGACATGGCACTCTGCAGCTGAACCTTGGCCTGCACCAGTTAATGACTGATTATTCCTCCTTAGGCCCTTGGGAATGAGCATGCAGTGTAGGGACAGAGGGAGCCTGAGAGCGCCATGCTCTGCAGCAGCATACCCACTTTCCACCGGCTCACCTGATTGCACAAGTGGCTCAAAATAGCATTTTGTACCTCTTGTTCTGCTAGCTCGAGGTTTTTGCCAAAGTGGACAACGAGTTTAAAAGTTTACACCATCAGGCTACTGTTACTTATTGCAACTGCTCCTGTATACGAGACATGTCTGTTTCTCCCAAGCAGGTAAAAAGACAAAAACATTTAAGTGAAATTGTGTTGTGTTGTACTTTTATGGCAGAGGCCCCGGGACACAAGTGCGACAGAACGGCGTGGAATCCAGCAATGACATAATGATGTGCGAGGAAGTAGAGAAGGTCGTGAGACAGCAAAGTGTTGATGTAAATGCACAGAGTCCTTTGAGGTCACAGTGTTAATCTATTTTTTCCTATAATCATTTCACACTGTGCTCACACCTTGACGTCTTCTTCAAACTTGTCGGCCTACTCAAAGCAGACGGGTAGCTTTTGAAGTCAGAGCGAGTGCTAATCATCGGCAGAAACTTTAATGCTTTTCTTACTGTTCTCTCTCCCTTTCATCCATCTTTTTTTTCTTCTTCTGAGAGCAACAGCTATGTCTGTTTGGAAACTGCAACTTTTCCCCCCTCAGGGATTGCCTGAGGGGGAAAAAGATAGTGCTCATGATGAGTGATCTTTAACAGTCACTCCTCTGGAACTGACACAAGTCAGAAAGATTAAGGGGAAAGTGCTGAATATTTCAAAGGAGAAGAAAGACAAAGATATAAATGCAGAAGGTAAAACGAGCCTGCGAGTTGATCTTATTCTTTGTATCACTGGTATAATATCAGGGACTTATAATCCTGATAAAGCAGCTTCTTTAAAGAGGCTATATCATACCAGTCTGTTGCTGCATCCGAATGTATAACTTTTTAATGTATTCATTGTTTTTCATTAAAGCCTTGCAGTTAAACTGAAATTAAATTATTTTTTACTTCTTTATCTTAAGTGTTTGATTTGATATCTGCATATATTTTGTCCAGGCTGTGATTAATGGTAATGGTTTTCCTGCAATGGTAACACACTGTTGATCGTGCACTGATCTGGGAAGCTTAATTGTTGCTTATAGAATGAAATCGATACTGTAAAGACAGTTTGGTGACTAGCAAGAGGCCAGAGGAGGAGCCAGAGTTTTATATTAGCCCACGTTTTTGTTTTGATTTAATGAAGCTACATTTCAGTTATTTCTGTTGTGGAGGTTTTATTATTGGCATCTTCCTCATCGTTCTCCTCAGTGGCACCACTCTAGGGAACCTTCTGTTCACTCCCTGGTTTCTGTCTGCGTCCCTTGCACTTGTTGTCGTCTCTCAGCATCAGACTTTTCTCCATTAAGTGGCATTAAAAGTCAGAAGGCCAAGCAACCATTGATTCAGCAACCCACATCTATTATTTAATAATGTGATTTTGACACACTTTAAAATGTACATTTCAAAAGGGAAGTATTTTACTGTGCACAAGGTCCTGCTTCAAAGATGTATTTATGGGAAATTCTTTCTGATATTAATCTATACAAATAAGCTACTTGCAATAGCTGCATGTTCATTTACCCTCTATAAGTATTATTGATGCAAAAACTAAAAAGGAAACAAAAAAGGCTAAAGCTGAGCTGTTTGGGCCATACCAACTTTGACTATATAGAAGGGGAATTCCCTCAGTTTTTAATATCCACCTGATGGACTGTGACCCACAGGCTGTGGTGTCACAGCTGTAGAACGTGTCGTCTACTTTTAGAGCAGATTAATCAACGTGGTGATTGAATTAAATTGGCCTGTTTTATGTATGACCAGCACACCAGTCCAGCTTAACAGTTTTTTTCTTGTTTGGAAGTGATTTCCCACGGCCACTCTGGCACAGCAGCAGGTATAGCATACACACTGTGTGATACACTTACACTGGTGAGCAACAGAGACACACTCTGCCTGTGTAGTTTGCAAAATGAACATATTAGGATGAGGTTAGTTTTACACTAGCCCCCAGGACATGTTCCTGATTTCACCCAAGAGTAAGGTTTTGTTCTGCTGTTTTTAACTGAAAATGCCATTTATCTTGACATTTTAAACTTTGAAGTGCAAATTTCTCCCTCGTCTCACTAGAAAAAAAAAAGTGTTATTTATGCAATGTCTATGTCATAAAAGCTGCTGAGTATACACATGCTGCTCTGAGGAAACGATATGCCCTGGGTATGTACACAGCTGACAACAGTTTTGTGGATGACACGTGTTTAATTGTAAAGCTGTGATTTTAATTAACATAAATTTAATCTAACACATGGACTTGTTACTACTTTAGATCACAGGGACATGTGATTGATCCACGCTGTTTGATGACCATTTTTTTACAGCAAGTTTTGTGTTTCCATAAATTTACTGAACATGTATATTTTCACTGTTGATCCATATTAAACCACATCTGGACAACGATTAAAAACATAGCTTCAGTTTCCTCTTGTTTGGAATTGATTTTATATACATGCAATCTAATAAGTGACTCAAAGCATCTAAAGAAAGAGTCATGGTCCTAAAACCGTTCACAGATTCCACACTGCTAAATGGAAAAACTTTATTAGACTGAATATCTGCACGTAGGCTAGTCTAGTGTGTTTCCTCTGTAGAGGTCCTCTGCTACGCCTTTACTGCAGCCTCCTTCAGTTCCTGCTTGTTTGTGGGTGTCTCTGCCTTCAGTTTTGTCTTCAGTAACTGAAAAGCAGGCTTTATTGGGTTGAGATCAGGTGACTCACTTGGGAAATTCTTTGCCTTGAAAAACTCTTGTGTTGCTTACAGCAAAGGACACCTTGAGCGTATTCCTGTGACACTGGTGGTATCAGAGTATTTCAGAGCCTGGGATGAGGATTTTGAGTCCTCCTTTTGCTACTCCTTGCTTACTTCTCTCATTTCATGGCCTCAGCTTCACAGTCCAAAGACACTGTCCAAAATAAACATGTCTGGAAATTCTGTCTACATCTGCTGCCGTTTCATCAATGAAGACAAATTCAAATTGGCAGTTCAATCTCGTTTAGTTCTTTAAACAGTATTATCAGTTCACCCAGCAGCTTTATCCTGTGAAGTTTTAAAGCCGAGATTGAAAATGACATATCCTGTCAGTTCAGTTACTGTTTGTTTCACTTTGTCAAAAAATGTGTGGGGAGCACAGTGGTGCTCTGCGGGTCTGGATATAGAGCACACAGAGTAGTTTGAGGGGGGCTGGTTGATGCAACTCGGAAAGTTAAGACAACATTTAAAATCACCCTTGACCAAAATGCGCACACTGTCATTTGGTTGCCATGCCAAAGGTTCACCAATTTAGGAGCCGATCATTATCTCAGAGGGAGACCTGATGCATTATCCCCATCTTATGCTTCACTGATATGTGTGACTGTGTGTGGCTTTCTTAAATCAACTTGTGGTGAAATCTTAATGCCCCTGTTTAGAGTAATGAGTAAAGAGTCAACATACGTTGAACAGTCACAAAAATTGTTTGACTCTCTAATAAATATGTAATGACAAATATAAATTAAAGTCCTTAAATATCATATAGACATATAGCTTAGCAGATTTTATTAAAACTGAAGATGTTTTGTTTTTTAATGTATTTTTATTAGTTTTTCTGTTTTCACAAATAATACATAATTACATAACATAATAAAGTGTACAATTCAGAACCAAAAATAAATTTAAAAAAACAAATAAACAAAAACAGACTGATAACTAAGCACAGAACACCAGCTCAGTTCCATCTAATAAATAAAAAAAATAAATAAAGAGAGAATGCAATACAGTACAATACCTGTGGTACGTTGCAGTTTGAACACTCAAGAGAATCCTTGTAACATAATATTAGAAACGTCAGGTTCCACATAATTCAAGTATGGTTCCCACACCTTAAAGAATTGATCTGTTTTTGAGTGCAGTACACATGTAAGATATTCCAATGGCAAAAACTGAAGATGTTTTTGATGGCTGTGTGAATCATTTGGCAAATATTGCTATATTTTATGGGACAGCTTATTTTTATTTGAAATGTTTTGTTGTTGGTTTTGATCACTGAACCTTAAGGCTACCTTAATACAGGCTCATACCAGGAGTTTTTGAGTGAAACAAATATAACCTCCACGCTTGTTTAGCAACTTCAATGCAAATCTAATCAATGAAAATCACATATTCAGACAATACACTCAGCTCAGAATTCAATGGCTCACCTGTTAACAATCACACAAAATATCTTAATTTCTTGGTAAAATTTGTTTTCTCCGTGGATTGTATTTTCAGGAGGAAACATAATTGTCTGCCATCTAGCTCCATGCTGGATCAGTTAAATTAATACTTTGACAAAAACGTAATAGAAATTTTGTTCACTGTTATGATTTAATTAGCTTGACCATGTCTCTACAATTGGATTTTAATAGTATACTGGAGTTAACTGAAACAAATGACAGTCTGGTTGATAGGAAGAAAAAAACAACTCTAATATTTGCTGCCCCAGTAGGATTGTTTTTTTTTTCTTTTAGAAAATTGTTGTCATTTACCAAGCCAAACATGCAAAATCACTGTTATGGTCATTTGTAGTGAGAAGAGCTCACTATGAACACAAGGTTAGCAGCAGTGAGTTTGCTTATTGTGTGTGGAGGAAAAAGACAATGCCTGAGAGAGGCTACCTTTGCTTCTTTGGTGTTTTCTTCATTCTGATTACTCTCCATCTGTTTCTTAAGTACTGTAATCATGTCTCAACCATGTCTCCAGACTCAAGATTCTATTACATTTATTGAGGTTTTCATCTTTTGACCATGCAATAATGACTTTACTTTAATTTAATAGAAATATGCCACACCTAAGAAAAAGAACAAAAAGAACCAGTGGTTGATTTTAGTCTCTCTGCCTTTTTATTATCATCATGTGTAGCATGTTGTTAAAAGGGTAAGGTGTACACTACAGCACAGGGATGAATAATGTTTGAACACCGGAGTAAATTTGGAATTAGTCCATTACATACAAGAGTCCATACATAAAAGCGGTTTGTGGAAGCCACCACGTCTAGAGCAGCAGTGAGTTTGCTTAGAGTGGTCAATGTTCCCTCTAAGCTGCGCGCGTGCGCAATTGCGCACTGCTGGCACGGTCTCTGCGCACAGGAAATCTGCGTTGCGCACAAAAAAAAATCCAACCTGAATTGAAATTAAAATTAATACTTTAACAATTCTGTTTTGCAGTGTTGGTCAGTAAGTGACTAGCTGCTCCAGTATGGGATTAGAATGATGTCACCTTATCCCATAGTCCAGCCAATTACGCGATTCACATTCGTACATAGGCAGCTAATCAACGTCGTCTATGACAGCGTCCTTATGTTCCGACACCGGTGCTTTAGCTAGCAAAGCCGCGTGGCTGATGTGGAATGAAGCCACGTTAATGACAACGTGTCACGGCGGGGTGCGCCGATGTGTGCGGAAACAGGACCCAAAAGCAGATGATGACGAGGAATAGTAATGATTAACAGAAAAGTGAACCTTTATTGCGATGACGGCAGGAAATGAACCAAGAGACCAACGCAAACAGGCAAAACACTAAGAAACAAAACACTAAAGGTACTAAGACCAAAAACTATAACTATGACCGAGGTAGAAAATAAACAGGCTAAGACTATGACGATGACTGTAACTCTGGTGAGAATAAACAGACGAACTGACAATGGCATGAAGAAAACAAAAGGCTTAAATACAGACATGAGGTGATCAGGGGAAGTGGCGACACATGAGGAAACAGCTGACTGACATGAATCTAATGACAGGACCAGGAGGAGTGAAACTAAATACAATGACCAAAGAACACATGACACTGTCAGAATAAAACAGGAAACACTAAAACTAGACATGACAATACAAACTTAACATACCAAATATGTGATGAATAATGCAAGAACTCAAACAGAAAACCCAGGAGCAATAACTGCCTAAACTAAAGGCAAATAGGAAATAACACAAAACTAACAACATCTCAAAAAATAAGAACAATACAAAGAAAACTCAAAGTGCTGGGTCGGAGACCCAGCCTGTGACAGAGCCCCCCCCTTAAGGGCGGATTCCAGACGCCCTAAAACCTCGAAAAACAAAACCAAAAACAACCCACCAAGGGCGGGCGGTGGGGGTCCAGGACGGAGGGCCAGAAACAAGGCCAAAAAAACAAAAACAAAACGTCCATCAAAATCACAGGAGCGCAGGGAACAGTTCATGACTCCTCAGGGGGCCGACCCGGAGGGTGACGGTCCAGAAAATCATAGTTCATGTGATCAGGGGGCCGACCGTGCGGACGGCAACGGCGGCGACACGGAAATGGTTCAGGGGGCCGACCTCGACGGCGGTGACGTGGAAACAGTTCAGGGGGCCGGCCGCGCGGAAGGCGACGGCGGCGACTCAGGCGATGGCGATCAGGGGGCCGGCCGCGCGGAAGGCGACGGCGGCGCCCAAGTGTCAGGCGTACCGGCCGAGGCTTGGAGGGCACAGGACCAGGCGACGCTGAAGCAGAGGCCGGACCAGGCGTAGCACAGGCAGAGGCCGGACCAGGCGTAGCACAGGCAGAGGCCGGACCAGGCGTAGACGATGAAGCAGAGGCCGGACCAGGCGTAGCCGATGAAGCAGAGGCCGGACCAGGCGTAGCCGATGAAGCAGAGGCCGGACCAGGCGTAGCCGATGAAGCAGAGGCCGGACCAGGCGTAGCCGAAGCACAGGCAGAGGACGAAGACTCTGACGAGGCCGGGCCAGACGAGGACGAAGACTCTGACGAGGCCGGGCCAGACGAGGACGAAGACTCTGAGGCTGGAGCCGGACCAGGTGGAGCCGGACCAGGTGGAGCAGGAGCAGCTGATGCAGAGGCCGGACCGGGCGAGGATGAAGGCCCTGAGGCTGCGGCTGACGAAGCACAGGCTGGAGCTGCGGCTGACGAAGCACAGGCTGGAGCTGGACCGGGCGAAGCACAGACCGGAGCTGGTCCTGGCGTAGCAGAGGCAGAACCAGGTGACAGTGAGGCAGCCACAGGTGGTGAAGCAGAAGGTGGCCAGACGGGCTCCTCAGGCCCCCCAGCAGACGTGGCATGAGGCCGGACGGGCTCTTCGGGCCCGCCAGCTGACGTGGCGTGAGGCTGGACGGGCTCCTCGGGCCCCCCAGCAGACGTGGCTTGAGGCCGGAAGGGCTCCTCGGGCCCTCCAGCTGATGAGGCATGAGGCTGGCTGGATTCTCCTGAACCTCCAGCAGATGAAGCATGAAGCTGGCTGGGTTCTCCTGAACCTCCAGCAGACGAAGCATGAAGCTGGCTGGGTTCTCCTGAACCTCCAGCAGACGAAACATGAGGCTGGCTGGGTTCTCCTGAACCTCCAGCAGACGAAGCATGAAGCTGGCTGGGTTCTCCTGAACCTCCAGCAGACGAAACATGAGGCCGGACGGGCTCCCCGGGCCCTCCGGCTGACACTGAAATTGGCTGCACCAGCTGTACCTCCGTCTCCGGCTCCAACCCGGCCTGGATAGCAGTCCCACAGCAGCTTAGCTGAGCCTGATGGCTAGCTTTTCCAGGGCAAACAGTCTCTGTATAGCCGGGTTGCGTTTGTGATACGGGGCGTCGGTGGCGCGCACGCCGCTTTTTCTTAGGAGTGGGAGACGGCGGAGCGATGGGCGGAAGTCCCTGGTAACTCCGAGGTCCCCCGAGAGCCAGTCGAGTTCCCCGGAAAGAGTACTCGTGCTCCGGAATGAGCCACGGCTTCCACCGGAGCTCCTCCTCCAAGAGAGCGCAGAATATAGACTGGCGCTCGTCGTCGTCCAAGTCTATGGTGTGCGGCGCTTCCTCGCGCTGAACTGTGACAGGAGTATGGCGAGACTGTGATGAGGGCGTGGAAACTGGTGAGCTGAGAGGTGGTGACGCTGCGGCGAATCTCAGCGAACCGACACGAACACACTCAGGTTCCGGAGGCAGCAATGGAGATGACTGATTGTGGGGTTGTTGTGACTGGTGGGTGCTGGAAGCCATTTCCTGACTCGACAGTCCCTGGGCCTGCAGCATCTCCTTTATCCTCGTAAAGGCATCAACTATGGCAGGTGAGTCCGGGAGCTGGAGAAGGCGGGGATCCCTCTCCATAATAGCTTCAGCAGCGTTAATCATTACCAGCTTGCGCTTCAAATCGGGCGCTGTGAGGACGCGGTTGAGGATCGCTTGGATCTGAGCCATCTCCTCCAGACACTCGGTGAGAGCAGAGTCTGCTGGGTCCATGACTGGTCAGTTCGTTCTGTCACGGCGGGGTGCGCCGATGTGTGCGGAAACAGGACCCAAAAGCAGATGATGACGAGGAATAGTAATGATTAACAGAAAAGTGAACCTTTATTGCGATGACGGCAGGAAATGAACCAAGAGACCAACGCAAACAGGCAAAACACTAAGAAACAAAACACTGAACTGGCAAAACACTAAGAAACAAAACACTAAAGGTACTAAGACCAAAAACTATAACTATGACCGAGGTGGAAAATAAACAGGCTAAGACTATGACGATGACTGTAACTCTGGTGAGAATAAACAGACGAACTGACAATGGCATGAAGAAAACAAAAGGCTTAAATACAGACATGAGGTGATCAGGGGAAGTGGCGACACATGAGGAAACAGCTGACTGACATGAATCTAATGACAGGACCAGGAGGAGTGAAACTAAATACAATGACCAAAGAACACATGACACTGTCAGAATAAAACAGGAAACACTAAAACTAGACATGACAATACAAACTTAACATACCAAATATGTGATGAATAATGCAAGAACTCAAACAGAAAACCCAGGAGCAATAACTGCCTAAACTAAAGGCAAAATAGGAAATAACACAAAACTAACAACATCTCAAAAAATAAGAACAATACAAAGAAAACTCAAAGTGCTGGGTCGGAGACCCAGCCTGTGACACAACGTGTACAACCATTGGAGATGTGAGCATGACAGATGGAACGACTGACGGAAAAAGTGTGGACTTTATACCAGCTTTTAAATTGTGTTGATAGGCCACATAAAACCAGAGTTATGATAAAAAATATCTGCAATGTTTGGTTTTCTTCCTGAATACTATCGTTGTTTATATGTACTGCGGGAGAAACGGTCAAAGCCAAATCCAAGAAAAATCCCACCCTTTCCTATTGGTCGAAAAATGTACCATGTCGACCAATCAGAAAATGTTATGTCAACATGACACTTAGTTGTTTAGGGAGGGGGAAGTTTTAGGAGGTGTTTTGAGATGTGAGAGATTTGCAACATTTAGCGCAAATCTTGTGTAGTTAGAGTGTAGTGTAGTCAATAGTTTTGTTGTGTGTGTCAGAACAATGAGGCGACTACTGAATGTTATGGGTGTTACAGGAGTGATACATCTCCTGTTGTCAGGCCTGCAGGTATCAGGCTTTTGATGTTCTCCTTTATCTCATAGTGGACAGAAATAATGAAATAAAAGTACAACACAACACAAATAATTTGTGTGGCATCAAATTTGATGCAGAACAGCGGATTGTTCTGTAAATAGTTTGAAATGTTTATTTTAAAAAACGCCTTGGCTGCATTTTTAGGTAAACTGCTGCAAAAAACTTTGTTGTTTGCAAAACTCAGTTACTTTTTTGAAGAAGTAACTATATAATTAATTGCCCAGCATTGGTCTTCATATACTGTATTTTGCAGACAGAGAGTTACAGGACTCTCACCCAGACCACAGACTCATAATACAAGTCAGAGCTTTATAAAAACAAAAAAAAAAAGAAAGAAAGAAAGTTTTGTTTTCAAAATTGGAGTTCAAGTACAAATTTTTTTTTTAAATTCTCATTGTAAGTGGGCTAAAGCAGTTAATTAAAAGTAGTATAACATAAATGTAAATGCTGTAATTTTATTATTTTAATAAACCATGTAACTTGGATGGATTTGATGCCGGTGTGACCACAGTGCACACGTCTACCGTTGCTCACAGTGGTCCAAGGGACCGCTCAGGGAGTTTGTGTGTTCACTCAGACACATGAAAAATTAGAGGGAACATCAGGATGCTCATCGCCATTCAGCCTAATTCCATTTTGTGTATGTGGCTAGACAAATATGTAGTATGCCAAAGCTCGGGAAGAGAATTTGTAGGTGTCCGTGTGCGATCAGGGTATATTTTAATCTGTGTCTGCACTCAAGACATGAAGTACAGTATCACACCTATGATTTATCCAACCTGATATCACGGCAAACTGTGTAATCAACACGCACGTAGAAGTTGCAGTAACAGAAATTCTATTACTGACACGAGCTGGCTAAATAGCAACAACTGCTTAGGTTTAGGTCCCATAAATATTTTTAAAAATCCCATTTTTGGTATCTTCTTCCTGCCTAACGATGCTGTTGATTTCTGCCCATCACAAAATTTTAACCCTTTTCCTACCTTCCCTTTGGTGTTATTTTTATAATAGCCTAGCCATAGCAATGTTGCTCTTCCCTGTGTAAAGTAGCCCAGCTTCAGTAAACCACCAAATCTCAGTGCTGTTTAGTTTTACATCTTTGTTTGCATACAAAGTTATAGCAAAGCTGTATGTTTTTTTTTTTTTTAGAGAGAACATGATATATCATCATTAAATGGAAACTAGATGGCTAACTCCCTGCTAATTTCTAGCTTTGCTAAACCTTGTGAAACCTCCTTTTTTATAGGTGCATACTATGAGCAAAGTTCAACACAGCCAAGCTTTCTTTTTGAGATGTTTGACAGGGTGTATCTGATATCCCAATGGGGGTGATCATAATAATATTGGTGTAGGATCAACATTCAATTCACCAATCATGTTGTTTTGATGCCATAGCTTTGCAATTTGGGGAAAATTAAATTCATTTATTTATACAAAACTTTCTTCTAGAACAAATGGTAAGCATTTCATTAAGAATGAATTTATACAATAAAATCAAATATTATCAAGTCAGGTTTACTGTTAACCAAATTTAGGTTACTCATGCTGGTTGATGGATTTTAACAGCATGAGCTAAATTATTTGCTACCGCTAACTAAAGAATCAAGTATAACAATATTTCTTCTTCACCAAAATAATACAAGAACATTCCCATGACTCTGCAACGCACAGCGCCTGTGCTTCACTTTGTAGTTTCAGTCTATATATATTATTTGGGCTGACACTGCCATTGTCCTAACAGGTTAAAAATTAAAATTGGGAAAAAGTAATATCCTGTCGGTATCACTGCTGATATTAACAAGTTAGGCTCAATCACCTTCTGAATAGAAACTTGACTTACATGCTATCTTTCAACACAACATTGGGTCAAAATACCTTTATTATATATTTCCTTACACAAAAATATTCCCAATCTATTATTTAGGTTAACATGTCTAAATAGCAGGACTTCGGGCAATGCAGGTTCAAATCCACCAGTTTGTCTCTGGGAGAAAACTGAAGGACTGAAACATCGAGATATAAACAATGTATTGATCATGAGTCCCCCTTACAGTGAGGTGACAGTACTAGCACATGAGAGATCACAACTGATGGTCTCCTGGGGTTTAGTTACCCTGAAGATGATGAAATTACCCAAGGTCAAGAACCCGAAGATTACAGAAAATGTTCTCTGGACACACTGAAAAGATAGCTTTAACGTTTTACTCTGAGAGAATCACTTCTCTTGTTTTTGTATATCCAAAGACTATCCGTCTCAACTACAAATATATATCTATATCTATCTATCTATCTATCTATCTATCTATCTATCTATCTATCTATCTATCTATCTATCTATCTATCTATCTATCTATCTATATATATATATATATATATATATATGAGAGAGATACTATATTTCCTATGTTTTTTGGTTTGGGGATGAGTTATCACTTTGAGACATTTTTGTTTGCTTAAATAGTTTTTATTCATTTAATTATGGGAAATGGTGCACGTGTGTATTTGACAGCTGAATATATATTTTGCTACCTAGTTGCTGACTTTGGCCGATGCTGCCCTTGTTCTGTTGCACCTCTGTTGCATAGCAGTCTGGCAGCAAAGGAACATTTTGCAAACACATGCATATGATTAATGTTCCAACACATACCATCCATCCCTGCCTCCCACCGCTGTATTACCAAAAAATGTCTCACAAGATTAAACATTCTGTGTAAGAAACACATCTTTGACTCTGAGAGAGAATAACCTTAAAGTAAAGAATTTTACAAGCTTTAATAATTGCTTAACTTTTTTCATTTGGTTATAAATCACCACTCTATGAAGTGCATGTTATTTTCGTCAGCAAGCACAGTTTGTTACCAGTGTGTTTGGTAGACATGAGAATTATGTGATAAGCAAGCAGTGGTTTGCTGTGCTGTTAATTGTTGATTACAAGATATATACTGCTGTGGTAATACAGTTTGTTTCCGCCCATGTCTGTGAATTTGCAATTATTGCGTGCTATTTCTAATTATCATTAGTCACAAACAACAATAGAGATTAAGTAATTGGCAGTCTAATCTTGCTTTTCTTCTTCATCGCCTGCCTGTAACTCTCGTTTATCACCCACTCTCTTGTCTTTGCCTCGTCACTGTAAAAAAAATATTCATCACAGCAATGTAAGAGTTCAGTTAACTACTTCAAATGCCTGTTTTTGCTACTGCTGTAACATAAACGCTGCTTTGTTTAGCGCTTCGAACAAAAGGAATAAAAAAGTTGCTGAATGAAAAAGCTGTGGATAAACCTGTCGTGACATCTTTCCTAAATGACTCATTTGCAAGCAGAAGAGGTGTAATAACAGTATAATACTGTTTCTTTTTTTTTGGGGGGGGGGGGGGGGGGGGGCTGTATACATTTAACATGTCTAAAAAAATTTGAATGTTTAATCAATAAAATAAATGTGTAACAGTCACATTTATATTGAATATAAAATAAATACAAAATCACAGTTAAGTAATTATTTAAAATCAGAAGATTTTTTAAAAAATTGTTGTGGAAATGACACGATATATACCTTAGCACTAACATACTGTTTTCAGACTGTTCTACTCAGAAGTGTAAAGAATGGATTCGTTTCCTGCAGTTTTACTTCCTGTAATTGGATGTTTTTAATTTGTGTCACTTGTCATTTTGTCACATTCCTTGACATTCCTCCCTTAGTCATTTCCCTAATTAAAGAAAAGAAACTTAAAGAAAAAAAAATCTTATTTTGTCATTAATTTAATTGAATCTAGGGAAAAGAAGCTCACTTTTACATGTGGCACCCTTGATGTTTACACATGAGAGGAGAACATGCATTATAAGAATAGCAAGCATACATCAAAATGCATCGATAGAGAATTCATCCTTTATATATTTTATTACGATTAGTAGGTAATTCCTAATAACAACAACAACAACAACAACAACAACAACAACAATAATAATAATAATAATAATAATAATAATAATAATAATAATTTATAACATTTGATCTGGCTTGTAATGATTCATCATTCTGCAAAAATGTTTTTAAATATTAAAGTTCCACCATTTATTCACTAAGCTTAACATTGGTCTTTCTATTAATATATTAATAATACAGTATAAATAAGGACGGATGCAACAGATAAGAACAGAATTTGTTTTGGATAAACTGCTGAAAAAGTTGGCTGCCAAAAAAACACTGAACACTGACAAGAAATTACATGAAGAGATGGAAAAGAAGGAGGAGGCAGAGAAGAGACACATGGAGCAGAAGAGATCTGAAATTTTGAAATCACAAGATGAAAGTATACCGGTTAAGTTAAAGCTGAAAGAAAAAGAAAAGTGTGCCAGACAAAGGGCAGTGTGGGACGGTGTGAGGATGAAATTAAGTATATATTACAATAAAAGGAAGGAAGAAGTTCAGAAGAGGTGGGGAAAAGGTATCCAATTTCAGAATGTAAACCTTGCCCTGGCAGCAGAAAAAGATTATCTAAACTGGAGAGGAGGGCAGAAGATCCTTCTCTCAAGGCTACAGAGCTGACTGCTGAGAAGGAGCAACTTTCCAGATATTTTAGAAACATATATATATATATATATATATATATATATATATATATATATATATATGTATATATGGGGCACCAGGCCAATCCAGAGATTTCACCTCTCTATAATGTCCTAGGTCCCCCACAATGCTTCCTCTCAGTTGGGCATGCCCAAAACACCACACCTAGGCGACCAACCACTAGGCATCCTAATCCGAGGCCCAAACCACCTTAACTGGCTCTTTTCAGCTCCAGTGTGAGTTCCTCCAAAATGAAGGGGAGCCCAGACACCTTACAGTGGAAACTCATTTCCACCACTCGTATCCGTGATCTCATTCTTTCGGTCAGTACCCAGAGCGCGTGACCAGAGCTCTGCTTCAGTGGAGTCATTTTCATTATAAATATTTACATTTCAGGACATAAAACAGATGAAAGAGATGCAAGGCTACACAGATTACACATAATCATAGAGATACCAGATGAATAATCAAATTATCATTTCAAAGACGAGGCTGAGCCAAATTACAGTCTGTTGAATGCAATTTAGCCATGAATGCTACTTTAAAAGAAGAATAAGTTATTAATAAGCTCATCTGCAAATAAAAAGACAGATTTAAAGCAGCATAATAACTATGTCAAGGAAAATGACCTTAAAGACAAAACAAGACAGAAAAAAACACGCCCACACTCTGCCAAACACAGTTAACATGTGCCAGTAAAGACACAGCTTGAAAGCCACTGTCAACAGCAGATAGGCATTTATGTAACACTATAGATGTTGACCAGTCTTTCAGTCTCAGCTGTTGCCACAGTATTAAGTGATGAGTACTGTGCAGTCAACTATACAAAGCTGATATTTCGTTGGTGAAGTTCCTGTTTGAAAACACACTGTCCAAAGGCTACAAATGAATGTATACAACCTGCTTTAAACCGAGACCTCGAGCATCAGTGAGAGGCATATCATCTCATGACTCATCTTTCATCCTCTCTAGATTCTGAAGAACGCTAAATGATACTTTCAACCCACAGTGTCTGTTGCTGACGGTTAAACATTGCAGCCTAGCTGTAATAGTAGGGGCAGCCTCCACTGGGGATCATTAGGTCTGATGATTGCTCTGCATGACTGCGTAACAGCCAAGGAACGCGAAGGTATTTTACACGAGCAAGTGCACCCCGTGGCGTAAATTTTGTACTCTTTCGATGGGCCCGTAAACCAAGATGATAACACCGTGACGCCTGCTGCTAAATAAATTAAAAAGTGGTTCCGTGAACAACAGGAAGAAGTCGCAGATCTTTTAATTCAAAAATATCTAAGAGGAAATTTTAACCTGTTTTCCTCCATTAAAGAATGCATACTTTCTTTCTTGAAGAATTTTTAATAGCACACTGTACATGGCATGACACAGTTTCACAGGGATTTGAAGCTACCCAGAAGGTTAGCTTCACAGCTTTAAAGGTGACGCATGCTCATATTACAGAATAGGTTTGATTGATTGCTTTTCTACCTTATATATGTCAAAGGTGTGTTGTAGGTTTTACTCTGTTATTGAATGTTACTCTACAGTCCTCCGGTTCTACAGTCTATGCCTGCCTCGGGGTCTAAATAGGAGAAGGTACCTGTCTCCTATAGGTGCATGATTTATGATGGTGAAGTCTCATTTGTGCTCTCTATGCAGAACAGGTGCATTTTGTTTGTAGCTCTATACTTCCCGGACTTGTCACTTGGTAGCTCTGTCCTTTCCTTTATTTTCAATTATGCTGCCATTCTGCCCATGGAAAGCTGCAAGTCACTGATCATTGATTCATATTTCTGTCCTAGTCGCTCTGGAAGAAGGTTTGGCTTTCATAAGCAAGAATACTCACTTTCATTTTTAGGCTGAGAAACTGGTAGTAACTAATTTTTATAGATACATACAAATGACTAAATGGAAAATGTATTCACTTCCCAGAAAAGGTTGTCCGACATCATACCCTTTCAGTGACAAATTATATGAAAATAACAGTTTGTGAGCTACGTTGTATCTGGTTATTTTCACTTCCGTTTCTACCTTTTTCTAATTTGCACAGAGTTGTCTTCTTAGACCTTATTCACAAACTTGCCACAAACTTGCCATAGCCAAGTTTTTTTGCTAATCTGTGTCTGTTAAAATGAATTTTTTCTTTTGAAAAAGAAAAGAAGAGAAAAGTAATCACTCTTGGTCTTTTCTCTCAGCTCATTTAGCTTGTTTATCCAGTTAGGTTACAAAGCTGTCCTTAGCAGAGCTACTACACATGTTGTTTATCCAATTAACAATTTACCACTAAGACATGATGAACTTCTTTTCATGTCAAAAAGTTGTCATTAAAAGTACAAACAAAAAAATTTATATATTTATGTGAGAAAACATACACAGCAAATTCAAAAGTGTTAAATTTTTTGGTGTTAATGGTCTCCTTGCAAAAGTAGAGTTAATTTTACTCTAAGCAGAGTCACATTCTTTTAATGTAACTCTGAGGTGTAAAATGACAGTAGTTAAAATCGAGTGTTAAAAATGAGTGTTTCTCTGTCAAATCTGGAGGTGTTACAATGGAAACATTAACTCTTGACCTCTTAACTCTGAACTCCTACAGGGGCTATGACACCAACAGAGTAAATTCACAGACTCCGCCCTCAGCACGGCTCCAATCGAAGCTGAAGTGAAGCCGTTTCAGAACATTTTGCTCTACATATTTGAGTTGTTTGCCATGCTTGGTAAGTCATTTTTTCAAAGATTGTTTCAATTATTATTATGAGCTTTTACTTCTGTGGCTCTTTGGAGTTGAGACAAAGCTGTGTGAAAGGCATTAGCCATGTTGCTCGCTGATAGCATAATATTCTGTTTTAGCTAGCTGAAAGGTATTGTTTGCGGGCAAATACCACAGCCTTGAAAAAAGCTTGCATGTGAATTTTCAGTCAAACTTTTGGTCTAATATACACCTAAAACAATGTCTAGAATGTGAAATGTTGGTATAATGGTGCTACTTGAAGCCTGAAAACGATTTCCCATTAAAAAAAACAAAAAACGAGCAAACAGCAGTAGCTGACGTCCTGACTCGATTCTACGTTAGCATAGATCCCTCCAGAGTTTTGTGCACACGGTTTAGGTAAAAATGAAAAAGGTTGAGGTTTTACATTTAGTTCAGTATTACCTGTTGCCTGTGTCCTTGTCTTTTGGGAAAATACTTTACACAAGTAATGGCTCAAAGAGGATTCCTTTTTTTTTACTGTGCTGCAATTGTTTACTGGATTATTTGTGCCATTAATTAGTGTCAACTAATTTTTATTCAATCTCCACACAGGATATGCTTGTGAAGATGGAATATGGGGGAGAGCAGAAGTGCGTTGAAGTTCCACAAAGGGATGAATGAAGGACATGCATATTGTATTAAAGAAATAAGTGATGAGAATGCTGTTATTTGCATTTACCATGTCAGACCTTTTGATAAACAAAATACTAATGAAAGTGAGAACATGTATACTGTTACATCTTTCAGAAAATGTTTTGAAATTGTGGTGCACAGTTCAGAATAAATGTTTTTCAAAAACCATTGCGTCTTTTTAGTAACTGTTTATTTCCAAAAGAAATTTCTAGAAGTTCAGAACAGTAAAATTCCCGCTTTTTAGAATGAATTAGAAGATAACTCTTACGTAGTTAAACTAAAATACTCTTTGAGAGTTAATATATAAACTCTTAACACCAAGTGTTAAATTATCAACTCCAGACAGATTTGGTGTTTAACACTAAATCAGAGTTAACGTACCAACTCTCCAAAAAGAGTTAAATTAACACTCTCTGGTGTGGACCCATATAGACACTTTAATAGTGTTGAAATCAAATCCAACAGTGTTAATTTGGACATGCTGGATTTGCTGTGTAGTTTTGAGTAGAGTGCCTGTGTTGCTAAGACACAGTTCTCAAAACTCCTAATACAAAACCCAGTTTTAAAATTACATTTAGAAAACGTCTTATCATAATGTCACTGCATCAGAACTTTATTTCCAAATATCACAGTATTTTACCATTTTTTCCCCCAAGAAAACATTAGAACTTGTATTTAAATTAAAATTTCCAAAAACTGTGCCTCACATTCAGAGCTGACTGCTTTTTCATAAAGTCACACATCTCTTGCAAAATGAAACGCAGCAATTCAAAATGGATTCAGTTTGCCAAACAATACACACAGCTATTATCTGCTCATGTCTTACAGAGCATCAAATAAACACTGATGTGATCAAAACGCTGCCATTAAAGTGTTCATTTATGTTTTGGCTTCATGATGCACATCATGTATTAAAATATATAGAAGTTTACAGAATATAAGTAAAGTTTTGGTTAATACAGGCTTTTTTTTCCTTTTGTTATTGCCAAATTCTGTTATAGCTGCTACATGTGGGCCGGCACATTAAAGCCTATAGATTATAGGCATGTCAACATGTGTTTTATGTTGACATTATTATTATTTCTTATTAATATATTATTGTATGTTTTATTAGCGTGTGTTTAAATAGGGGACTTTACAGTAGTGCTGGACTTTTTTTTTTTATATTTTAACAATACATAGACATTTTTTCAGTTTGGGGGATTTTCACGTTCAAATATAGCCTCGGATTTTCATCTGTTCTATAACCATTCTCTTCCGCTAATGCCCAGATGTCATTAGACAAGAGGTAGGGTACATTACAGACAGATCAAAGTCTGTTGTAGGGCGAAAACTTAGAGAGACAGACAAACATTCACACCAATGGGCAATTTAGAATCACCAATTAACTTAACTGCACTAATTGCATGTCTTTGGACTGTGGGAGGAAACCGGAGTACCTGAACAGAACCCACCCAGACACAGGGAGAGCGTGAAAACTCCACACAGAAAGGCCAAGAGATGGAATGACCTATATGCAACACAAATGCAACTTATTTTGCTTAGTATTTGGCAAAACTCTGTAATTTCCCCACTACAAACACTAGAAAGAAAATCGGCACACAGATACAAAAAGGTAACAAAAGGAATATATATATGTGTTTTACTGCATTACAAAGTCTTCTGCAGAACAGTCCAAAAAAACCTGCAAATTGCTTTTTGCTGCCTCCTAGGCTTCTTCTTATCCTTATCCTCACTCATCCTCTTCTTTTGTGTTCTTGCTGCTCCGTCTTCTTGCACAACTATGTAAGTCACTCGAGATCTCTTGTATACTCTGGCACACAACACAGTTGTTCTTCCAATTGAAGTTGAACAGGTGACACAGGAGTGAGACTAATTGGTAATCATTGTGTTGCATTTTCAAGGCCAGTGTTCCTAGGCGAACAAAGTGTGCTAAATGATTCAATTTATACTCAGAGACTTACGAGTCGGATATTTTGAAAGACGTGAGGCCAATGAAATTGTGCTTAGAGTTTAGCAGTTTAAAGTCATTTTGTTGATACATGAGCTTCATGTTTTCAGAATTTTGTGCACATGTGGGTTTTTTGCATTTCTACAAGAATCCAAAAAGGTTAAAATAGGTCTGAAAATTGTGCCTAAATCGGTTAAAGCTGCTTTTGGATGCTTGAGTTAAACCCTCAAGCATCCAAAAGCTATCATAACCAGGGGTGCACATAAGTGGTCCCCAGGTGTGCATGGGCTGTCAAAATAAAAGACACGCACCAGATGAGAAGCTGCAACACATGTTTGCGTACATATAAAAGGCACTGTTTCTGTCCGCTAGAGTGGGATTTTCACGGCATATTCTGCACCACATCTCTGTGCGTTCATCATTTGTTTGAAGCCAGCTCTCCTCCTGCAACCACTTTTCCAAGGATATGCGATTCTTTTGCGGTTCAGACTCCTTCTGACATTTCTTTGTAGGTGGAGGAACACCAAAGTAATTGCTTAAAGGAGCTTCTTCGACATCTTTAAGAGTTCTAAACAAATGTCTGTCCTTCTGCAGAAAATCGAATGTAACCAAATGTGCGTTGCAATTTCTTATCTGGTGCGCGTCTTTTATTTTGACAGCCCATGCGCACCTGCGGACCACTTATGTGCACCCCTGATCACAACAACTAAAGTCACAGAAGGGGCTCCTTTGTGAGCCAATTATATTTATAAATTTAGGAATACATTTTTAATGATTGTGTGTTTATCAGACATATACTGTTCCCTTTCTCTAATCTCAAATGGAAGTTCTGGTGATTATCTGCTTGAGAGATGTGTTGAAAGCCAGATATAGGCTTTCCTGTGACTGTCCCTGTGGCAGCACACTTAAATCAGTCTGTCAGAGAAAATGTTTCCCCCGGCAGAGCACATCAAAGTCATGATGGGAAACTGTTGAATGAAAAGAATCTCACAAAAGCACATATAAAATATATACAAATATCTCCAGTCTTTTAAAGGTTGGAGAATTTGTCAAAAAAGTGACTGATTCCAGGCAGGCATTGAAAATTAAGTTTTATAAATATAGTATAAAGAATTTTCCGCTTTCCTCTTTAAGTGGCCAGTTTCCTCATGCAGTTTACTGAACAAAAGTCTAACTTTAGGTATTTTATGGTGTTGTATGGTTTCCATGTCTTGAGCACCAAGGCACAGTTGGAAGCTCCTGTGCTGAATTTTGAATGTTGAATAATAATTTTCCAGCTTGTTTTCTGTAAGCGTTGTGATGACTGTTCTTAAATGGTGAATGCTGCCACACCGTTGCCATCCAGACACCTGAGGCTGCTCTTAAAATGGGTCTATTTTACCGAGGTTTCTGCACCTGCCCGTTGCAGGGGGGGTGTTTGCTCTAACATCGCATCGCTGCCTCTTAACAAGAACACATCATGTTCCGACAAAGTGCTGCTGACAGGCAGTTCAGGGTTTAGCAGCAGCAGTGCTGTGCCAGATCTCCCCTGGGGTATTTCCTCAATGCCTCCCATAGAGACACCCAGCGTCACGTAGCCAATCCCATACTCCAGTGATTCCATACACTGCTCTCTGATTGGCTTTAAGGAGGCTGAGGTGAGCTCACTGAGGTTCAAGATAGAGCAGCGTGGGCGCAGGATGGATTGGGAGGAGGGTGATGTTGGGAGTGGGCATAATTAGACTGTTGGGAGCCATGGTGATAATGGCCATGCTCAGAGCACGGAGCTCAGGGAAAGCACTTTAATTGAGATATAAAAGACTTACCTCCAAGAGTACTTCACAGGAAAGGGGGATGCCAGCTACAAATGCTTGCTCTGTGTAAACATTAAAACAATGTCACAGAGCCATTTGGTCTGTATTTAGAACACTGTTTATAACACACTATGTAATTAATTCCTAATTGACGTTAACAGCTAACACTAACTGTCTTACAGTCAATGGTCTTAATGTTTTAATAAGCAAAGGAAGTAAACAAGATTCATCAGAGATTGTTTGCATGAGCACATTTGGCATCCTTTTTAGTCAACACGACCGTTGCCAATTGCGCACAATGAGCCCTAAATATGTAGAATGAGAATGAACCAATCGAAAGTAACATCACTCTGTTTTCCAGTGTAGGTGTTGCGATAGCAGATGGAAAGTGCCTGGGACAGCAGGATAGCAGGTAGGGTGTGGCACATAGCAGCATACATGTGCTCTTTATTCTTCTTTCTGCCTACACGCTGCTGTAGTCAGTGACAGTCAGCCATGACTGCGTGCAACTTCAGGCAGGTACGTCTTCAAGTTCAGTTAATCTCTAATTCAAAACACATTCAAATCAAATGACTTCTGCAAATACTAATGATAAATATTTTCTTGTTTAGTTAGAGAATTTTGCATTTGTCTTTAGCCTCAATGAGAAGAATCATCATTACGAGCCCTATTTAGCATTTTCAACCAGTGTAGCTTTGTTTTTCTGCATTTGCATACAAATATTGTCTTGTCCTGCCCGGGCACAATTTTTAGTAATCAAAGCCTAATAGTGCTTAATTCCTGAAATAAATGTGTGTAGTCTAATGTGTTCCAACTGACTTCATTTGTATATCAAAACACAACAGACAAACACAGCTGAATATAATGTTAGTTGACGTGAATTTACATAGAGTGTGCATGTTGCTTAGAGACAAACATAGAGGGGTTGGTACATTTCCAAGCTAATATTAAGAAGATCAAATCCAGTCATTTCTCAGTTTCTTTCTGCAGCTGTGCTTCTTGCTATGCACACTCTGAACACCCCAAACTCACATGCAATCAAAAGCTCTCTCTTCCTATCTGTTTGCCTCTTGTCTTTAACTGACACACGCACAGAAACACTTACCCTCACTTTTGTCTGAGTCACTTTAGTTCAGGACTTTGTTATTCCATTGATTGAACAAGGCCATCAATAGCTTTCAAATTCAGCTACATGTCTGAAGAGGAGCTGTGGAGCATGAACAGAGGCACCTCAAAAGATTTCCTGCTAATGCTCTCCTTCCCTGGGCACTGAAGGCGCTCTGCTATTATTTCCAGCCTTTTGCCTTTGGCCATTTCTCTCTGTTCTGAGGTGAGAGGGCTTTGTCGCCACACGAACGCAGAGCCACCAAGACACCTTTCAAAGTCAAGGTAGGAATGTTTCCATGGTACCCAGCTCAAGGTCATCTGGACAACAATATAAAATTAGCCCTCCTGGGAGCAAACCTCCTCTGACACCTCTGCTTACGAGTCCCATTTTGCCACCAGTGCTCTTTCACATCTCTGTCCCACTCACACACACAAAAACGAGGTTGACTGGATGGATTTCTTTCTCTCTTTTTTCAGTGTGCTCCACTGGGATCTCGCTGAGCAGAAGAGCTGGCACCTGCAGGGGTAAGAGAGGCGAGGGGTAGTGCTGGTTGTGGTAGCTGAGGTGGGCAGAGTAGTCTGAAGCTTGAAGGAGAGTGGAGCAACTTGGCAATAGCGGCTACACAGGTCTCCCAGGTTTGGTCGGATGGCCCCTCATGGCCCAACCTACTGCTGGTGGTCAGATGGTCTGCTCTACTACCAGGCGACAAGGCCAGGGGTACGCTTTCACATTCACTTCAGGCCGTCTTTGTCAAAGACTCTCAATGACTTTCCAAAAATAGGCAAGTGGGAATTCAACACAGAAGGTGTAGCGTGTGCGAAGGAGGGAAAAAAAGATGTGAAATAAAAGCCAGTCTTAAATCGAGAGGTGTAAGGGAGTAACATATGTTGCTTTAGTGCTCTCATTACAGGTCCTCTTTCTCTTCCCGACATCCTCAGATGGGTCCTTCGATTTAAAACAGGTTCCAAAATGACAAAGAGGCCTGCTTATGTGTGGATGGCGAAAAGGGAGCATTTATACATCTGTACCTACACTTTCAGCAGCATCAGTGACCGATGTTGTGGCTAAGGATGCAAAACAAAACAAAAGGAGCTAAGCAGCAGGATATTCTTAAGCCAGTCACATGAAACAAAACAGTCAATGGCACGTCTCATGCAGTGCTTTTTAACAGTGCCTTTGAGACATCTGATGTTTTGTAATAAATTTGCCTGGTGGGCACCGTTTATCTCAATGTGACAGACAGCATTAAAGATGGGGGTTTTATCTGTACCACATCCAAAAGCCTGACTGCCCCCTCCTCTGCATCTAGACGCCCTGTTCCCCCACATCAGTCCCACATCCCTGGAGTGCAAGGCTGATAATTGTTAGAATTCCCAGCAGGTGATGCCAGTGGTTTAATCTAGTGATGGTGTAATCCCGTGCCCTGTCTGGTGCCGAAAGCCCATCGCAATACCTGCTGCACCCCTGAGCTTTAACAAAGGAGCACAGGTGGGACAGAGCTTTTAAATAAGACTCAAGTGTGGCACGTATGCCAAGTCCAACAGAGGAAAATATGGTGATAAGTATCAGAATTTTTAAAAATGAGTTGCCAGTGTGGAATTGCTGAACACGAGGATGCACGTTTTGCCTGAGGATATGAAAGATGGGATTTGACCTGTGTTAACTCTCTATTCCTGTAGGCTTAGAGCCAAGCTCCCACCCCTCAGGCTCTGCCCTTAGGGCTGGATAAATGTTGTCTTTTGTGGGCTCACTGGATAAATCCTGGGTATCAACAGATAATGAATGACTTGTTAGAATAGCTGCATTTTCCCCCCTAATCTGTAAATAAAATAAATTGACTGTTGGCATGGAAATCACAGATACTTCACTTGGATCCACATGCATAAATAACAACCTCCATCAACGTGCCCATTTCCTTGTACAGTCGAATTCAGTTAACGTTAACAAGCATGGGAGAACACGACTTCACTCTCCCTAATCTCCCTCCTCAGCAGCCCTACTCTACTTAAATGGCTGGGTTTCCACTGGCCGCAATTCTATATCTGTTACAACCTGTTTTTCTTGTTGACCTTCAAATCTCCTGTGGAGACCCTGTGCCATCATTGTGACAGTGTGGGCAGGAATGAGTTGGACTCTTTCCTATTCTGCTTTTCTAATGAGGGATATCAGCACTTTGGCACAGCTTACTGGCAGCCTGCATAGAAATGGATGGGGATGGGATGCAGCTCGTCAGAACTGTCCCACAGTCTTGGTCCAAGAAACTGGTGCCCAGAAGGATTTTGTTGCATTATCAAATTTTAAAATATGCCCATTATTTTCGCAGTTATATTTAATCCAAAAGCACCTTCGGGATTGTGGTTATTTGCAGATAATAGGAGCCACATTGTTTGCAGAGAGGTTTTTTTTTTTTTCTTCCAATGTCACGGTATGCTGTAGGTATCATTTTCTGCTCATTTTTCTCCCCCTGAGTTAGGTGCAGCATATCCACAAATAGCCTCTCTTGATTTTGGACATCATTGCATCTAAAATAGAGGTGCCTTTGAATGGACTTCTTGGTGAATCTGAAGAAAAAAAGAATACACTAACAGTCCTTCATAGAAAAGATACACAAGGAAAGTGCACCCACGAGAGATGTTTCGAGGGGTGCTGTAGACTCATTATCCTGTCACGTATCGTGAAAAAGGTAGCAATAGCCTACGTCAGGGGGCTTCTATGAATGTGCCCATACTCCCTTGGCTCTTGCTCAGCCAGACTCAGCAGCAGCCTCCCTTGTGGCACATAATGAGAGAGGGCTGTAGCCACGCAGCTCGGTGAGGAGTATTGATTGTCTCCCCAGAACCTTCTGCTGAGAGGTCTCATTCTGTCTATCACACTCCCACACAGGTGAGGAGCACACACAAAAACACACATACAAAAACAGACACGGGCACACTCTGCCAAACACACACGCACAACATATGTCACCCTAGAGAGCCTTCCTGTTTGATATCTCGCTCACTGGTTGCTCAATTAAAGTTTGAAAGTGTGACGTTAATGCCTTAAACCATTAATAACATAAGATTCTGTCAAGTGAAGACTCACTTTGCAAACCCCCACTCTCTGTCCTCCATGACTTTGTGACTTTCCTGCAAGGCCCTCTGGTGCCCAATCTTTGTCAACAGCGAGCTGGGAGGCCGTAAAACACCATGGCTTTACTGGTCTCTGCCACTCAGAGCGAGAGCAAAATATCCCCCTGTTAATAAGAAAGAATGGAGATGATGGAAAGTTTACCACCCATTTTCTCTCACTCTCGTTTTATTGGTCACGGGTCTGTGCATATGCGTAGGGGTGCTCTCAACTGATGACAACTGAATCACTGGGAATATATATTTTTTTTATTAAATCCTCATTTCACCATTGAGCTTTCTTATAGCTTTCGGTCGGGAACAGTGTAACCTCTCAAATTAAGCTTTTACTGCCTTTGTGGCCTCATAATTCCAAAGCGCGTCATGCTGAATAAGGAATAAACACACACACACAGGTCCTTTTGTCTGATACACTAATGTTGTGCATGCAGTCTGTTTCTCTAACGCACACTGACTCGCTCGCAGAAAAGGCATGAAATTAACACCTTTCTGATTCACTATATAAAGGCACAAAATAAACATGTCCATGCAAATTTAAACAAGTGTGTGAGTGGGGGGGGGAAGTGGGGGTGTTAATTGACCAACCTGCTAAGTAATTACTGTTAGTTGACCTCATAACCAAAACTTGTTTCTGATTCTCATGCTTCAGAACGTCTGTTGTCAAGAAAGCCTGTTCAGACAGCACCTTTCACAGTCCACAGAGGACTGTTCTCAATCAGGCGAGAATGTAATCTACACCGCAAACTAATGAAAAATGAAAATGAATATTTTTTTAATGCTTTCTTTTTCTCTTAGTATTTGAATTTGATTACCATATTCTAATTATACAAAGCTCTCGGAATGAAAAGAAGATTTGCATGTAACCAAATCATCTGCCTAGTGGACCACGGACGTCTTTAGGACTCAAAGATATTTACTCCAGGTTCTTATGCACGGCTCGCCCCTGACTGCAAACCGATTATTGAATTTTTCACACACCTGTGTAAATGTCTGTGCAGCAGCATGAGATATGACACAATTAAGAAGTAAAATTCAACTGTTTTTTTTTCTTTTTGGAAACTTCTGAGGTCATTTATTCCAGGTGAAAAAATGGTTTTTAGGGTGGTGGCTCCACAGCATGAGCAGAAATGTCAGCGGCCAGACAGGCAAGGGTGCTGAGCCTTGTGCGATGAAGATAGCTCTAGCAGAAAGAGGGGGTGAAGTTACAGTGTGTTTGTCCAGGAGATTAATATCCACACACACACATACACACACACACCCTGGGGATAAACACCGCAGTGACAGCGGTCGAATACTGTTTCCCTTTTATCAGGAAGCAGTTCCTGATAAAGGCGCAGTTTGTGTCTGTTTGCTTTCCAAAGCGCAAGTCATACCACAAATGAAGACAAACATCAAGTGGTGCAGTAAATTAGAAATTCTTTTCCCCCCGTATCTAAATCCTTTGAATTCTCCAGGTCCCCAAAGTAATTAGAGTCTCAGCAGAGTGGGGCTCACGGGGGCGCCCACAGTCCCTTTACTCAAATAGAGGGAATGCCCTACGCCTGACCAAAAGAAAATGATGTCCCAACCCTTCTCCATCAATTACCCCCCTCACAACTCAAATTTACATTAGGTCCTACTTACTGCTGCAAAAAATTTTTTAAAAATTGCGCTCCTGTATTTGCCTTCAGGCGTTCTACTACCTCAACAGAAAACCCATAGTTATATATTTTAGGATCAACCTCAGTTTGCTTATAGGTATATATATCTATATTTCCTGTGAGCAATATTATCTTCGTGTACGTACATGCACCACTGATAAGCCTCACTCATCTGCAGGCTCACTGAGGGTGATCTGTCCAGACAAGGGGAGACGGTACCCCAAACCAGCATGCCCACAGGCTGAGTGTTATCAGCCGGGCAGTAAGCGGGTGTTTAGCAGGACCCCGATAGCTTGTCCTCACCTAGCCTCGGGCACAGAATCAAACTCGCTGTCAAAGAAAGATGAAGTCAACACAGGCAGTCTGCCTTGGGTTAACGGCACTAAAAATGAGGGTCAGGACTTCTATTATGGACCAGCGCCTTATCAAACTCAGAACAGTCATCTGTCAGTCACCTGACTTACCTGCTATCCATCTGAGCAAGTCTTTAATTACGAATGACACGTGTGGACTAAGGAGCACTATATCTTTGAAGTGCAGCTGTGCAGTCATTTTTTTTTATCATTTTTTTTAAGGGGGGTGGTGGAAAATAATACAGATGCAGTGGTGCAGGTCAAAGCTGACAGATGTCTAAAGGGGGGAGATGTTTGCCCAACCTTGTCTGAGCAGATATCTTTAAAAAAAGTAGCTTGTTTTATTTTTATTTTTCTCTGGAGCGGCTGCTCTTTTCTCGGGCCTCAGTCACTTCACCTCTCTCTTTAGCCCCTTGTTTCTCTATAGATCAGCCGGCTATTAGCTCTTTGTTACCTCCTTTTGGTCTCTCACATCCTTATGCATCCTATTATCTCCAGCTGCTTTTCTTTCTATACGAAAAGCTCAATGTACACTCGAGTGGGCCGTGAGTAGTTTTCCTTTTTTTCCCCTGCCCCTTTCATCCATCCTCCAGTCTCTAAACCCACCTCTCGGTGCCTTTGCCTCTTTGTTCTTGTTTTCAATTCTTTCCTGGCCCCATCCCTCTTTTCCTATTTTTTCTGCCAATGGACTGATTTCTTTTTATCCAGGAGCGGAGCAGATTAACAGATATTGTATCATGGCCAAGACAGGCAAAGCCCCTCTCTGTCCCTGACATCTAATTAATGGTAATCCTTTAATCTGCTGCTTGTAGTGCAGACCCCTTGGTTGCTGTCCCATTTGCAGCAACAGAAACAAGTATGAAGAAGAGAAGGAGAAAGAGTGGAGAGGGTGGGTTTGCTCACTCAGCAGGTCGACCTGGGCTGCTCCGGACAAAAACACAATGAGAGATAAAGTCCTTTTCATTTCTAGGGATTACACGTATTTCATTTGTACCCTATACCTGTATGCAAAAGCTGCTGCCGTGCAAAGTAAGAAGAATAAAATAGGTTTTTGCATGTTATATATGCGAAGTGTATGCAAATTTACCATTTATTGGCAACACGAATTATGTTTACACACCTGCATACAAACATGCGCGTGCAAACAGAGCTTAATCCCTAGCAATGCCGGCGCACAGATGACATCTGTATTTATGGCACCGGCCCTGTGCTGTACACACAAACACAATGTAATTAGCAACAGGGAAGACAGAAGCAAATCCTGTCATCTTGATTAACTTAATTAATAGATATAAATAATCACCTTCAGACTGTCTTCATTTGTTAAGCAATAAAACCGGGTATTAAAACCTCATCTTGGCTCTGTCATAAACAATATGCACCCTCTCTCACTCTCTCTCTCACGGTGACACCCCAGATGGTGTTTGGATGTCATCTAACGAGTTCGTAGCATAGGCTTAATATGGCAGCACTGTCTTGGACTTCTCAGAAAAAAACAAAAAGAAAGACGCAGGAGCTCCTAACAGCCAAGTTCATGAGACAAACTTATGTATGACCAGACTGCAATGAGTAATCAGCTGCAGAAAAGTCTCTTACAAAAACAAATTATCACACTTGTACCATCTGCATTATATTATCCATTTGCTGAGCAGACAGGACGGTCCCTTCCAGGATGGAACACATTTTTAGTTTTGGGCATTTGCTCATTATCGTACAGGTCCAATTAATCAACACCAAAAATGTAATAATGAGAAGAGGACTGGCTTCTTGTATCTATGCAAACTTTGAAAAGAGCGATTTTAATTGAAAGAGCTACAAAGATAGATCAAGTTGCACATACATGGGCAAACACAGGAAGAACATGCATTGCAGCTATTAGTCTAACATTGTATCCGAACATAACCACCGCTCTGTGGGCGTGTCTGTATGCACAAATGCACCACATTCAGTTTGTGTACATCACCCGTGTTGGCACACATTCGCACAAAGCAACAGAAACGGTTCAGATACCCGCAGACAAAAGCTGTGATTAATGCATTAGGCACACCGCCCTGCTGTAGTAGGTGTCTGTGTCTTAATCACTCTCTCGGCGTGTTTCATTAGCTCTAGGAGGTCTCTGATGAATGGACTGGCCCTGAGTCTCCCAGCATCTCTGGCGGTGCTGTCACCCAACAGACTCTGCTTCTGAGGTGCTAATCGATCCCACCCCCTCTTCACCCATAATACCCACCCCCACATGCAGAGAGCCCCACCACAGATTGGCAGGTGTGTCTGTCAGGTTGTTAAAGATATGATGTTCATGACTGTCAGTCTGTTCCTGAATTCATTAACCTACATTTGAAGGATAATTCAAGCACCGGTTGTTGGCCATATGTGCTTTGATTGCTGGATTCTTTCCCACTGCTGGGATTTAGTGCCAGGCGATGGGCAGTTTAATAACACATGCAGATGGCCTCTGGTGTTTCTTCATTCTTACTGCTAGTCTCTTATCCTCATCTCATCTGGGAATGCTGAACTCATCTTACACTCTTAAGATGCTGCACTTCATTTGTAATATACAGTAAATCCCTAAAAATATGGCACCAGTTATTCTAATTAAGCTGCACTTCCAATTATACAGTATATCTTACTTTATTGCACAACTACTGCCCATTATATAATGGGAGTAAAACCGAATTACTTAACTGCTTGATGCGCATTCCATGCTTTTGCCACATCTTGGTCCACTCTTGGAGGCTCCGTCCTTTTTATAATATCTCTTTACTTTCTCTGCTTGACTGTAAACATGGCACCTGAGGTTTTCAGGTGCTGTTTCAGCTAAAACTCGTATAGACCCGAGGGCAATCGTCTCTTGGAGCTTTAGTACAGGAGTATTTTGAAATTTGGAAAAAGACAGAAAGGGATGTTGATCTCTTGCATTCAAATGTGCCTACATTATCGGAATAAATGCAGCGTCAGGATATGTTGTGGCCCATTACCTCCTGTTCTAAATGCTGTAGCAGAGATTGTTGCTGAGGCAGGCACTGGAGTGTTGGGGCTTGGTGTTGGCACATAGGCCACAGAGTTTGCCAACTCTCTCTCTCTTTTGCCACTCTCTCAGTCCATGATGCCGATGGGACCAGCCAGAGCAGGGGGGAGGAGAGGGGAAGCCGCCAGCTGGGGGCTACAGGAGGCTGCCTGGACTTGGATACTTCCAACATGTTTTGAATTAAACCTACACAGCACCCTGCTATGCCTTCACCCTCTCAAAAAAGAGCAACTAATAGTAAACATATTATTGTAATTTTCGTATTTTTGGCTTGATACATAGATAGATTGCATAAATTGTGAATACTAGTTGGTTGCGTGCAAGATCTGTGTTTCCGGCTTTCATGTAAGACACCACAAAAGTGGGTCCTGTCCCAAACCTATAATTTAACAAGAAACACTCAGAGAGTGTAAACCTACAAAAGCACACAAAACACATTGGAAGTTGAAGAAAACTCAACGGAAACAGAGAAAGCTCACAAAAAAAAAAAGCATAACTCACTGGAAGTGAATGGAAGTGTTTTTGCTGAGACATTAACATGATGGATGACGCTGTGAAATGACAAGCTAACAGTAAACAGCTAACAATAAACAGCGAACAGCAAACATGTATCTACAGTATTATGTGAATCACAAGATAAAAAAACACACATTTGCATCTTTTTCTCCCTCACAATTGTCACAATGAATACGTTTCTTTTAAGTGTGTCTCTGTGTGATTGTTCATATTTTGAATTTGGTTTCTGTCTCTTCCGCAGCTGTTCCGACATCTTATTGTCTCCGCAAAAGCAACCTTTGCAGCATTTTTTCATTTCCTAGCATTTTCTTAAGCTGCAGTGTGTGTAACCTCTCAGCTATTTTGTAGTATTTAATTGGTACTTTAACTTGTTAGCTACTGTTCTTACTGTCTTGGAGCAACTGTGACCACATTGTCACTGGGATCAATAAAGTATTTGGATTCTGATTAAAATGAATAAAAGTGTACTGGTGCTACAGTTTGGGGAAGGCCTCGAATGGGACCGGCACTGGCTCCCGGGGGCATAAAATTGGTGGTATTGTTGAAGGGGACATATATAGCCTGAGGCCAGAAGGGGCGTGAATGAGGTGTGGTCCCGCTCCTGAAATTCAGATAATATCTCCACTTAAATTGCGTATTTAAACCGTTATAACCTCTTAATCGAATGCACATAAAAAGGTCATAACCAGCATATTTCTTAAAAATTCCCAATAAAAACAAAGGTATTGGAATTTTAAGCAGGGTTTTAAGATAAGAGACATTTAATGAAAGTTTGACTTAAAGAAAATTTGACCTTATTTAATCATGAAAAAGAGGTCAGAGGTCTGAAGTAACATATATATTAAAGCTCCCCATATAGCTTTCCCTGTATGTTGTCTGTGCATAAGAAGGCAGAAAGATAGGTTTGACCTTCAGATCTATTTATGACCTTGAAGGAGAGGTCAAAGGTGTAATGTAACATGATATTTTAAATCTTTATATGGTGCTTTCGATATGCTGAAAATCATTGGGATGCGGTGACTTTTACAGAAAGGCAACCAGAGATTATTTTTGTAGATTTGAGAAGGCAAGCACTGCTGCCTTGCTTGTCCTGACAGAAAGCCATTGTTAAAAACCCCGCTTGAAAGAGATAGAGTCAAGTTATAAGGCTTTTTGTCAAATTCAAGCCAATAGATCATTAAGTTACCATGAAAATCTAAGCCAAATTTTTATGGATTGTTAACATGACCCCACTCTACACGCCGACAAAGTTTTATCAGAATGAATTCAAAACTTTTTGCGCTATCATGTTTGCAGACAGAATAACATTCACACCAAACACTATCTCCATGGCAAAGGTAATTGTTCCTTCCCGTAACTACAATACTACAATTGTAACAATAATATTTAAGTTGCCCCACTTTAACCATAACTAAGTTTAAAGCTTCACATCATAACATAATTCTGAACCCGCCCCCTCAGCTCAACAGAGCTTTATAGTGTATTTTAGCTTGTTGCTTCTGATTTCTCGCCTACAACTTCACTATCATGGCTCATTTTGTTGAGTCCCATCTGTGTTGTTTTCAGCCACATTAAGCAGTTCTTTTCAGTAAAAAGTTAAGCAGCAGACAGACAAAGTTATCAACTAACTGGGAAACATAGTAAAGCATTATGCAACCGTAGAGTCAAGTATGCTGCCTGAGGTTAAAGAACAGATGCCAATTCTTCTTTGCATCTTGTTGTCGCAGTGGTTACTCATGATAGTGTACAAAAAAAGAAAAAAAAAGATCAAGGTCCAAAATAAAACTGATGTCAAGACATCAACTACAAGTCAAGTGAGATTAAACTGTTTGCATTATGAATTAGAATCCATCAAGGTTCATCATCTGGAAAAACAAATTTTGTTGTTGTGAGAAATGCGCGTAAATATCAGAGGGATATCTATTTTTGCATTCTACATAATGATAACTTTGTTTGCTGTTTTTCCTTTTTACTTAGTTTGTTTGAAATAAAATCCAAAAAGCTGAAGACAGAATGTGTAGGTGATCTAACTCTGTGTGTGTAACTGAAAAGGCAAACTTCCCTTGCAGGTCTTTGAGGACTTTCTTTGCCACCCACGGCCACAGTAACCACAGAGCATTCACAGGGTCTCCATGCTGCACATGCTCTTAGCATATGCAATGGTGAGGAAATAAACATTCACACTGTTTTTCTTGTACATATGCCCTAAGCGCCTACCTAACAGAGTGTAAACACAGAAGCATTACCAAAACAACCCGAAACTGAAAAAACATTTAAAATACATCCAGCAGAGTTTTTTTTGTTTTTTCTGGGGTTTTTTTTTGTATGTGTGTTCTTGTTTTTGTTTTGTTTTGTTTTTGTTTGTTTTTTTTTGGGGGGGGGGGGGGTAGTTGTTGTTTTTATTTATTATTGTCATACCTGCAACAGAGAAGAAATAATCAGTCATGTATATTCTCCTGTGCATAAACTCTCAAGCTGGCTCGGTCTCATACAGATTAGCAGAGCGAGCTCGTACCATCAACATCATACATTACTTTTATGCATTTCTTACAAAATTAGATATTTTCAGCTATGCAAAGCAGCTACTTTGAAACATATCAACACCACATTTGTTTTTTAGTGCCTTAACATTTATAACCAAAAACAATAAAAGTGCAGAGATCAAAGTAAACGCGTACCAGGAAGCATCCTAAATATAGCTTAGAAAATAAGCCTTGTAGTGCTTCCAGCAACATCCTCTAGCATTTCCCTTTTTAGGTTAATGCATACAACTTTAAACACCATGCTGAAGCTATCAGGAACAGTTAGACAGCTTATGAAGCATAGCAGCAAGGTTATTATAGTAAATCTAAATAAAACTGGATGTTGAAAAACTTAAATAAAATTGAATGTGCTCAAAAACTAACTAAAATAAAATAGATATAGTGGTAATGTCGTCAGAATGTCTACTGGACTATGAATTAATGTGACCTTGTCAAATCTTGTCCCTGACAAATCCTCCTTTTTTAATAATTAGGAAGGTTAAAATTATGAAAACTGAAAGTAACTAAATTCAAAAACTAAAAAACTGTAAAAGACATTTCTATAAAACTGCGGACAGGACATCAACTATACATAAAGTCAGTTTAAACTGTTCTGACCCAGATTCACTCTGGAAACTAACTATAATTAACCGTAACTGAAAACAAAAACTCAAAGCCAATCTGAAAACTAATTAGAAAATACAAAACTCAACACGGCAATTTTAATTTACATCAGTCAAAGACAAAATCTACACTTCAGTGACAAACACAGTTCGTGTTCATTGTCTTATACACATCAGCACATCAAGATCAGAGCAACAGCATCCCAGTACTGAAAATTACAATTATAGCTTCAGTTTGAGTGACCGGGACAATACTGATGAGCTGATGCTGAGACGCCGTGCACCTCATTGAATGTAGATGTGCTGAATTCACTTGTATTCTGCTTTGTAGCTTCTCTACAACGTAAAGTATGTAAGAAATGTAGTTGATAAAACTTACCTGCTGACATTTTCTTCAAAATTCTGTCTGTTTTTGAAGACCGAAAACCGAGAGTTCACTTTTGCAGTTGAGTGAAGCGTTGGGAAATGGGAAAATGTGACATGACTCAGACTTTGGCTCAGTCTGAATATGATCCAAATAGTCATGTGTCTGTGGAGGTGAGGCAGGCTGTTACACCACACTTCGACTACATGGAACTCCAACTTTGTGTAAATTGTCGTATTTTAAAGTGAAGACTTGTTTTTATTGTTGGATACAGGTTAAGGTTAGGGGTAAGGTTAGACAAGGCTAAAGCCTAATGTAGCTAGGTACTTGCTAATGTGAGATGTGGTGTTTTGTGATATCCATTTGGCAGCAGAGCAGCTGTATTTCAATGAATGACCTCCATCATAAGAGTCCAGTATGCTTCATGAAATACAGATGAGGACAGAGAGTAAGTATTTTTTAAAGCGCTTTTAAAAAATGAAATGAACTATTAGCATAGCTTAGACCTGCTACTTTATTTTGGAATGCTTGCAATATTTTACATTGCACACAGAAAAAAAATTATTTCACAATAACTCAAAGGGACAAAATTATCATTCTGTGTCCTTTTTGCTTGATAACAACCTGCAGTCATTTGTTGTAGTTTTAAACAAATGTCACACTCGTCTCCTGCGCAATCCCAGCCCATTCTTCTTTGGCCAAACTCTCAGACTCCTCCAGGTATGTTGGTCTTATGGCATGGACCTTGGTCTTCATTTCACCCCACAGATTTTTAATAGGATTTAAATCAGGGCTTTGTGGAGGCAGCATTCACGTTGGTCTTTTGGAGGTGGTTCTTCATCAGGACCAACGCATGTTTTGGGGCGGCGTTGTGTTGCAGGACAAAGTGATGACCGAGACTCAGTTTTTCTGCTCACTGATTAAGGTTTTCAATCAAAATCCTCACATATCCATCTTTGTTCAGAATTCCTTCCATCAGTTCCAGAAACACGAACACACTTTCACCATTGTGCTTCACTGTGGGGACAATGGATTTTTTCAATATGCGTCTTTCTCCAGGTTGTCCTTAGTATATTTCAGTCTCGATTAAATGTGTCCCTTCTGCAGAAGTGGAGGGTTTTTTTGGTCTTCAACCTCAGAGTCCATTTCTGTGCCAGGTTCTAGTGATTGTCTTCTTTGAGAAGTCATTCCCTCGTGTCTTGGCAGTTGTTCTGAGCTCTTTAGACTCATCTCTCAGTAGTTTTCTTTCCAGAGTCTTTGAAATCTTTTGCTTCCTACCTCTGCCAAAGCTTGTATGACTGTCTTTGAATTTCTTGATGATGCTTCTCACTCCAACTTTTGACACTTGGAAACGCTGTGATAGCTTTGTATATACATCTCCTGCTTTGTGAGCATCAACAATTATTTTTCTTAAGTCTAAATTGATTTCTTTTGTTTTTGGCATGATGCTTTCTCAAGTGACAGCTCAGACCCTTGTTGAAGTTTTTAAAATGTGCACAAATTGGATGATAACCCTAGCAAGAAAAA
Organism: Diplotaxodon limnothrissa; assembly: GCF_057381915.1. Classification (NCBI taxonomy): domain Eukaryota; kingdom Metazoa; phylum Chordata; class Actinopteri; order Cichliformes; family Cichlidae; genus Diplotaxodon; species Diplotaxodon limnothrissa. Next base: position 18,142,976 of record NC_140608.1, on the reverse strand, counting down.
TCCAGTTTTAACTTGATTTTTAGAAGTTTTTAGAAGTTTTACAAAGTTGAAGCCCAACATTTTACAGCAGTGGATTGTGCTATGTCAAAAGGTCAGTTTTTCAGGGGGTTAATAATATTGATCCCAGCAATTTTTGTTTTCCTTCAGAAATTGCTATTATGTGCAAATGGAAATAATTTGTGTTTGCAAAGTTTTTGTAATCAGTCCGTGTTTTTCATGAGCCAACCAATAAACAATGGCTGCATTATTTTTTATAGCACCCAGCTGCAAGCTTAAAATACCTCACGTTGTCATGACAGCACTGCAAGAAATCAAAAATTCAGGGTTCACATGATTTTTTTTTTGTAAAAAATTAGAATTACGGCAGCATACAGCCTCACTGAAGCATTACTGAGTAGTTGAAAAAAAATTGAAAGACAGGTTTTGTTTTTCGATACGAGCATCAGAATGTGCTTTAATTTTGAAACGTTCCTGTTTTGTGGCGTTAATTTATATTCTTTTGCAGCTGACCCAGCAATTATGTTTGAAGGCTGCTGAAAGTCTTTGATTTCCATGCTATTAAAATCTAAAAGGATGCATAAAGGAAACATTAGGATACAAAGAGAGGAGCACTGCACCTTGACGCAGAGTTAGAGAGAGGCTGATTAAACAGAGTCTTGTAAAAATTCCCTACCTCTCCACTACCATGTGCTCCCTCCATCTTTTTTTTTTTTTTTTTTGCTTCTTCTTCTTCTTCCTCCCTGGTCTCCTGGCCCCATCACTCCTTCTCTCTGCTCATTTACTTTCCCCTCCTCCTCTCCCTTTCCCGTCTGTGCGCTCTGTGCTTCTTGGAGTCTCACCAATCCCTCGTGTTGTTTCACACCAGACTGTGTAGAAAACACTAAAAATATATGTGTTTGGTCCTGGCACTCCCAAAAGGCAACTTTATAGAGAACAAAGGAGATAGTAGGGCAGCTCAAATAACTCATGAAGAGAGAGAGAGGATGCTGCTCTTGGGGCTCTGTTGCCCCACTGAAGAACATTATTACTGGATTATTGATTTACAGCACAAAATGGATGGAACATAAGTAGGGTTAAGCTCATTAATCCCTCGCCCGTCTCTTTTATGAAAATGGACTTGTTATCAGTGATTATTCTAATGGATTGTTATGATTGAACACTTACTGTACTGTTTGTCAGCTGCCTTAGCAAAGAGTACGGGGACATTGTAAATGAGTTTTGGGGATGTGAATACCGGATGAAAGCAGCGAGGAAAAGAGGTGTCTGTTAGAGTGAATGCACCAAAATAAAAGCTCAAAGCGCAGACGGTGGAACTGCTGACATTCTGGTGACATTTGGTGCATTCAGTGGCATTTCGCAAGACATATGAGCACGCAGTTCAGTTCACACTCCTTCCATGAGACAGGACTGCATGGCAGTAATATAAGCTGCTGCGGAGTTTATATTTAAAATGATTTTTTCGTCTCGGGGCTTAACGTTTAATTGCAAAATGTTTGTTCTGATCTATTGTTTTGATGTAAATCTTTCTTTTATGAAGCCCAGTGAGTGGTTTCATTTACAGTAATGGAAACTGTACGACGCCTCAACCTCTATCTTTGTCTCCCCGCTTCTCTCTCTCCTCTCCTCTCCTGGATTCATGTACATCCATCAGGGAGTGCTCCAGTGGAGCGCAGCGGCTTTGACGATTGTCCTCATAAATTGTGTGTGTGTCAGGGTGCAGAGGGGCTAAGTGAGCAGTAAATAACAAAGGGTCCCGCCGCCATCCGTTCACCATCGCCATGTTTCCGGCCATGCAAGATTACCCAGCATGCCCCTGGAGGGGTGTCTTCTTCCTCTGTGTGATGAATGGACAAGAGGAGGGAGGAACAGGCCTTCACCATCCAGTGTCTGACAGATAAAAGGTGAGGTCCGGGAACCCTGCTGATTTAAATTGATGAGTGTCTTTATTTTGCTGTTGGAAAAAAACAAAAGAAAGAAGCTGTTTGTCTCCCTCTTTCTGTAATAACAGATCACTCGGCAGATATCTTTAACTGCCTGCATTCTTCACTGTCAGTCCCTTTTCTCTCAATCCCACTCACTTTCTCTTGCTCTCTTGTGCCCTTCTTTTTCTTGATTTTTCCTCTGCTGCTTTTTCTGTCTCTCTATTGACTGTGCATTTATAACCACCATCTGGTCATTTATTTCTTCTCTGTGTCCTCATACAATATTCCATCCCTCGTCCCTCCGGTGATGTTCGTCTCAACTCGCTATAATGGCCCAAGCAGCTATCAACAACGCCATTAAGCCCGAAAGTGCCACTTATGATTTTTTTTATTCACAGCTTATGGTTCTATATAGGAAACTCCTCTTTTCTTCGCCTTAGATTGATGTAATTGTTTCTAACGTTCAGTTTTTCCATCTTTATCGCTGTAACACCAGATCATTCTGGCACATTAATAAGCACAATTGCACCTTTTCTGGTTCTCGATTCTTCGCTATTCACCTCGCTTTGCAGTTTTTCAGCTGTACTGGTCACCTTCGTACTCACCATCACTACATCCATCGATCTTGATCAACATGTCCTCTTCTGCTCTCCCTTTATCTCCTATTTGCCGGATTTACACCTGGCAAGCTAAAATCTCAATCCTCAGCGACACATGCTTTTGTTTTCCCATTTCCCATCTGCTAATACAGACTGTGACAGGTTTATTGTACATTCTGTGATTTCAGTGCAGCTGCTCCATTTAGTTGAAAGACATTTGGCTGGCATGTGAAAAAGAACTTAATGTTAGGGTTTGTGATAGTTTGGTTTGATGAGAGAGATGCAAGAGAGTTTTCTCTCCGAACGCTGACAAGAAAGAAGATGAATGTTTCCCAACCTGAGGTTTAGTCTTTTTTTCTTTCTGAGATATTCTTAACATCACTTATGTAAGAGCTGAGTTAGAGGCAGTCCTGTTAAATGTTGTCTCCCTTCTTTTCTGTGTCTGTATGGGAGAAAACTTAATGTCAAACATATTGTGGGAAACAAAGTGTCAGATTTTGGCGTTGAAGTTTACGAGATGTTCAAAAAAAAGAAGCAGCATTAGTTATCATTAGTTTCCCCGTGCTTTGCTACGTGACGGCAAGAAGTTAAAATACTTACTTCATTTCTTACTTAGGACGAGAATAACATAGAGTATCTATAGATTTCCATAAACACACTGCATATTGCTCAGGGATCGATAAAGTATTTAATAGTTTGACGTGTAACCTTTTTAAGAATATCGATTCGTGCAGTGTTCTGCATGAGGGCTCAGTTTGGATTGTATTGACTGTGGCGTTGTTGTGATATGGTGAGAGAGGGCCTCGGGCTCCGAGCAGACGCTCTCAGCGCCACGGTTATTGAACCTCCTGACCGTCTCCCTACAAAAACAATATTGGCATATCTATGTGGTCCAGATATATTGTATCAACACTGCAGAGATATAAACTGAACTAGCTGTTCTACTCTTATTAGAACCAAAAGTGCTTAAAATGCTTCTGTCCAGCAGCAGTCCCATTAGTGCTGTGGACTGTCCTTCACCGCTTTCTGAGTACTGTTTTTTTCCTGTTATATTCCTGAATGCTCTGGGTTTTTTCCTTATTATTCGACCAAGTACATCTATATCTACAATTGAATACTGCATTTTATTTGGATGATGTGCCGCATGGTTCTACAGCACAAATCCATAATCCAAAAGCAAAATAAATTGTTACTCAGTGAAAATCAAATATTCAAACCGGTGTCACTTTTAAAATAGTCCTTCAATTTCTACTGACATATTTCAAAGGACAATGACGTCAATTAAAGGCAAAGCTGCTGTAAATCTGAACCTGTAGAGCAACCAACAACAGTTTTTTTTTTTTGCTTTCCAAGCCAAACTTTTAAAATATGTGTATACTTTCACATCAAATTCAACTTTCCTAACACCTCTAAAGCAAACAGTATTAACATATTTTTTGTCTACAGGTTAAGCAAATGTCTCAGTGAGTTCCAAACATGCTTGGAGGGAAATAATCATTAAAAAAACCAGTTGGCCGCAGCTAGGTTAGTGCTTACGCACAGAGAAATAATAATATATGTGGAGAAATAGCTGTTTTTATTTAGATAGCACTTTTATAAATTCAAGTTATAAAGTGCTTCAGGAAAAGCAAAATAAAACAAGTGTTAAGAAAAAGTGTGAAGTTCAAAAAACTAAATAAAATGATAACTCAGTGGAAATGATTTCTTTGGTCCAGTCTCTGGGTCTGGACTGTCTCCTTGAGGTTTCCGCTGAAACAGTAAGATTATATCTGCCTAAAAATTTACTGGCACTAAGGTCGGAAACCTCAGCAACTACTGGAGGTGAAAGGCCATGAAAGGATTTGAAAGTCCTCAATCAATTAATCAATTTTAATCTATTCCAAATACATACCAGAAGCCAGTGTAAAGAAGGTCACGAGTGCTGTAATTCTATGTTTCCTGTTCTGCTTAAATATTGATGTCCTGATGGCAGCTTCACAATTAATGGACAGATAGACATAATCTGGTTGTGAAAAAGATAAAAACAGCAAACTGTTCCTTTAAAGTGGCTTCATTTTAACTAATGCTGTTGTGGAAGATAAACGTTTGAGTAAAAGCATACTGTGGGGGAAATAATTATTTCATTCCCTGCTGAATTTGTATGTTTGCAGTGGTAGTTTTATGGTCATTTTATGGTAGTTTTATTTCAGTAGAGAAAGACAGAACAATGATCCCAAAACAAATGTTGACGTGGCGAGCACAGCAGTAACATTTTTTCTTGTAGCTGGCCATCGGGTTTGCACACGTCTCAGGAAGGATTTGGGCCCTCTCCTCTTTAAAGAAACTCTTTAAATCCTGCAGGTTTCTTGGCCGCTGCTTGGCAACTTGAAGATTCAGCTCCCTCCACAGATTTGTATACGACTGAGGTCTGGAGACTGTCTAGGCCACTTCATGACCTTTATGTGTGTCTTCTTTAGACACTCTTTTGTTGCCTTGAAGGTGTGTTTTGGGTCCTTTTTGTGCTGGAAGCCCCATCCACAACTCATCTTCAGTGGTCTGGCTGAGGGAAGGAGGTTTTTCAGTCAAGATTTTCTAGTAGATGGCCCGTCCATGGAAATCAATTTATAACTTTTATGTCATGTTTTTTTTTAAAGACTTTTGATTGATATTCTGTCTCCTGTTGGAGTGAAATATTATTTTACATTCATAATCTATGTTACTATCCATGATCAGTATTATTACTGTGGCATCACTTATGATTCATGATTATTATGATTTGATTGACACATTTATTGAAACTGATAATGTTATATTAAAGTCTGTATTTCAGGTGTTAGCATAAGCATATAATAATCTTTCATTGCAGGTGCAACTGTAATCATGTTATACACGTATTGCATAATTAAAGGGTTGAAGCTTGGTCAAGTTAATTAATGGTTTGAAGCTACGGGCAGTGCGATGTCTGGCCGGTCAATGGAGTAAAGTTCAAGCTGGAAGGATTGCTTATATATATACAATTTAATATGTATTTTCTATGATTGTTTAAGAAAGGAAATAAAGGCAGTGTGCCCTGTGCTGTGGATGTTTGCCTGGTAACAGATGACGTAGAGGGAGGTCATGCACTTAGATTAACGACACAGCCTGTCTGGATAAACTGATTGCAAGTGTTGTCTAAGTCTGGACAAGTGTAATAACAGGATGCATCTGGGAGGCGGTGGAGGAACTGAGAGAGGAACTGTTCTGTTTTAGAATATGTCCTATGTTGTTTTTCATCTGGGGTGACGTATATTGTTGGTCATCATATGTATAAAATGATCCATCTCAACTGTTGTAAGGAAGTTCGATGCTTTTTGGGTGATCGTGCTCGACTTCCCCCCATATGTGTTTCAATAAATCCTGTTTTGACGCACCTGAATGGGACTTTGCAGTCGTTTGTCTCTCCCCTCAAAAAGAACAGGTGACACTCCCTCCATTAAAATGAAATGACTATAAAAATTAGAGACTTTTCATTTCAGTTAAAGTGTGCAAAATCACAAATAAAGCAGGAGCTCAAGCTGCACCTCATAATTATACTGAAAAAAAAGATTGGTTTAAATTATTATCCTCTTTTACTCTTTTGTAAGGCGCCCTTGGGTTTCTTGAAAGGTGCTATACAAATCTAAGTTGTTATTAATATTAATATTAGGCTTAGCTGGCATGCTCCTCAAAATTTTGGAACTGTGTCCAGCTTCGGTTTGCAGTTTCCTTTTAAACTTTTCTTTGGAAACCTCCTTATCAATTTATTGATAACAGAGACAAATTTCACCTCGGGAAAAGAAAGTTCAGAAACTGCTGCTCTTTCTGAAGGAAAACAAAGAAGAACTAAATGACAGTGCCAAGTTCTTTTACAGAGGGGCAACAGAAGATATCCTAAGTGTGCCCATCACAAATTGGTGTGGTATATGAGTGGCCTAAGACCAGGAGGCTCTGCAGAGGGTGACTAAACCCCACAGCACATGACCTCCACTAGTCCAGCAGATGTGAGGTGGGATGAGGTGTACATGTAGAGCCCAAAGGATACTAAAACACGATACCCACACCGACTGCTGTCTGTTCACCCTTCTGCCATCTGGCAAGTGACACAGAAGTACCTGCTGCTGTTCTGCCACACTTCAGAGCAGTTTCTTTCTTCAGGCTGCAAGACAAATGAATTCATAACCCCCTCACTTCAGTACAAATTGTAGCTTTATATCATGATTGCATATATAATTTTTCTTAGTAGTACAAAGGGACTACATCTACTATTATGTTCTACAACCCTGTGCTGCTGGTGGCAATTATAATTAATCTTTAATTCATAATGTCTCATATGTTTTGGTCAAGCGTCTCCCTGAAGCTATTGTGCACACTGAGTGAAATATTCAGACCAAAGGTAACTTTTTTTGACTATGCTATTATATGAAGTGGAAAATTTTTAAAGTCTTGTATGCAGTCTGAAATTTCTGATGACTTTAGGGACCTTGGCTTCTTCCCTGCACATCAAAATTAAGCTCTGCTCCATCCTCCATCCAGAATAGAGTTGTAATAATGCTCCCACTAAGCGCTCGAGCAGTTGAAGGGGCAAATATGTGCATTCCTTTCACCAGTATACACTCTTTAAGCTGTTACAGCTGCGAAACCTCATTTACTTTTAAGAGATGACCAGCTGGACTAGGTGGGATGTGTAAGCAATATCATATCTCTTCAACTCTCTTATCCCCTTTCCTCCAATTTCTCTCTCTCTGTCAGCCTTCCTGTCCTCCCTCTACCCTCCCACTGCTGACTTGGGCATCCGTGCAGAGGTAAGCAGCCTCCCTTGGCTAGAGGTGACCCCCCGGACCCTATTAACATCACACACTCTGAGTGGCCAAAACACACTCCCTAAATGAACTCTCCTCTCCCCCTTGGCCACCATCATTGCCAGAGCCCACCGCTGGGTGAATTAGATTGCAGGCTTTTTAATATGGCTCTTAATGGTTTATAAATTGCGCGTAATGATTCCTCCTTTCCTCTCTCTCTTGCAGAGCTTTTTTTATGGCCCCTTGACTTTCCAAAGGAGTGGGTGGGATTTAATATATGGCGGAGGAGGCGAAACTAGACCTGCACAGGCTTTCTGCCTGGCCTTAACGCTTCCCCTGGCTATAGAGCGGGAGTCTTGGAAATAATGCTGGACGTTGATACTATCTGGCTGTGGCACGTAACTGCTCCGTCATGACGAAACCGTGTGATGAAATGCTCACCAGAGATGTACAAATAATCCGGCACTGTGCCGTGTTTGCTGGAGGGGAGAGGGCACAAGGAAAGGCCACATCTTAGGGAAAACTAAAAGTATACACCTCCCAATCAGAGGCTGGACAAAAAAAATATATGTATCCCAAAATAACAGCTATGATTAAAAGAGCCAAATGCAGGACATAGAAGGTGGGTTAAAAGAACAAAGAGTGGAGTATAGATAGGCAGCAGCTGACAAATAAACAAAATGGGTACACACCCGAATGTATTGCTTAATAAACACAGGAATGAAGCTTAGGTAAAGAACAAAGGTAAAGAACCCAGGAGACGAATACTCATGAATGCAGGGAATAAACAGACAGACTGATGGTTACCAAGGGAGGAAACTTGCATAGCTGGTCAGAGAAGTTCTGCCAGAAAAGTTTCTTTTTTATTTATTTAGATAGTTTTCTGCCACATTATGGTTACTTTTAGGCATTTGAACAACTTAATTGGTAACTTAACTCAACAGTGGTAAGCACCTCTAAGAGAGCCTGTCTGGCAGAGCCTTCAAGGTAGGTTTCTCTCATTTTAGCTAGAACATAAATATACAGAGAACTAATGAAATGACAATAACTAAACCCCAATCAATGCCAGTATCACCCCCAATGTAAATGTTATCATATTTTTAAACCGTATCAGTGCGGTTGGCATGGTATATTGAGCCTGAATAAAATCTAGTCAAGTACAAAGTGATCTTTCACTGTGTACTTTCTCCTAAGTGGTGTACTTGTAACCAGGAAACCTGAACTCCCTTTTGTTCTTACACATGAGGGAGGATGTGGTCCAGCTTTCCTCTTCTTTTCTTTCATTTTTAAACAGCCTTTAAAGGTCACTGTGCACTGTTAGCATTGCAGAGCAGTGTTGGCATATGCACCTCATCTGCTTACAAGAGATAAGAAATTAAAAAAATTTAAAAATTACTGACAACAGTCACAGTACACCACATGATTGTGTTTTGATACACTTAAATACATGAAATAATTATCCTGTTTATTAAGGCTTTTTCTCCCTGTTAAATTCACCCTGGCACGTCTTTCTTCCGCTGGCCAAGAAGTGCTTCCAAGCTGTCTGGAGGCTGGTACGCAGAGGTTTTCAATTCCTATTGCAACATAATATGAAGAGCAGCCAGCACAAACCCAGTGCGTTACTTGATGGTTCGTTGGCACTAAGTGAAATTCCAATTAACTGGCCCAAATGTCTACAGGGAGTGTTTGTCTGAGAGTGTGCTGAGAATGCAATTATTTTCCATCTTGTGCTTGGATGTCATCCGTGTGGTGAGCAGCAGAAACAGGGATCTAGCAAAGGCAAGTTTTGTAAAGCTTTACCTTTCACTCCTCCACTCTGGCGTTGTGGTATAAAATGTGATTTATTATTTGTGTCCAGTGGCCCACTAGACAGCAGAACTGGGGGAGCACAAGAGAGAAATCATTTACATTGTGTGCAGTGAACCCCACGAGGCACCAAAGCTCAGCTAGACTCCCTTTTATGCGGACATTGTCATAGTAAGGTGCAATGTTTGTAACAATGACTTCTACCCAACTAAAAGTCTCTTAGGAAGCAAGGCACCATGGGTACTGGTGAAAAAAATACCTGCATCCAACTGAGAACAGGTGGAGAAGCAAAGCTCTGTAACTGCCCCATGCTGTGCTTTAAAGAACAGTTCAAACTATTTAGTTTGTCAAAGAGGGACTCCTGCCCTACTTTCCCTAGCTTTAAATCTTCAGCTATTCCCCGTCCTGCCTCCAGACCTTTGCTGAAAAGAGAACAGCTCCAGGGAAAGAAATTTGTCTACATAAATAAATGGTTTGGTGCTTAAATACTCTGTTGGATGAATGATTATGTTAAAGAAAAAACACATAAATTGGACGTTAGCCTAATGCTTGAACTACTGATGCCATGACACGGCAGAAAGAAAAAGGGGAGAGGAATTGAAGAAGGATAAAGTAATGGCAGAAGGGGATGTGGTTTCCAAGGGGCAGACGGTGTAGGGGGAAAATTGAGGATATAGGAAATAATCAAACACTCAGGTGCACACACATAAACACACGCACAGAAGCACGAACAGATGATAAGATAAGATAAGATAAGATAAGATAAGATAACCTTTATTAGTCCCACACGTGGGAAATTTGTTTTGTCACAGCAGGAAGTGGACAGTGCAAAAGTTATGACGCAAAAATTAGAATACAATAAGAATAAATACAGTACACAGCTGTACAGAATAGAATAAAATAATATACTATATACAGTAGAATAAAATAGAATAAAAATATACAATAAGATAAAAATAGAATACGAATGCTATATACAACTGAGTAAAAATACAACGATGCCAGAACGATGAGAAGCGGTGAAAGAAAGTGCTGATCCATGTTCCCTGTCTGGGAAGGCAAAAACAGAACATTGATTCTGCAAGATCCACAAATGAAAAATCCATGGGAGTAAGGAGCTCTTGGCCCTGCGGCAGAGACAGGGCACCAGCGGTCACATTCTAGTATCGCAAGTGACACCGAGCCTAGGCCTCTCACTGGGTGGTAGTGGGCAGTGCTGGATCTGCTGGACAAGGGCCAAAGCTAATCTAACCAACAGGAAGGCTACCTGAGAAAACAGAAAAGAGGAGATTTAGTCTTCCGGTTAGAAAAGAAATAGGAAGCCTTCTTTTGTTTTAGAGCAGTATCACGGTGACTGAATGGAAAACTATAAAATACCATAATATTTTAAAAGAAACAAACAGGCTATAATGAAAGCCTGAGTCTGGTTATTTCTGTTTCTGCTTTGGTTGCCTGGTTGCTTAATCCTTTCATCTCACTGTTGTGCCAAAATTTAAGAAAACATGGTCACTCCCTCTACCTGTAACAGGGAGATAAAGAGGTCCTGCAACTCTATCTGTAGCTCAATTCGAAATCCCTCTGTTAAACCGTGGGTAGGGGTTTGGATTGTGGGAGGGAGGTCTTTTTTCCTCATTACCACCCTCTGTCACTACATGTACACACCAGTGAAGCACTAATCTGTGTGATATGCTAATCTCTCAAACCACCATCCACCACCCCTGACTACTTTAAGATTGCAGCCACACCTAAACGCACAGTGAGGAAAAGGAAGTAATTAAAGCACGCCCTGCAGGAGCCTGGCTGGGCCTGGCCTGGATGAGCTGGGACAGCACCAGCACTTTAGGTGGATATCCACAGCGGGAAGAGAAAAAGGATCCCTAGGGAGAGGCTGATCTGCTTAGTCACTGGCTCTGCTCTGGTTCCCCCTGGGGTAGTCCCTACCCCCAGCAGACAGGATAGCAATCAGACATGCAGGGTGTGGAGGGGGAAAAAATATTGTAGTGTGCAGTGGTGGTGGGGGTATTTCTGTGTTTGTTTGCATGCTGTTTTAGAAGATTAAAGGTGACAGTCATAGCTTTGCTATGACCTGATCACCTGCCACCATCTGTCATTAAGCAAAGCTGCTCAGGGAAGCGTACTGCACCTGTCATCTGCGAGTGTGCGCCATGGCGTGCAAACCTCGTGTGCGCACCTCTCACTCTTTGTGTCATTTCACCCGACACGTTAGGAGATATGCCTTCTTTAAAAGGGATCGTGGTACTGACAGTGTTCCAGTGAAGCACGGTCCTCCATCATATGCATCGACTGCGTGCATTCACCATCATTTAAAATGATCATTTTAATAGACAGAGAGTTTTGTGACACTTCAAAACCCCAAAGATTAACATGCTTTTGAGAAACACATTCTGATGGGTATTATGCGTTTGTGTGCGTTTGCCTGTTTGCATTTATGCACACTCAGACATCACCTATGTGAGAGAAGAACTGATGTTATTGTGTGCAATCTTCCTTCTTCCAAACTTCAAATGCGGCAGATTAACATATTTCAAAATATATAAATATACCTGTGCTTCAGAGCGGGAGAAGAAAAGCGAGAGAAAGACACAGACTGCATTTCTCTGCCTGAAACACCTTAACTGATCACATACAGTATGTCTCCTATCAAAAGCTATGAGCTGTTTAACAGTTTGAGTATAACCTCTTCATTTGTCACAGGCAATAATCACATTGTAACTCAGTTTTAATGGCTATGTGAAAAGCCATAATGTGAAATCATACTGATTACTGTGCGAGCATGTGTGCGTGCATGCTAGAGTGGGTGGGTTTCTGTGAGACAAGGATCTCTGCACATGCCTTATTAAAGCCGAATATTATGACAACTCAGTTTTTGACACATATTAAAGACTGTATTTCATCTTTACAGGCCCTTCGTGTTTTTGGCATAGTTTTTTTCTTCTTTTTTGAAGAAAGTTACAGTTTCTGACAGTATTAATCTAAGAGATGTTCAAAATTGCAGTCAGGGAGACAAAAGGAAAAAAAATGTGCGGATAAAAGCTAGGCAATACAGTCTAATGAGCTAACAGGAGATGAGCATTGCATTTATATGCCCACTGCATTCACATCAGTACCTCTTAACTGCATTTGTTGTAAATAAATATGAGCAATCAGCTAAGAACTGCAATAAAGGCCCTATAAAGTGCAGCAAATAGTGAGACGAGAGGAAATTGCATACCAACACAGACAGACAGACGGACAGGCAGAGAGACATAAAGAGCGTACAGCAGATAAAAATACAAAAGAGGAGAAGCCACAGTCATTCTCTTTGACCGCCATATCTGAAGACTGCATGGAAGGTGAGGAAAAAACTATAAAATACAAAAAAAGGTCATGGCATTTTGACCATTTCAGCACAAGCCCGGTAAAAAAGAGCTAACAACAGGAAGCGTGGTCTTGGAAACAGAGAAAAGAAGAGTCAGAGAGAGGTTAAAAAGAAGTGTTGTATCCTCTGCTACCTCAGCCCTGCGGCATGGGGTCACCTCGGAGACTGGAGACTGAATTACCCAGCAGCCCCGGCTGCTCGCAGGATCAGGCGGACAAGGGGAGAGGACGAGAGGAGTTAATGAAGGGAAGAGACAGTTCAGGTCCCCCGAGGGCCTCTAGGCACCTGCCTGGCAACTTCCCACTGCCCAGCCTGCGCTGGCTGGCTAATTATCAACATAGACTTAGCCCAAAGTCAAATCACTGATTGATTGGAGTGTTTTCAATCTGTCTTTGGTCTCTTGCTGTCCTTTCGCGCTCTTTTCTCTGCGGAAACTCTCGGTCATTGGAGTCCCACTGTGGCCTCATGCAGTACAATGGCAGCACAGGAGCAGCCGGTGACCGGTGCTTCTGTACAACACTGACACACGGCCCCAACTCTTGCGATTTAATTCCTCGGCGGAGGTATAGTTAATTTGTTAAGAAATGATTTTACTGTATGGATAATTGCTAATTACAGCCCAATAAGTGACAGAACATTTTTCAAATGCGAGCGAGGGAGGAAAGGCCGTGGACTCACTCATATTGGGTCAACGTAATTCCAGTAATAGATGTTATTTGCCATTACCATGGAGGATGTGGAGGTGTGATTAAATAAGTGTTGCTATGTTTGCTTAAATTCATTCATCAGCCAGTAAGTAGGTCCTGGTCCAGTAGGAGTCTTTGTTAAATGTCTGGTTCATTAGACTTTACATTAAAAGCCAAAGGGAATAAATGCTGTGCAGCTTATGACTGCTGCCATTAGTCAAGACAATTAATATGACTTTTTGTTTCCCTGTAAAAAATCCTTGTTCTTGTTTTCTTTCCCACTGATCCAAGGGAACAGTGCTCATTCTAACGTGTCTTTTCTCCCTTCATTTTAAAGTTATTACTTCCTAAGGCATTCTAGTTCATATCAAAGCAGTCTAAAAAAAACATAAAATAAAATTTTAAATTTGGTTTTGCTGGGTACTGGAGTAGTATCAAAATACATAACTATGTGAGTGCGCCTCAGAAGTGCTTCCCTTTTGTTTCCCTCTCTGCCAAACAGAATGCATGAGCCTGTTACGCTGACAGAACGAGAGATGAAGAAGTAGCTAAAACCGTCAGAGCACATGTTGCTTGTAAAAGAATGCAAGTAGGCGCGTCTTCCTATTTTTCAATGCATCAGATCAGTCAGAAGCCATTCTCTCTGCAGCTGGAGGAAACACAAGGGGTGCAAGAGCTCTCACTGTGGGATGGAAGCACTTTGCTTGTGCACAACTCCAGCTGAGAGCTTTACAGGGGGAGCAGGAATTCTGACTACCAACCTACATTAACAAAAAAAGAGAGAGCAGATTTAGCACCATGGCTACAGTCCGCACGACTGTTTGGGATGCCTCCCTCTATTTGCTGCAGTGCATCCTGGGACAGGACATCTATAGCAGTCCTGGGAAGCCCCATGGGAGGCTGGAGGATTAGCACTGGCCTATCTCTTTAGAGCTGGGAATTAATTAAGTAATTATGAAAGCCAAGCATGAAGGATGAATTATGCATGAGCCCTGATTGGGACATTTGTGATTGTGTAATCTAATTTCAACCAGCCGCCGTTCCTGTCAGCCAGGTAGATCTCACATCATAGGGTCAAACACACACATGTGTGCGCATGCAACAATAATGCTTTCAGGGTACAAAAAACATAACCAAAGATCACATTCACCATGGGCAGAATGGATACTCTGAGCATCTCATTATGTTAATTAAAATTAGGTAATCAGCGTGGATTAATCACCGTAGTAATGAGGATTGAGCCTCAGATTATGTCTTCGTACCTAATCCATATAATTGTATTTGTAGAAGCATGAGATTAATATTGCTAGCACCCAATTAGTAATAAAAAGACTGATTGAGCAGGAGTTTTGCTTTGGAATTTATTTATTTTTTTGGCATGTGAAAAAGTAGATTTTTTTTTTTTGTTTCTATCATTGTCTGTTCCTGTTATAGGTGCCTGTGGATTCCACTAGGGTTTCTGGTGCACTGATGTCTCTCTGCTGGTCTCGCTTTCTTTCTTTTTTTTTTTTAAATTTTTTTTTTTTTATTGATGCACTTCAATGCCTGTTTACAGCGAGGAGCTCTCCCCTGTTCTCCTGAAAAAATACTTCCTGTAGAAGACTCAGTCGATTGCAAACGAGAGACCGGTAGCCACAAGATCCACCACAAAAAAGACAGTCACATTCTCGATATACATCTGCAGCACAAAAGTGCAATATAGGTCTTAAGTGTAACCACTAAAGTGTAAAACACACATGCACATAAGGCACAAGGCTCCCATTTCCTCTGTCACCTGAAATCCTATAGATCCAGATGCGCCCCCCCCCCTCCTCCTCCACCACCACCCTTTCCTTTCATTTTTCATTTCTATGTATTGATTCACACATTGGTTTATTTGGAAAGTTGAATCCCAAAGTGTTTCAAATATAGACTTCTAGATTTGACCATTTTTGCCTCAATAATGACTCATGGTCTCATCTTAAGCTTCCAGGGCAACAGTGGTGCCTTTAATATCATCTTTAATGTGCCTTGATTAAAAGGGATTTTTCATATAAATTCACAACACCTTGAAAAAGGAAGAGAGTACTATATGTTTTACTATACGCTCCACTTCAGTGAGGCACTGCAGTTATAACCTCCAGTATCTAAACTGGTCCCCAGTGTTTGAACTCTGCTCAGAAAGCAGAACATAAAGCATTGAGATGAGAGGAAAGCTACACAGAAAGGAGCAGACATGAAAGGCTGCGGCGTGCCCTCCAAAGGGAATGTGAGAGCCCGGGAGCACGCTCACTCGCCGTGTTAGTTAGTTGTGTGATTGTTCCTTTGTCTCTTTTAGCTGCAGAAGGAGCCGCTTTAAAGCCTGAACATAGGAAATGTGACAGGAAAAGGACTGTAATTCTCAAGTAATTATCATGCTTCACGTTCACATCCATGCTGCTCCTCAAGTCATTGGATCGCTTTCCATATTTCTCTCAGAATTATTAAAATGTCTAAGATTGGAGGTCAGAATTCACCGAGGTGGATTTTCTTCACCTTGTGATTTTCTTTTCAAATAAAAATCATGTAAACGATGAAAGGAGCAGGTGTGTCTCCAGCACCGAAGCGTCCACCTTTCCCACCCTCTTCTGTTCCCTGTTAGCTGGTGTGATACTTGCTCTTTAATTCCATCTCAGGTTATGCCTTGCCTCAGTGTAGCAGTGCCCTGTTTCTCTGCCTGTTAACTAAATCATTGCTTTTTATTTTTTTCACAAACGATGGAGAGAAAAAAAGGCACAAAACTATAATTTAAGGTTCAATTTCCCATCATTTCAGAGAGATAGTATATAATATCACACCTTTTCTTGCACTTTGTCTTCTATTTGTGATTCCGAGGTGGCATAGGAAGTGGCTCATATTTCATGCTTTTATGTGAAAGAATAAAATTCTACTATCTGTACTTTGCTGTCTATACTTTTGATCCAAAAGCCCACTTTGAAGCTCCTTTGTTTTTTACACCGGCTACTGTAAAATCAAAGATGAATGACCTTCATGCCTGACAGGAACTTGCATATATGCTTTTTCCTTAGTTTGTCTGCAACACACAACCTACCGTCGCAATATGACCTCCTTGTTTGATGCAGTGTAATTACCACATCCTGATTTGTGGATTTAACCTCAGCTGAGTGCTTTGCATGGATTTGACTGGTAACTACCAACATAATTTGCATCTCGTGAAATAAAAAAGGACCTTAAATGCTGGAACTCAAAGGTTAATGATAATACTTAGAAACAAGATAAGCTTCCGGTTGTCCTTGCAGGTTCTGGCTCCTAACAACCTGCCAATATATTGATTATTCACATTAACAGATGTGGAACAACATTTGTCACCTTGCTCAGTGTGCACTCTTCCAATACTTCTATTAAAAGCTTGAAAATCTGTATTAAATTTCATTTAACAGCAAACCAGAAATATGTTATAAGTTGGTCATTGAAGGCTGGATTTTCTGAGTATTTCCCATCCATTTCACTCCCTCTCTCTGTCTTTCACTGCCTTCTCCTCTCTGCCCCTGTTAGCTCCCCACCTCCAGAAATGATGGGATACTGGTATAATGGGAGGCCATGTGCAGACAAACAAAGCCCACCCACACCTGAGCTTTTTATAGGCTAATAAGATGGCCACTGGATGGCTTTCTGTGGGGTCAACTCCTGTGTTATCTACCCTCCGTCTGCAGAAATCCAACCTATTATTATCAACATGATTGGCTGCCTAGTCAGACCTCTAATAATAGAGTCCGTTTAGCTTGAAGGAGAAATGTGAAAATTGTCACTTCTGTCACTGTCTGCTTTTATGACCAGAAAGGTAGATTTTTAATATTAGACTCCTTTTGACTGGCTGTTCGTGCTCTGCAAGCCATGATGCCACCCTGCTGGTGTTGTCCAGGCTACCCACATATGTTAAATCGATTTCAATATGTACAATCCCTGATAGGAAAACCTTAACGGTTCATTTCTGTGGTACGGCTCTGGTGTTTTTTTGGTTTTTGTTTTTTTCTTGGAACATCTTGTTGTTGTGTTTTCAAAAGTGCGATGCACAGCTTTGGTTTTGTTTTGGATAACAGCTGAAGATCACTCAAATGTGTCAGGCAAAACTGTTTCATACAAAATCACAAAGATACCTTCATGAATTGAAATGTTGTGAAACCATAATCTACTGTAAGGCTGACCTTACTTCATCATTGTATTTGCTTTACGCAATACTGTGCAAAACTGCTACCCTTCATCCATCTATGCATCCACCATGCTACCCTTCATTTCTTCATATTTTTCTTTATATTTTTCACTTATTTTCAGTCCAGTGCTTGTCTAATTTTAGAGGAATGGTTTTAGGTTTGATGAGAAACTTAACACTGACCTATGAAACATTCCAGTATAAAAAAGACACCTAACTCAAGAAATGAACCACTGATGTGTAGACATCACTTAGCAAAGAACCAATTTTGTGTCTTTACAAAAAGACACTTTAGGAAACTGTTACAAAAACTAATTTCTTTACTTGAATCTATTAAAAAAATACCAAAGACAGTTTGAAAGACATAAAACATTAATTTTGCATCAACAAGGTGATTTCCAAAGAGTCAAACTTGACATATCTCAGCATGGTGTGAAGTGTTTCCTTCAGATTTGAGGAAGCTGGACAAGTTATTGACAAAATAAGAAGCGGCATCAGATGACCAGTGTCCAAAAGTCATGTCCATAAGAAACGGGGGGGGGGATCCAGCACAGACCTGACACAGGACCTGATAGATGATTCTGGCCCTTCAGTTGATCCATCTACTGCTCACTGAAGCGTCATCAGGAATTGTCTCAGCGGAAGGGTGGCTGTCAAGAAGCTGTTCTTAAAAACTGGAAGCAGGGAGATACATACCATAATAATTATTGACTATTTTAGATTTGTGTTTGTCGAAATACACTAAAAATACAGGTACGTGGAGGTGACGAGAGACTATGCAATCATAACTGCACAACGGCATATAGATTTTTTATTTTTAATAGTAACAATAATTACACTTATAAAAACTAACAGTATTTTCATACATACTGACATGATTTCTGTGTCTGGCCAATCTCACACTTATTAATATAAACCAGATGTTGCATATCACAGTATTCTGCCCTGTCTCAACAATCAGCTTGTCCAACTACATCAACCACAAAAAACACACATATAAAGCAAACAACGTCGTGTTTTGCCTTAGCCACCCCCCACCCCACCCCCAATCTCGGTGGCAGGGGGGAGTGCACTAGCTGCAGTTCTTGAGTATTATTTCCATCCAGAGCTGTCAGTGTTTCCCACCAGATCAAGGCTGTGATTAATAAAATGGGCCTCCAGTTCCCCTCCAGCTTATTCTCACCTTCTCCCTTCATGCTGCTTTTGCAGCACATGCTTGTCTCTTGGTGTCTCCACCTCTGTCAGCTCCTCTCCTTATTCTCATTCTCTCGTTCTGGATAGCACTGTTGCTCCTTTCAGCCTTCCTACCTGCGTGAGCAGAGAATTTCTTTCTTTCCCTTTTCTCCTCTGCTCTGTATCGCAGCCTCTCCAGAGCCCCTGGTAAATGATGCATGGTAGACTCATGGCCGCTGAGCAATCATTAGTGAGGTGGCACGGGTGAACGGAACCGATGGATGATGAAGAGAGAGGGACGGAGGGAGAAGCAGAGGACAGCAAAAGTCACGCTTCCACCCTCAGGCGCATATCGTCACAAACCTAGAAGTTGTTTGTGTAAAACACTAGTCGGTGGCATTTCTTATGCCAGTGGTCATTAATCTACACACAAAAACACACACACACACCCCAACAAGTACACAAGTACATACAGAAGTGGAGCCATAATGTTGCTCTCACAGATGAAACCCTGACTTACAGTGTCCTAAAGCCCTGTGCTACCATAAAAAAAAAACAAGCCTGGACTCGACTGGCAGAGAATGTGCTGAGCAGCCAATATTATGAAGTGTACATAATGCTTCCCTCATGAAATATCCTCACTCAACAATGCCCTCATGCCCCTCATCATAAACAAAATTTGGGTTTATAGTTCATATCAGGGCTAATAAACTGAGACATTACCTGACAATGGTCCACAGTGGGTAAGAAACTCCTACATGGAGGCAGGATTCAGCGTAGAGGAAGAGCATTTTCCCCTCTGATCAATCAAAAAAATGTATTGTGTTTCGAACAACATAACAATAATACTGCGGTTTCTAATCGCAGATGATTTGATTGTGAGCTTGATAGCTGCCAGTGTCTCTGCTTCCAACAGATGTTATGTTTAATTAGTGTTCACACCTACTCTTCACCAGAGCGCAGAACCGCCTCGTAGTAACACAGCATACGCACGCATCTATTGTATTCCTCTGATTCTAATAGTGTAGCTGACACTGTATAAACTTGTGTTTTCAATTGTTTCCCCCCCTTTTTTTTTTTGTCTGAAATCACTCTTTACACAGCACCTATTTTACACTTTCACAAAAGAGAAAGCACAAGTGTGAAGGACTGCCTCTAGGTGAGCTAATTTTGCAGTCTGGCATTCAAACTGGGATGCTTGATGGGACCAAGGCATTACAAGCAGAACCTATTTTGGTCGCTCGTTTCCTGTGACATGTTCTTTGTGTGTGTGTGAGTAAGGCCGATGGATGATGTGAAATATGAACCCACCTGAAAAGGATCTGTAGCAGGTGAGATTGATGTTTTGACGATCCATACCTCTCAGTGTGCATCACTCACTTTCTAACACATGATCCCTCAGCTGCGCACATTACAGCTACATCCTTTATCTTAACATAGTGGCGATATGAATCAGTTGTAATCTCCTCAGAGACTTGTTTCTCTTTCTACGCTCCTGCCCAAGTATTCGGCACAAACGATCTTGTTGCTCCTCGGTCTGCTGTTTACTAATGATTCCCGTGCACGGCTGAGAGGAGAGCTCAATCTGATGGTGGCCATTAGAGAATAAGATGAGCATTACGCTTTCTAGCTTTCCTGAATATCAACATAGAGTTTTGACAGCAAGGTTCAAGTCATGAATTTAACAGTGCAATTATACCGAACGCGGGATATTTGTGGCTGATGAATTTTCTACTTACAAATATTTATTTTATGCAGTTCTGTGAGGAGATACATTTAAATCAGCTTTTCCAAGTTTGGATGAACTTACAAAAAAAAAGTTTGGAATTCATTAGGCGGTTACAGAACTGACCTTTCAGGGTATAAAAACCTTTTTTCATTTGTTTGTCAAGTTGCTATTTCTGTATAGCACGGCAGAGTTGGATATATATTAAGAGCAGCTTGCGGACAGATTCTCTCATTTTCTATACTGTTCTGTCACCTTTAATTTCATTAACTTTTTTTCCTCGCCCAGAAGCAAAGTGAGAGCTGAGTTTCTAGGGCAACAATCAGTGTAATTGTCCAAAGTCTGACACATGCAATCTGCTAAAAGCCCTCAAGCCCGAAAGGCCCAGGTGTACCCAGGGATTACAAAGGTGGAGGACAGGTGAAGTCGATGCACACTGACAGTGACACGTGCACACGGGCGCATTCATTCTGTCTTACTCTGAAGCACACATACTCGCGGACAGGAGCGGGCATACAGCATACAGCATGCCAGCATACGCCGACACATCGGCAAAACTCCAGCATCACATGCCATTGTGTACAGCACATACTGGTTGGTTTTATTAGACTTCTTAAAAATCTTGAACAAAGACATGTGTGGGAAATGCCCTACATTTAGAGTCATATGTATGTAGATGTAAAGAAATATTATTTTTAGTGAGTACTTGAAATTAAAACTTTAATATAAAATTACTGCACAGAGGCTCTAGCTCCCCTGTAACCCTGAACTGCATAAGAAGTTAAGAAATTGGATGGATGGATTACTGTACAGTGTACTGTATAATGTATTATTCATGATTTAAAAAGCATTTAATGTTCAGCTTGTGGAAATGCATAATCTATTCATATGTCCCATATATTGCATATTTTTATGTGCCCCATTTGTGCAAAATGTTTTGAATGAGATTATTAATATGCAAACTACATCCAACTCCAGCTGTCAAATAAATGTAGGGGGGGTAAAAAAAGTGTGCAATTTAACAATCAAGCAAATATGTGTCCAATACGCAATATAAATATTAATCAAAACTCAAATAATTAAAGTGTTGAAGAAATGCACACACAAACTATCCACCACCGATCTAGAAGAACTAGGACATTGCTTCCTGAAATGACAGAGGACACCATCCTGGAAATACCGCAAGAAAAATGTGTGATCATTCCCCAAGCCAAGCTCTAATGATGGGTATTATTCATTTTTCCACAGACACTGTGTATCCGGTCAGCAGAAAGTCTACAGACTGGCTGCTTTATTTTCCCTTATTCACTGCTACCCAAATCTATTAAACACGTTCTCCTCTGGCCTGCAAGAAATAATTAGTCTACTGGATAGGTCAACTTAATCATTCCTGAAAATAATATTCAATTATCTCCACAGCAACTTCTAGAGCATGCCTCCTATTTTTAGACCCCCCCCCTCTGTTTTACAGAGATAGGCAGTTTGATCCTTTTTATGTCAGTCCTACAACGCAAAGCAACAGAGAGTCAGTGGTGCTAAAAAGTCCTCGGAGGATAACCTATTATGCCTTAATAATAGCCTAGCTTCATATTGTCTCCTCTTCTTTGCCGTTTACAGCATATCAGTTCCATCCTACCTGATTATGGCTCTCCATTTCCCGAGCTTTCTTCTCCAGTTTTCCACTGGATGCCCTTGGCTTATATCTTCAATTAGTCTTAGCAAAGGGCAAAACAAAATAATATGTTATGGCAAGTTCAACTTTATCATCACTGCAGTAATAATTGGAGGAAAAGGAAGCGAGGGCAAATTGTCTAATTAGAGTTTGCAAAGCGCTAACATCCGGCATAACCTCATCAAGGTGGATGGGCCATGAAAACTGTCAAATGAGCTCCTCACCGCAAAGTGCGAGTGCGAGTTGCCGCTAAAGCGATCTGAAAATTAAAGGTCACTGTGTCATTCAAATATACTGTATATATCCATAATGCAGCACATATAGCTGTTATGTGATAGGACCAGGCAAGTGAAGAAACACTAGAGAAACACAATCAGAAGCTAGAGCATGCACGGGCATGTAAACAGAAGATGCATTTGCAGCTCCACGATCAAGATCTGCCTCAAACACAACCTGCAAAATCCATTTCACGCCCAACCTCTCCTGCTCTATCAGCAGCTCTCTCTCTCTCTCTCCATCTCTGTCTGTGTCACTCTCATCCTACCTCTCTCATTCTCACTCTCTCACCAGTCACAGTAAAGACACGGAGAATAAATAAATAATCCAGAGTGTACTCTGTGCTTATGAAACAGCATAATTGTCATCAGAGGAAGGAGGCATTGGGAGTCATCACTTGTCCAGATGGATTATGACCTTTGAAGTTGGATTTGAGCAAAGTACAGCAATGCTGTTCTGCTGCCAGCTACTGTCACATCTCAGAGAATGGCCTCGCGCTGGGCTCAGCGGCATATTGGCTCTCTGTCTGTCTCACCCCGTGCTTAAAACTCCGGGCTTTACTCTGAAACTCTTATGTATCTTATTTATTCTTCAGCATTTTACATTTACGTATGTCTAATCTCAAGGTACGAGTCATGCTGGGATAAGCCTTCCCCTCAGTGAACATCAACGTGAGTCAGTTCAGAGGGAATGAACATTAGCCACGAGCCAGACAGCGATACTGCTCACAGAGAGTGACGTTGAAGAAAGGCGCAAAGTAATAATCTGTGACATTTTTAGAAAAAAAACATAATAATACATTTCTGCTTTTATTCACCAAACCATACAATAGGCAGGTGACACAAGAAGGAAACACATTCAGTTTGCAGAACAGCATCAGCCACTCTCAAATACAGCAGAATATCTTGTGCGCTTCCAAAAGATTGTCTCTTAAGATGCTTCTGTTGAGCCCTAATTTCCCATTAGTGCTCAACTGTACTGAAATCTAGTGATTGTGAAGGCCACATAACATAATCAAACTGCTGAACGAGCCTTCATGCACTTATTTATTCTGGATTTCCATTTAATTTGTCCTCTGCATCATGTGACCTGTTAGTGAAAATAAACGTTCTAAAATCCAATGCTGTGGAGCTTTGTCACCAATAAAATCTCATGGGCAGGAGAAACAAACATGCAATTAAGACTGAAAACACAGAAGGAGGAGAAGGTAAAACTCCAGCCAGGTAAGGCCTTAAATTGGCAGGTGACCCCTAGAAAGGTAACTATACTAAAAATGAAATAATGCCTCAGATGATGGAAAGCTGAAGTTTTTAGTTGTACCTATTTGCTCAGTCACTGCTTTACAAGAATAATCAACAATAAAACACACAGTTTTAATGTCCAAGAAATGCACTTATCGACGCCACTCGGTCGTACAGAAAGCGACTTTTACACAGTCGTGTACCGCAGAAGACCCGGTCAGCTCTCGTCCTGGCCGCAGATGGTCTCATTTATGAAAGGGTGCTCTCTTGTGGACGCCGAGAGTAAAGAGTAAAATATGACCCATATGCGGAAAGAGAGGATTGACGAGAACTAATCTACACATGAGCCAAAGACTGCTGCTGCAGGAACATTTTCATGGACAGCAACAGGAAAGGAGACTGTGAGCTGTTCAATTTTCAAAGTAAACATAGATAGATAGATAGATAGATAGATAGATAGATAGATAGATAGATAGATAGATAGATAGATAGATAGATGTGAGTAAACTCACAAGCTCAACCTCATTTTGTAGCAGAAGGACTCCTGCTGAATCCAGAGCTGATCCGTGTTTTCTATCTCTCCCCTCGCATCTATTTCCTCCTTGCTTGCCACTACTTTACCTTCACTTGTTCAGCCTTCATTCTGAGAGGAGGAGGAGGATAATATGTGATTGGCCGGGCTGGGACTGGTAGTCCGGAGGCTGGCATTGTGAAGCTGGCGCTGATCCCCGTGCTCATGTTTACACCTTGCGGACGGGGACGAGACAAGACACCCAGGGGCCCAGCACAAACTCGGGAGTTCGGACTTTGGTGTTGGCGGTTACCTGACAGAATT
Organism: Diplotaxodon limnothrissa; assembly: GCF_057381915.1. NCBI lineage: Eukaryota > Metazoa > Chordata > Actinopteri > Cichliformes > Cichlidae > Diplotaxodon > Diplotaxodon limnothrissa. Next base: position 18,118,676 of record NC_140608.1, on the reverse strand, counting down.
ACCTACCCCCGTGCTACTTTGTGTTTTGGGTTTTTTTTTCTCCTCCCAGACTCTGTCGTTTAATTTGACATCTTCGTTTAGCGATGCGTCAAACTTTTCGGTGACTCTCGCAGCACCTCTGCGCTCACGGCTCCCAAAATAGTGGAGCTGGCAATGAAGTCTACCAGGAATAGTCACGATGAATCGTTTCTTTATTTGAGCAGAGCTTGACATCCGCGGACCTCTTCAAACTTTAATTACGCATGGAAATTACGCCCTTTCAACCTCTCCCAGACGTTCTCGAGCTGCTCGGTGATGGATGTGATTTGAGCCCTTTGGCGTTTGCGTCAACAGTCAGGAGTCAAGTATTTACAAAAACAGCGGTTTCTAACTCAATTACTGGAGTCGCTGGTGTGTGACTCTTCCCCGCGCAACCATTCTGGGGGTAAAGACTTTTCCGGACAAAAAGCCACTCGGTGTATTAAAAGCTCCGCAGGTTACACTGCGTGGACGATCCGGGACATTCCACGACGGCTGGACGGGAAAGATGCGCTCTGTGCGGATGCAGCGTGGCCAAGGTCTCGGTCCTCTGGTTCTTCTCCTCCTGCTTGGGGGATTTGCCGTGTCCGCTACTGGTAAGTGAAATTAAAGATCAGTTTGTACTGTAATAACTGTGACAGCGCGCTCAGCTGTGTTCACACACACGCGCACGCACGCACACAACGTGTTTTTAAATTAGTTTAAAACAACTTAAATGAAAAAACTGAAGATTGTTTAAACTTTATGCGTTTTACTAAAAGTGTCTAACTTCAAAGTTTGCTTCAGACCCCAGCTACTGGTCTATGGGATTTTTTTAAATTTTATTTTTGTTTAATGTGTGAGCTGTGCAGGGGTCTGAGATCACCTGCTGACGAGGACTTTTTTATTCACAGCATAGCGTTCAGTCTTACAGTAGACCTGAGCTCAGAGCTCTTCTTTCTTCTTGGAGCGGAAAAATCAAACTCCCCTGGTGCGCAGGGAGTAATTAAGGTTTTTCTCCATGCCTTCTTGGCCTCTCCAAAAAGAAAAAGCAAAGCCCCGTGAAAAGTAAGACAGAACACTTGTAGTGCTTCAGGGGGAAGAGATTCCTTCTTTATTTCTTTATTCTCTTTGCAAGATATAGCGGCTAAATTTAGTGGCCCTTGTTTCAAGCCTGGGTGTGCCAGTTGTTTTTGAAATGCTAAACTTGTCCTCATAAACGATTTATACCTTTTTAATTATTATTTTATTAGACAACCTTTTGCAGAGTGAAGAGCACAGGCTTTGATTGCGGCAGAGCAGACTTTTATCAGTGGATTTCTCAGTGTTAATGCCATCAAAGACTGCAGCCAGCTTTCATGGAGATGAAATTTCTTGGCAGGCAGGACAGGTCAGTGCTGGTGAGCTGATGGGACAGGACCTGAACACCGAGGGGACACTTCACATCTCTAGTGTTAGATTAATGATTCCTTTCAGTGAAGCCGAGTGGTAGGAGATTCTGAAGGATTCCTCAGCACCCACTGTCAGATCAGATTGAAATACAAGGCAGAAATCTGAGGGTTTAGTGGATTGTGGATTAAGCTCTTTTACAGTAGGCTAAAAATAAAAAAGAACAACGCGGACAACAATGCGTGCAGATTCTGTATAGTTTTTTTTTGCTAAAAAACCTCTTCAGTGAGTAAATAAGACCCTCCCGGGAAGAACTCAGATTTTTAACTTGATGGCAACAGTAATCTTTTGGAAGATACACTGACTGTCTGCCAAGAATGTGACCATTTATTTGAATGCCAATAAGACCCCCACCCACCCTCCCACTCATACCATACCTCCCAAGGTCCTCATGTGTGTGTGTTATTCCCTGAACAGGCAGAGCAGAAAAGCAGCTTACGTTTATTAAAATTGCGGACTGTTCTGAAATCCTTGCATGAGAAATGAGAAATGTCGATATAAACAGTTGAGGACTGCAATGAGGTCCTGTTAGGGGAGCAGAACCAAGAGGAGGGGGACACCAGGGGACAATAGCACAGTGTGCCCCAGTAAAGTTTCTGTCTGGGAGAAAGGAAAGCAGGGATATATTTAGGGAAAGCATGATTGAACAGACAGATTGCATTTATCTTCTCTCCTATTGTGTTTAAACCTTACCTCTGCCCCCCCCCCCGATCCCTCATGTCTCTGTTTTATGCCTGTATCGTGGATGTGCTGAGCTCACATTTCTGCTGTGGTGCTCTTCTTTCTGTGTTGACATATACATTAATTACCAAGCCTGCCAGGAAAACTTGTCTGGAGTAACTAGCCTGCTGTCCAGCGCCTCTCTTGATGTGTCTTATTATTAATGATTTTAGCACAATTACAAAAAAACCCCAACTGACATACGTGAGGTGTGTTTCGAGCACAGTTTGTGACCCAGAGATGACCAGATGTCCAGTAAGTCCACATGAAGCCACTGTGCAGACTGGGAGGTCAAGAAAGGAGAAGAGTGTGTAAGGCTAGGGAAGTAGCAAAGGGGCAGTCAAGTGTTCGGAGTTAGCAAGCGTGGCATGTCAGACACTCCCATAGATGAATAGTGACACTCTCACAAAAAGTGCTGTCTCATTTGTGTTAAGTGTGGGAGTCTTCCTGTCTGGAATGACAGTGCAGTCGCTCCAAGAAGAGTCACATTCTTTGAAATTATATGTGAGCTTGTAAAGTACATTTTTTTGGTGGGGAGGGTTTGCCCTGTTTTACAAAGTGGCCAGAAAAATCCTGTAATTCTCTGACATTTCCGATGTGAGATTTAGACACATGGAAAGAAAGGAATGTGACAACAAAGCTAACGTCAAACAAACACCAAAGTAGATTTGGCTTCAAAGACGCTCAACAGATTGAGATGTCAGATTAGATTAAAGAGTCTCTGAAACATGTAGTCATAACAAGAGTGCTGCCAGGCTGTTGCATCTGCAGAGATCTGGACAGGTGGTTGGGCACCGTGATAAATAAACAGACAGACAGCTCTCTTCGAGCCAGGCCACGGGCCAGTCGAGCTCCACGGGCGTGCGCTGCTCCCAGACCAGATCAGGCCCCATTCTGGCCCCAGGCAGTGCATTAGTTTTACGGCCGTGGGGCGGCAGGGGATCGGTTCGCTGGCCAGCCACTGGCCTCCCTGCTGTATTATTCATACGTGCAAAGTGGTCTTTGTTAATATTTAAAATGTGCTTATGATGCTCAAATTTTTTGACATCAGAGACGGCAGGGGAGAGGGAGAGAGAAGTGGGAGGAGAACGGCTGCTCCTCTCCTATTGGCGTAAGTGACCCGGATGGCTCCGGGAGGTAGTGAAGGATTTTAGGGCACCGGCAGTGCATTTATAGACTGGACGAGAGCGGTGCAGTTCGAGCAAGTGTGCCAATTGCAGCTGGGAGCTGTTGACGATGATGCGTGTGAACCAAACCGGAGAGAGGTTACGCGGGGTAATGTTGTCCATTTGAAAGCAATGAGGGGAAAAACAGAAAGGAGAAATGGAAGAGAAATGGATCTGCGAGAGGCACATTGAGACAGATTGATCTCAGGGCATGCCTTTTAAATATCCTTTATGAGAAAAGAGTGAAGACAAAAAATTCCATAGCAGTGGCATTCAAGCATCATTACACCTCTGGCACAGGCCAGACAATGAGGTGGTGGAGTGGGGGCTGACATCGGTGGAGAAGGCTGGCAGGGAAAGCAAGCAAGGAAACGCTTTGAGTTAGCAAAGCAACACAAGAAACAGCGGTTAAGAAAGAAGGATATTGTCAGGGAGGGTGGTGGAGGATTGAAAGTGGAAAGAGACTAGGGCTGAACGATATATCGCATTTGCGATAATATCGCGACATGATCAAGTGCAATTTTCTAACCGCAAAGGCTGCGATTATACTCTGGACATGTCCAAATTCATGGGCTGCATCCTCCTGAGGCCGCATTTGTAGACCGATTACGTCACAGCGACGCGCCGAAGGCTGTCCAAATTACTACCATATCCCAGAATTCATAGCGCGGCCCAGCCAAACTCCAGTTTCCAGCAATGGCGGCCGCTACTAAGTTTTAAAATTACTCATACTAATCTTTCAGGGTCACAAAATAAACTTTTAACATATTTTCAGGCGAGAAAGTAGTTGTGTAAACATCAAATATCTGCTCGGTTTATCAAGATATCCCATATTTGCAAAAGTGCTTCGACGTTTTCAGAGGCGTCTGCTACCCACCAGCTCGACAGCTAGCCGGGAGCTCGAGGGTTACTGATGCGGCCGAGAACGGCACAACTCCCGGCACGTCATTTTCAGATCACCGCGGAGTTTCGCTGCTCGGGTTAAACGTAATATATAAGTCACTTAGACAACCTAAAAATGTTATTGTTGGGCTTTTTTCAGTGTTTTGTTTGTTCGTGAGTAAATCGGTTTGGCTGAGATTAAAGTTATTAGATTAGATAAAATAAAACTTTATTAATCCCCCGGGTGGGTTCCTCCTTGGTTTTCACACAGCTGACTAAACGTCAAACAGAAAACTTATTAAACAGAAGTATGAGACAGTCGAGAATTTACGCCAGTGTCTGGTTATATTTTAGATAGCAAGAAGCAGACGGCCGAGTTTATTAAACTCCACCGAGACAGCGGTGACGCTAATCAGAACTAGCCTTCTGATTCAGAAGGCTAGACCGTCCAATTTCACGCCTTTAAACTTTAAAGGCGTGTTTGTGTGTGTGTTTATACAATTGCTATTATGTTTGCACTTTATATGTAATGTTACTGACTGCAGAGATCAGTAAGATGTGTGTATTTTTTATTTATTAGTTTTATTTATTTAATATTATTTTTTAATTGAATGACTGTCTAGTAGTTCACAGATGTCGAAAAACTGAGTGTGGTAAAGCCACTGATTTTTTTTAATGTATATTTCTGCAATCTGCACATTGTACTGACTTTCATTTTAATGTTTACACCAGGGTTCCTTGTCAGCACTTTATGCTCAGATGTTTGTAAGCTAAAAATAAACTATTGTGTATGTTCAAATATACTGTTGTGATTGAAGAAGTTAAATAAAAATGTCAGTCATCAATTCATGCATCACCTCATGTCATCATAACAGAGGTCTGTCTTCCAGGAAAGAACAGTTTAAAATTAATGTAATATAGTATTGGCCATACTATATGATGTATTGCTTGTCTTTGTTTAATAATACAGAAGACAAAGACCTTAAAAAATAATCGCATATCGCATCGCAATCGCAATATTGGGGCAAAAAATCGCAATTAGATTATTTTCCATAATCGTTCAGCCCTAAAAGAGACACACAAATCCACTAGGGGGATGTTTTTATTAAGGCTCTTATCGATGGAGAGAGCACACAGTATTAAGAGTAGACATGTTTAATGCTTTGCCAATACTGCGCATGTTAGACCAGACCATAAATCTGCAGCAAGCAGCAAGAGTTCTGTAGGAGGGCAAAACAGCAAGGTAAATGGAGAAGGGAGCTGACTATGAAGAATGTAAAGAGAAATTAGTAGCAGGAGAAAGTTTGGAGCACAGACTGGCTGTCTTGAGACGAATATGGTTTCAAGAACAGGTCATTATTTCTGCAAATACAATGTGCTCTCAGTGTATTTCGAAGTCTGTGGTAATAACGCTTTAATCAATATTGCTGAGCCTTCACCAACTTCTTCAATCTGTGCGCTATTTAGGAAAGCTCACCAATATAGTGTAATTATCACGAGCTGAAGGTATTTAAATGTATCATGTATTGTCCTTGTGGATCCTGGTTTTGAAACGTCCTGTTTATCTCACAGCAGATGGTGCCTCCTACCTGTTTGCCTCCATATAAAAGCGCGGTGAAATACGGGAATGTTTCATTTAATTCAAACATTTGAGGTTTCAAATCTGAAAAAAAATTGTTTTTGAACAACCTGCTCATTGCAAGGGCTCAGAAAATAATGAGTAAAGTTGAATTTTATTTTGTCAAAAAGTATATAAAATAGTTTGTCTCAGTATAGATGTTGGAGTGAAACAGGAGGATGGATGGATGGAGAAACTGGGGGTGGATAGTTTTGGTGGCAGATGGGAGCTGAGTTGCTGTTCTGCCTGCAGGACAGGGTACCCCCTGCTCTTCCATCCTGGCCTGTGGGGGGAGATGGGTGGAGCGGACAGGGAAACAGGAAGAAAACCTCTGTGGGGTTCCATTGTGCTTTAGATGAATAGGAGTCTCCAGAAAGCCTTTTCTGCCCCTTTGTGTGGGGTAAAAGGGGACAGCAAAAGAACACACACACACACACACACTTTTATTCCCAACTTCAACAGAAGCTATAGATGCATGTAAGTGGCTTTAGAGGTGTGCGTTGTGCATGGAAAGTGTAACACACCTACTTGTTTTATTTTATTTTTTTATTATTATTTTCCCTTCAGTTGATGCACTGAGACGTGCTCACTGACTTCAAAAAAGAGAGCAACCCACCCACCCACGCACTCACACCCACACACACGCACCCGTTTAATGCAACACAGACGCACATCCTCTAAATGATAAAGAGGCGCCGTTTTTTGTTTTGGTATTTTTTGCGTGTCATACTGAAAGACATGCAAGGTCACTTGGGAGGAGTGAGTGAGTTAGTGGAGGAATTTTCATTTAAGATCTCAGCAGCACTCTGAGAGTCGTGACCAATAGGATCAGGATTCACGACGGGAGGTCAGTCCTGATCCAGAGAACCCCCCCCCCCCCCCCCCCCCCCACACACACACACACACGGTAAGAGCGGTTGCTCTGAGGTCCATAGATCAGAGGCAGAGTGAGCATTTGATTGGCTGTGCTTTTTTTCCAGGACTCTGCATGTGCTCTTAAATAGAGGTTTTTTTTTTCCAGCCCATGTAGATTCCTCCTCATCTTCTTAGCAGAGGCTGTTTTGTTTTCTAAACGCAGTTGAGCCAAGTCCACTCAGGGCTTAGACCACAGCCAATCTGTTAATGCTTGTGTTTGTGTCTGTTTGTATCAGTGTGTGTCATGTGGGCTTGGCTAACTGGAGGGAGAAAAAAAATCTGCTTAAAGTGTGTTACTAATACACTTTCCATCCTTAGAGGAAATGTGCTGCATTACAGAGGCGATGGAGTTTGTGTTAGTTTCTTAAATGAATTTGGCGTACGGATCTACATTCCTTCACACCGTCATTAATAACTGCTATCACTTGTCCCCATTTCCCCTTTCTCTTCCCTCCGTTTCTTGATAGTCTCATCAGGCGTATTTATAGGTTTATAGTCTCACATATACCAACCTCTGTCATCCATATCTCTCTCACTCCATCATTTTTTTTCTTTTTTGTAGCCAGCTTTCTGCCAGAGTTTGGGAATTGCTCTTTAGAAGGCAGTGTGAAAAATCCCATTTCTTTGAGTGTAACGCTTATTAGGGTCCCATCTGCCCTCGAGGTACTTATGAATGTGGGGGGTGTTTGAGTTGTCGAGGGTGGGTGAAAGAGGGGAGCGAGGGGAGCTTTGTCATGCCTATGTGTAAGTGGATGTGGGTGCCACTGGGGGCTTGTGCGAAGTAGGAAGGGGCTCTTAACACTGCAGAGCACACACACCGAGCAGCTGGTGTGTCTAAAGTAAGGGGATGACACATAGACCTCCCCGGGGAGTAGGGCTGAACGATTATGGAAAATAATCTAATTGCGATTTTTTGCCCCAATATTGCGATTGCGATGCGATATGCGATTATTTTTTAAGGTCTTTGTCTTCTGTATTATTAAACAAAGACAAGCAATACATCATATAGTATGGCCAATACTATATTACATTAATTTTAAACTGTTCTTTCCTGGAAGACAGACCTCTGTTATGATGACATGAGGTGATGCATGAATTGATGACTGACATTTTTATTTAACTTCTTCAATCACAACAGTATATTTGAACATACACAATAGTTTATTTTTAGCTTACAAACATCTGAGCATAAAGTGCTGACAAGGAACCCTGGTGTAAACATTAAAATGAAAGTCAGTACAATGTGCAGATTGCAGAAATATACATAAACAAAATCAGTGGCTTTACCACACTCAGTTTTTCGACATCTGTGAACTACTAGACAGTCATTCAATTAAAAAATAATATTAAATAAAAATACACACATCTTACTGATCTCTGCAGTCAGTAACATTACACATAAAGTGCAAACATAATAGCAATTGTATAAACACACACACAAACACGCCTTTAAAGTTTAAAGGCGTGAAATTGGACGGTCTAGTTCTGATTAGCGTCACCGCTGTCTCGGTGGAGTTTAATAAACTCGGCCGTCTGCTTCTTGCTATCTAAAATATAACCAGACACTGGTGTAAATTCTCGACTGTCTCATACTTCTGTTTAATAAGTTTTCTGTTTGACGTTTAGTCAGCTGTGTGAAAACCAAGGAGGAACCCACCCGGGGGATTAATAAAGTTTTATTTTATCTAATCTAATAACTTTAATCTCAGCCAAACCGATTTACTCACGAACAAACAAAACACTGAAAAAAGCCCAACAATAACATTTTTAGGTTGTCTAAGTGACTTATATATTACGTTTAACCCGAGCAGCGAAACTCCGCGGTGATCTGAAAATGATGTGCCGGGAGTTGTGCCGTTCTCGGCCGCATCAGTAACCCTCGAGCTCCCGGCTAGCTGTCGAGCTGGTGGGTAGCAGACGCCTCTGAAAACGTCGAAGCACTTTTGCAAATATGGGATATCTTGATAAACCGAGCAGATATTTGATGTTTACACAACTACTTTCTCGCCTGAAAATATGTTAAAAGTTTATTTTGTGACCCTGAAAGATTAGTATGAGTAATTTTAAAACTTAGTAGCGGCCGCCATTGCTGGAAACTGGAGTTTGGCTGGGCCGCGCTATGAATTCTGGGATATGGTAGTAATTTGGACAGCCTTCGGCGCGTCGCTGTGACGTAATCGGTCTACAAATGCGGCCTCAGGAGGATGCAGCCCATGAATTGTATAATATAATCGCAGTATAATCGCAGCCTTTGCGGTTAGAAAATTGCACTTGATCATGTCGCGATATTATCGCAAATGCGATATATCGTTCAGCCCTACCGGGGAGATGGGCGTATTTGAGCGTACGTGTGCATATCTCCGGATGAGAAAGGGAACGGAAATGATCCTGCGTCCTTCTGCTTGCATGGCGCTCAGCTAGGCAACAGCAGGACTCAAACTTACTTTTTTTTCTTCCTCCCTGATTTAAATCAAGGCAAATGATGCTTAATGAGTGTATTTGTGACTGTGTAGTGGGGGGGGAGGAGGGGAGGCTTGATGGATTTTGTGTGATTGGCTGCATGTCAGCAGTGTGCTGCTGTTATTTAACATAGCGGCTGTTGCGGAGTTAAAGCATCATGTTTGTCTCTTAAGCCCATTGCCTCTGTCAGTAATGAGGCTGTGATTGGCTTCCTAACCGCAGGTCAACAGGGGTGCACCCAGACATCCATTGTGCTTTCCCTTTACCTCCTTTTTGTCTTTTCTTTGCCCGTCTCTTCATTTCTCTTCTTCACTGCTCTCTTCTATCTCAGATTTTTCTTCTCCGTCCATTTCTTTGCTATCCTCTCCTTCCTTGCGTTGGATCTTTCGAGTCCATGTTAAAGGGAAAGGTCTGCCATGCAAAATCTATCTTCAGCCTTTAAAGATATGCAGGCGCACACAAACAGCCACAGTAGCTGCAGTAATCCCCGTTTCTGCTTTGACACTCTTGGATTGCAACCATAGCAAAGAGAAGAGTGAAAGAATGAGATCTGGCCTCATCCACCCTTTAATTCCTCCACATGTCTCCAGCTCCAGGACTTAATTCTTACTTCTCCTCTAGAGGCTTTGACTGAGAGCCTCCAATACACAGTAAAGATTCTGTTCTCGCCTTGGATGCAGGTCTTAATCAAGCACTGACAGGCACATCTTGGCTCGGTTTGTGTGTCTGGCGTGGGTGTGCGTATGTGCGAAAGGGTGCACAGACGATGGGAAAGCGACTGTATTACTTAGGTATTACTCCCTTTTCTGCATGGATCACAGTGGGGTCACACTCCTCGGTTTCAATCAGCGCACAGCTCGTGCACAGACTCATCTCTCTTGTTCTGGCAGCCGTTCTGATTGCACAGGAGGAAACCTGGTTTATTCTCCCGGTGCGTTCACCGCGCCAGGTGTTATGCGACGCATGCTACAAAACGCTACCAGGCATAAGCCGGCGAAGAGTTAGGAATCGTTTTAAACGGGTGCCATGTGCGAAGTGGAGGGACGAGCGCTGATCTAATGTGGCAGATGTACATGCATGTAATTAAGGTTAGATTTAAGTGTATGGGCTCACACTTGCATCAAGTGTGTCAGCGGGTGTGTGTTTCAAGCCTCTTACCTGCTGTTGACCAGATGGGCTCAACAGTCAACCTCGTGCTCACCTCTCCCCGCAACTCCACTCAGATTAGGTGGTGATCTCGGCTATGCCGCATAGGCTTTATAATCTACATACGAGCCCCTTCCCTTTCCCCGCGACACACAATCCTACACTCACACATATAGAGCACAAACCTCATAATTCACGTGGGATATTTAGGATGATGATGTGCTGTTTGCGTGTGGGTCTGTGTTGCTGGCTGGTTGAGCAGTGCCCATGGCTCTCTGTTTATGGGGATAATGAAAGCAGATGGACAGCCATGCTGACTGGTGAGGGTTCATTAACTCTGGGTGTCTCTGTTCTGACTCCGCTGCTCGGCTTCACTTGCCTCAAATCCTCTCAGCAACAAGACCTGGTGTGTGCGTGTGTGTGTGTGTTTCTGTTTCTGCGTGCCCATAAGTACAGCAGGTAGGGAAAGCTCCTCACACAAGCAAAGGAAAGCTATATAGATGTTTATCGATCGGGGATAGATGTGAGCTTGAAGTTTCTGTTTGATTGGTTCATGTGGCAGTGGTGCAGTGGCGGACACTTTTTTTCAGTTTTTTGTTGTTGTCTGACGCTATTCTTTTAAACTGCTTCTGCTTCTATAGGTAATTTTTTATTGAATCTTACCTTGTGCTGCCTCATGTTAAAGGAACATTTTTAAGCAGCTGGAGGGACATGATTCATATCGTGCAGAGTGAGGAGTTGTGATTTAGCATGATGCAGTATTGTCAGCAGAGGACCATTTCTATGGCGTTTCTCTGCTCTGCTGGGAGAGATGAATAGGTATAGTTATAGTGGATCATTAAACACTGAGCAGTGTCTCTCTGTGTCTATAGCTTCAACCTTCACGCTGCAGCCAGCTCCTGGTCTTCACTTGTGCAGCTTAATGAAAGAAGCATGGCTCATGTAGGGAAAGACAGACATACCTGTGGCGAATCAGACAGACAGACAGACAGACGGACGGGCAGATCTATGGACAGATGGGTTGTTTGGTGCACCTCACAGTCCTCGGTGCCATTAGACAGACAGAATTATGGAGAGAAATAGAGATTGCGACCATGAGGGGAAAAAAAAATAAACATAATTTTGAAAATCGTCACTCCAAAGTTTCAGACCCAAGGGGCTGTCTTTAAATCACTTGTGTTGTCATGTTCAGGAAACAATGGCTTAAAAAAGCAGTAAATTCCCAGGAAGCTAGCTGTGTTATTCCTTGGATTTTTGTTTGATAAATGAATTACAGGAGAGAGAAAAAAAACAGTTGCTAGGATTTTAGGAAATGCACAAGCTGTGCATGCAGTGTTCCTGAAAACCAGATAGCATGATTCATGTCTGTGCAAAAGTGTAAAGATAAAGACAGCAGCTGGTTAGCATAGCTTAGCACAAGAAACGAGCACAATTTCCTGTCATAACATTACAACATGACATTATGATGTTCAGATTGTTGGATTAGACATGTTAAATATGAGCTTTTGAGTTGCAGTTTACCATTTTTACTGTTGCGATATCATTTTTACTTATTTATTTTTGAATAAAAGTAACCATATATGGAAAAAGCCACATATGGCTACTTCTGCACGGACTAGGTTGTGCTCCACAGGCAGAGATACTTGCTAGGTAGAATTTCATTGACCAAAAGCACCAACCACAACCGCAAACACGACCATGAGATCTGTTTCAGTGATGGACAGGATTAGAAATGAGTACATCAGAGGGACAGCTCATGTTGAGCGGTTTGAAGAGACACAGTTAGAGAGGCGAGGCTGAGATGGTTTGGACATGTTCAGAGGAGGAGGATAGTGGATACGCTGGACAAAGGATGTTGACTATAGAGCTGTGGGGCAAGTGAAAAAGAGGAAGAACACAGAGAAGATTCATGGATGTAGTGAAGGAAGACATGCAGAGGGTTGGTGTGACAGAGGAGGATGCTAGTGATCGTCCATCAGCAGCTGAGCAGCTAAAAGTAAAAAAAGATGATCTGGTTTAGTGACTTAAATTGGTTGAAGTGATGGCTTTCAGGCAGCTACACTCTACCGCTTGTCTCTCAAAATAACCATTGCCCTGAATCATAAGAAACTTTAAGCCTTAATAGAATTTAAAAGGGGAACATTAGCTTTAGAAAGCAAAATCCATTTTTTGTACCAATCTCTAAGCTTGCTATGCCCAGAAATGTAAGTCTGATCTGCAAACCAGCTAAGAAGGTAGTTCATGGGGAAAGTGCTTTTAGATGAATAGTGCAAGGTGGAAAAATAATCCCTTTATGTTAAGAAAGTAACTATATTCCAATTTCAGCCAAAGTTAAGCTAGTCACATTTTGTATAGAGATGGTAATTGTGACATTTATTCCCTCAAGGCAGACAAAGAAGTTGAAGATGACGTTTAATTACATGGCCATTTTGAAGGCTTTCAGCTCATCAGTCACATTTTGAATAAACACAAATTCCTGAAGCAGGATCGATAGGAGGACGGCAAAACTGATAACAGACAACACTGCTTTGAACGATGATGAATGTCTTCTTGTTTGCTGATCGACTGATGGCGGCAAACAGCACAAATATCGACTCATTCCGATGGCCGGTTGATAAATCAGTAAATTCCCACTTTCGGTTTCCGTTTAAATGTTTATAACTTTAATATATTGCGTGTATTCTGTTACTCTCCAACTCTGCCAGTGTGTTCCTTTTTGTAGAGAAAATAGTGACTCCAGTGGAAGAATATCAGAGTTTTACAGTGAAACAGTGACAGATTGAAACTTAAGTGCTGCTCTTAAGTCCTTTTGTGATGAGATGAGGGAGTCTTTTTCTTAGATTTGGGTTAGGAGACTTTGAACGGCAAAAGGAAGTAGAACATTTATGTGTGCATGTCAATGTCCACCCACGTCTGTGTGTGTGTGCACTAGGTCTTGTGAGTGTATGTGTGTGTGCACGCTGACATGCTGTCGCTCATGGCGTCTATCTTTATGCTCTTGTGAGTGTGAGTTTGTGAATGACAGTTATACAGTAGTGTGGAGTGTGTAAATCTCCTTCCCTCCAAAGCTCTTAGCAGTGGGCCTTACATTAGCACAACAATTTACACATCTGTCCCGAGGCAAAGAACAGGCAACTCTAAAAATAATGAAAGCCTCACTCAAAGGCAAGGCAAGGCAAGGCAAGTTTATTTGTATAGCACAATTCAACAACAAGGTGATTCAAAGTGCTTTACAGAGACATTAGAAACAAGAACAAATAAAAAGCATGATTTAAAATTGATTAAAACAAGCAAATAAACTAACTAACTAATTAACAAACAAACAAACAAACAAACAAACAAACAAACAACAGTATATAAAATCAAAACAGATAAAATCAGAACAGTAGATAAAATCAGTAGTTAAATGTAAGTTTTGAAATTTAAGCTTAAAGTGTGGATTTGGTGCTTTATTCAAATGCAGCTGAGAACAGGTGAGTCTTCAACCTGGATTTAAATAAACTGAGTGTTTCAGCTGATCTGAGGCTTTCTGGGAGTTTGTTCCAGATATAAGGAGCATAAAAGCTGAATGCAGCTTCTCCGTGTCTGGTTCTGACTCTGGGAACTGATAAAAGACCGGATCCAGATGACCTGAGGGATCTGGATGGTTCATACTGGGTCAGGAGGTCATTGATGTATTTTGGTCCTAAACCATTCAGAGCTTTATAGGCCAGCATCAGAACTTTAAAGTCTATCCTCTGACGGACAGGCAGCCAGTGTAAGGACCTCAGAGCTGGACTGATGTGGTCCACTTTTTTGGTCTTAGTGAGGACTCGAGCAGCAGAGTTCTGAATGAGCTGTAGTTGTCTGACTGATTTTTTAGGTAGACCTGTAAAGATGCTGTTACAGTAATCAAGCCTACTAAAGATGAATGCATGGACTAGTTTTTCCAGGTCCTGTTGAGACATCAGATCTTTTATCCTTGATATATTCTTGAGGTGATAGTAAGCTGACTTTGTTATTGTCTTAATGTGTTTTTCTAAGTTTAAGTCTGCATCCATCACTACACCCAAATTTCTCGCCTGGTTTGTGGTTTTTAGATGTATAGATTGAAGTTCTCTGGTGACCTGTAATCGTTTTTCTTTGGCGCCAAAGACTATTACCTCAGTTTTGTTTTTGTTTAGCTGGAGAAAATTGTGGCACAACCAGTCATTGATTTCCTCAATGCATTTACCAAGAGCCTGTACAGGGCCTCGGTCTCCTGGTGACATTGTGATATAAGGGAGACTGTATGGGTGTGTGTGCGTGAGAGAGCGAGAGAGAGGGGGGAACTCAGGAGAGGTAGGAGAGACTCTGTAAACAAGAGACAGAGGAGGTTTATTAAAACCCCACCACCACTCACCATCCTTTTGTCCTTCTATTCTCTGTATCCCTCACCTCCTCTCCCCCTCTTTCAGTTAGAGGAGCGATTACATGCCTCTGTCTCTCTTGCCTTTCATCTCTCTCTGTGAAGAGGAGAGGAATGAAGGTCTTCTGTGGCGTGTAATTACACAGAGACATCCTGGATGAGGGCGTCTGTCTCCACAAGCAAAAAAAAAGCACCCCCCCTTCTCCCTTTAAATACCTCTTGATAAGGGGAGATCTAAAAAGAAACATTTAACTGCCTTTGATCCACCGCAGGGCTCTTGTCTTTACCTGCCACTTATGGAGGCTTAATAAGTACTACCACAAGTCTATTTATTTCATTAGAAGCCCTGACACCAAACATGCATGGCTCCGCTCCAGTACCGTGGGAATGAAATACACAGCTCCTCCATTCATTTTAAGCACAGAGTCATAATCATGACACATTTACAGTCCAGTGTTCCAGTCTTACCCATGAGTCATATTGTTGAATGATTATGAAAGGGTGGATTTTTATGGGCTTACATTGGTATTGGCCCAACCTCTAATTGGCCCAATGCACATTTGCATTCTGGGAAGGTAATAATGGGGCTCTTTGAAGGCACTTAAAATGAGAAAGTCACTGCACTTTGACTTAATTCTGCTCGCAGAAGTGCTGATGCCTCCAGATGGCTTTTTTTACTGAGTGTGATATGGCCATTTTGCCTGCATGATCATACACTTTGTCAGTATTTTGGGAAACCGTTAAGTTGCTTGTAATGCAACTAGTCTCTTGTTATCCATTTTTGCATTATGCTGGGGAGTTTTTTTTTAGTTTTTTATCGCTTTTTGTAATATACCTGCAATAGGAGCAAATACAAATAAAACCAGCTAATTTGACAGGAAATGATGGAAATAGAAAATAGCCCAAGTATTAAATCTAGTAGGTGTTTGTCATATTGAATTTGAACTTTTTTCCCATTTTCTTTAGAGCCTAATCTGTGTTCTGTTCAGTATGTTGATTGTTGTGTTGAATAGCCACACAGAGGTGATACTGTGGTTCTACTGAGGTCACTGTTTGAGAGCTGAGGTTGGCCTGAATGTGTTTAACGTGTCTTTTTTTCAACTTGTGTGAATCCGCCTCCATTCACGGGGAGTTAATTCTTTCTGTGAACTCACTGGGAGATAAAGTGAGCGTTCTTCTGCAGCTCAAACAGATCTGACGTCAGACAATAGGCCGGGGACCTTCGACTGCACCTAGCTAGAGCTGCTCAATAGGCCTGAAGTGGTGTGGCCATGCAGCTGCCGGACAATAGCCTGCTCAGCAGAAAGGCAGTCAGTGCCCTCGAGGCGTGGCCCAGCCCTGTCTGCTCTGATCTCTGAACTCTCTCCACACAGAGTCAGTGCAGGAAGAGCCACGACAGCAACCTGCTGCGAACTGAGCAATTCAGCCATAGTTCGGAGCTGTAAACGCAGTTATGCACGAGCATCAAAGGAAGTTTAGCAAAACCTGACCACAGTTAAGATACTCCTACTGAAACCTTTAAATGTTACCAGTTAGCAACAGTTATATTAAGTTTGTTCACTACAAATGAAAGATTTTACAGGTGCTTAGATACAGGAACTGGAATTTCTTAGCCGGAAGTGGTAATTCATCATTGTTGTTAGGCACCCACCACATTTCTAGAAATGTCAAACTGTTCCTTAATTTTTAGTTGAGCTAAGCTTCCTGGAAGACCTGCATCCTCTTATATCTGCATAATATCTGCTGTTTGAGCTTAAACGTGGCCCCACTAATTCTTTTGCCCCGTGTTATTATTCCCTGTCAATCCCTGCTCCTTTTTCCTGTCTTTTTTTTTCTTTTTTCATTTTAATGACTGGCAATGGTCATATATTTTAATAAAGTCTTGAAATGCACTTCCTCACTTTTTGTCATCTCGCCCGAAAAAGGGTCAGCAATCCACAACGCTGAAGGAATCAGCCTGTGTTTGAGCAGTCAATGGGAAGCAGTTCATCGTACTTTAATAAAAAGCAACTCCCTGAGCCTTAAACACACTCTGGTTTCCCAAAATAAACACCATCATCACTCTCACACCCAAAATCAAACACAACCAAACACAAATCCCACCATCAGGAATAAAACCATCCACACACAGGCGATGCAGCTCCCCTCCCGGCATTTGATCACAAGCAGCCTCCCCTCCTCCCCTCTTGTGTTTATTCTGGGGATTATTTTGACCTAATCTCTTTAGAGCATAATTCAGATTAGATTTTGTGTTATTATTATTGCTATGTCCATTCCCCACAGTCCTGCTGGGATTTCCTGACTGCCGTAGTGCTCCTGTGCTGGTAAAATTGATTAAAACTGCTGACCACTGCCCTAGATAGCAAAGGCTCTGGATAAAAATATAAGCAAACACAGACGATACAGAAGAGCATTTTCTTAAAACATGCACTCTTTAATATAACTGTTGGAGTCGGCACAATGCACAGTGGTGGCCAGTGCTGAAGTCCTACATTCTGCATTCATCCTGGGCTAGAAAAGCAAGCTCTTGAGGTTATTCACACTGAAACACAGCCATAAAGAGAGCAAACAAAAAAAACCCTGAATTCTCTGCTAATTACCTAAAGCAAGGCTGCGATCGTTCAGTCAAAGCTGCGGCTCCATCTGTATTTGTGCTGCCATACTGGCCTGAAAGTTGCTCAACAATTTGATATTCCGATGCCATGTTTAGTCTCCATTTTTAAGACAGTGTTTAAACGCCATCTGCCTTTTACCTCATTCTTTGAGCTCAGTACTCTTAACCAGAGAACCCTTGAATAAATGACAGTGTAACCAACTTTAAGGTATAAAGGTGAATTACAGCGCAATAATTACTTGGGCTCGTAATAAGACCCTGGCCAGAATCAGAAGACACCAAATTCGTATGGAGCCAAAGTATTGAGCAGCAATAATGACCTGGACACAATGTTAACTTTTGAGTAGCCACTCTTGTATTGTTACAAAGTATAACAGGTATTTGTCCAATTTGTACAGATAAAGTATAAAATAAAATAAATAGTGTGCACACTCAACAAAATAAAAGTACTCGTTGGGGCCCTTTAAGAATTTAGAGTTAAGCTGGCGATAGCCAACTTCAAAGGTCCTTGTGAATGTAACTGGAATGTATGAGTGTGTGGTGTGTATCTTCTTTGGGGTAGATCGTCCTCAAAGTGGTTGGCTCGCCATCTATCACAACCAGAATATCGTCCTGGTCCTTGGACTTTTCCGTCCTCTCCAAAAAACCTGACCTATAATCCAGGTCATAAAATGTACATTCTAATCAGTCTGTTTCAGATGCATTGTTTAAGGTTAAAATACAAAATCAAAATATTGCATCACCTCATATTCATTGCATCAACATCTTAAATCTTATCAAATCTCACAGTTCTGTTGTACAACATTCAATTTTCAAGCATATCAAATATGAGAACTAAACATCTAAGTTGCTCAAATATTTCTCTATTCATGTAAACATTAATTAAACAATACTTATGGTAAGTAACCATTGACACTCAAAATACAATACACCATAACAAATTCAGAACTATGTGCAAATAAGCAACAAAATATACATATGAGTTCAGTTCAGAGGCATTAAAGCAGTGTGCTTAATTTCTCCACGCTATAGGCCTATTCGTGAGAGAGAAATGCACTAAAAATTACCCTCTAGATTACTTTAAACTCACAGTGAACTGACAAAAATTAGCTTTAGAGCAGCTAAGAACATGTTGCTCACCGTTGCTCTGTTTCACAAAAGCCCAACACACACTGGCGTTGGAATTGCAGCAGCTCTCCGGATGAAAGGTGAGTGGTTAGCCTGTGAGACACCGAGCTAGCATTAGCATGATCGCGATGGTAAGTCTCTACAAGTTTTTTCCATCAGAACAACACTCGTCTTACCGACGTTGCCTCTCTCCTTCATCCAGCCACTCGACTCCGGACTTCCAGCAGGTAAGTAGGCTGGCTTTCCTTCCTCTCAATCCTGAGTTTTCCTCTCTTTTGTCTGTGGATTTCTCGGTTTGAGTAGCAGATGCCTCCACTCCTCTTGCTGAGATAAGAAAAACCCGGGACACCATGCACCTCCACCTCACTTCCTGGCTGACAGGGTCAATGCGGCCTGGGTAGGCTCTGATTGGTTGCTGAGCTAGGTGCCCTCACGTGGGGTGAACTGAGAGGTGCATTCAATGGTCATAGGAAATACGACGCTTGTTGATGTGGACAGTTAATATAAAGAGAATAAGTATGATTTTTTTCATCTGGGCTACACCCTCCCCTCCTGAACTCATGCACGTCCCTGTGCATGGTAGACAGTTAAATGATGATTATTTGACGGGTCAAGGAAGAGGGCGAAGCAGGCTCTTCACCATCACTGATGACATCGGCCCAAGCTGAAGACAGTCCTTGCAAGAATGATTTTGCTGCAGTGATCAGAGGATTGCCTAGCTCCGTATAGTCAAGCCGTCGTGGCGGACGACGGTTTCTCTCAGATCTCCTTACAGAATCATTTGTATCCATGTTTTCCCTTGTATCCACTGGGACTATCTCCTCCACTCTCTCCTCAGAATTCGCACCTCTGGTGCCAGCCTCCTGAAATGGAAGTTGCCTTTCTTGGACGTCTGGGTCATCAACAGGTGAGTCAGTTTCAGTTAAGGTTATTTCATCCACTTGTTCGGTCGGTGTGACTCCATTGGTAGATAAGTACTCAGTATCATCTGTAGTACTGTTAGGCATATCAGGTATGTTGCCAAAATCAGATTGGCTGTCAAAAACAGGTGGGTTGTCAATATCAGGAACATTTACAGGACTCTCACTCACTGTGTGGACAGGGGAACTCAACCAAACAGGAAAGAGCAAATCATCTTCTTCGTCTGAGGAGTTCTCTTCCTCTAGCGCTGGATTTGCACGGGTTCTTGGCCTGCGTGACACTGGCTTCTGTACATGCTCACTGCTTTCCTCCACAGGTAGGTAGCCACATGGTAGCAACAGATCCCGGTGTAGTGTTCTTAGGGGACCATCTTTGTTTTCAGGCTTAACTGTATATACTGGGAGGTTGCCTGCCCTTCTCACCACTACATGCACAGTGTGTTCCCACTTGTCTGAAATCTTATGTTTGCCCCGGATACGGACATTCCTGACCAATACCCGATCTCCAGCTTCCAAGTCTGATGCAGTTACATGTCTGTCAAACCTCATTTTGTTCTTGTGAGCCATCTTTGCAGCCTTGTCCATAGCTAACTTGTAGCTTTCTTTGAGACGTGACTTGAGTTTTTGCACATATTCAGAGTGAGATGAGTGTTGTTCCTCTTGCACTGGCAGGTTGAATGCAAGGTCAACTGGCAACCGAGGTTGGCGTCCGAACATCAGTTCGTACGGGGTGAAACCAGTCACTTCATTCCTGGTGCAGTTATAAGCGTGGACCAGGGGTCTTACATGGTCACGCCAACAGGACTTATCTTGATCACGGAGAGTTCCCAGCATATCAAGCAAGGTACGATTAAATCGTTCCACAGGATTGCCCCTAGGATGGTATGGGGTTGTCCTCACCTTGTGGATACCAGCCACCTGACAGAGCTCCTTGATTGTGCGGGACTCGAAATCTGGACCCTGGTCACTATGCAATTTTTCTGGGATGCCATAGTGTACCATAAAGTTCTCCCACAGACACCTTGCCACTGTGCGGGCCTTTTGATTAGGTGTTGGGATAGCAACTGCAAATTTAGTGAAGTGGTCCGTGATCACCAATATATCTTTGGTTCCACTCCTGTCAGCTTCCAGGGACAAGAAGTCCATGCACAAGAGTTCAAGAGGTCGTGTCGTATTAATGTTGACCAAGGGGGCCGCTCTTTCAGGCCGTGCCTTCCTCCGCACGCACCTGCCACACGTCTTCACTTTCCTTTCCACGTCCAAAGCCATCCTTGGCCAATAAAATCTTGACCTTACAAGGTCCAGTGTACGGTCGACTCCCATGTGACCCATATGGTCATGCAGGCTGGTGAGAACTGTGTTGCGAAGCTCAGCTGGAAGTACAAGCTGGTAGGTTTTCTGGGACCCCTCTTGGCGTCGCCGGTACAAGACATTGTTGCGGAGCTCAAGACGGTTAAGCTCTCGGAGGAGCAGTGGAAGCTCAGGGAGCTGTGTGCGCACGGTTGGAGGTGGTGTGTCCCCATATTCGATCTGAGAAATAACATGCTTTATACACTGATCGGCTCTTTGCTCGTCTGCCAGCTCTGCCTCAGTTAGATGGGGAATGGTTGGCAGACCTCCAAACTGTTCCTCTTGCCCATAGCTATCAGGTACAGCACTAGGAGACACAGCAAGCACCTCCACCAAGGCAACACAATCTGCATCTGCCTCTCTTTCATTGTCAGGACTGACGCTGTAGGTGAACTGCCTCTCACAGATTGCTTTCACCACAGACTGATTTACAGCATTGATGTTGTCTGGATCACAAAGGTGATCTTGAGTGAACTGTTGTATGCGTTCAATCTCTTTTTGTGATTTCAGGTCGTCCGCTAGCCCTCCGTGTGGTCTGCGTGATAATCCATCCGCATCTCCATTCTGCTTCCCTGGACGATAGAGGAGTTTGAAAGAGAATGTGGACAGTGCTGCTAGCCACCTATAGCTAGTTGCGTCAAGTTTTGCTGAAGTCAGAATGTAAGTCAGCGGATTACTATCCGTTACAACAGTGAAGTGGTTGCCGTAGAGATAGTCGCTGAACTTTTCTGTAACTGACCACTTGAGCGCCAGAAACTCCAACTTGTGCGCTGGATAGCGATTTTCGCTCCGTGACAGCCCTCTACTTGCATAGCCTATGACTCTAAGTTGTCCCTCTTGCTCCTGATACAATACAGCACCAAGCCCGGTGGTACTGGCGTCGGTGTGCAGTATATAGGGTTTCTGGGGGTCAGCGAAGGCAAGTACAGGGGCAGTGGTGAGACTTTGGATGACTGACTCGAAGGCTTCCTGGCAAGCTGGCGTCCAGCGACCTCCGAAAGGGTCTTTTGGGTCATGGTACTGATGTGCACTTTGTCTTGCGTTTACTTTTGATTTCTTGTGGCTAGGTGGGTACCCCGAAGTTAAGTTGTGGAGAGGTTTCACAATGCTGGAATACCCCTTAACGAACCTTCTATAATACCCAGCAAAACCAAGGAACGACTTTAACTCTCGCAGGGTCTGTGGGACAGGCCATGTTTTAAGGGCCGAAATCTTCTCAGGGTCAGTCCGAACTCCATTTCTGGAGACCACATGTCCCAGATAACGGACTGAAGTCTGGAAGAAGACACATTTCTCTGGTGACAGCTTTAACCCAAACTCTTTTAGACGAGTGAGCACTTTCATGAGTCTTTCTTCGTGTTCCTCAAGGGTTCGGGAGAATACTATCACGTCATCAAGAAAGACCAATGCATCCTTCAAATGCATATCCCCCATGCACCGCTCCATTAACCGCTGGAACGTGCTGGGGGCGTTCGTTACACCCTGAGGCATTCTGTTGAACTCCCAGAAGCCGAGAGGGCACACAAAGGCCGTCTTCGGTTTGTCTGCTTCTTCGACCTCGATCTGGTAGTACCCTGATTTTAGATCAAGAACAGAGAACCACTGTGAACCATTGAGGGCTGAGAATGTGTCCTCTAGCTTCGGAAGGCTGTACGCATCTTTTATAGTCTGAAGGTTTAGACGCCTATAATCGATGCACAACCGGACTTGGCCGTTCTTTTTCCGGACTACCACTATGGGTGACGCAAATGGGGACTCTGACTCTCTAATAACTCCTGCATCAAGGAGTTCCTGAATGTGCTTCCGGACAGCCTCAATGTCCCGTGGGTGGATTGGCCGGGCACGTAGTTTGAAAGGCGTGCCATCCGAAAGTTTTATATGATGTCGCACCTGGTCCGTCCGGCCAAAATCCAGGTCGTGCTGTGCAAACACCTCAGGCATGCCGCTGAGCTGCTGAGTGATGCGCTGTTTCCATTCCAATGGAACTGGGGAGTCACCAAAATTGAAGGTTATGGTGGGCTCTTGGAAAGACGGAGTCTCTGGAGTTCTCTGGGATAGTTCTGACTGTTTGGTCTTGTTGTGTTCCTTTAATAGGATGGTCTGATAAGCACTAACCTCTGCAATAGTACACTTGGCAGGGATGACAATGTCGTGGTCAGACTCGTTGCTTATAACAACTGGCAACTTGTGGGGCCGCCGCTGGGGAAAGTCCACCAGACCGGCTTTAAGTAGCAGGCCACCGGGCAAGGGGGACGATGATGGGTACTCAATTACAACTGATTTTTCATCCTGAAGGCCCTCGCCAAGGGCGACTCCCTCCACCACTACAGTTGAACCAGCTGGAATGACTTGAGGCATCTTGCCAAGTAGCTTCACTACCCCCTGATGGGTGTCACTTGTCTGCTTCCGTCTCAACTCAATGATTTTGAAGACTACTTTGTAGCCATGTGGGAGGGGTTGACGATTGGCTAAGTCAGTCTCTGAGTAGATGTCGAACAGTACATCTAGGGTGTTTGTGCCTATGAGCATGAGGGATTGTGAAGTGTCAGGGACGATTAAAGCAAGTGTGTTTACATCTACTGGAACACCTATAAAGTCCTTTGGAAAAGTTATGGTCATTTCTATATAGCCAAAGTAAGGCACTAGCTGGCCATTAGCACCTTCCACTTCTAAGAGGTCATGTAGTGGCTTGATCTTTTGCTCTGAAAGGTGCTGCTGGTAAAATGACTCAGGAACAGTGGTAACTTGGGAGCCTGAGTCAAGAAGACAGTTGACTTCTTCACCTCTCACAGTCACTTGAGCTGTACTTCTGGTACCAATCAACTGTTTAGGGAGTTGGAAAGATTGGTTCTGCTCTGAATGGTTTAAGCCAGAACATGTTTGTGCTTTGACAGTCTTTGCTGGGGTACTTACTTTGTTAACCTCAGCTGTGATTTTGTCACCATTGTTTACGTCTGAGGGACATTGTTGACTCTCCTCAGCTCCTGTTTGTCCCACAACAGGAACTGTTAGATGTTTAAAGGTGAATCTGTACAATCTCGCGCTTCCCACTGGCATTGTTTCTCCTCCAACTGCTTCTTTTTTTCTGCTACTAGGTTGGGGTTAGCGGGGTCAACACAGCATGGAGCGATATGTCCATCTTCACCGCAGTTGAAACAATACCAGGGCTTGGGTCTGCCCCTTTGCCTCTTTGAAGTCTGTCTTTGCATACGTCCATCTACACCATGTGGCTTTGACATCTTACTCTGCGGCTTCCCTGCAGGGTCCTTGCTGTTTGCAAACTTTGTTTTTTTCTGTGACATGAATGTAGTTAGTTGACTTTGCAGACTCGCCACCTGCTTTCGCAGATCCTCAATAGCAGCAATGCTACTCCCATGTTTCTCCTCTGGTTCACAAACATGTGCACCCTGGAACTGTAACTGAGTTCTCTGCTTTGTGGTGCCAATGTGTTTTCTCATACGGTTAGTTTTTGCTTGCTGTCGATCTTCCTCAGAGCGAATCATTAACAACAGGTCTGAGAATTGGGGTGGGCTGCTCTTCTTTTGCTCAAGTTGCAGGGCGCTGAGTAGGTCGTTGTCCCAACATCCCCTGCAGAACTGTTTAAGTAGATGTTTGTCCACTTCTTCACATGCGACTCCCCCCCTCTTCGTGGCTCTGTTTAATGCTAGCTGTAGCCGGTGAAGGTAAGTGGATGACTTCTCACCTGGATCTTGAAGGGTGTTCAGGAATTGAGCGAAAAGTTCCTCGCCATCTTCTACAGTGCCAAAGGCTGAATCTAGAAGCTGCAAATAAGTCACAGGTGGTGACTCAGGCCGCAAACTCTTAACTATATCAGCTGCTGGTGGGAGCAGGCTCTCATGGATCTTTCTGGATATTTGCAGGGGGGACATGCTGGGATCATTTTGGAGCAGTTCAATTTGTGTGCGCCATGTGTCATAATCAGTTTCATTGTTAGGTCTGGGAACCTTACCGGAGAAGGAACGGAGTCTCACCTGGGACTGGATGTGTGGGACAAGATCTTGCCTTCGTACGATATGCTCTACCACAACCTTCTGAATGTCAGGTGGGTTCAAGTCACTTACTGAGAGGGACGCTGCTCTCCTTCCATTAGTGAGGGGAACATCATCAGTGGCACCAGTATCACTTGGTGTAACATCTGAATGTGAGGTGTGACACTGTCGCTCTTTAGAAGCGGGTGGAGATACAACAGTGGTCTCGACATACGTGGGAGAAGGTTCTTCAGTGGTAGGTCGCATGGCTTCAACATCCTCCCCAATTTGACACATCATCTCCTTCAGCACCTCACCGTAGTCTTTGCCACTCAGCTTGGCTAGTTCCTTGAGTTCCGCCAAGTAGGTTTTTGTAACATTACTCCCAACCGTGGTAGTGTACATGCTACTGAGTGTTTTAATTTCATAGACAACGCTGGGATCAGCTTGTGCTGTGTATGTGTATGGTAAACGAGGTTCTAAACCTTCTAAGGCTGAACTGCTAGAGTATTCTACGATCAGGTTTTGGTAGAAGTTGGACAGTGAATCATCAACAAAAAGGACTCTTGTGATTTTACCATACTGTTTCAGAAAGTCAATGACCTGTTCATCTTTCTCAGATACCTGTGTTATCCCAGCGACAACAACCGCATTAGGTATTTTGACACCAGACTTTTGTATGAAATCCATGCTGGTCATTGCCTCAATATTGATGCTCAAATCAATTGGCTCCTGGCTGGCTCGCCACTTCTGTAACCAACTTTAAGGTATAAAGGTGAATTACAGCGCAATAATTACTTGGGCTCGTAATAAGACCCTGGCCAGAATCAGAAGACACCAAATTCGTATGGAGCCAAAGTATTGAGCAGCAATAATGACCTGGACACAATGTTAACTTTTGAGTAGCCACTCTTGTATTGTTACAAAGTATAACAGGTATTTGTCCAATTTGTACAGATAAAGTATAAAATAAAATAAATAGTGTGCACACTCAACAAAATAAAAGTACTCGTTGGGGCCCTTTAAGAATTTAGAGTTAAGCTGGCGATAGCCAACTTCAAAGGTCCTTGTGAATGTAACTGGAATGTATGAGTGTGTGGTGTGTATCTTCTTTGGGGTAGATCGTCCTCAAA